>NW_027526204.1:25311492-25968992 GCF_048455015.1 Haemaphysalis longicornis | reverse complement strand
TTTTACTGCGATGAGAAATATAAAGGAAATAAAAACAAATGAAAAGGGAAGGGGAACCTAATATGTTCGCAGCTTTGTTCATACAAGCGAATATACGTAGCTTGCGCGAAGTATCAAAGAACAAAAACAAAATAACACACATCGACGAAACAGATTTTGGTTTTTTATGACTTTAGGAAATTTAACTCACAGCTGCGAAGCAGAGGAATAATTTGATAGCCTGCACGTCACTTACCTGTCCCGTGACTATTACGCCGTGCATATTGTCGGTGGAGCAGCTCGTATTGTAAACTGTTGTGGGTATCTGTACGTTTTTATCGGAGTTTTTCACGCAGAAACATAATTCATTGATTGTAGGTTTTAACGATCTGACGCGAAGCGGGTAATGAGGCGAGCTGCAGTGGAGAGCTCCGGATTAACTTTGACCAGCTGGGGATCTTTACCGTGCGCCGAAATCTCGTTCGCGTTTTTTTGCCTCCATCACAAAATCGGCCGCCGCGGCCGGGAATCGACCCGACGTCCTCGTGCTCAGTAGTACAAATTCTTAGCTACTGAGCCACCGCGGAGGGTCAATCAGCAAAATGAAAACGTCAGCAGAGGCTAACAGCCAACTGGTTGTGGCGAGAACACACTCTGGGCTCTCTTTGGGAGTGCCCAAACTAAAAATTATTTTCACTAACGGCGGTGCACGTACATACAATTACCTACAAAATTTTCTTACCGATCACACAGCCAACCTCAACCACGGCCCCATCCGTTCCGTCTCCTTTCGTGCACGACCACGTGGTACACCGCAGGGGTCAGACATTTCCCCACACCTCTTTAATCTTGCCTTGCTACAGCTTCCGCCACTTCTACAACAAATACCACACATACAACACGCACTTTATGCAGACGATCTGTCTATTTGGACCACAGGGGGTTTGATTGGAGAACAGCAAGACGCCCTCCAAGAAAGCATTAACACCACCCACAGCTGCCTTATAGCCCGCAACCTCAATTGTGCAGCAGAAAAATCAACCCTTTTCGTCCTCCAAAAACGCACGCAAGGCCGTAAACGACAACCTCTCCCAGAACCACAATTAGGCCTGCATGGCGCTCCCGTCCTAACCCTCCCTACATTTCGTGTTCTGGGACGTACTATCCAATCAGACGGCGCAGGCATTTCAACTATTCATAAATTACAAGCAATGCTATTACAAATCACGCACCTCATCAAACGCATTGCTAGTCGTCGACAAGGACTGAAAGAAAATGACCTCGTGCGCCTAATTCAAGCCCTCCTAATTAGCTGCATCATGTACGGAAGTCCATATTTGGCTGTCAAAAATGGTGAAATACAAAAACTTGACATAATCATCCGGCAAGCCTATAAATTAGCTCTAGGGCTACCGCCGACAACTTCCACTGTCAAATTACCACAGATGAGACTTCGTAACAGCTGGGACAAACCTTGAGAGGCACATCATGTCAACCAGATCGAACGGCGGAAGCCCTCACACATTGGCTTTCATCTCCTCCGTCACCTCAGCTACAAACTACCTGCCATCCATACCCCACCAACGCATCCCTCTGGAAATACGTGATTGCATCCCGTCGGCCCAATACACAAAAATATGCCCCCCCCCCTTCAAAAGCAGGGTCGCCGACAAGCCCGGATTCGAATGCTTCGCAAGATGCTTCAAGTCAAGCCACGAGACACCCGCTACGTTGACGCCACCAAATATGCCGATAAACCAGCCTTCGCAATTTCACCAGTAGACCACCGAGGAATTCAATTGACTCCCGCAACAATAACTGGCAACGACTGCACAACTGCAGAACAAATCACAATAGCCCTCGCCGCCACTACATCTCAAGACAATATCACCATAGTCACAGATTGGCAAGCTGCCTGTCACCATTGTGCCGCCGGTCACATTGCTCCCTTAGCCCTCCGCATCCTACAGTCCACCCCTAACCCTCCTTACCTCTACATTCTCTGGACCCCGGGACATGACTCTCTGGAGGGGAATGAGGCGGCTCATGTTGCCGCCCGCGCGCATATCTACCGGGCGTTCCCCTCCAATACTCCCGCATCACCGTCGGAAGTCCACCATTTTGCACCTAAAAAATTCAAATACATTCCCGAACATTACCGCCTCGAACGCTGCATCTTTCCCCCACCCCACGACAAGTTGACCAAGCAGGAAGCCACCACGTACCACCACCTTCAAACCAACACCTACCCGCACGGCACCCTCCTCCACGCGATTCAACCCACCTCCTTTCTCCGCCACGTGCAAGTACGCTCAACAACCCTGCACACCCTACTATATGATTTGGGCGTGCTCGCACACACCATGCCTCCCCCTATTCCCTCCCCCAACCATGAGCAGTGGGAAGGCATGCTAGCCAGCCCGGACCCCGGCGATCAGCTTCGGCTGAGTGAAAGAGCCCGCCTGGCAGCGACCGCCCAGGGACTTCTGGACTGAGAAGACCCCCTTGCCACTGCTACAAAAACTAATATAGGAATAAAGTTGAAACGAGTCCTGGGACACTGGAGAAGTTTCTGAGCATCTCAAAACGTCGATTATTCATCCTATACCAAAGCCGGGCAAAGACTCTCGTAAACCCGAAAACCTTAGGCCTATTGCATTAACCCCTGTCCTATGCAAATATTAGAGCGAATGATCAATAACAGGCTTCAACATTATCTCGAGACGACTGGTTGGTTTCACCCAGCCTTAACTGGCTTCCGCCCTAATTTGGGAACCCACGACTATCTTTGGCTTCTCCGTCGAGTTGTGAACCGAACATCCCGCAAGAGTACTCCTGACTACATCGTCGCTCTCGATATTCACAATGCTTTCGACAACGTCAGTCAAGAGGGCATACTCCGAGAATTGGCCGCTGCCTTCCCCAGTAAAAAGGCACAGGAATGGGTTCGTTGCTTTCTAGAGCACCGACCCATTCGTCTCAACCAGCGGTACGCAACGCCCACCGCCTACTACTTTGACAGAGGCGTTCCTCAAGGCTCGATTCTTGGACCTCACTATTCAACCTGGCTATGAAACGCGTTGCTCGCACACTCGAAACAGACTCTGCTGCACGCTACGCCATGTATGCAGATGATATCGTCGTGTGGACAGAGGCTGCCGACAATGACTCCAAGGAAGGTATGCAAATTGAGCTTCAAGCTGCTGTGTTCAGCTTGGAGCGCACCCTCGCTACATTCAATCTGCAATTATCTCCTAATAAGACAGAATTCCTAAGCGTGGACGGCAAGCGCGCGACGAACCCGAATCAAACCATCGAACTTCAAGTGGCCAACAAGGTTATTACCTCTAAAAATGGCATTATTATGCTCCTGGGGTGGCAGATAAGCAGCTGTAATAGTCCTGCTGTGTGGAGTCGCCATTTAAGAACAACTTGGCGCTCCACATTACACTTAATAACTCGCATCTCTGGAAAACATGGCGGATCACGTCAGAATGCATGTCTCATGCTTGCTCGTTCCGTTGCGCACGGATGACTGACGTACGGGTTCCCCGTTTATGAATTGCGTCCCCGCCCTTTTAACGAGCTGAACAACCACAACAGACATCTAATCCGTACCATTTCGGGGCTTCCACTCCATACCAAAACAGACGTACTGTCCGGAAGCAGTTCCGCTTCCCCCCATCGCTAACCTGGTAGAGGAGACGACTGTCTGCTTTCAGAAGCACCTTGAACACGTGCCTCAAGGACAATCTATTTTGAAGTGGGACACATTAAACAGTACTTTTAATGCTGACACTTTTTCACCTGCTATTCCACCCTGGGAGCGACCCGCCCTGGGCCACCTCAGGCGCCGACCCATTTCTCGCCGTAACCGCGCCGTACGGGAACAATATGTCCGCACTCTCGCCAACGACAAAGCTCCGGATGAAATAGTCATTTTTACCGACGCATCCATGAACGGAACAGCAGCAGCGGTGGCCTGGACCTGCCCTGACATCCCCCAGCTTAATGGCTGTCGCAATATAACAAACACCTACGGTCTCACTGATGAAGCCGAACTTTTCTGAATCCTCGGCGCCATTCAGGCCATACAAAGTGCGACCTCATTTATCACCACCAACAAGTTCCGTGTCATCACTGACTCCCATGTCGTTTTACGGGAACGGAACAGGTACTTCTCGCCCAATTCTATGGCCACCAACATTCTTTACAATATTCGCGACCTCACTCACGAAGGGTTCAAGATACGCCTGGTCTGGACTCCTGCTCACACATATGGAGCGGACGAAAACCATTCGCCGCATAATGCTGCCCGCGAGTGTTTACGCAATCCTCCCATGGCTCCCGTGTCCATTCAAGGAAGACCTTTGCCCCAACAGGCATGCGAAATGGACTGGCAGCAAAAATACCGTCGCATTAAGAACCTCAGCCGGCAACGGCTTGCCGACGCCTCACCACCTGGTTTTCTTGCTCCTCTGCAATCCCTGCCAAGAACAGGAGAAATTTTCGCTAATAAAGTCTACGCTGGATCGGCTTACACTCCGGACGTCATCTCCAAATGGACAATGCATAGGCACCTTGCTAGTCCTCGGTGCCCCTACTGTGGCAGCAACAATACACCAAACCTTTTCCACCTCATCTGGGCTTGTTCGGCTTACCCGACTCACCGCGACCAGTTCCTTACAACGCAAGTACGCCAGACGAATGCTGAAGAACATGTCGAACACGTCAGAAACAACTCCCAAATTTTACCGAAAATTACAGAATTCGGTCTCAAAACAGGTCTCTATAAAGTAGTATGATGGCGGATCGTTCACCCCAATCACGGTCGTATTAGAGTGCCCTCGTCACAACTTCACCTGTGCATATCGTGCTAACTGAACGCTCACAGTGCAGTGAAGACTTTATATGAACAATCTTCCCCTCCCCTTTTCCCCGTGTCCCACACCAGGGCCTATTGGCCTCTTCCTGTAATAAAGTCATCCATTCCATTCCTCCTCACGCTCCTCCGCAGTAACAACAGTAACAAATACTGTTAGAAAACGAAATGTTAATCAATAAATAAATAATAAAAAACAAAAATAATAATATAACTACAAATAAAAGAAGTGATATCAAATATTCAATAAAAAAATAAGGATAAAAAGTTATAGGTCTTTCGAACCTGCTCACAGTGCTACTCGTAGTTTGCAGTTTGCGTGAAAGAAAAAAAATGTTTGTGAATCAACGTATTAGGTTGATATACAATTTATTAAAGATCGGCTAAATACCCAAAGTTACGTACTGTGGCTTTTTTTATTGAGTTTTAAGTGGGGACGTGATGGAATATTAGGAAAAATCTTGAAAGGTAACAGATTGTACGCACAGAAATGTTTCAATTTTGATTTTTTTTGTAGAACAGCAAGCAAAGGGACTTCCCAGCAATACGCGCAGGGCCAACACCATTGATAAACTCGTGGGAAATAAAACAGATGAGAAAATATGGCACTTTTTTTCAATGGAAGCCTAAAAGCTCTACAGGAAGTACCAAACATATTTGAGCCAACAAAGTATTTTCTAAGAAACATTTGCTTAGTTGGTTGTACCTCACTGCTGTTAAATTATAGACATCCGATTTCCGAGGAATGCACAAATAACCAGGTGTTCAATGGAGATTCACAGCCATGTTATGAAACTACCCAAACGTAGGGCCGAAAGTACAGTTTTTGTTGCACTCTTCTGCCATATTTATGAGTAGAAACACAGCCCCAAAAAAGTGCTGCAAGTAATCCGCAATTCTGTGTATAACAGCACAAAGGCGTTTTTACTAAAAAACTAAAGTAATTTGGAAGGCGTGAAACATAACAAGGAAACGTTTATGCCCAAAGGAGGGGGAGCAACAAAATATCGATGGTTTTACAGTCCTGCTTCCTCCCCCCAAAAGAGACTCAAGTTCCTAAGTTCCGCTGACGAGGCTCGTTTCATCAGTTTTCAGTTAAAAATCATACACAAATCAGCGACAAAAAGAACGCACAAAACCTTAGGTAGGTGGCCAGTGGTAACAGGGTTTTTGATGTAGAGATATTTTAACAAAACGTCCATCAAGTTGGCAATTGCAGAGATTGGCTCACACGATAGTTTACGCAAGGTAAAAAAATAAGGTTGGAAATACCCAATCATGCGAAATACGTAGCGTTTCGTTATAACAATAGGTCTTGCGCGCCGCTTTGTATGTTCGACGTGAGGTTCCCCACGCTGTAATATCTGTTCGGGACCTTTACTCAGACGTCGCCAAAGTTGTGGCTGTGAGATTGCAAATAGGGTAAAAGAAATTGAGCATTGCTTCAGTTTACCTCCCACCACGAAAAAGGTTGATGTGAACTCGTTCATGGAGCAACTCTGCGACCGTTGCCCAGCCCCGCGTAATATATGTGGAGAATTTAATGCGAACCATCCCTGTGGTGTGATAAAGTGACAGATGCTCGAGGAAAATATCTTGCAGACTCCATTGATAGCCTGGACCTCTGTGTTGCAAATGATGGCGCTCCAACCTTCTTCAGCCCTCCTAGTGCTACTAGTGTCATTCACTTTACCCTGATTTCCACTGATATTCGGTTAGGGTGGAGAGTGGCGCCAGACCGAATGGGTAGTGATCATTACCGTATCTTTATTGACGCAGCAGGATATCGGCTACGGGCCTCTAAGATTGTCCAGGTTGTCAACTGGGACAAGTACCGATTGGAATCAGAAGCGGCTTCTGGCAACGTATTAGATACGATGACAGCAAGCAAGGAAGCAGCGCGACGCTGCTGAAGATACTTAGGCACTTCCCGGCCCCTGACTTAAAGCTTGACAACCTCTGTGCGGCACGAATGAGGGCGGAGCGTCAGCTCACGCGGAAAAAAGATTTAGCATCGAAGACGACTTTCAATAGGTTAAATTCAGCCATTCGGCGATACACAAATAAACTATGGCGAAACCAATGGGCGGCATTTTGCGGAACACTAAATATGTTTACTCCATCGCCACTTATCTGGGTAGTGGTGAACTCCCTTCTTGGGAAAACTCGCTCTGTCAAGCCGTTTCTGGTAATGGCTCTAATCAAAGGCAAGACTTTACCATCTCTGGCTGAGGAGTTCGCTGACGTGTATGCATCTTCGACATCACCATGCGTAACAGATGTGTCACTGCAATTACGCAGTAGTGCATCAACCGCTTGTGCTTACTCAGTTTCAACAATGGATACCCCATTCACGCTGAGGTAGCTTCAAACAGCCCTCGCTAGCTTACGCACACGGTTTGCAGCAGGCCCTGACGGCATCACGAACAAAATGCTACTTAACTGGCCATTGTAGTCCCAGCATAGTCTCCTAGAATATTTTAACCATATTTGGACGACCGGCGACATTCCGTCATCGTGGAAGCTGGCATGTGTGGTGCCGGTGCCTCAACCTAACAAAGATACAGCAGATCTCTCATCATGCAGGCCGGTGTCGCTTACTTCTTGTACCTCAAAGCTCACGGAAAAGCTAGTCTGTGCCAGACTGATGTGGTGGCTAGAGCATCGGAAAAAGCTTCCTAACTGCATGACCGGCTTCCGCCAGTGGCTGAGCGCCCAAGACAGTGTACTGGATTTGGTCAGCCACTTAAAACATAATAGAGCTTATGGCTTGTCCTTCATTGCGGTGTTTCTTGATGTGGCTAAGGCATACGACTCTCTCTTGCCAAGTGCTATTTTAGTCATCTGCAAGAAATGGAGGTGACAGGACACCTACTCCGCTTTATTAGAGTCTTCTTGACTGACCGCGTGAAGCAGTTGCGGATAGAGAATATTTTTAGTTCAAAAACAACTGTAGTACGAGGCATACCACAGGGCAGTGTTCTGTCGCCCATAATATTGAATGCAGCCGTGCCTGCCCTGTCTTGTACGCTGAAGAGTCATCGGTCAAAAGCTCGTCTGTCAATTTATGCGGATGACATCTGCATCTGGCTCACCGGGTACCAGACAAAGCGATTGCCTGCAATAACACGCACATGCTGTTTCATCTGTTAAAGCGTATCTTTCAACAGTAGGGCTGACTATATCAGCGGAGAAATTGTGTTTTGTTCTATTTCCTGGTGGACGACGCCGGTGTGCGTCTCAGGATAGAACTGATTGGCATCCCCATCCGCCAAGCTACTCATGTTCAATTTCCAGGAATAGTTCTCGACCATAGGTTGAATTGGTGAAAGGCCGTCGACTCTATGGTTTCCTCTGTGGCGCCCAGACTTAATTTACGGCGGAGAATTGCGGGTGTGACGTGGGGAAATCACCCAGCCTCTATGGTGAAGTTGCACGAAGCCTTGATCTTGAACCACATGCTTTATCAGCTGCCGCTGATATCGCCTTCAGAGACACAAGACGAGTGGTTGGGATCCTTACACAGGAAAGGGCTTAGGCAGTCTCTTGGCGTCCCTCAAGCAGCTGGAAACAACAAGATCCTCTACGAGGCGGATTCAACAACTCTTCGCCTTCACGCGTCTCAAGGTTTGCAAGTGCTGCGCCTCGGAGAAACAAGTGCTGGCTTAGCATTACTGCGGCATGTACGATTAAGGTTAGAGTCTCGTGCTCATCCAACCCTAAACACTCTTGGAGCGCTGTGTCACAAATGGCCCGGGAAAAGGACTACTTTGGACCCGCCTTGGTACCACGAGAGTGTGGATTTCGCACTGACCATCCCTCATATGCGCTCGAAGCGTTGTACACCTATTGCTGAAGCACGATCGCTGGTCCTGGAGCATTTGGAACGGGAATACGGCGACTCTCTGCACATATACATTGATGGATTGGTTGACGCAAAAAGTGGGGTGTGCGCGGCGGCTTTTTTCCTACCCAGTTTAAATATTTCGTGGGCTGCCAGGGTGACGCCTTTAGTTTCATCTACAGCGAGTGAGTGTGTTCCCATAGAAGCTGCGTTGCTCCAACTGTCATCGTTTGAAATACCAAAAGTTACAATATTCAGCGATTCAGTCAGCCCTTCACCGATTTCAGCGGGGTATACCTGTTGAAAAGACCTGTCAGCGATCCCTATTTCTACTAAAGCGGCTTAGGCATGAAGCCTTCACCGTGCAATTCCAGTGGATCGTGTCGCACGTCGGTGTAGCGGGAAACGAACATGCTGAAAGCTTAGCCAAGGACGCCTGGTCTTCTACAGGGAAGGTGCAAACGCGGTGCGATTTCCAAGGCATACACAAACAGACTGTTCGCGAGCACTTTAGGCAGCTGTGGCGAACAGTACATCAACCAGTCGCGACGAAAGGCCTGAAACGAGCCGAAGCCTGTCTGCTCCACCGAGCAAGAAGAGACTGAGCTCGTACACCAGCTTGTCTACATAAAATCGACGTTGTTTCATCCCCTTTGAGCCCCTCGTGCAGTGTGACTGGAGACATTGATCACTTCATTATGAACTGCTCCAAAACAAACCTTGAGCGGACGAACATTCTTCGTGTTCTCCAGAAGCTAGGAGTGCGCCATGCTACATCGGAGGACATTATTTTTCTAAGAAACCACTCGATTGTGCGAAGAGAGGTGTCTGACCTCCTACTCGGATTCTTGCAGTCGACAGTACTAATTGAGGTGGGGTGACATTGTGTGTCTGGTATTTTAGGACTAAGTGAGGTGTGATGAGTTTGATATTTTTCCTATGGTATTGGGGACGATTAGGCGGAGCAATTGCCGCCAGCTATGCAAGGCTAAGTCTGCCTTATTCAACAATACTTACTTACTTACAATAGGTTTTATACACTCGTGGCTTAAGGTTTTTGTAAACAGGGTTGCGCCCGTAATAGATCGAGATTTTTAATTCAGACGCTTGCGCGAGCTACTCGAGGCTTTTTTAATCAGAAAAAAAATTCACCATCTTCCTGTAGGGGAACCCTGAGTACTAGCGGCGATTGAGATGTTCATTGATCGTGACCACTGGGCAAAGGCTGCTTCTCAGAACTTACGCGTCGTATGGGGCGACATGACACCCGACAGTTTCCGTAGCTGGTTCCGCCGCGCGGCATTCACGATGCAATCCGCGTGGTTAGCGCGAAATTTTGACAGCACATTGAAATGCAGGGACGCGATGAGCCAATCATGATAGAGTGCACTAAATAGTTGTGCTCCCACGCTCTTCTTGCATCCGTAGTTGTGGCAGGTGGCACTTGGTGCGTTATTGATAATTTCGGTCAATCTCCAAAGAACGAAGCTTTATGCTTTGGAAGTATAGCGTGCAGCAATGTCGTTGTCCAAGAAATATGCAAAACGGAAAGTGGAAGACGAGAAGCTGTGCTTTCCGGAGCGATGGGAACCGTCTTACTTTTTCACACATTCAAGGGACAAGGTGTTGTGCTTTGACTGCAACCAGACTGTGGCTACGCCAAGGAAACACAATGTTCGACAACACCATGTCTCATCATCACGAGAAATACTCTTAGTGGCAAGTTCCGACGTTCCACGCGCATCATGCCTCAACACGAAGCCACCTTGGCAAAGCAGCAAAACCTCTTTATAAAGGTAGCCAAAGCATAGAAATAGTACATTCAAGCTTCATTATTTCTGAGCTTACGGCCAAATTACCCCGGGCCTTCACTGAAGACCGGTTGGTCAAACACTGCCTACTCGGAACCGCTTATGTTACCTGTCCCAACATACAACTAGACAGTTGAACAACTATGCCTATCCTCAAACAGTCGCCCATAGAATTAACGACATTATTGAAAACATTCAAAAGTATAAGTCTACCGATGCCCCGAATTTGAGGCATTCTCAATTGCAGGTGACGGAGGCACTGAGATTAGAGAGAACAAACGATACAATAATTTGTCATTGGCATAGACAAAAACTTCAGCGGCAATGAAGAACTCCTGGACTTAATAACAACGCAAGCCATGACTGCAAGGGTGGATATTGTTTCTGTTCTGGAAAGATTTGTCGAACACATTGGACTACCATAGAAAAAGTTCGGCTGCTTGGCTGCAGATGGTGTTCCATCGGTGGTGGTATGCAAAAGGGGGCTTTTTGGTCGATCGCAGATGCGTTACTCAGCATCGCTATTCAATTTCACGGGGTTCTATTTTTTTGCACCCAGAAGCGATGTGCAGGAAGCTTCTGCAAATGAAGGGCTTAATGGATGTCGTGTTCAGCTTAATATACTTTGTCCGTTCGAGAGCTCTTAACGACCGCAAATTTGTGATGTTTTTGGAGCGGTTGGCAGTAAATATAAGGAAATTTTGCACCATACAGAGGTGCGATTGATGAGTCGTGGAAGAGGGCTGAAATAATTTTTTGATCTCTGAGAGGAAATTGATGCCGTCATGAAACAAGAATGTGCACCAACCTATTGCGCACCCAAGCCAGAAATTTGCACAGCAAACCTAGGGACATCTTGTGACTTGACTTGAAACAATCCAGCAAGATCGCTCATGCTTGGATACAAAATGTCAAGTGTAGTCCTTTTTTGTCAATAATTATTGCATCTGACTCTCAAGAAATTGCATAATATTTGTGACACGAAAAGAAAAATTGTTGCCATTGTTACCGTCACCACGGTAAAGAGTAGAACAATAATAGAAGTTGAAGCCCAATAATGACGACAGAAATTGAACTGTGAACACATCTCCGGCCACGCACAAAACACCACAGTGCGGAAGTAATGATAGAAACACATTGGGGGCCTTTGCGTACAGTACAAATGGTGTCGGCGCCAATAAATGCTACTTTCTGCCACTTCAAGCAACTTTTTGTGGAGCTCCTGATTACAGCAATAAATACATATTATTGCCGCAGTAGACAGGGTGAAGAATTGTGGGCTTTAAAGACAGAAAACTAGCTTCCTGGATGAGACAACAAAGTAGTGTTTAAGATATCATAGTTCAAAATATTAAAATGAAATAAACTTGGGCTGGCCACGTAATTAGTCAGAATGAAAATCTGTGGTTTACAAGGGTGAGTGGACCACCGCGACAGTGTTCTAGACAAAAAGGAAGGCCAATTACTCTACGCAGGTACAAAACAAGGAAATCTGGAAACTAAGCATAGACTCGAGGGAGCGACACAGAAGCGGTTGGAGGTCGATGGGAGAGGCCTTCGTCCTACACTTGGCCTAGTCCACTGCTGGTGGTGATGATGATGCAATAGTCGGGTCTCCGACGAAGGGGGAGTGGCCGCTATCTCTGCTGTTTCTCAAGGTTTGGACCAGTAGTGCACGCTTTGCAAAAATTTCGTCGTTTTATTTTTTTCTTTTGCTGCGTTCGTGCCTTTGAATTAAGGTTTTTCAGAAATTGCAACACCCACGGACTGCGTTTGCTAGGTTTGGTGGGGTTGGGTTTTACATCACATAGGCAATTAATACAATGATGCCTCAAAAAGAAGGTTGTGCCTTGCTTTGGGAATAATGAATCATTGTTTTAAAACATTATAGCTTGCTTAAGGGCATTTTTTCTTACATACAAAAAATTGATGAACTTTGGACAAGAGCATTCTCTTCTAGAAGAAAACTGAAATTAAATGAAATGTGTTCATTGTAAAACTGCCTAACACATTTCTCAGGAGTCCAGATTTCACGCACTATAGTAACATGCAGTTTACATTAGCTGTTGGGCCCATTCTTTACATGTCGCTTGAATCTTGTTAATAAGAAAGTTGCTCCAGATGCAGGTGTCTGATGTGGAAGCAGCAATAGTTGTGAGGCGTTTTTTGAGTCTACTTGATCCCCAGTCAGCTACTGGGAGCGCGCAACATATACAGAGGGCACGCTGCTCTTTCGTGAGAGCAGGCGTCCGGTGTTGGCATAGGCACACCACAGCCGCCCGCAAGGGGTGCGTATGCGAAGGCGAACAATGTGATCCAGCGAACTAATCTTCACAATTATGACATCTCTGGATTTTTTATTGAGGTGAAATTGGACAGCAAGAAGGTTTACGACGTGTCTTGGTAACGCAGTTCCACACAGAACTGCGATGGTCACTGCACGCGTCAAGAAAACGCAAACGCCGTAAAGAAGGGTATTAGGCCTTTGTAATTCAGGTTCGTGGCGATTTTTATTTATAATTTAGAGCCGTATACACTAAATTGGACTGTCTCTGCTTCAAGCATGAGCCGTCTGACACAAACTGTGAAAAATAAATCGTTAACATACGGTAGTTGATTCTTGAGCACCTGCACTTATAAACCAACACAGGCTTTCCTCGGAAGAAATTACGTTCGTGTTTTGAGGAAATTGTCTTAAGAAAAGGACGGATGGATATTAGCGACATTTGTAACAAAAAAGTGTTTACTACAAACAGAAGGTAACTTTAAAAGAAGTGGCAGCTGTTTTCGTTGAGTTACGTTCGCTGCATAAACTTTGCACTAAAAATAAAATCAACGCTTCCTTACCACTTTTCTTGCATTTTGGAAGGTGTGTGCACGAAATGTGTGCTTCTTGTTCCGCCTAACGCATTGTTCTTGAGCAAACCAAAATACTATGAAAGGACACAAGCACAGGTGGCCAGTGCTGTGACACAGCCATATCCTGCTATTTTAGGTGAAATACTTGCTGCAGTAAGTTTGTTGCACTAAGCTGTAGATATTGCTGATGAACAAATAGTTCTCATTGCATGAATTTAGGTGATAAGAAAATGCGTCAGGTCCAAAAGATCTCCTTAATGTTAAGTTAGCGAAGCTATATTCGCGCAACAAAAAGAAGCAAACAGGTGAGGTCGCAGATCGCAATACTCAAGAATATACATGCACATAACCATGTATAGGCCTTTTATTTTTCCATCCTGGAAGGTGTGTTTTTGTCCGTGGACTGTGCTAGCGGCCCTATACAGTAGAACCCCTCTCTTACGTTCCTCAGTGCTGCATTTTCCCGGCTGCTACGTTGCTGTTCCGCTCCTCATGCCCCCGGCGCTCCTCACCTAGAGCCCCATGTATTAAAATCCTCACTTTTACGTCATGAGTCAGAGAACGCTCCCGGATCATGCATCGCAATCACTTCAAAGCCACCCCAGCAACATGCGCAGATGGCCATTTCGACGTTTGACGAGCCTTGAACAGGCCTCGCTACGGAACGGACTGCATGAAGCCGCGCGCGGGGGCTATTTGTTACCAGTAGATGGTCATATGTTAGTCTGTGCTATCACTATCATCACTACGCTTAGAGCGGAAGTTTCCGTTTGGAATGCAGGAAGTGCGTGTTTGTTCGCACTAGCCAAAAAAAACCTGATTTTCTTTGCTATAAATGGTTAACCTGATTACCTGATAAAAGTTATTACGTGATAAAAAGGAAATACAGAAACGTATTTTTTTACGATGTCTGCTTCAAATATCCCATCTCTACTCTCTATCTTCTCCCTATCAATCTTTCTATTTTCTCTACGCCTCCTTCGCCGCAAGGCGTTTCGGTGTCCCCCTCTAGCTGTGACAAATTACGTCTGCCGGAGAACTTTCTTTTCAATTCTCCTGAGAATTAAATCTTTTATTCATTCAAAGGGACTGGAAGTTTATAACCAGTTTCCCTGTCTTCATTTATCCTATGTTCAGCTATCCCTGGTGTTTCGCGCTAGGTTGGAAATATCACATGCATGTATGACACAAACCATAGATCCGTCGATTGCTTATCACCAATGAAATTTGCGTTGCATTTTCTTACCTCTTTGAGAGCTACCATTCGGTTCCATCGGCACATTGGTGCCCCGAGAACCCACGCCTAGTACCACATGGCTATGCGTGGTTGCTCAGTATCCGTAATGCCGCGGAGTACACGCAAACGTCTGCTGCCAGCTCTGCTGGCGGCAGACAGAGCCCCAGATATCTTATATAAATAACCAGTTTATTTAAATGATGCTAGGTGGGGCATGACTCGGAAAATTACGTTAGGGCTGTAAGTAAGACTTCCTCCCGATCACCAATATAAAAAGGGGAATCCGTCTGTTTTTTGAACGCTTCCTGTGAAAGCCACCATACAGTTTTATTCCAAAATCTAATGTACATAAAAATTCAGTCTCAAGTTTGCTTTCCGTCTCAGCTCCCCCAAGCCTGCGACCAGTCTATTCCATCCCAGTCCTGCTGAATGGCGCCAACAATCACTTTGAGCCATTGTATCACAGTGTAATCTTTAACGAAGTGGTCACACATGGTATTGCAGCAACGTCTTCTGTTGGTGACTGTGCATTGCTGTAGCGGAAGAATGTAGCATGGCATACAAATAGCACTTAATTTTATTAGGACAAAGTATTGTTGAAAGAAAATTCTGCACCCACCATTCAGAAGCATTAACAATGCACTTTCCTATTGTAAGGACTCATTCTGAAGGATCTTAATTTTATCAAAAGTAATTTGAAACCCCGCTATGTTCCTCATTTGTAGAAATAGCATCGCAATGCATTCATAAGCTCTTAGGAAATACTCCGAATCTTGCAGCACAGTCAATTTCACGTGAAGATAATTTAGAGCACGCTTGCAGCTTCTAAAATATGTCTAGCAAAACCCAAAGACGATACCAAAGAAAGGAGAAAGGACAAGCGCTAAGATTTAGCACAGCAGACCATTTAACGCGTGTCCCGTCTCCTTTCTTGTGCATCGTCTTCCGTTTTTCCGCTAAATATATTTTAAACAATAAACCAACTAACCCGCCCACCCCCTTCCCTGGAAGGTTTGTTAAATTACAGCTTCTACTTATACACACAGCTTCTACTTTTCAGTGAAGTGGTGAAAAGTAGAAGCTGCTGAAGATAAAAAGAAACCAAAACCACGCAACTTTACAATCGTTCTTAGTACAGCTACGCACCTCCGGTTAGTACCAATAATCAGGAGGCCGCTACAATATTCGCACAGCGAGAACTTTACTTTTTCTAACCCTCATAGCGAATTAGCACTACTATAGGACGTCTGTAGAATCGCTGACATGTTTTCTTCAATTTTGGATTGCTTCGTAAACAAAGCACTTCACGAAACATTCAGTTAAATTCGGCAATTAATCTTTACTAATTCCGCCGATCTAGATTGTCCCAAATTTTATAGGCGACCAAGGCATCTCGGGTATTTAGGCTGCAGAGAGAACAAATTTGGGAAAGCCTACTAGCACTTATGCTGAACAAGCTTACAAAAAATGAGGTTGTGCCCTCTTTCATAGGAATCGGCAAAACGCGACAGAGAAAGGGACTTTCACAAGAGCAGTTGAATGTTAAAGGAATTTCCTTCTTGTGCGAAGGATTCGCTAGGCTGAACCCGCCAGACGAAGTGTCACCGACACGCAAGAAACAAAGAACAGGGGTGAGTGCCTCAGTAGGTAACCGGTATAAAGCGCAAAGGCTCATGGGTACATTGGTTTCTCGTGCGGACTGCTGCCACTTCCGGTTCCGAAGCGCTCCTGGGCTCCCATACGCCGTGGGTTTTCACGCGTGTGTGTGCTTGTTGTTTATCGGTTTTTAGCGTTGGAAAGACGCTCATGCATCGGAATTCAATAACTAGTAAGGATTAACCCTACTGCCGGTTTATCTGACAGGTAAGCCCACTGTGACAAATAAACAACACACGCGCGCGCCTGAAAGCCACCCGCGTACGGGAGGGCCAAAGCAATCACGAACCGCAAGTTGAGGGAGCACACGACGTACCCATGAGCCTTTGCGTTTTAACTGGTCACCTATTCACGCGTGTCCCCCGTACTCGAAAGCGCCGGCATCGAGGCGCCAATTGTCGGCGCTCCTAAGCGTCATGACGCGCTAATTCGCTTCGCTTGTTCTAGACGGCGTGCACCATCTCAAAGAGTCATAGAGAAGGACATCAGGCGCTTTCATAGCATATGCTCACGTCTCGCTTCGTAGCGCCGTAGGAAGAGCACTACGTACCTCCCGTTGCGGACAGAGAGTCGTGTGATCGAAACTGGCCACCGCCGCGTCAATGGCACTTGTTCTGGCGACGTCATTTCCGTGACGGATACCACGTCACCAAAATCTTTTCGTAGCCGGGCATAAAACTTTTTCGTCTTTAAAATCATTCATAGTAGGACCCACATGAATGCACGCGACAGCGCTTCCAAAACGGTATGGCAAGCAGTATTTCCATGAGCCCTGAAACATCGGGCAGTTACTTTGGAGCACAGTTTCGCTTTACTTTTCTCTACATTGATTGATTTGATAAAAGTTTGGCTATAATCATTCATCCAACCGCGAAATCAGCGCTTCAAGTGATGCTAGAACGCAAAATTTCAAAACCAAGATTAGTGGGGCGCAAAGTGTTTATTGCATGCGAGTTTATTGCAGCTTGTTAAGTACGTAACCTTTAGGCAACCGACAGACACTTCTCTGCCTCCAGCTCTCCCATTTGCAAACAAGGGGCGTGCAGCACAACGAGGTATCTCCATAGCACTGTAAGTTGAGCACAAAAAAGTTATAATGCCTGCCATACCCAAATGGTAAACCACTGTATCATGCAGATAATACTAATAAACACCATAAATAATTACACCTTAAACATGTATTACTTACTGATATTTCTTCTCTATTACTAGTTGTTCACCGTAAACATTTAAGGAAGAACACGCGTTGTTATCAATGTATATGAGGAATTGTTAGGCGATGGTTGCGAACGACACAAGGTGGGTTTTAGCAAAGTAAAAACAGAAAAAAATACCTCGTATAATTTTTATCTCAGTAGAACAATATTTTTTATGGCTAGTGAAAGTCAAGTAATGTGTACCATATACCTTGTGACAGAAATGTGCACCTAAAATTGCGTAGAATAATTTTTTACTGAAAGGAACGCAACAATACCTCTGGCAGTCTTTGCGGGGTGACCAGTTCTCACCTTTAGAGCTAGTGGTCAAGTGGCACCCTCTTCCGCATCGGCCGGCATGGAGCGGTAGACCGAAGGCACGGAGAGATAGGCGGCCCGGAGAGATAGGCTAAGTCTAGGATGAAACCACCGCGAACTTTAAAACAAATGAAGTGGAACGCAAGGCCAGCCGCTTGATAACAATAAAGTTTATTACAAAGGAGGGGGAGTATAGACTCCAAACAGGAAACAATAAAAATCACTGCGCATCAGTGGAACAAGTTTACAAAAGCCGCAGTGACAAGCACACTAGATAGACACCGCGGCAACAGTCAAACCAACCCAGATATGCAATCTCTTTGGGATGCTTGGCTGACACTATTGTCTCGTGTTTCTGCTATGTGTAAGGCGTAAACCCCATGGAGCGTTTTCGTAAACGATACATCCCATCGGCGTTGCGCGCGCGATTTTTTCACACCCGCGTCGACGATATCTCGCGTGCGGCAGCATCGGCCTCGGTCAGGAAATGACGTGCAATGAGCGCGGTAGTGGGAGGAGCCAGACGACGTGCGCCATTGAGGAGGCACCCGCCCTATTGCGGCAGTTTCGATGCGCTCGAGAAAGCCGGCTGGCTCCGCTGGCTATATTTAGGCTTACCATCCTGGCAGATATTGCACAGGCACTTTCCCTAGCGGCGCTGATGATGTTTTATATACCGTTTTCACCCACACTCTCAGCTCGCTTACGGTACAAGCAACTTCGTGTGTGCCTTGCACGGAATATTATAGAGCGCTTAGAAGCAGTCGCTCTAGCTCACCAGAGCCCTTCGGGGCGGAGGTCGACGCCATGCTGGCGCCACCGGCCGCTTCGCGCGCACCGTGTAGGTGGTTCTGTGGCGGCGTGAGCGAGCCTGTGGCGTTCGAGGCGCCTTTCCCTGAGCAGAAAACGCTCCATGCGGTTCAAGCTTAACAGTTCCATATTATCGGGCAGCGTTTGTTAACAGTGGCTAAATAAAAGGTCAGTGGCCGGAAAAGTAGGTTTGCACCCAGTGCACTTAGAGCAATGTGAAGAAAGATTGGATGATCAAGTTCCTTTGATGAGAATTCATGATCTCTCAAACGCACGTTAATACAACTTGTGTTCTACTTCCCTTGTCTTTTTTAGGTTCGCGCTCGTTTCATCCAAGAACAAGTCTTCCCAATAAGACCAACTTGCAACCCTTCCGCCGAGAGATAGGCGAGGAGGGAACGGAGCCATCCAAGAGACCTGTGTGGCAACCTGGCGGAGCACCTGGCACGGAGAAGCACCTGATGACAGGGAGAGGTATGCGACATGGAAGAGATAGGCAAGGAGACAAGAGAGACGTGCAGGGGCCGGTCTCACCACCTGGCGGGGGAAGGCCAGGAGGACGGCGCCAAAGCGCTACGCGCGCGCTAGGAAGGAAGGCCAAGAGGCCATCGCGACGCAGAGCCGTGTCCAATGGAAGAAGACGAACTTCCAGCTGTGGTCGCTTCTACAGCGGTGAAGCTTAACTAACGCCATCAGGTGAAATACGATGATGAATAAACGGTGTATTCATTGCAAACACGTGTTTATATATTTCGAAACCACACTTCGACCCCCCATTCAAAATGGGCATAGCCAGGGTAGTGAAGCCTTCGCTATCAACTAGGCTTAAAGGAAGCTAAACCACAGCAATTTATTTTCGATGGCATTTGCTCCTACTACATGGCTGATGCAGTGTCTCCTCACTAATTCACCGTAAAGCACAGGATGGGGAAGCATGGGCGCCCAACATCACAGGAACGGAGAGAAGAAAGCATAACGCCGTACTGCGTGTGATTCACTACTGGTATTCTACTGCGATCCGGGGTTGGGCCTATATGAATAAATACTGGTGTAAAACTTGTTGAGGCATTCATTTCGCCATACTTTTTCACACAGCCATGATGCCAATCATGACACAATAAGGAATTCCCGGTTGGTGTCTCTACGTGGGCTTTTACCGAAGGCGCGTGGTTTTAGGGAATGGTTGGACCTCGGGTTTAGTGGAGCTACCCGGAAACAAATTTGACGGCGATTGTGTTCTCAGGCGAATACTTAACCATGGTAAGGCTTTATCCCTGTATGTGTGAGGCATAACCTTTATTCACAGATATTGTAAAAATAACTAGCTCCTACAGGAGGCGTGTGGTAATAAAAAATCGAAAAAGATGACGCGCGCTCGTTGAGAACACATGAAAATTGAATTAGCCTCGTCTTCGTTAGGCGTGTACACGTAGAAATTCCCCTTGGCTCTTTAAATTTCCTTTGAAAAAAAATAGTGAAAATACTTTTTCGACATTTTAAAGGGTAGCATGCGGCAGCAAGAACAAATTGGTTGTATGAAAGGTTTGAAATGCTTTTGAGGAATACGCAAGACAGGGTTTTTCCCCGATAACCTTGATTCTATTCACTTCTTACTTTTATTAAATACCTGTGTAAAACAATTTTTTATAAATTTGTATGGCAGCCCATATCATAAGTATCGCGAACCCTCGAGTAGGAGATTGCTCGTCAGAGAGAGTGAATATTCATGGGACACCAGTTCTCCGTAAACGTCGACTGTGCGGATTTCCCCGTGATAGAAAAAACAAACTGCGCAAGATACCCGAAAAACAAGATGGCAGTTGTAACCTCGTGCTGAACACGTTGTTTGCCCGCTAAAAACCGGCGAAACGACACATACGCTTTGTTGTGGCGGGAAATGAGGATAGCACAGATACTGAGTTCTTCTTTGAAAAAGGTGGCGTTGCCGTTATTTTCAGTGGTTTGTGCGAAGAACAGTTCCTTTATTGGGCTAAGTCGAAGCGGTGGAGCAAACAGAACTTTATAAAGTCGCCAAACTTTCCCAGGATGTATCTAAGGGCCTCGGCTACTTCACAGGTGATGTATAACACATAGGGCTAGCCAGAAGCGCAAGAAGGAATTAGACCGGAAAGGAGGATCTAAGTATAGCTGCAAGAGAAAACCTAAGTGGACCGCCGTGTCACCGAAGCCCCACAAGTGATCTGAAATGTGAGAGCCAACGGAGCTGTCTAGACACTGGGCAAATTCAAAGAAGACCAAAAAATTGGCATTTGGCCGAACCCCATCGAACTAAAGAAAGCTGTGCCTCGGGAGCAATCCATATAGCGACTTTAGAAACTATCGCTTCGTCTCCCGCCGGTTTGTGTCATTTTTCGGGGAAAGACACCGTATGAGGGTTGTGCCAATTAAAGCTAGATGACACGATCTTTATAAATTCTCCCTGAAGTACTCCTTCCAGCCCTTACAGGTTGCTACGCACGCCATTCTGACTCTCCTCTGCCCACAAATGTTTTTAGTGTGCACGGCACAGGGTCATGAAGGCCTCAAACACGTCGGCGTCGTAATACACCGGACTCTTTGGGCGGGCGCGACCAAAAAGGAACATGATAAAAACCTGGAAAGCTTTTTGCAGCGATGCCAAAAGAATGACTTGAAGCTGAGGTGAAAGAAGGGCAATTTTTAAGGATACTAGGAAATATAATGGACTTTTATGACACGTGATCAGCTGAGCTTGGATCCGGACAGGCAGAACAACATCATGTTCAAGCGCCAATCAACAAAAAAGGGGCTGCAAACCTTCCTGTGTATGGTTAGTTTATTCTGGCGGTGAACTACAAGAGCTGATAAAGAATGTCGTGTACGTATGGTGGTACCGTATTAACAGAGCGTCAGGCGTCTACGAGACGAACTTTCAAAACCTTCAGTTTTGCGTACTTCAAAATATTCATTTCCCGTTCATTTTGGGAACAAGGATGACCAGTGAAGCTGGCTGCCATCCAAGGAGTGCACAAAGCGAAACAATCGATTCTTGAACACTTCAAATATTCTTCAATCTTATCCTAGAAGTTAACATTTTTGAATTCGAATGCACCTATTATGTGCAAATCAGCGCGACGTCAACAGGAACGAGAAACGAACCTACCTACGCCAATACTTTTAAGGCGCGCCTTAAATCAAACTTCGTTGACACTCAAAATTTAAAGCGACGGCACTACAAAAGGTATATTACGACATGTACATGATACGGCAGCACAATAAAAAGAGAGCTCCTAACCTTCATTGAAGAATTTACCCTGGAACATTATAGTATTTTCATTTCTCATTCGTACTTCATACACGGTGCACACTTTCTGGACGCTACCGTTACTAATTCCTGGAGCAGGCTTGAAACTGCACTCTATAGAAAACCGACGGATACGCGGAAGTATTTGCATTTTCAAAGTACCCATGTCAGGCACTCCAAGAAAACAATACATGGTAGTCCAGCCAACCCTTTCTGGAGAACTCGCACAAAGGAGGCCGATTTTGGCACAAGCTGTCGAGAACTTAAGACCACCCTTTTGAACTAAGAATTACCGGAACAGACTATTAACGACGCTATGATGCGAGCCTAGCAGTTAACCGCAAAAAATACTCAAGAGAAAACCAAGAATTTTAAACTAACCGAAATACGAAAGTAACCTAGTTTACGAATCATAAATATGAAAGTCACCTAGGTAATCCGAAACTGACGTAGTTTTAACTCATTCTTCGTCGGCCACATTTTTGACAGCCGTACCAATAAAATATCCCAATATTCTTATTCTAAGTGAACCCTTAAAAAGTACACTTCCTGGGCCAATATGTTATATCTACAGACGCAATAAGGATCTGGGCGACTTTAATTTTACTCTCCCTTCAGCCGACCGCAAACCACTGGTAGCATGCCATGTAATAAACACCAATTTAAATGAGGCCCACAAACTACCACACACAGCGCGCTGCCAGGTAACTTTAACAGTGACTCTGCCAGTCTCGTATACCTTCTCGAATGCACGTTTTGTAGACAACGATGCATTTGGCATACTGAAACGTCCTTTCGTATGCGGTTTATTAATCGCGCTCGCACACAAAACTTAGTTCTTATTTTCCTTGGTCCAAACATATAAACCCTCCCTGTAATGCATTTAAACATCCTAAAGCCGACAGTTCAGAGTCTGCATTTAAAACCCACTACGACCGCGAGGTTTAGGAGTCTTAACTCATTTATAAGTTTATGTCAGCCACTCTTGGTATCAATGAAAGTTGCGGGAAACTGGTGCACCCGTCACGGTTGCTCAGAGGCTAAGCGGTCGCGATTCAGGGCACGGGGTCGCGGGTTCGATTCCCGGCTGCGGCGACCGCTTTTCTGATAGAGGTGAAGAGCAAAAACGCCCGTGCGCATGAGATTTCTACGCAGGTGTAAGATCAGCAGTTAGTCAAAATTAATCCGCAGACCTCCACTACAGCGCGCTTCATCGCCTGCGTTGCGTCGGCGCGTTAAACCCTGCAATCAATCAGTCAATCCAAATTAGCGCACTTTTCCCTCAATTAAGTTAATTACCTGACTTATTAACTTTGTTCATTTATTTTTTTCACGTTGTTTGTTGACCGTACGCCTGAATTATTGATCAGAATTCCCCCACTCTGTTACCGCACACTGTCAATACCCTGTAGCTGATTCGAATGCTCGCACCTCGTACAGAAGCTTTATTAGCCCAATCCCGGCCATTTATTCTTGGGCGGGAGGCTGCGTACAGACTAGTATATTGAAACTTTCACCCTTTATGGGCAATCTGCTTGAGCGTGTGCTTTTGTTTGTGCGATTTCTTCTATTTCTTGGCTTTTTTAACTTCCCGTTGTGGAAATGTGTGGTGACAAGTATTCGTCTGCTGACTTCCTTTTGTGAACTGTATTTCACCCACCCCCACTAATTTCCCCCCTGAAATCTGCCTTCTCTATCTAGCTTTTCTGTGCAACTTTAATTTTTCCCCATCCCACACAAACGCGCGCAGAACAACTGAAGCCTTAAATTTTTGCATGTATGTATCCGTCGACCCCGGTCTTCCATTGATTACTTCCATTGATTTTGTGTTTTTTTTCTTGAAACCAGTGGAGCTGTTATACAAGCCGTGGCTTCGCCATTACAGGAAAAAATATCAAGAAAATGCGAGCGCGCCTGAACGCGCGCACCCCGGTGACCACCGAGGGTCCTCGGAACGCGCAGCGGCTTTAGAAAAAAACGCCAAAAACACCTAGGAGCCAGAAAATGGTGAGTGCTCGTGAGCGCGTGCCCCGCGGAGTCTGACGAGTACCCTGCTTGCGCAGTGCTTTTGGATAAAAAACTGCACCGCTGTCGTCATGCGCTGCCGTGCATGTAAAAAAACTAGCGCTAATACTAAACATGCAAATCCGGCCTTCTTGGGAGCGGTCACCGCGGCCAGGTCCACTGCTGCAGACAGGCTTAAGATGAAGAGCCAACACCTGGCTCGGCTCGATCCTCTCTTACTGTGTTAATTTTCTTCTTGCAGGCTTTTAAGTGCAATGCACTTTATAAGCGACCCCAAACCATCCACCGCCGGCGTCGGCGTCCGCAGTGCCCCTCTATAAAGAAACAGCATCCGGCGCCAGGTTTCGATCCGCGGACTTTGCGGCCGCAGCGCGACGCTCTACCGACCAAGCCATGCACGCGACGTGATATCAGCGTTAGTGACGCGCCTTATATCTTTAACGCCTTCAAACTACGTCGTCAGCGGCGTGCGTTGGCGACTCAGCGGCGTTATAGCGGCTTGATAACTGCGTGGTGCACACGTGATACTACAAACCCGATGGAAGAGATGGAAGAGAAGGCGGCGAGGCGGTGGGCTGCGGGGGCCGAGCGCCAGCGCCGCAAGCGGGCCGACAACCGTGCATTCGCACTTTCACATTCTCCCCCTCGGGGAAATGCGGGGGAATTTTTTGTTAAAGCAGATCTCTGGTTATCTAGTGTTTTGAGCGTCAGATATGCACCCCGCGATGGCCGCGGTCCCGGGCTTGCCACCACCACGCCGTGCATCGGTCAAACACCTGATCAACCGCTACACCCTGTCATGAATCCGGAACCTCCAGCTGCCCCGCTCTTCGTAGCCTCGTCAGGCCCACTGCAAGCTACCGGTCACCCTTGTTCTGGTCTTTGGTCCTCCAGGTCGGGCTTCCGCCGGGTCAAGTGAGTCCGATGGTGATACCATCCGAACAGCCTCTGCCAGATGACGCCGACTAAATGTCTGACCCTTCCAGCTCATAATCTGCAATGGTCATCTACGGCAACGAAATCGCTCTTTCACCTGAGAAGTGAAAGCCATTTCAGCCGGTGACCCGTGCAAAGCGCTGCCGTGGCTCTACGCATGTTTACAGGCCATGTGATGTGAGCACATTCGCAAGTCCCCTGAGACATTGTGCAATTGTGGTGATTAACCATGTCGATTGCTCGAACAATATCACTCCACTCACTACAACCCCATTGCTGTCAAACAACGATTAGGGTCTCTGGCTCCAGACAGCGTGCTACAAGTACGTCCAAACTACTGCATTAACCTGCTCGCCCTTGACACTCGCAATGCTGATGCCTCAGAGCGTCGTCGCAAAATCTCTTCCATTGCTGGCGTGAACGTCCAGGCCTACGAACCATGCCGCAGCAATTGTGGAGCGGGCGTGATGTGGTAGAACAGCTAAGGAGCTCTCTGATCCTGAAATCCTTAGTGCGTTACGATTAAGAGCACTGGTATAATCCCCCGTAGACTGGGAAAATTATCAGAGAGTGTGCAGATTGTCTTCGCCACAAAAACAGTACCAGAGCATGTAGTCATCGGTTACAGGGGCTATCGGGTGTATAATTACGTAGAGATACTCATACAATGCAAAAACTCCAAGCGATAAAGGCACGTCGCGAACATGAATAAAGCCCCGTTGCGATGTTCCTGGTGCGGTGGTACGCATGACAGAGAAACCTCTTGTGTTTAAGATCCTGAACGCCCAAATTGCAGGAAAAAGCATAAATCGACGTTTGTTCATTGCTCTGTCCCCGTGATAAGAAGGCTATTGTCAAAACAAAGTCTAGAAACAACAATGATTACAACTCAGCGAAATACGCTCTAGTGAAACGCCGTAAGGGAGGGCATAAGGAACACTGGAGAAAGCAAGAGAACACATCTGCGGTTCTAGGGTTTATAACAGTAAGGAGGATTTTTCATATCTTCCAGACCTCTATAGTGAATGGCAGCAGCAGCATACTTCTACAGCAGCTCTGCCAGTACGAGCTGCAGCAGCAACGGAACGCTTCCCCTCAAAAGATGCCGGCACGTCTGCATCGACAGCCGCGCCATCGACAGCCGCACCTGGCTGTCGATGCCTGCATCGACAGCCGCATCGACAGCCGCGCCTGCATCGAAAGCCGCGCCTATCGACAGCCGCGCCTACGCAGCCATCGGGCAAGACTCCTATGAACTTCGAAGCCTTCTCGTCAAGTATATCTGCGAGAGCAGCGCGAGCCAAAGGATCACTAAAGTTCCGGGGGCTTGCGCTATGTGATATCAGCTCTAGTGGAGGCTGTGGGCATCTTCATTGCCCCCCTCTCATCACCGGTAGCCGTGGCCATCGTGCCTTTCCTGGTCTATTTTTTGCCTCTCCTTATGCAGTAGTGCTCGCTGCTAAGGCTGGTGCAATCACAGTTCCCAGAGTCCAAGAAATTTATATAAAGCTAGAATCCTACCGTGGAATGCCTGCAGACCTAGCAACACCGGTCGGACCAATTCCAATTAACACAAAAACATTGTTTCCCGGTAATCGCTATGTATGAATCACAAGTGATGGAATATATACGCCTTTCTGGCTTCACAGTTCTGCAGTCGCTGAGTGGCATGAAAACGTGAAGAGTTCTACTGGCCTTGAGAAATAGCCTCACCATAATAAAGCATAATCTTTCCAAAGATGCGCGGAATGAATACGCGGCAGCCACAGTTCGACGCGTTCACTTCTTCTTCACGATCATCACCGCCTATATTCCACCTCATGTAGCAGTCGACTTGAATCGCTTCGAAGGCAGTACCAGTACTACACCATCCTTGCAAATCTTGACCGGTGACGTCAGCACCCATGATCCCATCTGAGGCAGCAGGAAAACGACGGCTCAAGGGAGGGTCCTTCTGGACATTGCCCACCGGCTGGGTATGTGCGTTGTCATCTCAGGAGAGCCCACCTTCTACCGGGGAAAGATGTCAAGCACCCTCGACGTCACGTTTGTTTTGTCACAACGCCTCCCTAGGACAAGCTGGGTAGTGGACATTGAACTGCATGCCAGCAATCATGCGCTGACTTACATTGCAGTGGATAGTCTCTCGGGCTCTCGTCCACAGCGTGTTATTTGCGCCTCTGAATAGAACGGTGGTGGTGGAAGAAGCCGTGGACTCAGGTTATATGAAGCCTTCGTGGACACGATGGCAAGCGCTCGAAAGTGAAGTTGCAAAGTTACCGAGGCTTCCGCATAAATACACCGCCACCGAATCAGGGTATTACAGGCTTCGCGCGGTGCGTCGTAGAACAGAAAAACTCGGGCGCCAGATGCCAGCGGCTAAATATATCCGGTTTTGATAAGTGTAACTTTTCAAGGACATGGATAATTTCGCCAGAAACATGAGGCTATCAGAATACCTCTACTATCACCCTCCGACGGAAGACGCCCGCAGCACCCTACCTATCTATGAGCACTGAACCCCTCCCACACAGCGTGATAGTTGCCTCGACATGCACATCAAAGCTCACCAACGCAGTGGGTGAAAAGCACAACAAACACAAATTTCTTTCCATAATAACATCACTACCAATGTAAAAAAATCCCTAGAGAAACTCGCCAGCTGTCTGGACATAATTATTAAACGTGCCGACAAGAGAGGCGCCATCGTCATCCTTGACAAAATCCACTATGTCAATGAGGACAATGAGCAACTACCGGTATCGATGTTCTACAAAGCATTACCCAACGATCCCACTCAACACGTAATGCAAATCGTCAAAAAACTAGTTGAGCTTGTTAGAAATAAAATAATAAATGAAACCATGGCTCGTTCCTTGATACCCTGAAGACCAGTAGCCGGTAAATTCTATCTTCTCCCTAAAATTCATGAGGTGAACAATTCCGGGCGCCCAATTGTTTCTGGCATTGGCAATTTTACTGAAAATCTCTCGTGGTATATGAATTATCTCACTTGCTACATTCCGCTAAGCTTTCCATTCTTCATTAGCGATGCCAATAATTTTCTCTCAGACATCTCAAAAATTTATATTCCCGATAACTGCCTCCTAGTCACCCTAGATGTTGCATCACTGTATACTAACATCCCTCACAAAGATGGCATCACCGCTCTATCGCTTGTGTATGAGCATTCATCGTGCGACAAACCTATCGATTCTTCTACTCTCAAAACTTTCCTTATGGTAATTCTTGAACTTAACAATTTTGAGGTAGATGGAGTGCATTACATGCAAGTCAGCGGAATGTCAATGGGAACTCGAATCGAACCCAACTACACCAATATCTTTATAGCTCACCTCGAATCAACTTTCTTGACACTCAAAATTTAAAGCCACTGTACTATAAAAGGCATATTGATGACATATTCATGATCAAGCAGCACGGTTACGCGGAACTTCTCACCTTAAATGAGGCATCAAACATAGACCATCATGGTATATCACTTCCTCACTCCTATTCGGAACACAGTGCAAACTTTCTGGACGTCACCGTTACTATTCCCATGGTCGGCTTCAAACTAAACGGTATGGAAAACCGACAGACACGTGGCAGTATTTGGACTTCCAAAGTAGCCACGTCAGACTCTGCAAGACTGCAATTGCTCACAGCAAAGCCCACTGTTTTAGGAGAATTTGCACAAAACAAGCCGACTTTGACTCAAACTGTCGAGAACTCAAGACCGCCCTCGGGAATAGAAAATACTCGGAAACAATTTATTGATGACGCCTTAGTGTGAGCCAACCAAATAAAACGTAAAGAAATCTGTAACAAAAAAAAGCCCTGAACTTTACCCAGCAAACAAACGTAGTTTTAACCCACTCAGCCTCCACACCAGGAGCGTCAAACGTACTAAAAAAAACTTCACAATATCCTAATTCAAAGTTGACGCTTAAAAACACATTCCCCAATCCACCACGCGTTGTGTACCGGCGTAATATGAATTTAGGCGACTTTTTTACTAACTCGTATTAACCAACCGGAAACTCAACCGACCGGAAGCTATTGCCAGCTTGCCTTGTAATAAACCTCCATGTAAAGTATGCCCAATCATCACCATCACACAGTGCGCCAACAGCACGGTCTCGGACTACTACGTAAATATAAAAGGTAACTTTACCTGTGACTCCGCTAATGTCGTATACCTTGTAGACTGAACTGTTTACGTAACCGTATTCGAAACTGAAATGCCGTTTGCGAATACGGTTCAATACTCACCGCTCTCATGCAAACTGTTGCCCTTATTAGGCCCGGTCAAGACATGTGAACAGTCCCGGGCATGAATTTGAACATCTTAATAAAGCCACAATTTTTGATTCCGAATCCGGCTGCAAAACCCACAATGACTAGGCGGTTCGGGAATCTTATCTCATTTATAGGTTTGGGTCAGCGACGCTTGGTATTATTGAAATTTACAGAAAACTAACGTGCTCCTCCTTCGAGTGAAATTGGCGGCATCATTATTTTTATAACATTGTTCACTTATCCGACCCCTGAGTTTCCCATCAAAATTCGCAGAAACTTTGCAAATACAGCAGCTTTATTAGCCTAACGCGGCTCAACAATGCGATTTGTCCTTGGGAAGAAAGCCGCGATCCCCCCACCTCTTAAACACTTTTTACCCTTTGTGATCCATGGACCCTACCTATTTCCTGTTCGGTTGCTAGCTCACTCCGCAATGCTCTTTTGTGCACTTTATCTATTCTTTCCATCCGCGGGGGGCGAACCCAAAATGCAATAATCGTTCATGCCTGTACGGAACCAACCGAACCAGTCTCCCCACCCACTGAATGCCTTATTGTATTCTTTTCCTTGCTTTTTGAAACCGCGATTGTCGAGTCTTCCGCACTGTCTGAACTTGCAGCCCACGCCACGTACGCTGCCCTGTCGAGGTGCAACATTGAGAGCTCCTTTGTTAATACTACCCCCTTCTCTTTCTCTGTCTCCTTTCTCTTTCGTTGTTGTTGTAACATAGGCATAGCCCGCCTGCATGCATACTCTACCTTTCCGAAATGTATTCACTCCTTTTTTTGCAAAGCGATATAAGAAATGCTTTCCAAATGCTTGTGACAACCAAATCATGTAACTGTAGGCTGATGAAGGCAAGTCCCGTTGCCGCTACACGAGTAAACCTTTTTTGTTATTGCTCGGGCTGTGTATGCGACTTTTTATTAATACTCATTCCTGCGCTTTGTGAGTGTTAGCTTTCTGTAGATTTATATATATATATATATATATATATATATATATATATATATATATATATATATATAGATGATTGCGAGAAGGGCTGTCTTTGGTTGCCGTAGCAAATAGTAAAAAATAGGTATAGCTTCTAACAAAACTGTTTATTGGTCGACATTTCGATCGGATGCCGATCTTTCTCAAGACAACATTTCGTATTTCTGTGCACGTATTTATAAGCTCGTCGTCCAACGACGCCAAAAAAAGAGAGAGGGGGGATTTGGGGAGAGATGTAGCAACAAACACGCCCTCGGCGAGGTGAGGTGAAGGTTTGCAAAAAAGAGAGAGAGAGAAAAAAAAAGACACGAAAGAAAACGCAAAACACAAACAAAACTAAACATGCAGAAAAGTGAGAGGAGTACACAACTCTTTGAAAAAACATGTCCTCCATCGTTCGTCAGCTTGTAGAACGAGTGACAGGTAGCGCCCGCTTCAGAGGGGGGCCGCTCTGCTTAAGAAACGAAAGCGCAAAGCAGTAACAGGAACGCTCTTACACCATCACTGGGAGGCACAGAATTCTGACCTTACGGGAAGAGTTTACAGGAAGCGGTCGCAGCCGCACACATATCTCAGTGACGCCAACCCTACAAAACAAACAGGCAGGCTCGTTAAGAGTGTAGGTACGATCTCCGCACTGTGGCTCAAAGCATGCACGATTCTGCCTACCGGCAGGACGGGCGAGCGCCATTCATCATTCTTAGCTCTATTCTTCTGCCCTGCCCGGGCAGCCGACAGGGTCGTCCCTGACCATGAACCAGGGAGAAGGGGCTTAACTAATCCCCTAACCGCACGCGGGAGCCGCGCGGGTCCTTTGTTGGAGTAAACGGCGGCGGGCGCCTCGATGTTGTTTGTGGCATATGCCGCCTGTGAGGACACCCCAGGAAGGGAATAAATAAAATAAGAATAGCTTGATTACTTGTTTAAACAACACAGAAACTTACAATTTAGATAGGGGATTATTCTGCAGCCAGATTATGACAGCATGTATAGACGACATAATGCCCGGGCTAACATTCATTCCTGCCTTTACTGTGTTGAATTTGTAAATAATGTAAGATTCACGTTGTTCGCGTTCTCTTGTAGTAGAAAATTCACTTTGTAAAAGTGTGACCCTGAAGGAGTCGAACGGGTGGTTTTCGGAGTTAATATGTCGTGATAAGGGTAGATCCGGGAGTGAACGAACATGTGCGCGATGGTTGTTGAAGCGCATGCGGAATGCCGTGTCCGTCTGGCCAATGTATTGGATGCCGTATCTGTCTGGCCAATACATTGGCCAGACGGACACGGCATTCCGCATGCGCTTCAACAACCATCGCGCACATGTTCGTTCACTCCCGGATCTACCCTTATCACGACATATTAACTCCGAAAACCACCCGTTCGACTCCATCAGGGTCACACTTTTACAAAGTGAATTTTCTACTACAAGAGAACGCGAACAACGTGAATCTTACATTATTTACAAATTCAACACAGTAAAGGCAGGAATGAATGTTAGCCCGGGCATTATGTCGTCTATACATGCTGTCGATAATCTGGCTGCAGAATAATCCCCTCTCTAAATTGTAAGTTTCTGTGTTGTTTAAACAAGTAATCAAGCTATTCTTATTTTATTTATTCCCTTCCTGGGGTGTCATCACAGGCGGCATATGCCACAAACAACATCGAGGCGCCCGCCGCCGTTTAATCCAACAAAGGACCCGCGCGACTCCCGCGTGCGGTTAGGGGATTAGTTAAGCCCCTTCTCCCTGGTTCATGGTCAGGGACGACCCTGTCGGCTGCCCGGGCAGGGCAGAAGAATAGAGCTAAGAATGATGAATGGCGCTCGCCCGTCCTGCCGGTAGGCAGAATCGTGCATGCTTTGAGCCACAGTGCGGAGATCGTACCTACACTCTTAACGAGCCTGCCTGTTTGTTTTGTAGGGTTGGCGTCACTGAGATATGTGTGCGGCTGCGACCGCTTCCTGTAAACTCTTCCCGTAAGGTCAGAATTCTGTGCCTCCCAGTGATGGTGTGAGAGCGTTCCTGTTACTGCTTTGCGCTTTCGTTTCTTAAGCAGAGCGGCCCCCCTCTGAAGCGGGCGCTACCTGTCACTCGTTCTACAAGCTGACGAACGATGGAGGACATGTTTTTTGAAAGAGTTGTGTACTCCTCTCTCTTTTCTGCATGTTTAGGTTTGTTTGTGTTTTGCGTTTTCTTTCGTCTCTTTTTTTTTCTCTCTCTCTCTTTTTTGCAAACCTTCACCTCACCTCGCCGAGGGCGTGTTTGTTGCTACATCTCTCCCCAAATCCCCCCTCTCTCTTTTTTTGGCGTCGTTGGACGACGAGCTTATAAATACGTGCACAGAAATACGAAATGTTGTCTTGAGAAAGATCGGCATCCGATCGAAATGTCGACCAATAAACAGTTTTGTTAGAAGCTATAGCTATTTTTTACTATATATATATATATATATATATATATATATATATCAAAGTTGCAGTCCTTATAGCCAGTGCTGTTTGGCGTTTTTAACAGTGTTTTATAGTGCCGAATGAAGTATGATTGCCTTTTTTTTATATGCAGGAATAAATAATTGAAAATTCAAGTCGAGAAAAAATGCGCCGTTTTTTCCGGAAGCGGGAATCGAACTCACAACCTCCGCATAACGCGTGTGGTGCTCTACCATTGAGCTAGTTCCGCGGCGACTCCCCTCTCGACTATACCGCGGGGTTTTGTATTTACGACTGCTCAGAGCCCGGTCAACTAGCGCCGCCCCTCGACCACCGCGGGAAGACGCAGAACGTCTTTTCCCAGCGGCCGCACGTAAGACGTGGTCGGAAGTCGGGGATAGCCAAAGGCATTTCAGACTGCTGAAGCCAGAACCCTCGTAATGCATTTTGTAGAACAGAGACGTACGGGACGAGGGATTCCGTAAGGACACATATCTAAGTTGCAGTCTTTATTGCCAGTGCTGTTTGTCGTTTTTAACAGTGTTTTATAGTGCCGAATGAAGTATGATTGCCTTTTCTTTTTTTTTATATGCAGGAATAAATAATTGAAAATTCAAGTCGAGAAAAAAAAGCCAATCATACTTCATTCGGCACTATAAAACACTTAAAAACGCCAAACAGCACTGGCAATAAGGACTGCAACATTGATATGTGCCCTTACGGAATCCCTCATCCCGTACGTCTCTGTTCTAAAATATATATATATATATATATATATATATATATATATATATATATATGTATATAAACAATGTAAAATATAAAATATAAACAATGTAAAAGCCCGACTGTTGCCAACGTTTCAGCAAAGAGTTGCTTTCCTAAGGGGCCCTGACGAAAGCAAGTGTCTTGCCGAAATGTTGGCAACAGTCACGCTTTTACCTTTTTCAAAGTTTTGTTTTGTATATATATATATATATATATATATATATATATATATATATATATATAGTGAGGTAAAAGATAAGAACAACTTTGCGGTTAACTTGTTTATTATAAATTAGTCCGACAGTTTCGGAAGTGGAACTTCCTTCCTCAGGGACAATCCCACAATGAACACCGAATCCTTATGCACACTGCATGCGAGGGAGTCTCTCTTCCTCTCCCTCATCAAGGAGGGGAATACGCCAGAGAACGTAAAACATCCGGTAACAACGCGGCACTTGCTGAGTAGGAAAAAAAAAGGAAAGGCGGTGGTTTTAGTGAGAAAACAGCACGGGTGGGGGAAGGGAGCGGGTCCAAATGTTTCTATCGGCCCGGTGCGGCTGGGATGAAAGATAACTGACAAACAAAATACAGACAACGCGTGAGCACAGATAGGAAGAGCGGGTCGGTGGTGTAGTAACTAAGGACGCGGTCTTGGCCTGGCATTTGTTTCGTGGGTTCACCCAAAGCAGACCGTTAAACGGAGAGGCATTGCTTTTACCAAGAAACCGGTGATAAGTCTACTTTGTTTGCCCTTTGAAGGGCCGCGACATGGCAACAGAGAAAAGCACTAGCGGCAGCCAGCGGCGAGCCGCACAGCGGTCGGACCGCGCGGAAGACAGGGATCAAGTTACACAGGGGCGCGGCTAGTGGCCCGTCCGTCCTTGGCCGCAGCGTAGAGTAATGTAAAGGCACACATACGACGCGACAAGCGTGAAGTTCAATGGAGGGCCGACACAGAAAACCACTGAATTACGCCACCGCTATGTCTCAACAGAACACGACAATCTCACGGTATATAACTAAGTGATATAACTAAGTGATATATGTAACTAAGTGATATATATAATGGCGATATAACTAAGGACATCTTTAAAGCAATGACGCCCACCCAATCAGCACCGGGACGCTTCTACCTACTCCCCAAAATTCACAAACCTGGCAATCCAGGTCGCCCTATTGTATCTTGTAATGGTACTCCAACAGAATCAATTTCCAGCTTTCTTGATTTTATTTTGAAAAACGCAGTTCCCACAATTCCGGCCTATACCAAGGACACAAACCATTTTTTGAGAGAGATGTCTGGACTGGTAATCCCCCCTGGCAGTTTCCTGGTTACAATGGATGTCTCATCGCTTTACACAAATATACCCCATTCAGACGGCATGAGGTATACCGTGGAGGCATGTCAAAACGCTGATACGGCACTAGAGATCAGTGAGCACGCCCTTACTGCCCTACTTGACCTGGTGCTTCGTTACAATTATTTCCAATTAGAAAACAAACATTACCTTCAAATTAGCGGCACAGCTATGGGCACAAAAATGGCACCAAATTACGCGAACTTGTTCATGGCGGCACTCGAGGGACCCTTCTTGGAAGCTCAACCCGTTCGCCCACTCATATACAAGCGATTCCTGGATGACATCTTTTTTGTCTGGCCGCATGACGAGGCAAGCTTGCATAAGTTCATTTCGGATTTCAACGCGGTCCACCGTTCTATATCTTTTACGCATAATATCTCAAGGACATCGGTAAGCTTTCTCGACGTCACAATTCAGGTAGAGGGCACGACCACGATCACAGCCCTATATAGAAAACCCACAGATCGCCAGCAGTATCTGCACTTTGAAAGTGACCATCCACGGCATTGCAAGATGAGCATTCCCTATTCCCAGGCCCACAGATACCGCAGAATTTGCTCTGACAACGCCTACTTTGACCACAATTCCCAACAACTAAAAAATGCCCTCATTCGTCAAAAGTACCCAGCAGCAGTGGTCGATGACTCCATCAACAGAGCTCGTAACCTAAACCGCGAGGAAATTCTACATGGAGGGAATCCCACGAATGAAGGAAGCCAGACAAATCTTGTCCTCACCCACCCATCTGCGTTGCCTAAACTTAATAACATTCTTTCGAGACATTTTAATATACTGCAACAAAGTAGCCGGCTATCTTCAATTTTCCAAAAGCCCCCCCGAGTTGTTTATCGCCGCGGAAAAAACCTGAAAGATATGTTAGTCAGAGCCAAGACGACTAACATTGAGGGCACTCAACGGGGATGCCAGCCATGCAAGAAAACACGTTGTAAGGTCTGTTCACACATGACAACCACCACTACTGCTAAAGCCAGCTCCTCAGATTACGTATTCAAAATAAATGCGCATCTAAACTGTGACAGCCAAAATGTCGTCTACATGCTTCACTGTGACATCTGTGGAATGCAGTACATCGGACAAACAGAAACCGCCTTCCGTAAACGCTTTAACAACCACCGTTCTCACGCTAAAACACAACCGAACTTGCCCATTTCAAGACATGTCAGCCTCCCAGGACATTCATTCGACCAAATTAAAGTCACTCTGCTAGAGACCGGTTTTCACTCTAAACGGGAGCGCGAACAGAAGGAATCGTACCTTATTTATAAGTTCAAAACGCTGACTCATGGTATCAACGAGAGCGCTGGCAGCATGTCGTGCCTCCGGAGGACCATGGACGTTGATTGACAACAGGAAGTGGATGCACATTGTTCTACCCCCTTTCTCCTAGCATGAAAGTTTTTTTTTTTTTAACTTATTCAGGATCACCCACTATTAGCTCATCAGAAAACCGGCGCCTACCGAGAGGGAGCGCCGCCTAAAAAAGCCGCCTAAGCCCCGCACTGCACGTGCTGCGCGATAAATGCTGTCCACGTTGGGACAACTAAGAAGAGTAAGAAAAGAGAGGGAGGTGACGTTGAACGGCAGTGCCGGTCTGGCCGTACCGTGAGATTGTCGTGTTCTCTTGAGACATAGCGGTGGTGTAATTCAGTGGTTTTCTGTGTCGGCCCTCCATTCAACTTCACGCTTGTCGCGTCGTATGTGTGCCTTTACATTACTCTACGCTGCGGCCATGGACGGACGGGCCACTCGCCGCGCCCCTGTGTAACTTGATCCCTGTCTTCCGCGCGGTCCGACCGCTGAGCGGCTCGCCGCTGGCTGCCGCTAGTGCCTTTCTCTGTCGCGATGTCGCGGCCCTTCAAAGGGCAAACAAAGTAGACTTATCACCGGTTTCTTGGTAAAAGCAATGCCTCTCCGTTTAACGGTCTGCTCTGGGTGAACCCACGCAACAAATGCCAGGCCAAGACCGCGTCCTTAGTTACTACACCACCGACCCGCTCTTCCCATCTGTGCTCACGCGTTGTCTGTATTTTGTTTGTCAGTTCTCTTTCATCCCAGCCGCACCGGGCCGATAGAAACATTTGAACCCGCTCCCTTCCCCCACCGGTGCCGTTTTCTCACTAAAACCACCGCCTTTCCTTTTTTTTTTTCCTACTCAGCAAGTGCCGCGTTGTTACCGGATGTTTTACGTTCTCTGGCGTATTCCCCTCCTTGATGAGGGAGAGGAAGAGAGACTCCCTCGCATGCAGTGTGCATAAGGATTCGGTGTTCATTGTGGGATTGTCCCTGAGGAAGGAAGTTCCACTTCCGAAACTGTCGGACTAATTTATAATAAACAAGTTAACCGCAAAGTTGTTCTTATCTTTTACCTCACCGTTTCTTCTGGCCCGTTCGCAAACTCATCGAAATGTTGACCATCAATGGCTGCCAGACACCATACAACGGAGCGGTTGACGTGCCTTTTTCCAAGGCACACCATCCGGAGCGCTATTGTGGGGGACTCTCTCATCCGCCATGTCCACGGCCATTTCCACCCGAGTGAGAGAGGTGCTCCCGGATTTATCTCATACGGCGGAATGAAGTTTGAGGACGTCACCGCCGCCCTGGAATATCTACCCCCAACCGTGGAGACACTGGTGCTTCACGTAGGAACTGCTGATATAGCAGAAAGCGGATCATTGCCGTCCCTGGAGAAGTTAAGACGAATGCTTGCGAGGGTTCGCCTCCACCGTCCGGCCTTGAAAAGGATATGCTTGTGCCTGCCCCTTCCCCGCACCCTGAGCCGGCGCCGACGAGGTGGAGACTGGCGGTTTCTCAGATCATTCAACTGCGAGGCCTCCCATTTTGTGCGCGAGGTCCGCCGCCTGTGCCAGCGGAAGGAGTTAGGAGCAGACGTGCGCTACATCGATCACGCCTTCCACGAACTACCGGCACGGAGGGTCTTTGCTGCTGACGGGCTCCACGCGAGTTTTGGGGGCGTTGCGCTGCTGGCGGAGCACTTCCGCAACGCTCTCTCGTTCAGGGCGCTCGGCTGGCAGCGGAGACCCTTTAAACCCCGGGCACCGAACAACCCAACACCAGGTGCAACGCTGGCACAGCGGGAATGCCAGCGGGCTCCCCTTCTCCGGAGGTCTCTCCCACCACAGCTGTGACCCCGAAGACTTCGCCACGCCGGCCCAACGGGACACGCCAGACCCCCCCTGAGACGACTGACGCGGGTGTTCGCAACGACTGACTCCGCCCAAGTAAAGGTACGGCCCGAACGACACGACCCTGGTCGCGCGCCTTCCTCTCTCTTCGCAAAAGCATAGATAAGCGAGTGCGCTACAACTTGCACAGTGCTACTTTAAAATCATATACAACAGCACGTAAAACACCTAAAGGACTGCGGCTAAGGCTGACACCGGCAATGACCGATCTTAATCTGGATGAAATGGCGCGGTGGAACAATATTCTTGAGGACGCATCCTTGCAGCTAATGCAGGTAATAATAGGACACGGAGAAAGAAAGACATTAGAATTAGAGAAGTTGGAAAATTCCCTTCGGAGCAGCCTGGAGATATCCGAAACGGAAAGAATGGAACTCAAGAGATACGAATCCCAAAAAGAAGGAGGTGTAATGAAACAAAAATTTAAAAAGATGCGGAGAGACAATATCCCCATTCCAGATCACTCCTTTAGGGAGCAGGGAGTTGGATGCTCAGGAAGCCAAACCAGAACTGAGAATTCTTCCATTCCGCATAATCCGGCTGCTGTACCCTTGGGTGAGGAGAAAAGCATATGTCCTGTGAGTCAAACCCCATCTGAAAGTTCGGCGCATCCAGAATCCAACGTTGTCAACCTATCGGACGTACCGCTCATAGAATCTGAACTTAAACTGCTGTCAAAAGGTCTCACATTCTGTCCCTCTACGGGTAAATTTAATGAATTTCAGCTGTACCAGGACTTAGACAATTTTGCGAGGAACTTGCGCCTTCGTGAATACTTCTACGACCGGGATACGAACCCAGACAAAAAAATTCCGGGAGCATCAGACAAATGTTGGACACCGAGCGATGGTCGGGACAAACATCTCGATATGTACATTTCGGCCGTTCAAAAAGACGTGTTGAATTCATTAAAGAAAACAAACCCTGTCCGCAACAACCTATCAACTGATGAGCGCAAGGCCCTTTTCTCCCTCCGCCAACGGGATGACATTGTTATAAAGCCGGCGGACAAGGGCGGAGCAATAGTCGTAATTAACAAAACCGACTACATTAGGGAAGGACTCCGACAACTGAGTGATGAGAATTTTTATGAGGAACTTCCTGCGGACCCAACACAACAGTTCGTATCGAAAATCACCCTTGAACTCACAAGGCTTCTTCAAAATGGCGATATAACTAAGGACATCTTTAAAGCAATGACGCCCACCCAATCAGCACCGGGACGCTTCTACCTACTCCCCAAAATTCACAAACCTGGCAATCCAGGTCGCCCTATTGTATCTTGCAATGGTACTCCAACAGAATCAATTTCCAGCTTTCTTGATTTTATTTTGAAAAACGCAGTTCCCACAATTCCGGCCTATATCAAGGACACAAAATATTTTTTGAGAGAGATGTCTGGACTGGTAATCCCCCCTGGCAGTTTCCTGGTTACAATGAATGTCTCATCGCTTCACACAAATATCCACCATTCAGACGGCATCAGGTATACCGTGGAGGCATGTCAAAACGCTGATACGGCACTAGAGATCAGTGAGCACGCCCTTACTGCCCTACTTGACCTGGTGCTTCGTTACAATTATTTCCAATTAGAAAACAAACATTACCTTCAAATTAGCGGCACAGCTATGGGCACAAAAATGGCACCAAATTACGCGAACTTGTTCATGCCGGCACTCGAGGGACCCTTCTTGGAAGCTCAACCCGTTCGCCCACTCATATACAAGCGATTCCTGGATGACATCTTTTTTGTCTGGCCGCATGACGAGGCAAGCTTGCATAAGTTCATTTCGGATTTCAACGTGGTCCACCCTTCTATATCTTTTACGCATAATATCTCAAGGACATCGGTAAGCTTTCTAGACGTCACAATTCAGGTAGAGGGCACGACCACGATCACAGCCCTATATAGAAAACCCACAGATCGCCAGCAGTATCTGCACTTTGAAAGTGACCATCCACGGCATTGCAAGATAAGCATTCCCTATTCCCAGGCCCACAGATACCGCAGAATTTGCTCTGACAACGCCGACTTTGACCACAATTCCCAACAACTAAAAAATGCCCTCATTCGTCAAAAGTACCCAGCAGCAGTGGTCGATGACTCCATCAACAGAGCTCGTAACCTAAACCGCGAGGAAATTCTACATGGAGGGAATCCCAGGAATGAAGGAAGCCAGACAAATCTTGTCCTCAACCACTCATCTGCGTTGCCTAAACTTAATAACATTCTTTCGAGACATTTTAATATACTGCAACAAAGTAGCCGGCTATCTTCAGTTTTCCAAAAGCCCCCCCCCCGAGTTGTTTATCGCCGCGGAAAAAACCTGAAAGATATGTTAGTCAGAGCCAAGACGACTAACATTGAGGGCACTCAACGGGGATGCCAGCCATGCAAGAAAACACGTTGTAAGGTCTGTTCACACATGACAACCACCACTACTGCTAAAGCCAGCTCCTCAGATTACGTATTCAAAATAAATGCGCATCTAAACTGTGACAGCCAAAATGTCGTCTACATGCTTCACTGTGACATCTGTGGAATGCAGTACATCGGACAAACAGAAACCGCCTTCCGTAAACGCTTTAACAACCACCGTTCTCACGCTAAAACACAACCGAACTTGCCCATTTCAAGACATGTCAGCCTCCCAGGACATTCATTCGACCAAATTAAAGTCACTCTGCTAGAGACCGGTTTTCACTCTAAACGGGAGCGCGAACAGAAGGAATCGTACCTTATTTATAAGTTCAAAACGCTGACTCATGGTATCAACGAGAGCGCTGGCAGCATGTCGTGCCTTCGGAGGACCACGGACGTTGATTGACAACAGGAAGTGGATGCACATTGTTCTACCCCCTTTCTCCTAGCATAAAAGTTTTTTTTTTTTACTTATTCAGGATCACCCACTATTAGCTCATCAGAAAACCGGCGCCTACCGAGAGGGAGCGCCGCCCAAAAAAGCCGCCTAAGCGCCGCACTGCACGTGCTGCGCGATAAATGCTGTCCACGTTGGGACAACTAAGAAGAGTAAGAAAAGAGACGGAGGTGACGTTGAACGGCAGTTCCGGTCTGGCCGTACCGTGAGATTGTTGTGTTCTCTTGAGACACAGCGGTGGCGTAATTCAGTGGTTTTCTGTGTCGGCCCTCCATTGAACTTCACGCTTGTCGCGTCGTATGTGTGCCTTTACATTACTCTACGCTGCGGCCATGGACGGACGGGCCACTCGCCGCGCCCCTGTGTAACTTGATCCCTGTCTTCCGCGCGGTCCGACCACTGTGCGGCTCGCCGCTGGCTGCCGCTAGTGCCTTTCTTTGTCGCCATGTCGCGGCCCTTCAAAGGGCAAACAAAGTAGACTTATCCCCGGTTTCTTGGTAAAAGCAATGCCTCTCCGTTTAACGGTCTGCTCTGGGTGAACCCACGAAACAAATGCCAGGCCAAGACCGCGTCCTTAGCTACTACACCATCGACCCGCTCTTCCCATCTGTGCTCACGCGTTGTCTGTATTTTGTTTGTCAGTTCTCTTTCATCCCAGCCGCACCGGGCCGATAGAAACATTTGGACCCGCTCCCTTCCCCCACCGGTGCCGTTTTCTCACTAAAACCACCGCCTTTCCTTTTTTTTTTCCTACTCAGCAAGTGCCGCGTTGTTACCGGATGTTTTACGTTCTCTGGCGTATTCCCCTCCTTGTTGAGGGAGAGGAAGAGAGACTCCCTCGCATTCAGTGTGCATAAGGATTCGGTGTTCATTGTGGGATTGTCCCTGAGGAAGGAAGTTCCACTTCCGAAACTGTCGGACTAATTTATAACAAACAAGTTAACCGCACAGTTGTTCTTATCTTTTACCTCACCGTTTCTTCTGGCCCGTTGCAAAACTAATCGAAATCTATATATATATATACAAAACAAAACTTTGCAAAAGGTAAAAGCGTGATTGTTGCCAACATTTCGGCAAGACACTTGCTTTCGTCAGGGCCCTTACGAAAGCAACTCTTTGCTGAAACGTTGGCAACAGTCGGGCTTTTACATTGTTCAGTTTTCTTTTCTTGTGTTCTCTACCATGTTCAAAAGTTGAACTGCTCCCTATATATATATACAGAAAGATAGGTCGGCTTCGACACTGCCAAAGGAGGCATGCGGGTGTTAGTATTTTTTTTTACTTTGGTTTGTGCCGTTATATCTTTAAAATATACGTAAGACCTAAAGAAAGAAAGAAAAACACGTGCCCAGAGTGGGGGCCGAACCCACGCATTTCGATTAGATCTCGAATGCATTACCGATTCGGCTATCTGGGTGACTGTGTTACTCTTCACTTTCTGGGGTATTTATATTTACTTGAGTGGTATTCACTAGAGTGGTACCACTCTAGTAAATATAAATACCCCAGAAAGTGAAGAGTTTCCCTATAGAGTTCCCCAAAAAGTGAAGAGTGAAGACTTTCCAAATTCTTTATCTGTTTCAATGACCTACCACTACCTGCCCTTTGCTTTCCGAGGTTTTCTTGACTGCCAACTGTTATTTCTGTGTTATTTCTACCAGCCCCTCATTTACTATTCCGATTCGCTACATGCATAGCGAGGTCCTCTGTTCTGGCAGTCTTGGTGCAATAGGGAGCTTTAGAGGGGCCAACGCTGACCACTCTCGACATGTCGTAGACACTCCAGTCACGGCGCGGGGATTAAAAAAGAAGGTTCCCTTCACCTCGAGACGTCAGAGTGGCGTTGCCTACCATCCCCAAGCAGAGAAAAAATTACATTGACATAAATACCCCAGAAAGCAGGGGGGCGGGGAAATCGCCCCGCCGGTAGCGTAGTGGTTATCGCACCAGACCGTTGTTCTGGAGGTCGTGGATACGGATCCCACCTGGCGGGCATTTTTTCTCCGCTTTCTTTCTTTCTTTCCAAATTCTCTATCTGTATCAATGACCTACCACAACCTCCCCTTTGACTTCCGAGGTTTTCTTGAGTGCCAACTCCTATTTCTGTGTTATTTCTACGAGCCCCTCATTTCCTATTCTGGTTCGCGATACATATATATGTATATATATATATATATATTTATATATAAATATATATATATTTAAATATATATCTTTATATATATATACATACATTCATATATATTGAGAGAGAGAGAGAGAGAGACAGACAGAGGGGCTCTCGCAAGTTATAGTATAAAAGTGGTATAAGGTATCTTACCGATTCCAATGTTTTCTTACAAGCACCATTCACCCCCTCTGCAGCCATTGTTACCAGTAGAAGCACAGTCAGTGCAACGTGACATCTGAAAGCCTGTTTTAAAATTCACGTTAGTAATGCCGTTGTAACCTGCGTTTTAACTGTGCTTGAGATGTACCTATGACATCAGCGTCACCAAAGTCCCTAAGCAGAGATTTTATCGACGGACTGACATGCATGAAAAAAATTCGACATATTTATCCTTATGGCAAGCCGTCTTTTAGTCACTGCATTATTGCCATCCTGTCGACTTGTATTGGTACGTCCGAATCAAGGCAATGTCTGGGTAATAGAGTTACGTGTGTATGCTGACAACTACTTCAATGCTTGGCCTTTTTGAAGCGGATTTTGCTAAACGATTCGTAACATAAGCAGCTTGTAATAAACTCTGTACCATTATGATGTCCTATCGATATCTTTGGAGCATTGAGTAGTCGTTACAGTACAGCGTTAATTGTCCGGAGACAAAAGACTAGACAGGAATTTCAAAAACGCGACCAAAACCCATTGCTTTGCGCGACGCATGTGAAAGCAGTACCACTAGACAGAGACATCTGCTACTTACAGGCCAAATTTTTTTTTTTCAAAACACGACACGTACAGGCAACAGTGCTAATAAAAAAGTTGCTGTGACATGTACGTTCAGGTCTTAAGATGTATGAAGCGAGAGCGGTACTTGGGCACCCAGGGGTTGATTCGGAATGCACTTGCTGGGTTTGCCGGAAACCTTCCCATACAGCGAAGTTCAATCAAAAGGGCAAGATTAGCTTCAATGGCGTAGAACGGTCAGGCAGAGGCAAGACAGACGCCATGTACGCTTGTGTGGCTTAAGCTGTGGTGATAAATGGTTGAGGGTACATTGTGTCGATAAGCTTCACGCCACCTCTCGCGCCACGCCACCTCTCGCGCCACTGTGCGCTCCGCCAACGGCACGTCTAGAGCCGTGCGCGTGTCTTGCGGGTGTGCTAGAAATTACAAAAATTAAAGGACGTTCAAACCAACACATGTCATCTCACTTCTAGTACGCCAATGTCCTAAAGCATGTGGCCTCCAGTGTTCACGCAAGAAATCAGAGCTCCTTGTCGTCTGCCCTCACACCAAACGACACATCAAGGAACATATTGAAATACTCCTAATGGGCAGCACAGATTGTAACTTCGCTTGATGTGCTCCCTGACTCTTGGCGACAAGAACTAAAGGTTCTCCCTTTACTTAAAAATATGAACCCCTCACAAGACGGGGGTCACCTGCAAGGACGGGCTCAAGCGCTCGACCCCATCATCGGTGGCGATCATGAAATCGTCTGCACAGACACCTCACAACATTGAGAGCAGCAGTACGCCATCACCGTAGCTACCTCCTGAACTAACCTCCTTGCGTGTGCCTCACTCAAGACACAAGATATGACGGCAGCAGAAGAGGCTGCCTTCGCCTTGGCTCTCACTCAACAGGGGTTCGAAAGGTAGTCACCGCTTCCCAATGCCTACCAAATTTACCAGTCGTGTTGGGTGTCCCGACCTGCACTGTGTGTGCTAGAAAAATGATCTCCAAATGGTTTCATTGAGCTCATCTGGACACGCGCTCACGTTTCAATGGAGGGCACCGAAGACGCCCACCAACAAGCCTGCGCTTTAACGCTTCCCCTCCCCGGCTATGGAGCTGCACGAGTACAGTCACCCGCTCGTCACGTTCAGGAACATAACTCAGCATTGTCGCCTTCAGAGACTGACCCTACCTTCGCCTTACCCTGATCTTTCCAGAGAACAACAAACTACCCTATGGCTCATACAATCTGGCTCCTCCCCACACCCGACGTGTGTTCCGCTAATGCACCCGAATCGCTACGACGCTGAATGTAAAATTTGCTCAGAAGTAGGAACACTCCTCCACGTACGCGGGATGTGCGACTTTAGCCCTGAGCACCGTTAGCCCTCTTTCCGTCAACTACCCAAGAAAAGCAATGGGAGATGTTGCTGCTCAGCCCGTCTCCGCCTACCCAACTTCAGCTGGTGGAAAGCCGGCGCGTACAGTTGACAAGGAACCATTCCCCTGGGCCGCACTCTGGGCCGTGCAGAAATCTGAATAGAAGTATTTCTTCCTCCTCATCCTGCTCCTCCGCCCTTCTATGCCGCCGATATCGTCACCCTGTCCGCGGCGGCAGAAACAAAGAAGTGAAGTCGTGTAACACCGGGTTTGGGCTACCTGTATTCCGTAAAAAAAGGTTCCACTCATGCGCTATACCTATACAACTCAACCAACCACCGTTCATACATCATGCACTGATTTAATACTTACGAAGAATATCTCTTTGAAGTAACAACGGGTGTGTTTAAGTGCATTTCAATTATCTCTGGTATTACTATTTGTTGACCGACTTGAGGGAATTTAAGTGACGCCTCATGGGTAATCGTTGTGGATGCCTTTTACAGCTTTGCTTACCAACCACATTCCCATGGTAGATTGGCCTGAATTTTTTGTATTCACGCAGTATCCCGTTAACAGTGGGTGTTTCATACAAGACATGTGCGCTCTTATAGATTTGTGAATATATAGCTTGGTTCATTTTCCGCACGAAGCTTGCGATTCTTTATCTCGCCAAAGGTTGTGATCCTAGGTTCAGAAAGAAGACAGATTCTCCATGCTTTCAGGACTGGGGTTGTGGTAGTCGTGGTCGCAGGGAGGCCGGCAAGTGAGATCGCGTGCTCCTTGGTCAGCAGCCTTAATCCCTTCCAGACCCTCGCGTATACAGTTGTCAATGTAGTTTCAACTTGCTCTGTTTTAAACACATGGGAGAATCTTTTGGAAGCGATTATGTTTATGATATCTTTATGATATGTTTTATTTCTCCCAAACAAAGTACACAAAGTACACAATGAGAAAGGACGGAAAGGAAGAAGCTGCCATATGCAGCTTGAAGACTCATTACGCCCCACTTAGCAGTTATGTGGTTAGAGCACATACGCAGCGCGACAATTCCGTCTATTCCGTCTGTATGTATTCCGTCTGTCTATTCCGTCTATCTATTCCGTCTGTAATGGTGTTTGAAATGCAGTGATGACAGTGTCAAGGATGTTTGTGCTTTTATTTCATAGTATCACTAGTTTTATTGACGATAGGGTGGGTCCAATTTCCGCTTGTTCAATTCCTGTGTATGGAGGAGGGTCATGCCGTCTCGATGCTTGCCGGGGTACTCCATTGCGACTATTTAGGCCTCAGTACTTTCGCCCCTTTCGGCATCGGTGTAAACTGCGTTCGCATGGTTTTGATAATTTAATTGAATGAATTGGATCCTGACTTCTCGCCTGTCCTTGCGTATGTTTGCATAAACCTTTTTCTCTGTCAAGTGGGCGGGGAGGGGGAGGGGTGGCTGCTCTCTTAGATACATTGACCCATTTCTATTTATTTACCCGCCGCTTCCTTTGCGTTAGGAGAGGGACTTCCCGATGTCTTCAAAGGTTTTCTAAGACCTAATTTGAGGTCCTTTTCGGTTACCGTGAAAATTGATAGGTTGAGCGCTGCCATATATACTGAGTACGGACGCGAAGGAGGCCGAGGAGGTAGCCATTGCCTTAGCAATGACCCGGCCAGAAACTAGAACGATAGTGAGCGACTCTAAATCGGCGATCAGAAAAAAACTTTACAACCGAAGAGGTTACGTTAGTGTGGACACCAGCTCATCGGGGACTCATTGCGAAGGATAAAGCACATGCGACGGCCCTAGGTCTTACAGTCCGGGCGACCGCCGCCAACGCCGCCGCTGCTGATGTCCAGTCGTTGGCCTCAGCCTTGCATGCCGAACCTCCTTCCCAAATGACGGCAAACGACGGGCCGAGCGACTACAATAAATTCACGCAATATTATAGACTGGAGAGGAAGATACGACCTCCTGCGGATCCACAGCTAAGTGGAAAAGAGGAGATTTACTGGAGACGTTTGCAGACGGGAGTTTTCCGGAACACAGTCCTATATAGTAAGTGGCATCCCAAAGTTGTCTATCCAAGATGCTATAAATGTAAGGGTCGAGCGGACCTCGTCCACATGGTGTGGACTTCTCCTTCGTAAAAGAAGAGTGAACAAATGTAGCGCAGCAGAAACACAAGAGACGAAAGATTACACACGGACGAGCGCTCGTACAAGAAACCCCACCGAAACGTAGAATCCTGGGAGGCACTACACCTCAGCCGAACCTCCGAAACCCAGCGCAAGTTCATCGGTCTCGCCCTAGAAGCCGCCAAGTCCCAAGGGATACCGGCTGAGGGATGCGGGAGGGAGCACGTAACGCTCTCTTTTAAATGCAGAGCATTTCTTTAACTCACATGTAGCGTGCGCCGTCCGTCGCAACAGCTCAGCGCGCAGGTGCGCCCTCTCCCCCACTCCTCCTCTCCCGCATCACGCTTGCAGCACATGTGCAGAGCGCGAAGCTTCGTAGTTGAGCACGCTCCAGCGCTGCAAGCACCGTAGGAACAGCAGGTGCTGGCGTGACGGTGGCGTGATAGCGCTCTCTCTCTCCACCCCCTCTCTCTCTAACAAGCGCGCTAGGAATATAAAGCGGGTATCGGCGCGGGCGCCAGTCGAGTCACTGCTCCCCTGCGCTCTCTTCTCTTGCGTTCGTCGGCGGTCGCAGTTGATAAGCCTGACGTTACCTACTTACGATTCTCTCTTCTCTCTCAACCCACACCACCACCACCACACCAACAACACCAACACCACGGAACCCCACTATGCTCTGCATTTACACGTGTCCCTCGCGCGGGGGCATGCGACGGAGGATTTTTTTGACTGGTGTGTAATAAAGTTTTCACTGACTGACTGACTTGATGAGGGCAAGTTTGTTGCACGGCCGGCTGCACCGTATTCAATGCCAGCATACGTCTTGTTGTTTACTCTTTCAGTCGCACTGACCTCTTTAGCCGTTTTACAATGTCGCACAATTCCTTAATCATTTTCTCGATTTTGGCGGTTGCGAGCATGAACCTGCCGCTCCTGAGTAGGGCCATGGCGAGGAGTCTTCCGTGGGTGTTTTTAGTGGCAACATCCTGAAATATTTTAGGTGTATTTTATATTTGCCGCGTGGTGCTATCCATTGTTTGTCCCACACGCATTGTGGTTATGACTGAAACGCTGGAAATCTCAAAAGTAAATTTACAAAAGTGTAATATAATTAGGCGCTGTAAACTTGCTATTAGTGTTTTTCTAGAAGACCATTTATTTCGTTTCTGCTAATAATCTACACCTGCATTAGTTTTTAACACAGCGATGTCAGACACAGGCATCCAGACAATGTATTTCAGACACTGGCGTTCAGACACTAACGAACTACTGTAGTGAGGTGACGCAATGTTTGTTGCGGGCTTTAGTTGCGATGGGACAGCCGCTTTGATGTGATGGCGTCAGTCGCGGACACGGCTGGCGACAGTTCGCGAGAATTTATCGAACACAAAACGTACGAGAGGGCACTCCACGGGTGCGGACCCTGCTGTTTTGTGTATCTTATCCTTGGTCTCGGCGATACTATCATTATTTTTCTTTCCACATGTCAGTTGGTGCTGCGCGTATTCCAGATTCAAGTGAGCTCTTCCTGCCTCATTCCTAGCTTCCTGTTGGCAGCTGTGACGCATTTTTAGGGACACGTGATGAGCACGGGTGATAGCGTACGGCTAGCCGGAACGAGGAAACGAAAAAAATTAGCCTAAGAAAGCTATCGCATCAAAACTAAAACAGTGTACATGCACAGTGTACGGGGGTGAACCCGTTCCGCATTCCTACGTCATGTGCGCACCCACAAAGGTTGGCTTTTTAAGAGCGAATGCACTTCTTAAGCGAGCCTGAAGCGTCCGCCGCCGTCCGCATTTCGCCGCCGTCCGCATTTCGCCGCCGTCCGCATAGCAACAGCTGCGGGTGCGCGCACTCCTCGTCTTCCTTGGCAACGGGGGGAGATGGGCGCGCGCTGCCTGGCCGCTGACATGGCACATACCCACGTGGGGGATTGGCCAGGAATCTCCTCGTCTTCCTTGGCAACGGGGGGAGATGGGCGTGTGCTGCCTGGCCGCTGACATGGCACATACCCACCTGGGGGATTGGCCAGGAATCGGGCGTGAGAAGGGCTAATGCACCCGCCTAAAGGAGTACTGACACGAAATTTCAAAGCTGAGATCCGCTATAGCAATGAAGTACAACGACAACACAAATAGGTGTCTGTGCATGGCACATACCCACGTGGGGGATTGGCCAGGAATCGGGCGTGAGAAGGGCTAATGCACCCGCTTAAAGGAGTACTTACACGAAATTTCAAAGCTGAGATACGCTCTAGCAATCAAGTACAACGACAACACAAATAGGTGTCTGTGAATAAATGCATCTTTCTTTGTAGTTGTGTGTGTGTGTGTGTGTGTGTGATCTCTCTTTCGCGAACATTACCGAACCGCGCAAATTCAACTCCTGCATTCGCACTTTCACATTCTTCCCCTCGGGTAAATGCGGGGAATTTTTTTGCGGTCATTTATAAGAAGACCACGCTGATGTCGCCTTTGCGCTCGCGATGCATTTGAGCTGCTTCGCCGATCTCCTATGTGGGCTTATCAAGGTGACGACATATTTCCATGCATTATTCAAATACAGAGGCGGACAGTTGTAATCGTGAGCTGTCACTGCCACGACCGCAATTGTTCGGCTCTGTTTGGTGGTTTTTGTGACCTCGATCATTGCACACGAGAAATTTTGGAAGCAGCTCAAATGCATCGCGAGGGCGAAGACGACGTCAGCGTGGTTGGTCTCCTTATCATTGACGGCGGAATAGCAGGCCTTTCTGGGTGCGCAGATGACAAACGGAGTGCGGAACGGGAGCGCGCCTGTAGACTACTCATCTACCAGTTTTTTAGGTTTTTGTTAGCACTTTTGCTCACATGTGTGGATTTTAAAATAAAAATTCAGTTGCACGTAGTGCATGTCTCTGTCATTTGCCTCCTTTGTTTAAATATTCGTGCGCGTGAATATCTTATCTTGGTATACTAACTAGCTCGCACCCACACGTTGTCGCTAGCGCTGTGATATAAGCGTTAGGTATTTTCTTACGCTGGTTCATGTTTCGTGAAGAGAAAGGGGGCCTGAAATTTTTGAGGCAATCAAGTGTCTTATCAAACTATATACCCTCACCTGCATTTTCCCCTACGCTTAGAAAAATAGTGGGACATTTTCATGGACATATACCACTTGAAGAAACAACCTTATTCATGCACGAATAGATGATAAGTAGTAAAATCCAGGGCTCAAATTCTGGCTAATATTTCAACTCAAGTGAAAAATTCCCCCGCATTTCCCCGAGGGGGAGAATGTGAAAGTGCGAATGCACGAGTTGATTGCGCGGTCCGGTAATGTAAATGAGTAGTCGAGAGAGATCACACACACACACACAAGTATACAGAAAGAAAGATACATTTATTGTTGGATTGTATTTCACTAGTTGTTGGGGGTACCGTTGCCTGCGAACGATCCGCCATCATCGGTATCGAGACTGACGAACGAGCGACCCGCTCTCGACGGTGGCACGAGCTCGACTGATACTCCCGCGCCACGCGGCCGCTACGCGAGCGCCCCCACGCGTCGGAAATCCGAAGCGCACGCGAAGCGAGCGAGCGCTCTCCCGCCCCACGCTCGCAGTGAAACTGCGAGGAGAGAGGAGGAGGAGAGTAGCTCACGCCGCTACGGCGAGGAGAGAGGAGGTGAGAGTGGAGAGGAGGAGCGCACCGCCGCCGAGGCCGCCGCGCCTGCCCGCGCGCCGGCCCGCCGCTCCCCGCCGCAGCGCCGGCGCCGTTGCTAGGCGAGCGCTCATCTCCGTTGCTAGGGGAGAGGAGGTGCCCGATAACACCTGCCGCGCCGGAGCGGCGGACGGACGGCGGCGGATGAAGTAGGCTCGACTAAGAAGTGCATTCGCACTTAAAAATTGTGGCCTTGTTGATTAAATTGCTGTACTACAGCCATGGAGGGTTTCCTAGGAGTACCTGCCCGGCGGCCGTTAAGACGTAGGGTCATAGGTTGAATCGTTTCGCCTATATAGTGGTTGTGGCACACTGAGCATTCCACCATGCTCACAATGTTGAATAAAGCACACGTAAAACTTGAATTATTCTTGTGGACATACTTACTGGCGATGCCTTTTACGATGAAGTCGGTCTGCAGGTGCCTGCAAGTCTTGCATCTGGTACGGGAGCAGCTGGCTATGACTGGTTGCTTTGAAGGCCTTATTTTAGCATGCACTAAAATATCTTTTAGATTCCTGTTTCTCCGGTAGGTAACCCTTGGTCTTTCGGGAACATCTTTTGAAGTCGCTCGTTACTTGCCAAAATGGGGGTAGTATTTCCGTGGTACATTGTTTACGTTTGCAACGGCGTATCAAAATTTAGTTATTAGGGCAGGTGGCCTGGCGCTTGATTTTGTCCCTATTTGTTGAGCACATCATCACTTTTCAGATTTGATGCATGTTGGTACGCCTGATCGAGCGAGCTTTTGTGGTGCTTCCAGTTCATAAGGGTTGACTTGAGTTCATCTAGATGCTTTACATAGTCCCTGTCATCACTGCATACTCTTCCAAGCCTCGTGGCTTGTCCTACAAAGATCCCTTGGTTGCAGGATCTCTGGTGATGTCTTTTATAATGCAGGTACGTACTGCTGCCTATCTGTTGGTTTTCTAAAAAGCGTGGTTTTAAGTTTACCGTTGTCTAGAATGACGGTAGTATCCAGGAAGTACGCTTCTTTTTCAGAATACTGGGAGGAGAATTTATTATTCGGATGCGAAGAATTGAGTTGAGATATAAGCGTTTCTAGAGTCGCACGACCGTGTTCCCAAATCATGAAGATGTCGTCTATGTAGGGGAGGTACACCTGAGGTTTATTCGTAAATGAGCTTTAAGGGTTGCTTTTACGTTGGTACGCCTAATCGAGCGAGCTTTTGGGGTGGTTCTAGTTCATAAGGGTTGACGTGAGTTCATCTAGATGCTTTACATAGTCCCTGTCATCACTGCATACTCTTCCAAGCCTCGTGGCTTGTCCTACAAAGATCCCTTGGTTGCAGGATCTCTGGTGATGTCTTTTATAATATTGGCATAGTTCGGTGCGAATGGAGCACCCATGATGGTTCCAAAAATTTGGAAAAAGCAACACGAGTCAAATTAAAAAGCAAAGAAAGTCAGTTGCCTGGGCCTTTCATTTTCCCTCGGCACTAGGGCTCAAACAGTCGCTCAGGAAGCTCGGGGAGGAAAAAAAACATCCCCCTCGCGAGGGGCACGATCAAATGCAGAGCATTTCCGCGGGTGGCGCGCCTGCAAGTCGTACAGATTACGTATTGGTTGTTGTTGTAATTGTTGTCTTCCAGCGTAGACATTGTCGATGAAGTCGCTGGTGAAACGTGCATTGAACCCCCTGCCGCGGCTATTACGCAACGTGGAGCGGCTATGACGCAACACAATCCAACACAATCCACTTTAATCCAATCCCAAATCCAAACCAATCCAATTCAATCCAAGCCAAGCCAAGCCAAGCCAATCCAATCAAATCCAATCCAATGCCCCTCGCGAGAGAGTGTTATAGCACGGCCGCTGGATGAGAGGCGACCTTGCGTGCGCTCTCATCCAGCGGCCGTGGTTATAGCGCCAAAATCGCGCCACCACACGAACGCGTGATGTTGACGTCACGATCACGCCAGAGATGTTAGCGACCGGAGCACGCGCGAACGACATATGTCGTTTAAGCGCGACCCGACCGCGGCGAGAGAGCGCGATGCGAGCGCCCCCACCTGTTCTTGTGCGCGAACCGCCTGTTGATCAGCGCGAACCCAATGCGGCGAGAGAGGGTGTTGCGCACGTCCCCACCTGTTGTGCGCCCGAACCGAACGCGGCGAGAGAGGGCGTTGCGAGCGGAGAGAAGGCGAGGAGGACGCGGGGAAGAGGGCGCACCTGTGGCCGACGGTTGAATGAGTCAAGTATATAAGGCGTGTTCGTAACCTTCCATTCTGTGTCGGCTTTGTGGTGCAGTTGGTAGAGTATCATGTACCTTGCGTTCCGCCCGCAGAGTCGTTCGTTCGAAACCTGGCGCCGGTAAGTATTATTTTTTTATATAGTGTAGGGTGAGCGATGCGGACTACGGACGCCAACGCGGGTGACATCGTGAGTTACTGAAATGTTCTGCATTTAAAATAGTTAAGACTCAAAAATAGTTTTAACAAAGTTTTGTACACTTCTGGCGCATGTTGGTGCGGGTTTTCTGATAAAGAATTTGAAATAACTACGATTCCTTCGATGAATGGGATGTTTGTATACAATGCGGCAACGGCAGGAGTAACAAGGAGGGTGCCTCTGAGTAGGCGCCCAGCCTTATTTATCTCTTCTATTATGCGGAGGACGTGGGGGTGTCCTGAACGAATGCAGGAAGAAGAGGGTTGCAAGCTGGGCTAGTTGGAAATTTGACATTCTTGGATAAAGCCAGCGCTAATTTACACGAAGACGAAGAAGTAGTACTACATGGACAGCCGCTGGTCTAACAACTAAATATTAATGTCAGAAAGGGTGAATATAAATACTGAACACAAACAATAAAGTAATAAAAAAACGCCCTCCCGCATCTTCCCACGGGGGGAACTCGAGTAAATGTGTCGCATAGGGGTGGTTGTATTGCGTGAACGTGGCGTAATCGGGTAGTTTGTGGTTGCACGAAGTTCCGGGTCCGCAGCTCGCTTCAAACGCTTGCATTCAGCGTTGTATTCTCGTCTCTTCGCAGCCTTGTCTTCTGCATAACTCGCTGTTGAGGGTGGAGTAACGTTGCCTTCAACGAGTGGTGGGGCGATGCTGTTGGCTTGTTCTTCAGTACTGGTTGAAGGTACTGTTGCTTCCATCGCTTCTACTTCGACGGAGCTCCGTGGTGGGACACGAGTATCGTGGATCGAGCATGAACCAAGGATCGCAGTTGACTGAATTCCGAGCGCGCGCTCCGCCGCTTATATACACAGCGCGCGCAGTAGAGCGGGAGGAGTACGGGAGAGAGACGCGCATGCGCACACTTCCGTACACCAGCGCGCGACCTTTCCATCCCCCACCCTCCGCGCCGTTATCACGCAGCTGGCACGCCGCTATCACGTGCACGCTGGGCGCTGTTGCTGCTTCCGTACACAAGCGCGCGACCTTTCCATGCTCCTTCCTATCCCCCCCCCCCGCGCCGTTATCACGCAGCTGGCACGCCGGTAGAACGCCGCTATCACGTGTACACCTGCCGCTGTTGCTGCTGAGCGCGACGGAGCGCACGGGGTAACTACTCCGGATGCGCGCACACACGCGCGCTTCCTGCCGCACTGGCGCAGCTGTTGTGACCGACGAGGTGCATCGGGGTAGCAACGGCGCATGCGCGCGCAGACGCGCTCCCCCGCACCGCCGCCGCAGCTGTTGTTTAGAGCGAGGAGGGTACGGGGGAGAGACGCGCACCTGCGGAGTGAGCGTGTGGATGGCGCCGCCATCAACGACGGAGGACCAGGCGAGCCTAAGAAATGCTCCGCATTTAAAACGTTTCATACCAAAAAGAAACCACAATTTTATGTGCAAAGTGCAAGTGTCTGAACAAGTATCTTACCACTGAAAAAACCATCGTCTTTAAGTCAGACGCCTGGAAGTAGAAAAATTCTACATTTGAGATGCAACCATTTCACTGTGAATAAATAGAAATGTGTGTTAACTTCAGAAATTGCACTCATTTTTTTTCTTTGAACTGCGCGATTCTAATTTTGTGCATAAAAAATGTAACTTTTTATACGGCCCTTCAGCTCGTCCGTGCACCACAAAAACAGGAGACTGATATGTGCTGGCGTTCGCTTGACAGATCAGAAGATAGAGGGCTGCTTGAATAAAGACCACTATGTTTGCAGGAAAGGTTCTGCTGTTCAAGGTCTTTTCCCGCCACTGATATTCAATGTAAAACAAATAAACTGTAAAACGTTAAAAGGTTAAAAACTTACTACTAATGTTTGCTGCCTGACCTGAACGGTGGACACTAAGAAAAACCTGCGCGGGGGCTTAAGAACGCTGTCTCCCTGGGAAAGTTTTCACGTCGTGAACAGCAAACCCTCCGCGAAAGCTGCTCACAGGATGCCGACCAACTATTTAAATATAACACGCAGGCAAACGCAGGCAAGGATTACTGACACGTGTAAAAACGCAAAGCTCATCACTTCGGCGCACAATCTCCGCCGCAATAAAATCGTAGCCTATTCAGTGGGTTTATGACCTTATAAGCCTTATTATTTAACTGCGCTGGCTTCAAACGAGCATGAAATAAGACCGAATTGGAACCATCAAGAGCCTCACCCAGAAAATACAAACAATTTTTTTACATTGTTCTTGTATTGTTTTCGAATTTTTTGTCTTATTTTAGGTCCTTGTTACCCAACACGGTCAAATGGCTGCTTGGATGCGGTTTTCCTTGCTGTCCCGTGTTTTACATGTTGTCTGATCTTTTCTGGTCAGTTTTCCATAAGGTTTTTTCTCCTGTCCTGTTTTTGTTTCTGTTTTAACGAAAATATGTAAGCCGCTACGTCCTTCCCTTTCCTATATTTATGTAATCTAGTTATTTGTGTTGTTTTTCTCTTAGCTATTATTATCATTTGCGAGCTGACGTGACCGCCCATTCCCCTTACTTGATTCCAGAGCCACGACGTTGAATAGAACATAAATTTCGACGACGACGACGATGGTGATGATGATGCTGATGATGATGCATAGCTCGTGCGAACACTGACCCAACAAGTACTACAAAATAAAACGTGCTGTTGGGCTAGTTGGAACGTGCTGAATGGTAGGATTACCCCAAAGGACGGTGGTTCACGAGGCAGGTGCTGCTAACAACTGAGTTTATTTCGAAAAGAAGAAGCATATAGCCACGTTGCACAGGACAGAGGCCGGTGTGAGTGCAGCATGTTTCCTACTAAAGTTGTCTGTACCACGCACTAAGGCGTCAGTAAAGGAGTGGCGATTCCTCGACCCGTTGTCACCAACTTCCTGTAACATCCCGTGCCAACGATCTTAGGGGTTGACACTCAGACACGGCGTAAAGAAAGACGGCCGTGATGAAAGCATCGGTTCCTCCTTCCCACTTGAATTATCTGTGATATGACTGGTCGGATACAATATCAACAGCTAACCCATTTTTCTCTACGCCACTTTAACTTTTTGTTCTTCTCGGTCATGTTATGAGGAAATACTTGTTTGTGTGGGCGGCGGTGCGTGACTTGTGATAATCCTGACTGTTGGTGCCTAGGATAGTGCGGCGAAACCTACGTAATATGAATGCTAGGAATCGAGCCCATGATATGCGTGGCATCTTTCCTACAAGAAATGATCATAACAGCACTACCGACACAGACAGAAAGAAGAGGGCACAAACACGGCGCTGAATAACAACGGAGTTTTATTGCTTAGGCCAGTGGTTTTTCTACACACATTGGCAAAAACAACAAAAAGGAAAAAAAGAGAAGAAAACACTAAATTAACACGTGACCATATAAGAGCGTGAGCGTTGCATCATGCTGACTTTACGTATATTCACAAGTTAATCTACTTACGGGGCAAGGAGTACGATCAACACAAAACACAAGTCCGTTTTGTAATGAGTTTGGAAACAAGACAAAGATTACCAGGGTGGGCTTACTGCGCTAGAAATCTACACTCTTTTTCTTTGAGGGCGATAGATGGGGTGCTTATGCATTCATCACCTAACTTGTTAATTTCTGTGGCCTCTAAGATTTCTCGCACGATTTGGCTGCCATGCTGGCCTATCACTACGCTCTGGTCAAAAAGGGGCTGGCATTAGCTAACGCAATCACGGCAATGCTGGGCGAGGTGACCACTGAACGTTTTTGAAACGTTGTTATGGTGTTCCCCCAGCCTATCATTCAGGCATCGGCCAGTTTGGCCGACGTATTTCTTGCCGCACGAGAGAGGCACAGAATAAACAACTTTTTCTGCGCAGGCAACAAACTGCTTCTGATGCTTCGTAGTGCACTTGTTACACATAGTGAGACGAGAGTTAACTTTACGACACATTTGCGACCGTTTCAGGGGAGCTGAAAATACAACTTTCACATTTCCGCCTTTTCCTACTTTTTTCAGGCCATGAGCAATTTGATGCATGTACGGCAGCACTGCAATGTGCCCTCTTTGAGGGCACAAACACTGCAATGTGTTTGTGCCCTCTTCTTTCTGTCTGTGTCGGTAGCGCTGTTATGAACATGTACCAACTCGCCCAGCCTTCCGTTTTAAGAAATGATCCCCCGAACTACCAGGGTATAGAAAACGGCGCTGTTGCCGGCGAGGCAAACATCAGCGCAACGTGCCCATAGGCTTACTCCGACATTTGACCACGTTTCACGTAGCACGCCGCTAGGATAACGGGAGACCCCGAGTTGACGGGTCTCTGAACCTCCCTAAATATAGGCCTCTGCTGAAGTCGAGAGGAAATCCGCCGCCGAGATCGCGCAGTTGGTAGCGCCCCGCAGGCGGTATGCAGAGGTCGTGGGTTCGATTCCCGCTTCCGATCACGACGAATGTTTTCTAGACTTTCATTTGATTCCATTACCATACAAAAATGGCAATGACCTCATCAGGTACTTTAAAGCACCTTCAATTCGCCGAATAGCACTGGCAATAAGGATATGTGTGCTGTCATGCAATCCCTCGTAACACATATATATATATATATATATATATATATATATATATATATATATATATATATATATATATATATATATATATATATATATATATAAATATATATATATATATATATATATATATACATATATACATAGAGTAGTAGAACTTTGAAGATGGTAGAGAACACAAGAGAAGAAAAACTTCGAACAAGGTAAAAGCACGATTGTGGCCTACGTTTCAGCAAAGAGAACTTGCTTTCCTCAGGGCAATCTCTCGCCTGGCAGGCAGGGTTTATATAGGGATAGGACCCCAGGTGAAAGGAGAGGGAAAGATGGAAGGGAAATTGAGCAAGCTGATTGGTTTCGGAGTGTGTCGGGGGAGAGATTGAGGGGCCAAGAAGGTTTTCTAGTTTAAGCCGCGAAGTAGGTCACACGGAAGTCAGCTGGTGGCTGATATTCGTGGAATTTTTGGACAGAAAGGATGAGAGGGTGCTTATTGACCCGCCGCGGGGTATAGGGAAAGGATCTCAGAACCGCCGAAAGCAGACCAGGCGGTGAGGGAGGGGTCCTTATCAGAAACTATCTGCAAGCCTCAGGTCAAAAGAAAAGAAAATTCACCACGACCCCATAGGACACCTGGCCAAGGACGGACTACACCCTAACTTTCGAGGCGTCCGACTGATTTGCGAAAACATCAAGCACAGGCTGAGGAACACATTTAAGTTGACGCTCCCAACTTCACATATCAACCTCCCGTCTCCGGCCAGCACAGAACAACAGAACCAACCCAACACCCCCAACGGTAGCGAAATGCCATGTCCACCTAAGAACAGCACATGTGACGCCAGCACACAAACCGTGGACGTGGCCGCAACACCAGCTGTACAGCACGTGAGCGAACAACCCGACCCACCAAAGACAACACGCTCATGGTTCACGCAGACCCCAACACGCAGTATAACGCAAACAGGCACCCAAACAGGCATCGATGTGGACCTCATCCCTAGCAGCCCCCCTAAACTACTGACTCCAAGCAAAAAAGTGTCACCCCGGAGGTCTGCTCGGAACAAACACAAATGACTACCACCGAGTAGGCCGTATGCTCCAACCCCTAAATCCCGCTCTTTCCTCAAAGCTCAAAAACTAGCCGGCAAACAAACCAACTACAGATTTCATCTAAAAACGTACTCCTCGTATCTCCAAAGCAAAAAGATTCCCAAAGGCCTTCGCCTAAAAGTTAGATGTGCCCTTGGTGAGCTCCCTCCTGAACTAGCTGCCAGGTGGCAAGATATTCTGAATAATGCTTCTCTTTCCCTCCTAGAAATTCTTAGAGAACACTGTACTAGCCAACTCTGCCTCTTCAACGACCAGATTGAAGCTCTTCCACCAACCGAGCAGGAGAAACTAGATCTCAATATTTTCATAATTCGTAAGGAAAATGATCTTAGCAATAAGCAAGCGGTTAAGTTTCAGCGTGACCAACTTCCCTCGCAAAATGCAGCATGTACTGTAGGAGATCAGCCTCTCAATAGCCGCGACTATGAAGTACTACGTCATGTAATGTCTTCCCTCGATACAGAGATCGCCTTAATAGAACCTCCTCCCCCAGCCAATAATCCTATAGAAAAAACGAGCTCTCTCGCTACCTGCCCCAGCAACGTTATTGACATTTCCAAAGCACTAACGGCCGACGAAAAAGGTATCCTAGAACGAGGTCTAACTTTCTGTCCCACAAATAACAGTGTGAATGAATACGAGTTACACAAAGATGTCACTGAATTTTCTCGGGAGAATGAGACTAAGCGAGTTTTTTTTCGGAGAAGCAGGACCAACCTGACATTAACGAACGCACCCTCCACCCTCCTAGCACTTGGACTCCAGATGTAGATCAATCTCCAGAATTGGATCTGTACTTAAAATCAGTATCAAGAGAAAGTTTGGCAACAACTAAGCGATCAAACAAGCGCAAGAACCTAACTCCGTCGGAAGAAGTTACCCTGAATTGCCTATCAGCCAGAACCGACATAGTCATAAAGCCAGCCGACAAAGGTGGTAGTGTAGTTGTTTTACCTATGGGAAAATACAAAGATGAAGCTTATAGGCAGCTCAATAACCCTTGCCACTACAAGCCCTTAGATAACGATCCGAGCCAGGAATACAGCCTAAAAATCCTTCAGACCCTCACAGATCTACGATCTAGAGAATTAATAACGACTACTGACTTAAATTTCATGAAACCGAATGATAAGCATGCAGGACGTTTTTACCTCCTCCCAAAAGTCCCTAAAGTACCCGTAGAATTATTGTTCACTGCCCACATTCCTGGCAGACCCATAGTTTCGAATAACAATACCCCAACCGAAGCACTATCTCTGTTTCTGAATCATCACCTATCCGACATTCCGGCTCTTCTTCCTTCATTCGTTCAGGACACCCCCCACTTCCTCCGCATAATAGAAGAGATAAATATGGGCGTTCGCCTACCCAGCGGAACCCTCCTTGTTACTCTTGACGTTGCTGCATTGTATACAAACATTCCGTTCGCCGAAGGATTTGAAGCGATTTCAAAATCTCTATCAGTGAACCCGCACCAACATGCACCAGAAGTGTACATAACTTTGTTAAAACTAGTTCTAACTCTCAATTATTTTGAATTTGACTCTTCTTACTTTTTGCAAGTTTTTGGAACTAGCATGGGTACTCCCTTCGCACCGACCTATGCCAACATTTTCATGGGGCAACTTGAAGCTACCCTATTAAGCTCTTTTCCGCATAAACCTCATGTTTACCTCCGCTACATAGACGACATCTTTATGATTTGGGAACACGGTCTCGCGCCTCTAGAAACGTTTATATCCCATCTCAATTCTTCGCATCCGACTATTAAATTCTCCTGCCAGTATTCTGAAAAAGAAGTGAACTTCCTAGATACTACCGTTATTCTAGACAACGGTAAACTTAAAACCACGCTTTTTAGAAAGCCAACAGACAGGCAGCAGTACCTAGATTATAAAAGCCATCACCCCAGACACTGCAAAGAAGGGATCTTTGTAGGACAAGCCACCAGGCTTAGAAGAGTATGCAGTGATGACAGTGACTGCGTAGAGCACCTAGACGAACTCAAGGCCACCCTTATGAACAGGAACCACCCCAAAAGCTCGCTCGATCAGGCGTACCAACGTGTGTCTAATCTCAAAAGGGAGGACGTTCTCAAGAAACAGGGGCAAAACGAAAGCGCCAGGCCACCTGCCCTAATAACTAAATTTTCAAACGCCCTCCCAAACGTAAACAATATACTGCGGAAGTACTACCCCATTTTAGCCAGTAACGACCGACTTAAAAAGACTTTCTCGGAAGCACCAAGGGTTACCTACCGGAGAAACAGGAATCTAAAAGATATTTTAGTGCATGCTAAAACAGGGGCTTCAAAGCAACCAGTCATAGCCAGCTGCTCCCGCCCCAGATGCAAGACTTGTAGGCACCTGCAAACAGACTGCGTTGTAAAAAGCACAGCCAGTAATTATGTCCACAAGATTAATTCAAGTTTTACGTGCACTTCATCGAACATTGTGTATATGTTGGAATGCTCAATGTGCCACAAACAGTATATAGGCAAAACGAGCCAACCTATGAGCCTACGGCTTAATGGTCACCGGGCAGATACTCTTAGCAAATCCTCCATAGCTGTAGCGCAGCATTTCAACCAACCAGGCCACAATTTTGATGACCTTTAGTTATATATACTTCAGTTAAATTTTAAGTCTCCTAGGGACAGGAAATACCGAGAATCCTACTTAATTCACACATTCAACTCTATGGAACCTGCTGGAATTAATGCGTCTAAGGGCAACTTGGAATCCTTGCGATATTCACCGGGAATACAGCATTAGGCATTTTTGTGCATATACCTCATCCAAAGACTATGACCGTTCACTCTGCTCTGTACCTGGTCACCTAATTTCTTTTTCTTTTTTTCATTCCATAGCGTCTAGCCTAATACTCGCCCTCATGCCTCCAACCTTGCTTTTGGAATTCAATTTTATTTATTTAATTTCTCCTTTTTTTATTTTTATTTTTTACTCCGCGTGGACTTGTGCCCCGTACGTCACTCTAACTTTATCTTTTCGTTTTTGAGTTTCAGGACAGGCCTGTTCCTGGAATGTTGCCGTGGGTGACACGTGCCATTTCAGTTGCCCGGTCATTGCTTTTTCTTTGGTGTGTGGGTTTATGTGGTTTCCCTCCCTGTTTTTTTTTCTCCTTTTTTTCTTTTTTCTTGACCTAGTTAGTTTTCCCCCGTCTCATTCTTTTCTTTTGACCTGAGGCTTGCAGATAGTTTCTGATAAGGACCCCACCCTCACCGCCTGGTCTGCTTCCGACGGTTCTGAGATCCTTTCCCTATACCCCGCTTCGGGTCAATAAGCACCCTCTCATCCTTTCTGTCCAAAAATTTCACGAATATCAGCCACCAGCTGACTTCCGTGTGACCTACTTCGCGGCTTAAACTAGACAACCTTCTTGGCCCCTCAATCTCTCCCCCGACACACTCCGAAACCAATCAGCTTGCTCAATTTCCCTTCCATCTTTCCCTCTCCTTTCACCTGGGGTCCTACCCCTATATAAACCCTGCCTGCCAGGCGAGAGATTGCCCTGAGGAAAGCAAGTTCTCTTTGCTGAAACGTGGGCCACAATCGTGCTTTTACCTTGTTCGAAGTTTTTCTTCTCATATATATACATATATATGTATATATTGTAACGGTAAACCACTTCTGCAACATTGGTTTGGCCAAGTGGATTGCATCAGCTCAAGACGAGCAAGAGGATGCGGGAGCTGGGCTCTCTTTACAAGAGGAAGAAGAAACCGGACCGCTGCTCGCGTCGTGCTCAACGGTGCTTGACTTTTCCCTGCCTTCGGTGCCTGCGCTCTTGCCTTAATAAATCCCTCCCGGACGTAATAGTATGGTATAGGTGCGGGGTACGAAGCGACGACGGAACTCCCCGACTTGCGCCGAAGCCGACGCGTTGCGGGCCTACCTCCAGCGCCAGATACCATTCCACCGGCTGCGGACAGCCGTCTTCCCAACTCTCCGGCAATGGACAGCTGGTATCCGCAACGAGAACCACGAAAATTCTGTGGGTACGCTGAGGAAGACATTGAAAAATGGCTCACCCATTACAGGCGGGTGAGCCGATATAATAGCTGGGATACACCTGCTCAGCTCGCTAACGTCGTGTTTTCCCTGGATGAAACAGCACTCACTTGGTTCGAAAACAACAAAAGCAAGTTTACAACTTGCGACCGCTTCGTCGAGGAAATCACGGGTCGCTTCGGCGACCCCGCCGCAAAAAAAGAAAAGGGCCGAACAGACGCTGCTTCAGCGGGCACAAATTCCTGGCGAGACGTGTACCACCTACATCGAGGAAATACTGAAGCTTTGCCGAGTTGTCAACCCGCAAATGTCGGAGGAAGACAAGGTAGGCCACCTCTTGAAAGGAATCGCAGAAGGCGTCTATCATTTTCTGGTAGGAAGAGAGAAACTGGAGTCAGCAGCGGACGTCATTCAGCAATGCCGCACATTCGAGGCATTGAAGCTGCGTCGCATTACGCCAAATTTTGGACGCTTGGCTAACGTGACTACCGTCGCCAGTGTTGACGACTGCCCACCGTCTGACTTGGCCGACACCATTCGCCATATCGTGCGCGAAGAACTGTTGCGACATCACGAATATCGGGAAAGTTCCGATCGCGGCCGTAAGCGCGAAGACTCATTGACAGAACAGGTGCAAACGAACGCTCTTCAGCCCTACAGCGCTGTTATGAACGACCGAAACTTTGCCTCCCGGATTGATAGTCCTAGGCGGGGCGGGAGCCGCGACTCCGCGGGATATAATCCTCCGGAGAATGTCCTTCGCCGTTCCCAACGCTACTATTATGCTCCACGTTTGGGCGGCGCGAATGATGAATACCTCACGGACCGCATCCGCGAGTGCCCCATTTGCTACTTCTGTGGCATTACCGCCCACATCTCCCGCTACTGCCGTCGCCGACGCCAGGCGACAAGGTACGAACCACCACGCACGTTCTACCGCTCGGATCCTGACGATTCACACTACAATAGTCACTGGCCGAGAGGCTCTATTCCTAGAGGACAGCCGAGCGCACGTCATCATTCGCCCGCTTCGGACAGGAGTCTTACACCTCCTACATTCCGCCAGCGATGTTCGCCTTCTCCTCGGCGCAGGTCACCGCCGGCGGAAAACTAGATGGCGCAACCAATGGAGGTGAGGTCACTAAGGAAACTGCGTCTAACATTCCTCTACCCGGACTGCCTTCAACGGATTTACCTTCGCCTGTCCTCATGCTAAAAAACAAAGTTGAAATTGTGGTTGATAATGTTCGAACAATGGCCGTAGTAGATACGGGTGGAACAGTGTCTGTGATGAGCGTTGATTTTAAAAACAGGCTTGGGCGTAAGGTTATGTTTACGTGGGACAAGGTGGTTACATTTCGCGGTGTGGGTGATGAGTGGCTGTACCCTCTAAGAGTATGTTCAGTCAATATCTCCTTCGGCGGAAACATATTCAGAGCAGAGTTCAGACCAATATCTATATATATATATATACACAGAAAATAAGGGTTGGCAGTCAAGAAAACCTCGGAAAGCAAAGGGGAGGATGTGGTGGGTCACAGAAAGAGGTGAAGAATTTTTTGAGTCGAAAAGAAAGTGGTGAAAAAATGCCCGCCGGGTGGGATCCGAACCCACGACCTCCAGAATACCGGTCTGGTGCGATAACCACTACGCTACCGGCGGGGCTGTTTCCCCAGCACTTTCATGGGTATTTATGTTAAGGTATTTTTGTTAACTGCACTGGGGGTGGTAGCCAGCGCCACTCGGACTACTCGGGGTGAAGGGGACCTTCTTTTCAACCCCGGGGCCGTGACTCAAGTGTCTACGACATGTCGAGAGTGGTAGGCCAGTGTTGAACCCTCTTAAGCTCCCTTTGGCACCAAGACTGCCAGAACAGAGGCCCTTGCTAAGCATGTAGCGAATCAGAAAATGGGAAATGAAGGGCTCCGTGAAAATAACACAGAAAATAAGGGTTGGCAGTCAAGAAAACCTCGGAAAGCAAAGGGGAGGAAGCGGTGGGTCATAGAAAGAGGTGAAGAATTTTTTGAGTCGAAAAGAAAGTGGTGCTTAAGAGGGTTCAAGATGGTTCAAAGGGAGCTTAAGAGGGTTCAACGCTGGCCTACCACTCTCGACATGTCGTAGACACTTGAGTCACGGCCCCGGGGTTGAAAAGAAGGTCCCCTGCACCCTGAGTAGTCCGAGTGGCGCTGGCTACCACCCCCAAGTGCAGTTAACAAAAATGCCTTAACATAAATACCCGAGAAAGTGCTGGGGAAACAGCCCCGCCGGTAGCGTAGTGGTTATCGCACCAGACCGGTATTCTGGAGGTCGTGGGTTCGGATCCCACCCGGCGGGCATTTTTTCACCACTTTCTTTTCGACTCAAAAAATTCTTCACCTCTTTCTATGACCCACCACATCCTCCCCTTTGCTTTCCGAGGTTTTCTTGACTGCCAACCCTTATTTTCTGTGTTATTTTCACGGAGCCCTTCATTTCCCATTTTCTGATTCGCTACATGCTTAGCAAGGGCCTCTGTTCTGGCAGTCTTGGTGCCAAAGGGAGCTTAAGAGGGTTCAACGCTGGCCTACCACTCTCGACATGTCGTAGACACTTGAGTCACGGCCCCGGGGTTGAAAAGAAAGTCCCCTTCACCCCGAGTAGTCCGAGTGGCGCTGGCTACCACCCCCAAGTGCAGTTAACAAAAATACCTTAACATAAATACCCGAGAAAGTGCTGGGGAAACAGCCCCGCCGGTAGCGTAGTGGTTATCGCACCAGACCGGTATTCTGGAGGTCGTGGGTTCGGGTCCCACCCGGCGGGCATTTTTTCACCACTTTCTTTTCGACTAAAAAAATTCTTCACCTCTTTCTATGACCCACCACATCCTCCCCTTTGCTTTCCGAGGTTTTCTTGACTGCCAACCCTTATTTTCTGTGTTATTTTCACGGAGCCCTTCATTTCCCATTTTCTGATTCGCTACATGCTTAGCAAGGGCCTCTGTTCTGGCAGTCTTGGTGCCAAAGGGAGCTTAAGAGGGTTCAACGCTGGCCTACCACTCTCGACATGTCGTAGACACTTGAGTCACGGCCCCGAGGTTGAAAAGAAGGTCCCCTTCACCCCGAGTAGTCCGAGTGGCGCTGGCTACCACCCCCAAGTGCAGTTAACAAAAATACCTTAACATAAATACCCGAGAAAGTGCTGGGGAAACAGCCCCGCCGGTAGCGTAGTGGTTATCGCACCAGACCGGTATTCTGGAGGTCGTGGGTTCGGGTCCCACCCGGCGGGTATTTTTTCACCACTTTCTTTTCGACTCAAAAAATTCTTCACCTCTTTCTATGACCCACCACATCCTCCCCTTTGCTTTCCGAGGTTTTCTTGACTGCCAACCCTTATTTTCTGTGTTATTTTCACGGAGCCCTTCATTTCCCATTTTCTGCTTCGCTACATGCTTAGCAAGGGCCTCTGTTCTGGCAGTCTTGGTGCCAAAGGGAGCTTAAGAGGGTTCAACGCTGGCCTACCACTCTCGACATGTCGTAGACACTTGAGTCACGGCCCCGAGGTTGAAAAGAAGGTCCCCTTCACCCCGAGTAGTCCGAGTGGCGCTGGCTACCATCCCCAAGTGCAGTTAACAAAAATACCTTAACATAAATACCCGAGAAAGTGCTGGGGAAACAGCCCCGCCGGTAGCGTAGTGGTTATCGCACCAGACCGGTATTCTGGAGGTCGTGGGTTCGGATCCCACCCGGCGGGCATTTTTTCACCACTTTCTTTTCGACTCAAAAAATTCTTCACCTCTTTCTATGACCCACCACATCCTCCCCTTTGCTTTCCGAGGTTTTCTTGACTGCCAACCCTTATTTTCTGTGTTATTTTCACGGAGCCCTTCATTTCCCATTTTCTGATTCGCTACATGCTTAGCAAGGGCCTCTGTTCGGGCAGTCTTGGTGCCAAAGGGAGCTTAAGAGGGTTCAACGCTGGCCTACCACTCTCGACATGTCGTAGACACTTGAGTCACGGCCCCGGGGTTGAAAAGAAGGTCCCCTTCACCCCGAGTAGTCCGAGTGGCGCTGGCTACCACCCCCAAGTGCAGTTAACAAAAATACCTTAACATAAATACCCGAGAAAGTGCTGGGGAAACAGCCCCGCCGGTAGCGTAGTGGTTATCGCACCAGACCGGTATTCTGGAGGTCGTGGTTTGGATCCCACCCGGCGGGCATTTTTTCACCACTTTCTTTTCGACTCAAAAAATTCTTCACCTCTTTCTATGACCCACCACATCCTCCCCTTTGCTTTCCGAGGTTTTCTTGACTGCCAATCCTTATTTTCTGGGTTATTTTCACGGAGCCCTTCATTTCCCATTTTCTGATTCGCTACATGCTTAGCAAGGGCCTCTGTTCTGGCAGTCTTGGTGCCAAAGGGAGCTTAAGAGGGTTCAACGCTGGCCTACCACTCTCGACATGTCGTAGACACTTGAGTCACGGCCCCGGGGTTGAAAAGAAGGTCCCCTTCACCCCGAGTAGTCCGAGTGGCGCTGGCTACCATCCCCAAGTGCAGTTAACAAAAATACCTTAACATAAATACCCGAGAAAGTGCTGGGGAAACAGCCCCGCCGGTAGCGTAGTGGTTATCGCACCAGACCGGTATTCTGGAGGTCGTGGGTTCGGGTCCCACCCGGCGGGCATTTTTTCACCACTTTCTTTTCGACTCAAAAAATTCTTCACCCCTTTCTATGACCCACCACATCCTCCCCTTTGCTTTCCGAGGTTTTCTTGACTGCCAACCCTTATTTTCTGTGTTATTTTCACGGAGCCCTTCATTTCCCATTTTCTGATTCGCTACATGCTTAGCAAGGGCCTCTGTTCTGGCAGTCTTGGTGCCAAAGGGAGCTTAAGAGGGTTCAACGCTGGCCTACCAGTCTCGACATGTCGTAGACACTTGAGTCACGGCCCCGGGGTTGAAAAGAAGGTCCCCTTCACCCCGAGTAGTCCGAGTGGCGCTGGCTACCACCCCCAAGTGCAGTTAATAAAAATACCTTAACATAAATACCCGAGAAAGTGCTGGGGAAACAGCCCCGCCGGTAGCGTAGTGGTTATCGCACCAGACCGGTATTCTGGAGGTCGTGGGTTCGGATCCCACCCGGCGGGCATTTTTTCACCACTTTCTTTTCGACTCAAAAAATTCTTCACCTCTTTCTATGACCCACCACATCCTCCCCTTTGCTTTCCGAGGTTTTCTTGACTGCCAACCCTTATTTTCTGTGTTATTTTCACGGAGCCCTTCATTTCCCATTTTCTGATTCGCTACATGCCTAGCAAGGGCCTCTGTTCTGGCTGTCTTGGTGCCAAAGGGAGCTTAAGAGGGTTCAACGCTGGCCTACCACTCTCGACATGTCGTAGACACTTGAGTCACGGCCCCGGGGTTGAAAAGAAGGTCCCCTTCACCCCGAGTAGTCCGAGTGGCGCTGGCTACCACCCCCAAGTGCAGTTAACAAAAATACCTTAACATAAATACCCGAGAAAGTGCTGGGGAAACAGCCCCGCCGGTAGCGTAGTGGTTATCGCACCAGACCGGTATTCTGGAGGTCGTGGGTTCGGATCCCACCCGGCGGGCATTTTTTCACCACTTTCTTTTCGACTCAAAAAATTCTTCACCTCTTTCTATGACCCACCACATCCTCCCCTTTGCTTTCCGAGGTTTTCTTGACTGCCAACCCTTATTTTCTGTGTTATTTTCACGGAGCCCTTCATTTCCCATTTTCTGATTCGCTACATGCTTAGCAAGGGCCTCTGTTCCGGCAGTCTTGGTGCCAATGGGAGCTTAAGAGGGTTCAACGCTGGCCTACCACTCTCGACATGTCGTAGACACTTGAGTCACGGCCCCGGGGTTGAAAAGAAGGTCCCCTTCACCCCGAGTAGTCCGAGTGGCGCTGGCTACCACCCCCAAGTGCAGTTAACAAAAATACCTTAACATAAATACCCGAGAAAGTGCTGGGGAAACAGCCCCGCCGGTAGCGTAGTGGTTATCGCACCAGACCGGTATTCTGGAGGTCGTGGGTTCGGATCCCACCCGGCGGGCATTTTTTCACCACTTTCTTTTCGACTCAAAAAATTCTTCACCTCTTTCTATGACCCACCACATCCTCCCCTTTGCTTTCCGAGGTTTTCTTGACTGCCAACCCTTATTTTCTGTGTTATTTTCACGGAGCCCTTCATTTCCCATTTTCTGATTCGCTACATGCTTAGCAAGGGCCTCTGTTCCGGCAGTCTTGGTGCCAATGGGAGCTTAAGAGGGTTCAACGCTGGCCTACCACTCTCGACATGTCGTAGACACTTGAGTCACGGCCCCGGGGTTGAAAAGAAGGTCCCCTTCACCCCGAGTAGTCCGAGTGGCGCTGGCTACCATCCCCAAGTGCAGTTAACAAAAATACCTTAACATAAATACCCGAGAAAGTGCTGGGGAAACAGCCCCGCCGGTAGCGTAGTGGTTATCGCACCAGACCGGTATTCTGGAGGTCGTGGGTTCGGATCCCACCCGGCGGGCATTTTTTCACCACTTTCTTTTCGACTCAAAAAATTCTTCACCTCTTTCTATGACCCACCACATCCTCCCCTTTGCTTTCCGAGGTTTTCTTGACTGCCAACCCTTATTTTCTGTGTTATTTTCACGGAGCCCTTCATTTCCCATTTTCTGATTCGCTACATGCTTAGCAAGGGCCTCTGTTCGGGCAGTCTTGGTGCCAAAGGGAGCTTAAGAGGGTTCAACGCTGGCCTACCACTCTCGACATGTCGTAGACACTTGAGTCACGGCCCCGGGGTTGAAAAGAAGGTCCTCTTCACCCCGAGTAGTCCGAGTGGCGCTGGCTACCACCCCCAAGTGCAGTTAACAAAAATACCTTAACATAAATACCCGAGAAAGTGCTGGGGAAACAGCCCCGCCGGTAGCGTAGTGGTTATCGCACCAGACCGGTATTCTGGAGGTCGTGGTTTGGATCCCACCCGGCGGGCATTTTTTCACCACTTTCTTTTCGACTCAAAAAATTCTTCACCTCTTTCTATGACCCACCACATCCTCCCCTTTGCTTTCCGAGGTTTTCTTGACTGCCAATCCTTATTTTCTGGGTTATTTTCACGGAGCCCTTCATTTCCCATTTTCTGATTCGCTACATGCTTAGCAAGGGCCTCTGTTCTGGCAGTCTTGGTGCCAAAGGGAGCTTAAGAGGGTTCAACGCTGGCCTACCACTCTCGACATGTCGTAGACACTTGAGTCACGGCCCCGGGGTTGAAAAGAAGGTCCCCTTCACCCCGAGTAGTCCGAGTGGCGCTGGCTACCATCCCCAAGTGCAGTTAACAAAAATACCTTAACATAAATACCCGAGAAAGTGCTGGGGAAACAGCCCCGCCGGTAGCGTAGTGGTTATCGCACCAGACCGGTATTCTGGAGGTCGTGGGTTCGGGTCCCACCCGGCGGGCATTTTTTCACCACTTTCTTTTCGACTCAAAAAATTCTTCACCCCTTTCTATGACCCACCACATCCTCCCCTTTGCTTTCCGAGGTTTTCTTGACTGCCAACCCTTATTTTCTGTGTTATTTTCACGGAGCCCTTCATTTCCCATTTTCTGATTCGCTACATGCTTAGCAAGGGCCTCTGTTCTGGCAGTCTTGGTGCCAAAGGGAGCTTAAGAGGGTTCAACGCTGGCCTACCAGTCTCGACATGTCGTAGACACTTGAGTCACGGCCCCGGGGTTGAAAAGAAGGTCCCCTTCACCCCGAGTAGTCCGAGTGGCGCTGGCTACCACCCCCAAGTGCAGTTAATAAAAATACCTTAACATAAATACCCGAGAAAGTGCTGGGGAAACAGCCCCGCCGGTAGCGTAGTGGTTATCGCACCAGACCGGTATTCTGGAGGTCGTGGGTTCGGATCCCACCCGGCGGGCATTTTTTCACCACTTTCTTTTCGACTCAAAAAATTCTTCACCTCTTTCTATGACCCACCACATCCTCCCCTTTGCTTTCCGAGGTTTTCTTGACTGCCAACCCTTATTTTCTGTGTTATTTTCACGGAGCCCTTCATTTCCCATTTTCTGATTCGCTACATGCCTAGCAAGGGCCTCTGTTCTGGCTGTCTTGGTGCCAAAGGGAGCTTAAGAGGGTTCAACGCTGGCCTACCACTCTCGACATGTCGTAGACACTTGAGTCACGGCCCCGGGGTTGAAAAGAAGGTCCCCTTCACCCCGAGTAGTCCGAGTGGCGCTGGCTACCACCCCCAAGTGCAGTTAACAAAAATACCTTAACATAAATACCCGAGAAAGTGCTGGGGAAACAGCCCCGCCGGTAGCGTAGTGGTTATCGCACCAGACCGGTATTCTGGAGGTCGTGGGTTCGGATCCCACCCGGCGGGCATTTTTTCACCACTTTCTTTTCGACTCAAAAAATTCTTCACCTCTTTCTATGACCCACCACATCCTCCCCTTTGCTTTCCGAGGTTTTCTTGACTGCCAACCCTTATTTTCTGTGTTATTTTCACGGAGCCCTTCATTTCCCATTTTCTGATTCGCTACATGCTTAGCAAGGGCCTCTGTTCCGGCAGTCTTGGTGCCAATGGGAGCTTAAGAGGGTTCAACGCTGGCCTACCACTCTCGACATGTCGTAGACACTTGAGTCACGGCCCCGGGGTTGAAAAGAAGGTCCCCTTCACCCCGAGTAGTCCGAGTGGCGCTGGCTACCACCCCCAAGTGCAGTTAACAAAAATACCTTAGCATAAATACCCGAGAAAGTGCTGGGGAAACAGCCCCGCCGGTAGCGTAGTGGTTATCGCACCAGACCGGTATTCTGGAGGTCGTGGGTTCGGATCCCACCCGGCGGGCATTTTTTCACCACTTTCTTTTCGACTCAAAAAATTCTTCACCTCTTTCTATGACCCACCACATCCTCCCCTTTGCTTTCCGAGGTTTTCTTGACTGCCAACCCTTATTTTCTGTGTTATTTTCACGGAGCCCTTCATTTCCCATTTTCTGATTCGCTACATGCTTAGCAAGGGCCTCTGTTCTGGCAGTCTTGGTGCCAAAGGGAGCTTAAGAGGGTTCAACGCTGTCCTACCACTCTCGACATGTCGTAGACACTTGAGTCACGGCCCCGGGGTTGAAAAGAAGGTCCCCTTCACCCCGAGTAGTCCGAGTGGCGCTGGCTACCACCCCCAAGTGCAGTTAACAAAAATACCTTAACATAAATACCCGAGAAAGTGCTGGGGAAACAGCCCCGCCGGTAGCGTAGTGGTTATTGCACCAGGCCGGTATTCTGGAGGTCGTGGGTTCGGATCCTACCCGGCGGGCATTTTTTCACCACTTTCTTTTCGACTCAAAAAATTCTTCACCTCTTTCTATGACCCACCACATCCTCCCCTTTGCTTTCCGAGGTTTTCTTGACTGCCAACCCTTATTTTCTGTGTATTTTCACGGAGCCCTTCATTTCCCATTTTCTGATTCGCTACATGCTTAGCAAGGGCCTCTGTTCTGGCAGTCTTGGTGCCAATGGGAGCTTAAGAGGGTTCAACGCTGACCTACCACTCTCGACATGTCGTAGACACTTGAGTCACGGCCCCGGGGTTGAAAAGAAGGTCCCCTTCACCCCGAGTAGTCCGAGTGGCGCTGGCTACCACCCCCAAGTGCAGTTAACAAAAATACCTTAACATAAATACCCGAGAAAGTGCTGGGGAAACAGCCCCGCCGGTAGCGTAGTGGTTATCGCACCAGACCGGTATTCTGGAGGTCGTGGGTTCGGATTCCACCCGGCGGGCATTTTTTCACCACTTTCTTTTCGACTCAAAAAATTCTTCACCTCTTTCTATGACCCACCACATCCTCCCCTTTGCTTTCCGAGGTTTTCTTGACTGCCAACCCTTATTTTCTGTTTTATTTCACGGAGCCCTTCATTTCCCATTTTCTGATTCGCTACATGCTTAGCAAGGGCCTCTGTTCTGGCAGTCTTGGTGCCAAAGGGAGCTTAAGAGGGTTCAACGCTGGCCTACCACTCTCGACATGTCGTAGACACTTGAGTCACGGCCCCGGGGTTGAAAAGAAGGTCCCCTTCACCCCGAGTAGTCCGAGTGGCGCTGGCTACCACCCCCAAGTGCAGTTAACAAAAATACCTTAACATAAATACCCGAGAAAGTGCTGGGGAAACAGCCCCGCCGGTAGCGTAGTGGTTATCGCACCAGACCGGTATTCTGGAGATCGTGGGTTCGGATCCCACCCGGCGGGCATTTTTTCACCACTTTCTTTTCGACTCAAAAAATTCTTCACCTCTTTCTATGACCCACCACATCCTCCCCTTTGCTTTCCGAGGTTTTCTTGACTGCCAACCCTTATTTTCTGTGTTATTTTCACGGAGCCCTTCATTTCCCATTTTCTGATTCGCTACATGCTTAGCAAGGGCCTCTGTTCTGGCATTCTTGGTGCCAAAGGGAGCTTAAGAGGGTTCAACGCTGGCCTACCACTCTCGACATGTCGTAGACACTTGAGTCACGGCCCCGGGGTTGAAAAGAAGGTCCCCTTCACCCCGAGTAGTCCGAGTGGCGCTGGCTACCATCCCCAAGTGCAGTTAACAAAAATACCTTAACATAAATACCCCAGAAAGTGCTTGGGAAACAGCCCCGCCGGTAGCGTAGTGGTTATCGCACCAGACCGGTATTCTGGAGGTCGTGGGTTCGGGTCCCACCCGGCGGGCATTTTTTCACCACTTTCTTTTCGACTCAAAAAATTCTTCACCCCTTTCTATGACCCACCACATCCTCCCCTTTGCTTTCCGAGGTTTTCTTGACTGCCAACCCTTAGTTTGTGTGTTATTTTCACGGAGCCCTTCATTTCCCATTTTCTGATTCGCTACATGCTTAGCAAGGGCCTCTGTTCTGGCAGTCTTGGTGCCAAAGGTAGCTTAAGAGGGTTCAACGCTGGCCTACCACTCTCGACATGTCGTAGACACTTGAGTCACAGCCCCGGGGTTGAAAAGAAGGTCCCCTTCACCCCGAGTAGTCCGAGTGGCGCTGGCTACCACCCCCAAGTGCAGTTAACAAAAATACCTTAACATAAATACCCGAGAAAGTGCTGGGGAAACAGCCCCGCCGGTAGCGTAGTGGTTATCGCACCAGACCGGTAATCTGGAGGTCGTGGGTTCGGATCCCACCCGGCGGGCATTTTTTCACCACTTTCTTTTCGACTCAAAAAATTCTTCACCTCTTTCTATGACCCACCACATCCTCCCCTTTCTTTCCGAGGTTTTCTTGACTGCCAACCCTTATTTTCTGTGTTATTTTCACGGAGCCCTTCATTTCCCATTTTCTGATTCGCTATATATATATATATATATATATATATATATGTATATATATATATATATACTAGGGGTAGTACACGGCGGTGCCCGGGTGGGCCATTATATTCATATTAGGCTACTTCCTTGGAAAGTGGTACACACACGGTAGCACCTGCCTGCTGTCAGGATATGCGTTCCATCTGCAGGCGCGTTGTGGTAATGTGAAACGACTGGCACTCGTGAAAAAAGTTTATTGAGCCGGCGAAGTGGTAGGGGTTCCAAATTTCAGAAAGCCATGTGATAAGTGAGCAACCTTCGCTCTGGAGGAAGTACTGTCTGGACATCCAGATCGCTGTTAGGCATGAGGTTCTCCCACAGCCCAACGTTGGGAAAAGTGGATTGAAGAAGGAGGAGTTTGGTTTGCTTCCACTCCTAATATGTTATGAGGAAGAGTGACACGTTGGCAACACAACTCGAATTCGGCAGGACATTGTGCTGAGAACACATGATGGAGGCCGGCTGGGTGAGGGGTATCCTTCCTCGTAGGAAGTGCTATCTCAGAAGATATGAACGATGCTCATAGGTACAGTTTTATCAGAAGTAACATGGGCTGCGGGAGGCGCGGGGTTGCACGAAGTCCCAACAGATGCCGAGGGCTAACCTTTGCGCTTATTACTGGCACATCTTCTCTTTTACATTTATGATATATGACACCGGCTCCTACGGGAGACGCGTAGTTGCCGAAGGTGTCAACAGAAGCGACCGCTAAGCGAACGCGGTAAAAATCAACTGAATTTTACGTCCAAAAGGATGCAAATTAAAAAATCTCGTTGCCTTCTTATCCGCATGTTAGGATGAAAACCTGAAATTTGTTTTTGGGGATATAAATGGGCAGCATTTTCAAGAAAAAAACGAATGGAAGATATAAACTGGCTGGGTGGTTATTTACGATGTGTAAAACCACAGTGTTTTCCAGAAATCCGGCTTGCCTCTATTGGGAGGGTGTCATTGAAAAATGTAGTATAAAAGTGTTTTATACGTGAGTAAGTTGCCTATCTCAACAAACACCAGTTCTCAAATTGCGGGCAGAAAAAAATTACTATTTAAAACACTATTTTACCGCTTTCACTCTTTCCACAGTAAAGTTTTTAAAACTTTCAGAAATATTCACCTACAACACCGCAATCAGAATGTGCCCTTGCAATCTGACGACGTTTGAAAAAGCAGTTTGGCTAGATGTGTACACAACCTGTTAGGCCTTTTGAGATCATCAGCCGTGTCAGTTGTAAAAAAACAATTTGGCCCTTTTAGCAGCGTCGGACGGCGAAATCCTTAAAAACAGTTCTGTGCATTTGTATGAGTAACATATTCTAGCAAAAATCAGTTGGATAACTAAATCCGTGAAAAATTTATTTGAGAATTTTTAGGAACACCATTTTATTTCCCGAATGCGGAATCGCCTGGCTGGTGTAGGTTAGGGCGAAATCCAAAAATAATTTTTAGATATTCCTAAGGGCTACGTATATCAGCAAAAAGCGCTTCAATATGTAAATGGGTGAATGAGAAAATCACGAATTCCCGAAACCAGAATTGCGCCCTTTTCCTTGGTTAGGAGTGCGAAATCTGAAAAATCCACCTTAGTGAGCACCTGCTCAATGACGCAAAAAAACTGGCAAAATTTCAAGTCTCTAGATCTAGCAGTTTTGGCTGGGCGTTGATCAGTCAGTCAGTCAGTCGGGCACTTGTTTTTATAAGTATATATATATATATATATATATATATATATACATATATATATATATATATATATATATATATATGTATATATATATATACCACGGTAACATGGACACGTCCTATGTTACCGTGGTCTAGAGGACAGAAGAGAACTTGGAGTGGGATTTCTAGTCAATAAAAGCATAGCTCGCAACATAGACGAATACTATAGCATTAACGAACGGGCAGCAGGTCTTGTAATTAGGCTCAATAAGAGGTACAAGCTCAAGGTGGTACAGGGCTACGCGCCCACATCCAGCTACGACGACCAAGTAGTGGAACACTTCTATGAAGATTTGGAATCGGCAATGGCTAAAGTAAAAACACAGTATACCGTAGTTATGGGGGATTTCAATGCTAAAGTAGGCAAGAATCAGGCTGGAGACAAGGCAGTTGTGAACTTTGGTCTGGGCTGTAGAAATAGCAGGGGGGACCTACTAGTTGAGTTTGCAGAACGGAATAACCTCCGCATAATGAATACCTTCTTCTGTAAACGGGAGAGTCGGAAGTGAACCTGGAGGAGCCCGAATGGGGAGCACAAAAATGAAATAGACCTCATATTATGCGATAACCCTGGCGTCGTGCAGGATGTGGAAGTGCTCGGAAGGGTAAGGTGTAGTGACCACCGTATGGTAAGATCTCGAATTACGCTAGATTTGAGGAGGGACCGCAACAAGCTAGTACGAAAGAAGCCGATAAACGAACTAACAGTAAGACGTAAAGTAGAAGAATTCAGGATCGCGCTGCAGAACCAATATTCCGCCCTTAACGAGGAAGCCGAGCCCACGACCCAGGAAGCCAGCGACAACTTTACACGCATCATCACGGAGTGTGCAGTAGAGGTCGGGGGCACTATGGCTAGACAGGATACTAGTAAACTAGACAGGATACTAGGAAACGGCAAACTATGAGAATCTCTACCGCAGCTGACAGAATAGAACTAGCCGAGCTCTCGAAGTTAATCAATAAGCGTAAGACAGCTGACATACGGAAGTATAATATGGAGAGGATCGAATACGCTGTAAAGAACGGAGGTAGCCTGAAAGCAGTGAAGAGACGTCTTGGCGTGGGGAAAAATCAGATGTATGCACTTAAGGATAAGCAAGGCAATGTCATCACAAATAGGGATAAAATAGTCACAGTGGCCGAGGAGTTCTATAGGGATCTGTACAGTAGCCGGGACACACAGGATAATGCCGAACGAGACAGCAGTTCAGAGGAGATAGACATCCCACCAGTAACGACCGAAGAAGAAAGGAAGGCTTTGAAAGAAATGAAAGGGGGCAAAGCACCTGGTGAGGATCAGATAACAGCAGACCTCTTGAAGGATGGCGGAGAAATTGTACTTGAAAAACTGGCAAACCTGTATACGCAATGCCTAATGACCGCAATGGTACCGGAATCTCGGAAGAACGCGAACATGATCCTAATCCATAAGAAAGGCGACATGAAGGACTTGAAAAATTACAGGCCGATCAGCTTACTGTCAGTCGTCTACAAGGTATTTACCAAGGTAATCGCTAACCGAATCTCTGCAACCTTAGATTTCAGTCAACCTAAAGAACAAGCAGGGTTCCGTAAAGGTTATTCAACAATGGACCATATTCACACGATCAATCAGGTGATAGAGAAGTGCGCTGAGTATACTGAACCCCTATATATAGCCTTCATAGATTATGAGAAAGCATTTGACTCGGTCGAAACCCTAGCAGTCATTCAGGCATTACGAAACCAGGGGGTAGATGAGCATTATGTAAGAATACTAGAGGATATCTACAGTGGGTCTACAGCTTACAATCATCCTCCATAGGGAGAGCAGTAAAATACCTATAAGGAAGGGTGTCAGACAAGGAGACACAATCTCTCCAATGTTATTCACAGCATGCTTACAAGAAGTATTCAGAACGTTGGATTGGGAACAGGTGGGAGTAAGGGTTAATGGAGAATACCTCAGTAACCTCAGATTTGCTGATGACGTTGCCTTGCTAAGTAACTCGGGGGACGAATTGCAAAGCATGCTTTCCGCACTGGGCGAACAGAGTAGAACCGTGGGCCTGAAAATTAATATGCAGAAAACTAAAGTAATGATCAATAACCTCGGGACAGCACAGCAATTTGAGATAGGTGGCGAGGCAGTGGAAGTGGTAAGCGAATATATCTACTTAGGCCAAGTTGTGACCCCAGATCCCAACCATGAGGCAGAGATAATTAGAAGGATCAGAATGGGGTGGGGTGCATATGGCATACATTCTCAGATAATGAATAGCAGCCTACCATTGTCGCTGAAGAAGAAAGTGTATGACAGCTGCATCTTACCGGTACTCACCTACGGGGCAGAAACTTGGAGGCTCACTAAGAGGGTTCAACTTAAATTGAGTACGACTCAGCTGGCAATGGAGCGGAAAATGATAGGTGTAACATTAAGGGACAAGAAGAGAGCGGAGTGGGTCAGAGAGCAAACTGGTGTTAAAGACATATTAGTAGAAATTAAGAAGAGGAAATGGACGTGGGCAGGGCATGTAATGCGAAGGCAAGATAACCGCTGGTCATTAAGGGTAACAGAGTGGATCCCTAGAGAAGGCAAGCGTTGCAGGGGGCGGCAGAAAGTTAGATGGGCAGATGAGATCAAGAAGTTTGCGGGGATAAATTGGTCACAGTTGGCACAGGACCGAGGTAATTGGAGAATAATGGGAGAGGCCTTTGCCCTGCAGTGGGCGTAGATAGGCTGGTGATGATGATGATGATGATTATGATATATATATATATATATATATATATATATATATATAGGGAGCAGTTGAACTTTGAAGTTGGTAGAGAACACAAGAAAAGGAAACTTTGAACAAAGTAAAAGCACGATTGTTGCCAACGTTTAAGCAAGGCGACTTGCTTTCGTCAGGGCCTATATATATATACATATATACCCAGGCAGAACAAACATGACTGTTCGGTCTAACTCAAGCCGATGTACTTTGGCCGGCTATTTTTCAGCCATGTTTGGCCCGTGTCCCTAATGTGGGCCCTTTGGCCATATACGGCCGTTCTCCCATGACTGTCCAATGGGCAGTGTCTGTCGGCCAGTCGACCAGCTTAACTTCATACGACCAGATTACAGCCGTGAGGCTCTCGCCATTCAAAAGCCACTCGTATGCGGCCGAAGTACGGCCACCGGAGTACAGCCGAGATGCGGTCGTCAGACTCCAGCCGGACTAAAATTGCTAGAAATTCGGCCGTGCTACGGGCGTTGGAGTTGAGCCACAGTACGTTAACGGTACTGAGGCCGGTGGATGACCGCTGCATGCAGCACAAGCAGATGACTCAGTCGCGCTTTGCAGAAGCACAAACCCAGGATGTTGGTTCCACTGTACCAACATCTTAGTGAACCCGCATGCCACCACCAGCCGTCCAGCCTTTAGCGCAGCCTTGCTTAATTATCAGCGTCAGTTGAAACCAAACTTCATTTATTAAACACTGCCCACAAATGGTCGTTCCTTTAACTGCTGTGCCTCTTTTACTGGCGAATACAGAAAATATTGAGTTCTTTGGAGAGCTGGAATATATGTATTGTCCAGGTCCTGATATATTCTGTGGCGCGGCTTACCTGTAATAAACGGGGAAGGAGGGGGTCGAGGGAGGGCGGAAGGCGCATACTTTAGTGTGCTTCTTTTAGCCACTTTTTTTTCAGGACAATCTTCCTAAACACTTTCATGTTCTGACTAAATTAACCATTTTTGCAACATTAGCTTCACCAGTTTTTTGTATATAAAACCTGCGCGAATGCCTTTACGTAGGATTTTGGTACTTCACAACACACTCAAGAGCATTCAATATAATTTCCTTCGCACAAAAAGTATGTCCCGTATTTGCCCATTTTTCTGCTAAGAAATTTTCTACTCGATCAACTTTTCTGATGATCTTTCACAGGGCTGATCCTAGGAGAGACCGAACAAGTACTCTCATTTTAAATCTATTTTTCATGTTTTTATGAGTGACGTGCACACCACTTAATAGTCCAAAAGAAAATAAATTTCCTCTATGGTCGTGCTACGCTAAAAAATTCTAGACGTATTGCGAATGACGCCCTGCTTCAGATGGCTGCAGTTGTATCCCTCTGTGTTCACACAAGGAAAGGCATAGTCATAAAGGCATAGACTAGAGTTTCGTAATTTGTTTCAAACCAATATCATAGCAATGGTAGTATTCATACGGAAAACCTAGCATACTGCAACGACTAAAACAATATTTCATTCATTGGTCAAGTTTGAATGCGTACGGTCGGAGGCGAACTTGCGGCTCCGCAAGTTTATTTACTTATTTATTTATTTATTTTATACCTGCTTGCGTTTGCATGCATTACAGCAGGGAGATACATAACACTAAGCATCAAATATGAGAAAAAATAAGAAAATATTTCTACGAAGCGCGACGAAAATCGTCATTATAAACAGTGGATGCAATGATGCGTGGAAGATAGTTACACTCTCGTAGTTACCTAAAATGAAATGAATCGCGCAAGGCGTCACCTTTAAAGGAAAGTTAATAATTTGCTTTAAGATTGCGGTCCCACTTTGGGATATATCTAGAATGGCGCTTAAATACATTTTTGCCCTTGGATTACAGTTTTTGAAAGATAGATATTACGTTTACAAAGATCTCTCACGTCTTACCATTTAGGTTTACATTTACTTTCCCCCATGCTATGTTGGCAGCGCCAATTACCTAATACGAATCGCACTGCCCTATTCTGTATGTTTTCGAGATGATCAACCAGGGTTGGTGTAGGGATCCCACAAAACAAATGCGTACCCCAGCATTGAGCGCACATGAGTGAAATACGATTGTTCTTTTAAGGCAGGTGGAGGTTTCCTGAAATTTTATCTCCGAAATCCAAAAACACGTGCAGCCGTAACTTTTATGTCGTGGGCAAGTCTATTTAACCTTTAACCACTCGTTAAGCAAACACGTAGTTATCTATATCCCCGGCAGTTCTTAAACCAGTGTAATTTACGGTATACGTATTCAATTCGAATGAAGGTTTTCTTGTAAAAGCGACGTTAACACAATTTTAACATTCAATGATATTTATGAATCACTACACCAGGATATTATTAAATTCGAATCATGCTGCAGGTATTCGGAATCACGTTCATTCGCTATAGTCCTGTAAACTAGACAGTCATTCGCGAACATTTTGAAGAAAGATTTGAGGCCAATAGTAATAACATGTCTATATAACAGAAACAAAACAGAACTAGCAACTGAGCCTTGGGGAATTCCTGAGGTCACGGGAACATATCCGGACGAACAACCATTGAGAGCGACCGACTGCTGTCTTAGAGAGATATACTCGGCTATCCATGCGATAACTGATTCATTCAGTTTATCGCCCACAATGTACTAATAAGAAGGTGATATTGAACACCGTCAGATGCTTTTTTGCAGTACAAGAAAATGCAGTCAACTACTTTTAGCTTATCTATTCCTACAGCCAAATCGTGCGTGAACTCAAAAGGCTGCGTTGAACAAGAAAAATCCGATGAAATCCGTGTTTGCTAGGATGCTGGCGACTATGTTTAACCAAATGATTCATATTCCAAGCGTAGCTGAGCTCACCTTCAAACACCGCAACTAAATTAATATCCACGCTTCGTCATTCACAAGGCTCTGTTGTTATGAAAAATTTTAAATAACACTTGTTTCTAAATAGCCCGTCATAAAATCTTAGGAAGTAACCAAGTGCAGGGCAAGAAGTTGAGCCTACCAATGCACGAGCTAAGCCTCTTCTACGTTAATCACAAACAAAATATTAAATAGCATTCCGTTGGCCTAAAAGGTTCCCTAGTAATGTCCAGTGAGTACTTGCACCTGCCCATTCACATAGAACACTTATTACTGTTTGACAAACGAAGTTCGTTCCTTCAAAACGTAAAAAACACCGAGCTGATAAAAAACGCGTCTACGTCATTTGGCTCTCTAACGGCTCTTTGTTCACTCAGGGAAAAACCGGTCCTACACCAGCGGGTCTTCCTTCCAAACACTTCTGTGCATGAAGTCTCGGCGGCCATACCCCTGCCGGTGTTTGGCTGTACGCCACTTACCCAAAGAAAGACGTACAACCTGAGACCTTACGTGGGCTGGTCTCCCCTTGAACACTGATCGGCAAAAATTGTGGGGCCATTCAATTGAGTATTTCGGCCGAGGACCGCTAACCGAATGAAACATTTACATTCTGAGGCCGTACGTCGGCCGGTCTCTTTTATAACACCGGTCGCCCGAAGAAAACTAATACTCTGCCGCCCGACGCGTGGTTCACCGTTCAAAGAGGGAAAGGGAGGCAGCCATGCTCCGGCCGGTCTCTTTTCGAACACCAACTGCCACACGAATACGAATATTCTGCGGCGGGAAGCTGGCCCTGCTTCCGCTGAACACCGCTTCCCGAATGAAAAACGGATGCCGTAAAGTCGTACTTCGTCCGTTGTCTTTCTCAACATCGGAAGCCGAAAGTGAACTGAATATCTGGAAGCCGGATAGCTGCCGTGGTGCGTCTGAACACAGGCGCCCGGCTAATTACAGAAGCGCTGCTTGCCTAATGTTGGCCGTTCATCGTATGATCAGTGGCTGCCAGAACGTGGATGATGTGCAGCATTACCCCCTACCCTGAGAAAGCATCGTCCCGATGCATCGTCTGATTGATGGTCCCGCGAGTCGTACGGCAAACACAACAGTTCAAGATTCAGTCCAGCGGGTGTAGTATGGCTTCATTCGTGCTACATGAACGACGTCGGACTGTGACATGGTGCGAGGAGAACGTACTGTGCCCTCCGGAGGAACATCGTACTTCACGTTGCCTGTCTGGCGCAGAACCTTGTAGGGTCCAAAGTAGCGACGCACCAATTTTTCGGAGTAACCCTTCCGTCGAACAGGGCTCCACACCCAGACAAGGTCTCCTGGTGGATATGTAATCTCCCTGTGACGCGCATTATACCTCCGGGCATCGTTTACTTGCTGGCATCGAATGCACTGGCGAGCCAGCTGCCGTGTGGCCTCTGCACGGTGTGCGATTTCTTCGGCGTCTGTGGTGACGACAGAGCACTCGTCAGGTTAAAGCATGGAGTCCAATATTGTCAGGACGTCTCGACCATGCACCAAGTGAAACGGGGAAAACCGTGCTGTTTCCTCCGCTGCCGTATTGTAGGCGAAGGTCATGTAGGGTAGTATGGCATCCCAGTTCGAGTGGTCGACGTCAACATACATAGAGAGCATATCGGCAATGATCTTGTTTAGCCGCTCCGTTAGTCCGTTCGCCTGCGGGTGGTAGGCGGTTGTCTTCAGTTGGCTTGTGCAGCTGAGACGTATCACTTCTTTAAGAAGTTGTGCTGTGAACGCAGCTCCCCTGTGCGTGATAACAACTGTGGAGGCGCAGTGACGAAGGACAATGTTCTCGACAAAGGACTTGGCAACTTCTGTGGCCGTGCTTCAGGGAAGGGCCTTTGTTTCACAGTAACGCGTTAAGTAGTCCGTAGCGACGATGATTGATCTGCTGCCGGACGATGACAAAGAAAAAGACCCCAGAAGATTCATATCGATCTTCTGAAACGGCAATTTTGGAGGGTCAACCGGCAGGAGTAGACGGGCGGCCTTTTCGGCCGGTGTTTTCCGCCTCTGGCAGTCTCGGGAAGTTTGTACGTACTGCTTGATATCAACCGCAAGCTTCGGCCAGTAATACCGTAGACGTATGGGGGTTAAGGTACGGGCGAAGCCGAGATTTCCGGAGGACGGTTCATCGTGACAGTCCTGCAGAATGTCTGCAAGTACTTTTCTTGGTGGAACGAGCAAGTATGTTGTTTCTGTGTAATCGAAATTTTTTTATACACCATGTTGTTACGCAGACAAAATGATGTACAGCCGCGTGAGAAAGATCTGGATAGCTGAGAGGTACATTCTTGGAGGTAATGGATGACTGGGCGAAGCTCCGGGTCATTTCATTGGTCTTGAGCAAGGTCAGAAGGAGTGACGGCTCCAAGAAAGCCGCTATCATCGTCTTCCTCGGTAGAGATTTTGTCGATTGGGGCGCGGGAGAGGCAGCCTGCGTAACTGTGGTTACGGCCAGACTTTCGACGACACTGACATCGAACTTCTGTAGCCGGAGACTCCAGCGAGCGAGACGTCCAGACGGTTCTTTCAGGTTGGCCAACCCGCACAGAGTGATGCTCAGTAGCCACCTTGAAATGTCGTCCATAGATGTATGGCCGACATTTGGGGACGGCCCAGACGACAGCCAAGCATTCCTTCTCGGTTGTAGAGTAGTTGGCTTCGGCGCGTGACAGAGTACGGCTCACATAAGCGACAACCCGCTCTACACCATCTTGCCACTGTACAAGCACTGCACCTAACGCGATGCGTCTCGCGTCAGTATGCAGTTCAGTGTCAGCGTCCTCGTCAAAGTTGCCGAGCAGAGGTGGAGTCTGCAACCGACTTTTCAATTCGTCGAATGCGGCACACTCTTTTGGGCCCCAACTGAACTGCACATCATTCTTTGTTAGGCGAGTTAACGGCTCCACTATATCGGAAAAGTTCTCCACAAAGCGACGATAGTACGCGCAGAGGCCGAGAAAACGGCGTATGGCGTTTTCGTCACTTGGTGTTGGGAAAGCGGCGACAGCAGCTGTCTTGTCGGGGTCAGGGCGGACACCTTGGAAGCTGACCAGGTGGCCCAAGAACTTCAGCTTTTCGTACCCAAAGTGGCACTTCTCTGCTTTTAACGACAGTTTCGTGGATCGGACGGCCTCAAGAACCGCTCTCAGACGCACTAGGTGCTCTTCGAACGTTCTAGAAAACACTACCACGTCGCTTAAAATGTACAAGGCACGTCTGCCACTTTAGTCCAGATAGAACAATCTCCATCATCCGTTGGAAAGTGGCGGGAGCGGAGCAAAAACCAAAAAGCAGGAACTTAAATTCGTAGAGGCCGTCCGGAGACACGAAAGCTGTTTTTATGCAGAAATGCATTATAGTTATCCTCCTCGGCCGGCGCATCTTCCCGATCTGAACCCGGTCGAAGAGCGGCTCATCGCGCCTCGACTCCCCTTCATGAGCATCAGGCGGCTGACTCGAGGCAACGGGCAGTTTAGAATCAAGGGACAGGCGGTGAACATGCCCATTGACGTATCGAAGGTTGTGCGGTGCCTTCCTCGCATGGTACCCGAGGACGTTGCGTTCGACGTTCACATCAAGCAGAGGCTGATGAGTCCGGCAACGTACAAGCGCTGGTTGGTGAAGCGCGGCAACATCCTGGCTTGGCTCAAGCATCTGGAACACACCCCGCTGTATCGCGCCATCGACGTTCGGGTCGACTGGAGTCGGCTCGATCACTTCGATGACGGCGGCGAACGAGAGGAACCTCAGGAAGATGACGTCGATGATGCTGACGGTGAGTTCGAAACGATTCCCGACGACTTTGACGTGAACAATCCTCTGCAGTTGGTGGTTGCGCTCAACGCGGTCTCGAAGGCACTTTACTATAACGAAGCGGAAATGACGGCCGTGGGAAAAGAAAAAAATAAATGAATACGCTCACACTCTCGCCTCTCTCTTCGCCATTAATCGCATCACACTCATCGGTGCACCCAATGCATTTCTGCATCCTCACAATCCCCCTCGGGGAGGTGCGGGGGAATTTTTTTCACGGTCTCGTTCCTTTCTTCAATTTGCCAATAACCTCTCCGCAAATCAATAAACGAGAAAAATCTAGCATGGCGCAACCGATCCAACGAGTCATCAATACGCGGCAAAGGATAGACGTCTTGCTTCGTAACTTTGTTAAGCTTCCGGTCTTCTACGCAAAAACGAAGAGTACTGTCTTTCTTCTCAACAAGGACGACCGGGGATGCCCAAGGACTTGTCGATGGCTGGATGACGTCGTCTCGGAGCATTTGTTTCACTTCGCGATGGATAGCCTCGCCTCCTTTTGTTGAAACTCGGTAAGGGTGTTGGTGAATTGGTCGCTCGTGTTGGTCGGTGATGATGCATTGCTTGGCCATGGTTGTTTGTCGAACTTTAGACATTGCAGCAAAGCAGTTGCCAAATGAGTTGAGAACATCGCAAAGCTGTTGCTGTTGCGACATCGGCAGGTCAGGGTTTACGTAAATTTTGCCGACCTTCTGAGATTCCTTCCGCGTGGACAAGATTCCCAGAACAAGATTCTTTTCTTCGTCGCTTACTGCATCCAGGTATGCAACTGCTGTTCTGTGTGATAAGTGCTGGTGTTCCGCACTGAAGTTCGTAAGCAGTATTTCTGTTAATTGGTTGCTGATGTCGACGAGGCCACGGGCTGCACAGACCTGTCGGTTGAGCAGCAGAGAAAACGTTTTGTTCGGCGATACCGCAACTGACAGGTGATTGCTCGCACTCAACAGAAACGAACATACTGCTTCGGGGAGGTAAATTAACAATCTCGTCGCAAATTCGCAGCGCAGGCCAGGAGAGGTCCCTCTCGTCGTCGACTGACAGAGGTTTCAAAAATGTAACCAAAATATCCCGCTAGTCGATCACGACCCCGTATTCGCGGAGAAAGTCCAAACCGAGAATAAGTTGTTTCGAGCACTCCTTCAGCACAGCAAAACAGCCGGGGGAATGTTGAATATTGAATTAGAATTCGGGCGGTGCACACACCAGTCGGCACAACAACGTGGCCACCAGCTGTGCTGATCCGCGGTCCACACCATGGCGTCGTTACTTAACGCAGGTTGGACGCGAGTGAACACCTAATAACAGAATAGTCAGCGCCGGTATCGACGAGAGCAGTTACCGAGTGGTTGTCGACGAGGACCGGGATGTCGGCAGAAAGAAGTTTGTTCGCTTCAACAAACGTTCGATTTCGGTGGTCGTCATGCGGCGGTCGTGGCGTCGGTGGAGGTTCTTGAGCTTTATGGGAAGTGGGCTCACCCCCGGAGGTCGCTGAGTTTAGTTTCCCCGGTGTGGGCTCGGAGACCGGTTCCCGCCAGATTGAGGAGAGCCGGGACGTCTCGGTGATGAGTACGTGCGAGGGGTAGGTGTGCGGGACTGATGAGTAGCGGGCGGCGTTGACGTCAGCTCGTGGGCGGAAAGGTACTCCTCGATTTCCCAAGGTCGTTCACCGTAGCGCGGTTGAGGTGCGTTCGGTGAGACCCCGCGAAGTCCCAGGCGGTGGTAAGGGCAGTGACAGAACACGTGGCCTTCTTCACCACAATGGTTGCACAGGGGCCGATTCCCTGATGTGCGCCAAACGGTCGCTTTCCGTTCGAGACTTGTTCGGTCATATCGTGCGGCCGGGTTCAACATGCGTCCGAACGATTGTGTTACAGTTGGTAACACCTAGGGCGGTGCCGAGGTCGGCGTGCGCAGCACTTCCGTGTAAGTGTGATGTTCCACTGTTGGAGCCAGCATAGGATACACATCCGTGTACGTTCAAACAGGGCTTGCATCATCGGCCGGTGCCGCGGGTGCCATTGCTCGCCGTAGTACACCGTTATCTCTTGTCGAAAATCCGGCCCCTCATTCATAGTAATCAGCACGGTTTTATACCTGCCCGGTCCGTCGAATGAAACCTTGCCTGCTTTCTGAGTGACGCCAGCAAGTACATACTTTCACGTCAACAAATGGATGCCATCTACTTCGACTGCAGCAAGGCCTTCGACCGCGTAAACCATGATTTGCTCCTTCGCAAACTGTCTTCTTATGGCTTGGCTCCTGCTTTCTGCGAGTGGTTTGCAACCTACCTCAAACAGAGAACAAACTTTGTTCAGTACGCTGGTGCTAAGTCTCGCAGCTTCACTGTACCGTCCGGGGTTCCCCAGGGCTCTATTCTCGGTCCTTTATTGTTTAACTTATTTGTGAATGATGTGCAGTTAATTATAAAGCATTCATCTCTATTGCAGTTTGCAGACGACATGAAACTCTATCGCGTAGTGGGATCACAGGCGGACTGCGCCCAGCTTCAACGCGACGTACAAGCAATCTCCCTCTGGTGCAAAACTAACTACTTAGATTTGAATCCATTGAAGACCGTTACAATTACATACACTCGAAAAACCTCTCCTTTAACCTTCCCATACCACCTCGACTCTCTGACGATAAGAAGAGTAAGCGAAACACGTGATTTGGGCGTTGTGATGGATTCGAAACTACGATTCACACCGCATGTAAACTACCTCGCACGCTCATCTCTTCGGACTTTGGGCGCTATCTCTCGTGCAACAAGGGACTTCTCAGGAGGTTCGTGTTTCCTTGCTCTGTACAAAGCCCTTGTACTCCCAAAGCTGGAGTTTGCATCGGCAGTCTGGAACTGCATGAGTGCGTCGTCGTCTTTGCGCTTGGAAAGGGTTCAGAAAAGGTTCACGCGCATCTTCTCTCGCCGCTACACCCTACACGAGAAATACGCTTACAAGGATGTCATCAAGCGGCTGAAGCTCGAAGAACTGCAATCTAGACGCACAAACCGCGATTTAGTGTTTTTGTTCAAGTGTATCCACTCCAGATTCGACAGCCCGAAATTAGTGAGCTCTGTTCGGCTAAGGGCACCAATTCGAGCTCTCCGCCCCCACCTTTGCTTTGATGTGACCACCTCAGAGATGCTGTCTCCAGTGTGCCGTGTGCAACGTGTGTACAATGATGACTTTCGTGCATCTTTGGACGTCTTTTCCGGCAATGTTAACTCTTTTAAACGCGCCCTGAAAAATGCATGCATTTGAAGCCGCTGTTGCCCATTCAGTATGGTATAGAAGTTATCTCGTGTTCGTGTTTTCCCTTCCCTTCCCATTTTCTACACTTGCACCGTTTGCCGTACACATACTCCCGTGCACCTATGTATGTGTGTCCGCAGGTGTGTGTGCATGCATGCACGTGCGCATTTGCCTGCACTTGTTCACCTTGACATGCACCCGCGTGGGCATGCGTGTATGTATGTTTTGTTTGCACTCACGAGCGTATGTGCCGTGCATACGTATAAATTTTGCTTTATATGTACTTATTACCAGTATCCATGTTCCCCAGTAAGTTACGATGGTGGATCGTACTGAACTTGCGTGTATGCCAATGTACTTTGTAGTATACCTTGTCACAAGCCCTGTCTCAGCGCGTCCTAATGTACCTGACTGTAATCTCAATTCCTTAAATGTATACATTGAGTGTGTGTGTGTGTGTGTGTGTGTGTGTGTGTGTGTGTGTGTGTGTGTGTGTGTGTGTGTGTGTGTGTATGTGTGTGTGTGTGTGTGTGCGTGTGTGTGTATGTGCGTGTGCGTGCGCGCATGCGTGCGTGCTTACGTGTGTGTGAGTGCGTGTGCGTGCCTGCGAGCACGCGCGTGTGCGGTGGTACTATGTACTTTGTGATCCCTGCACTTCATAACCAGTCTCCATGTTTTACCGTTTGTTTATCTGTGTGTCGCCCTATCCTTTTTGTGTGCACCACCCAAGAAGGCCTAGTGCTGTTGGTGGGCACCACCCAATAAACAATAAACAATAAACTTCGTCTTGGACGACGTCGGTAAAAGCAGCGAAAGGTGGTCGACAGTCACCCTGCTCAAGAAGCAGCAGTTCCTCACTCACGACGCTCCTCACGAGCTCCCGGAGAGCGTGTTAATCGTTGACCGCTGAAGAGCAGGCGGCCACACTGGCTTGACGCCCGTACTGCATGTTGCGCTGCTGCAGTGCCCGCTCCTGAGGTCGCTTCCCGAACGAAGTCAGCAACCGTTCTTGGCGGGCTGCGTACAAGGCCAGCGAATAGCTGTTCCTTTACGCTGCGCATCAGATGGTGCACGGTCTTTGCTTCACTCATACCAGGATCAGCTCGACGATACAAACGCGTCATGTCCTCGCCGAACATAGAGACCCTCTTGTTCCGTTCGGTTTTTGCGCCCTGGACTGTGAAGCAATTTCGGCCTTTTCCTTCCGCTCGCTATTTTCGAAGCCTTCGAGCAACTGCCCCAAAATTCCAACCACCTTGTCAATATAGGCGCGTTGTTTTCGTACGCCGTCTGTGCCGACCCTCTGAGTGAACAGTAAATGCTTCTCAGCTGACGTGCGTCGTCCCACTCATTGAACGCAGCGACCCGATCGAAATGATCGTGCCAGTCCTCGATGTCTTCGAAGATGTCGCCGTGGAACAGCCGCGGTGTGTGCGGCAGATGCCTCACCAGAGGCGAGAAGGCTCCGCTGCACTGGTTGGTTTGGAAAGCCGTAGTGGTTCTCATGACGCTTGGAGGCTTCACCTGCCGGCCAAATTCCGGTGGTAGACCTCGAATGCGGCAACTTCCCTTGTGCACTGGTGTTGTCTCCAGATGACACTGGCGTGGGTCGGTAAACTTGCCTGGTTCGAAGTGCATGGGATCACCCCGGACCTCTGCCACAGATGTCGTAAATAAAGGTAGAAAAACAGTATCTAGTGGGTTTAAAAGACATACAGACGGTACCGAAGCTGACGCACAACCAGAGCTGCCGTGGTAGCACCTTAGTACCTTCTTCTCAGACCCAATGTTCAGAAAGACACTTACACAAACAGGGAGATTGTCCAAGGCATGCGGCATTATATATATATATATATATATATATATATATATATATATATATATATATATATATATATATATGTATATATAGTCGCAAAGTGGAGTCCTTAGTTGCTGCAGGAATACGCACAAAGTAGAAGTATGCTCTTCGGAGACTTTATTTCCAACGTTTCGACCTGAGATAGGTCTTCCTCAGGAATTCCTCAGGTCTTCCTGAGGTCTTCCCCAAAGCTTTCATTCCTGAGGAAGTACTGTCTCAGGTCGAAACGTTGGAAATAAAGTCTCCGAAGAGCGTACTTCTACTTTGTGCATATATATATATATATAAATATAAATATATATATATATATATATATATATATATATATATATATATATATATATATATATATATATATATATATATATATATATATATATATATATATATTTTGTGAGCACAAGGAGAATCTACAGTCTTGGGACAATATACTGCGCTGGGACAATCGCCGTGCTCCGATAGGATGCCCTATTGTCATCGCTTCATCTTCATCAACTCGGCTTCTGGCATCATCATCACCGCTTCCTGACTGGGTCTTCCTCGGTTATCGTCTCTCGGAATAAACCGCACTCCTTCACGAGTCCTCGACTCTCTCAGGCCATATATATATATATATATATATATATATATATATATATATTTATATACATACACACATATATACCCAGGCAGAACAAACAGGATAACGTCGACGACACGTTCTCCTGTATTATTTTCCGCTCCGACATAGACACACAGTACGGACGGCGACGAACGATACAGCATCCGTCTGTGTCGATGCGATGCACCGCTGCTGAAGTCTTCCCTAGGACAGAAGAGTACGCGTCAAAAGAACTGTGGTGTTTGGTCAGCAGAAGCAGCAATGCTTGCCTGTCCTCTGGCGGAAGGTCAGAACTTATGGTGGAGTTAAAAGCCGAAACTGGAGCGGGCGATGGGGAAACGTGGTCATCTGTTGAAATGGTTGACAGCGGAAGAACACAGGCTTCTTCATCGCCGAAAACCGAAGCGATGGTGGCACCTTGTGGCACTAAAGTTGCTTCAGCAGATGTATTCACCACGGCAACAAAAGCCGGCCCACATGAAAAATGGACGAGACAGGTAGGTATGACCACTCCTTTGAGAATGAAATTGCCAGCTGGTGCAATCAACACTTCGCCATCGGTGACTCTGCCGGACGACACGGAGAAAACGGTTTCTTTGTCTGGAAAGAGCACACAATCAGTTGTTGCGACCAGACTGTCCGTTCTACTTTCCAACAAACTGGCAAGGCAGGGGTCAGTGATGTGAATGGTGGGTTGATTACAGGGGATGATTGCCGATGCTGATGACAGGAAATCCCAGCCCAAGATGACTTCATGTGCACATGGGGACAATACCGTGAACTGTATGTGGTGGCGAATCCCATCAATAAAAACACGCGCAGTGCATAGTCGAGATGGTCGAATCTTTCCACCGTTGGCACCACGCAGAGCAGGAACAGTATACGGCGTTGTCACCTTGCGTATACGAGAGCACAAATCTGCGTGAATAACCGAAATGCTAGCCCCAGTGTCCACTAAAGCTTCAACCCAAACGCCTTCAATGAAAAACCTTAATGTGTTCGATGGTGACTCAGGGGGACTTTGAGATTTTTCCTGTGATGCAGTTTCCCCCCATAAAACTGCTGCTTTCAGTTTTCCGGGTCTCTGTCAAAAACTTGTGATGCGGGTCGGAGAGGGGAGGAAGACCGGCGGAAAGGCGAAGGCGAACGTTGCCTGGGAGAACGTGTACTCCGGGGCCGGTCACCTGAATCAACTGGGGGCGTAGCGCGAGGTGCAGGAGGCGAGTACACACGCTGGCGAGGGGCGTAGTTGAAGCGGTTATCTCGCTCGTATGGGGCGTAGCCGCGCCGCTGGTCCAGCTGTGGTCGACGGCAAAAGCGAGAAATGTGCCCTCTGATGCCACAGTAGTAGCAGACGGGCTAGTCGTTAATAGGGTGCGGTGCTCGCCAAGTTGAATGGAAAGTCGGTGCGGCCGGAGGTGCAGAAAGGGCGGTCAAGTGGCCGTGCGAAGGTGGGGACACGATATGCTCCATGGGAACAGGTGATCGGGATACCACTCGGAGTAAGTTGGCATGTGAAGAGGAGCGCTATGACAGGGCTGAGGAAGAGTTTTTATGGACACCAGCTCCTCTATGATCATGTCACGCAGACCAGGCGCGCGACCGTGGGTATTCTGAGCGCAGGGTGTGTCACGATGACGCAACTCTTCACGGATGATGTCGCGAATCAAAGTACGGAACTCGGCATAGGCAAAGTGTCGTGTTGAATGCGGATGGACTGGAGATGGTCGAGCCGCTGGCAGATCGTTCGCACACCAGCAACGGCAATGGGGTTCTGAATCGCCATAGCATTAAAGGCAAAATGAGCGATCCCTTTCAGGATGTGGCGTACCTTCTCCGTTTCAGGCATGTCCTTGTTGAACCGGTGGCATAGCGCGAGGACATCTTCAATGTATGAAGCGTAAGTCTCCTCCGGGCCTTGCACACGGGCATCAAGTTTCTTTTTGGCTGCATCCGAGCAAGCCGAGGACGTTCCGAAGATCTTACGTATTTCGTCCTTGAAGTTCGACTAATTAGAGAAACTGTCCTGGTTAAGGAACCACGTCTTCGCCACTTTATTCAGGGACCAGCCAACATTCTTCAGTTTGAATGCGTCGTCCCATCGGTTGCACGCGCTCACTCGCTCAAACTGGTCCAGCCATTCCTCAACGTCTTCACCCCGAAGGCCAGTGAAAAAGGGCGCTTTGCGTTGGGGGGTGGTGATAGCAAAGGTGGGCTGGACGGGAACTGCAGCGTTGCTGCCCCCATTGCTGCTCTCGCGATCCATGGGGCTAGTTGGTAAGCGCCGACCTGATCGAAGCTCCAGTTGTGCGATTCAGAGAGGTAGACGGCAGGATCGAAGGCACCCTCCACCACTTGAGAGAGTCGAGGACTCGTGAAGGAGAGCGGTTTATTCCGAGAGCCGATAACCGAGGAAGACCCAGTCAGGAAGAGGTGATGATGATGCCAGAAGCCGAGATGATGAAGATGAAGCGATGACGATAGGGCATCCTACCGGAGCACGGCGATTGTCCCAGCACAGTAGATTGTCCCAAGAATGTAGATTCTCCTGGTGCTCACAATATACATATATATATATATATATATGTATATATATATATATTTATATATATATATATATATATATATATTGGCTCGAAGACAAGGACGATGCAGTTGTCTTGAATGAGAAACACGTTTATTGGAGCGAACTTGTGCTCCCCTAAGAACTCAAAAGAATAGAGAGGGGGCGAAGCAGCGGTCAACAAAGTGACTTACACAGGCGAGTGTCGTCGAATCGAATGCCCTGGTGTCCGCACTGCAGACTTTTTATCTTTCGGCGAGCGTGGTTCTCGAAACGTCGATTCACATCGAGAACATAGTAGATCCAAGAAGATTATTCTGGGCTGTTCACGTTAGATCGGAAGGCTCTCCCTATCACAACAGATAACACATGCGGCACAGAAAGAAAGAATGGAACACGCGCTTCCCTTGGCGCCTAGATAACACAGACCGGCGCAGCCGGGCGGTAAAAGCAAAACACAAATAAACAAACCCTATGAATGGTTCGCGGCATTACTCCCCCTTTAAGATTGCATCAACCCGATGCTAACATAAGCGACAGTCCGAACAAATGAAAATAAAGGTTCGTCATCGTGCGTAGAAAGGTTTTAAGCGAACCACGTGGACGACTTTGGGTCGTGTGCGTCGTCGTGATGTGGTGGAATCACCATTGGGGATCACTTCGTAGGTTAACAGGCCAACACGTCTTAGAATCTGGTAGGGTCCGAAATACCGTCGTAGAAACTTTTCACTGAGTCTGCGTCGTCGAATGGGAGTCCAAACCCACACACGATCCCCTGGTTGGTACTCGGCGTCTCGGCGTCGGAGGTTGTAGCGGCCGGCATCTACCAACTGCTGGTCCGTTATACAAACTCGAGCGAGCTGGCGGGCCTCCTCCGCTCGTTGAAGGTATCCTTGGACGTCGGCGTTGAGGTCGTCGTCTTCTACATGCGGAAGAATGGCGTCGAGCATCGTAGTCAGCCGTCTTCCGTAGACAAGCTCGAACGGTGTCATCTGCGTAGTTTCCTGCGTCGCTGTATTGTACGCAAACGTGACATACGGCAGGACATCGTCCCAAGTCTTATGTTCAACGTCGACGTACATAGGCAGCATATCTGCAATCGTCTTGTTCAGACGTTCCGTTAGTCCGTTCGTTTGGGGATGGTACGCCGTCGTTCTTGTGATCCATGTTGCTGTAGCGTAAGATTCCTTGCATCAGCTCCGCGGTAAAGGCCGTTCCGCGGTCCGTGATTAGGACTTCCGGGGCTCCATGTCGCAGCACAACTTGGCTTATGAAGAACTTGGCGACTTCATGTGCAGTCCCCCTCGGAAGAGCGGCGGTCTCTGCGTAGCGCGTCATGTTGTCTGTCACTACGACAATCTACTTGTCCTGTGATCGTGACGTAGGAAACGGGCCTAAAAGGTCCATTCCAATCTGTAGAAATGGTCTCGATGGGACGGCAATCGGTTGCAGAAGTCCGGCGGGTCTTGTCGGCGGCGTTTTTCGTCGCTGGCAGTCACGGCAGCTCCGGACGTAGTGGGTGACGTCAGAGGTAAGGCAGGGCCAGTAGTACCTCGCCTTGATTTTTCAAATAGTGCGGGCTGTGCCCAGATGTCCGGAAGACGGGTCATTGTGGCACGCTTCCAAAATTTCGTCACGAAGGTCCGCGGGGATGACGAGAAGGTAATTCGCTCTTGTTCCGGGGCTGAAATGCTTCTTCACGGGGACGGAGTTTTTAAGGCTGATTGCTGGTAAGCTGCGTTTGAAGGTCCTAGGAACGGCAACGTTGCATCCATCGAGGTTCTCGATTATGACGCATTAGTCAAGGTTGGCACGCTGCTGGGCGGCTAGGTCGCTCTCCGTCACGATCCCGAAGAACGCGCTGTCTTCATCAGAGTCTTGTGGTGGTGGGTCGACGGGGGCACGGGACAGGCAGTTGGCGTCGGAGTGTTTCCTGCCGGATTTATAAACGACTGTAACGTGGAACTCCTGCAGGCGCAAGCTCCACCGCCCAAGACGGCAAGAGGGGTCCTTCAAATTGGCGAGCCAACACAGCGCATGGTGGTCTGTTACAACCTTGAATGGCCTTCCATACACGTATGGGCGAAATTTTGAAATCGCCCATATAATAGCCAGGCACTCTTTCTCAGAGGCAGAATAGTTTGTCTCCTCCTTTGACAGACCACTGCTGGCTTAGGCGATTACCCTTTCGCAGCCGCTTTGCTTTTGGACAAGGACGGCACCCAAGCCTATATCACTGGCGTCCGTGTGCATTTCCGTTTCGCCATTTTCGTCGAAATGAGCGAGTACGGGCGGGATTTGCAGGTGTTTTTGCAGCTCGCAGAATGCTTTTTCTTGGTCGTTTTCCCAGCTGAAAGGGGTTCTATCTTTTGTCAAGCGCGTTAGTGGCTGTGCAATGCGTGCGAAGTTTGCGACGAAGCACCGGTAGTATGCGCACAGCCCGAAAAATCTTCGCACGCCCTTCTTGTCTTTCGGCCTTGGGAAGTTCGCAATTGCTGAAGTTTTTGCCGGGTCAGGTAGGACTCCCGCGGCGTTGACGACGTGGCCCAAGAACTTGAGTTCCCCGTATGCGAAACGGCAATTTTCAGGCTTCAGCGTCAACCCCGACGTACGAATGGCCTCATGTACAGACTCCAACCTTGCAAGGTGTTCGTCGAAAGTCCGGGCGTATACCACTACGTCGTCGAGGTATACGAGGCAGGTGTGCCACTTAAGGCCAGCTAGCACAGTGTCCATGACTCTTTGAAACGTCGCTGGTGCTGTGCACAGCCCAAACTGCATCACCTTGAACTCGTATAGGCCGTCTGGGGTTATAAATGCACTCTTCTCTCGGTCTCTCTCGTCCACTTCCATTTGCCAGTAGCCGGTCTTCTGGTCCATCGATGAGAAGTACTTCGTGTGGCAGTGGTGGTGGAGGGCGTCGTCGATTTGGGGGAGGGGTACACGTCCGTTTTCGTGATTTTGTTCAGTCGCTGGTAGTCAACGCAAAACCTTAATGTGCCGTCTTTTTTCTTTACGAGTACGACGGGCGCAGCCCAGGGGCTTTTCGATGGCTGTATAATGTCGTCGCTGAGCATGTCGTCGACTTGAGTCGGGATGGCTTCCCGTTCGTGTGAAGAGACGCGGTACGGTGACTGTCGGGTAGGTCGGGCTCCATCTTCGGTTATTATTCGGTGCTTCGCTAGAGGGGTCTGACGTAGTTTTGTGCTCGACGGAAAACATTCGCTATAGCGATGCAGCAAAGCTAATAATTTGTTTCGTTGTTTTTGGGGTAGCGCCTGATTCACGTCGAAGGGTTGCGGGAGCTTGAAGGTTTCTACGGATGTGTGTTCAAAGTCGGCGACCGCGATCACGTCACTTGCTTCTTGCGTTTCTTCGAGGAATGCAATTGCTGCGCCCTTGTTTAAATGCTGGTACTGCTCGGTGAAATTAGTAACCAAAATGTGGGATTGGTGTTCCTTGAAGCGAGCAATGCCTCTTGCGACAGACACACCACGGTCGAGAAGCACCCTTTGATCAGTGTCTACGATAGCGTCGACGTCAGGAGCAGCATCTTCACAGTAGCCTGCGACCATCAAGCTTGCGCGGGGTGGCAGGGTGACATGATCATCGGCAATCCTTACAGTAGCACGTCGTTCGGTGTTCGGTTCCGGCGTCATGGAGTGATGGGGGGAAAAAGTTATTGACTTAGTCTGCAGATCGATTATTGCACTGTTGTCCATCAAAAAGTCCATTCCAAGAATTACGTCGCTGGAGCAGTTAGGCAGAACGACGATCGCCGCCGGGTACGTTGTGCCGTCTATGGTGACGCGCGATGTGCACCTTCCACTTGGCGTCACGAGGTGGCCTCCTGCTGTGCGTATGCGCGGACCATCCTATCTGGTCATAACTTTCTTCAGTTTAAACGCAAATGGTCCTATCTGGTCATAATTTTCTTCAGTTTAAACGCAAATGGTCCGCTTATTACAGAATAGTCAGCTCCCGTATCTACGAGTGCGACTACGTCAAAGCCGTCTATGAACACCTTGACGTCAGATGCAGTCTTCCTCGAGTTCCGGATTCGTCGGCGCGTCGTATGTCTGCTTGTACGTGTTGACGTTCGGGCACTGTGCATCGTTGTTGTCGTCGTCTTCTCAACTGACGTCTCGGTCAGGTCGGGTACGCGTCGCGTCATGTAGCTGTCGTCATGTTCAGGAGTCTTGTCAGGATTAGGTCGGGTGGTCGAGATGAGGGCATGTCGTGAATCACTGTCTTCGGCGCCTCCTTGCGTCGTTTGAGGGTTTCACGTTTTTCGCCGTAGAGCTACTTCACCTCCAGAAGGTGCTGCTTTTATTTTCCCCGCGTGGGCTGGGGGACCTTCCACGTGCGAAATCAGCATTGCTATGGCGGTTAGGCGACTGGTATGGGTAGGGCGACGGCAATCGGTGTGAGCGGGCTGGTCCTCGGTTGGTGTTGGACAGGTATTCGTCGATCTCGGTAGGGCGCTGGCCGGGTCGGGGGTGTGTGGCGTCGACGGAGCAAACACGCAGTCCGAGTCTCCTGTACGGGCAGCGACGATAGATGTAATCGGCCTCTCCGCAATGGTAGCACAGCGGACGATGATCTGGCGTTCGCCAAACGTCAGTCTTCCTCGGCATCTGGGTTTGGGCTGTGTACGGCGGTACGGTCGACGGCGGCGACAGTGGGCACGGCGGCGAGAGTTGACGGCGTTACGGTGGAGCTTCTTGTAGACGGGTGGGAGCACGGCGGGGTCGACGAACAGCCGCGGAGTAGGTCATCGCCTTTGGCTCGCGGTGTGTCTCGAATGGCATAGAAGTGCCCAAAGCGTGTTGGACCTCTTGCGGATAACGTCAGTCAGGGAAGCCACTATAGTCAGGGATAAGTCAGTCAGGGAAGCCGCGTCGTCGGAAAAGGCTTCCGAAGCTCCTGCCTGACCACTGCTCGGATGGTCTCACGCAGTGTGTCGGAGCTTGTAGCCACGCCACCGATCGTCTCTGAAACCAGCACGTTGACCGGGCGATCGTACTGCTTCGTTCAAACTTCCAGCGTCTTCTCCACCGCGGCCGCCTCAGACGAAAATTTGTCCACCGTCTTGGGAGGATTGCGGACAAGGCAAGCAAAAAGCTCCTGCTTTAACCCTCGCATGAGAAACCTTAGTTTCTTTTCTTCAGTAATCTCCGGATCCGCACGTCGAAACAACCTCGTAATCTCCTCAACAAAGATTACTACCCCTTTGTGGGGGTGCTGCGTTCGAGTTTCAAGTAACAAAGGGCCCATCTCCCCGCGAGGGGGACTCGAGTAAATGCGTCGCATAGGCGGTGGGTGTATTGCGGTAACGTTTAGTGTTTGGGGAGTTGGTGGTAGTGAATGCGTTGTATCAACAGCTTCTTGACGTAGTTTGAATGAGTCAAGGATATATGGCGCGTTCGTAGCCTTTCATTCTGTGTCGGTTTTGTGGCGCAATGGGAAGAGCACCATGTACCTCGCATTCCGCCCAAAGGTTGTGAATGCGTTGTATGAGCAGCTTCTCGACGTAGTTTGAATGAGTCAAGGATATAAGGCGCGTTCGTACCATTCCATTCTGTGTCGGCCTTGTGGCGCAGTGGGTAGAGCACCATGTACCTTGCGTTCCGCCCGCAGGGTCGTGGGATCGAAACCAGGCCCCGGCAATCTCTCGCCTGGCAGGCACGGTTTATATAGGGGTAGGACCCCAGGTGAAAGGAGAGGGAAAGATGGAAGGGAAATTGAGCAAGCTGATTGGTTTAGGAGTATGTCGGGGGAGAGATTGATGGGCCAAGATGGTTGTCTAGTTTAAGCCGCGAAGTAGGTCACACGGAAGTCAGCTGGTGGTTGATATTCGTGGAATTTTTGGAGAGAAAGGATGAGAGGGTGTTTATTGACCCGCCGCGGGGTATACGGAAAGGATCTCAGAACTGCCGGAAGCAGAACAGGCGGTGATTGTGGGGTCCTTATCAGAAACTATCTGCAAGCCTCAGGTCAAAAGAAAAGATAGAGACTAGGGAAACTGACTATAGGTCAAGGAAAAAAGACAAAAAAACAGGGAGGGAAACCACATCAACCCACACACAAAAGAAAAAGCAACGACCCGGCAACTGAAATGGCACGTGTCACCCACGGCAACATTCCTGGAACAGGCCTGTCCTGAAACTCAAAAACGAAAAGATAAAGTTAGAGTGACGTACGGGGCACAAGACCACGCGGAGTAAAAAAAAGAGAAAAATAAAATAAATAAAATTGAATTCCAAAAGCAAAGGTTGGAGGGATGAGGGAGAGTATTTAGTTAGACGCTAAGGAATTAAAAAAAATTAAAAAAAATAAAAAAAGAAATTAGGTGACCAGGTACAGAGCAGAGTGAACGGTCATAGTCTTTGGATGAGGTATATGCACGAAAATGACTAATGCTGTATTCCCGGTGAATATCGCAAGGATTCCAAGTTGCCCTTAGACGCATTAATTCCAGCAGGTTCCATGGAGTTGAATTTGTGAATTAAGTAGGATTCTCGGTATTTCCTGTCCCTAGGAGACTTAAAATTTGACTGAAGTCAATATAACCTAAGGTCATTAAAATTGTGGCCTGGTTGGTTGAAATGCTGCGCTACAGCTACAGAGGATTTGCTAAGAGTATCTGCCGGGTGACCATTAAGCCGTAGGCTCATAGGTTGACTCGTTTCGCCTATATACTGTTTGTGGCACATTGAGCATTCCAACATATACACAATGTTGGATGAAGTGCACGTAAAACTTGAATTGATCTTGTGGACATAATTACTGGCTGTGCTTTTTACAACGCAGTCGGTTTGCAGGTGCCTGCAAGTCTTGCATCTGGGGCGGGAGCAGCTGGCTATGACTGGTTGCTTTGAAGGCCCTGTTTTAGCATGCACTAAAATATCTTTTAGATTCCTGTTTCTCCTGTAGGTAACCTTTGGTGCTTCCGGGAAAGTCTTTTTAAGTTGGTCGCTACTGGTTAGAATGGGGTAGTACTTCCGGAGTATATTGTTTACGTTTGGAAGGGCGTTTGAAAATTTAGTTATTAGGGCAGGCGGCCTGGCGCTTTCGTTTTGCCGCTGTTTGTTGAGAACGTCATCCCTTTTGAGATAAGACACACGTTGGTACGCCTGATCGAGCGAGCTTTTGGGGTGGTTCCTGTTCATAAGGGTGGCCTTGAGTTCGTCTAGGTGCTCTACGTAGTCACTGTCATCACTGCATATTCTTCTAAGCCTGGTGGCTTGTCCTACAAAGATCCCTTGTTTGCAGTGTCTGGGGTGATGGCTTTTATAATCTAGGTACTGCTGCCTGTCTGTTAGCTTTCTAAAAAGTGTGGTTTTAAGTTTACCGTTGTCTAGAATGACGGTAGTGTCTAGGAAGTTCACTTCTTTTTCAGAATACTGGCAGGAGAATTTAATAGTCGGATGCGAAGAATTGAGATGGGATATAAACGTTTCTAGAGTCGCGCGACCGTGTTCCCAAATCATGAAGATGTCGTCTATGTAGCGGAGGTAAACCCGCGGTTTATGCGGAAAAGAGCTTAATAGTGTAGCTTCAAGTTGCCCCATGAAAATGTTGGCATAGGTCGGTGCGAATGGAGTACCCATGCTAGTTCCAAAAACTTGCAAAAAGTAAGAAGAGTCAAATTCAAAATAATTGAGAGTTAGAACTAGTGTTAACAAAGTTATGTACACTTCTGGTGCATGTTGGTGCGGGTTCACTGATAGAGATTTTGAAATCGGTTCAATTCCTTTGGCGAACGGAATGTTTGTATAGAATGCAGCAACGTCAAGAGTAACAAGGAGGCTTCCACTGGGTAGGCGCCCGCCCATATATATCTCCTCTATTAAGCGGAGGAAGTGGGGGGTGTCCTGAACGAATGAAGGAAGAAGAGCCGGAATGTCGGATAGGTGATGATTCAGAAACAGAGATAGTGCTTCGGTTGGGGTATTGTTATTCGAAACTATGGGTCTGCCAGGAATGTCGGCAGTGAACAATAATTCTACGGGAACTTTATAGACTTTTGGGAGGAGGTAAAAACGTCCTGCATGCTTGTTATTCGGTTTCATGAAATTTAGGTCAGTAGTCGTTATTAATTCTCTAGATCGTAGATCTGTGAGGCTCTGAAGAATTTTTAGGCTGTATTCCTGGCTCGGATCGTTATCTAAGGGCTTGTGTGGCAAGGGTATATATATATATATATATATATATATATATATATATATATATATAGGGAGTAGTAGAACTTTGAAGATGGTAGAGAACACAAGAGAAGGAAAACTTCCAACAAGGTAAAAGCACGATTGTGGCCTACGTTTCAGCAAAGAGAACTTGCTTTCCTCAGGCCCTGAGGAAAGCAAGTTCTCTTTGCTGAAACGTAGGCCACAATCGTGCTTTTACCTTGTTCGAAGTTTTTCTTCTCTTGTATATATATATATATATATATATATATATATATATATTTATATATATATATATAGCGAATCAGAAAATGGGAAATGAGGGGCTCCGTGAAATAAGACAGAAAATAAGGGTTGGCAGTCAAAAAAACCTCGGAAAGCAAAGTGGAGGTTGTGGTGGGTCATAGAAAGAAATGAAGATTTTTTTTAGTCGAAAAGAAAGTGGTGAAAAAATGCCCGCGGGTGGGATCCGAACCCACGACCTCCAGAATACCGGTCGGTGCGGTAACGACTACGCTACCGGCGGGGCTGTTTCCCCAGCACTTTATTGGGTATTTATGTTAATGTATTTTTGTTTTCTACACTTGGGGGTGGTAGCCAGCGCCACTCGAACTACTCGGGGTGAAGGGGACATTCTTTCTAAACCCCGGGCCGTGATTCGAGTGTCTACGACATGTCGAGAGTGGTCGACCAGCGTTGAGTTGAACCTTAAGCTCCCTTTGACACCAAGACTGCCAGAACATAGATATATATATATATAGATATATATATTTATATATATATATATATATATATATATATATATATATATATATATATATATATATATATATATATATATAGTAAAAAGGGGCGCAATAAAAAACATAACAAGTTTACTTCGAAAACATAACGTTACATCGACGTTTCGGACGGGGACCGTCCTTTATCAAGCGTGTATATATATATATATATATACAAAGTAAGAAACCTCGGTAACAGCAACAGCGGAGGGTTTATTTCGACGTTTCGACTTCGAGACAAGTCTTCTACAGGAATATATATATATATATATATATATATATATATATATATATATATATATATATATATATATATATATATATATATATATATATATATATATATAATTGAGAGGTGGCAGTCAAGAAAACCTCTGAAAACAAAGGGGAGGGTCTAGTAAGTCATTCAAACAGATAAAGAATTTCGACAGAAAGAAAATGGAGAAAAAATACCCGCCAGGAAAAGATGGCATCCCTCGTGAAACTTGCTAAGATGGAATAAAGGCTGATTCGGGACACGCGCCCAACCACATACACGCGGGCCAATACACACACAAGTATATCTACATTAACATTAGCACAAATGTTACACAGAGGTGATCAGTGTGACGAGAAAGCCAACATGCCAATGTTTTCATTGAGGCCCAATTTTATAGATTTGAATTTCGTGAGTGAGGTAAGATTTCCTGACTTCCCTATCATGATGTGAGCGGAAACCGGATTCAAGGAGTGTTGCTTTTCTTTTGTAAATGAGTTACCAACTACGTTGATATTTTGGGACCACGGCAGGTTCGGGAGGGTCCTAATGTGCGTTTGTGAATATTGAAACGAATTGTGAAACACTAGCGGGCCTGCTCAATATACTGAAGCCGGCATTCCTTACACGCGAAGATAAATCACTTTTGCCGTGTCGCAAGTAAAATTACCTGTTATGTTTAGTGTGAAATTGGAAGCTATACTGGTATAATAAAATCAGAAATGTAAAACTCACACCAAACTACGCATACAGGAATAGGAACACCGCCGGCAGCAGATTATCTGAATGTAAAAAGAATCCAAAGAAAAGTTCCTAGACAATTTTTTTCCGGGCGCACCGGACAAACTCCAGACATGTCTAATGGCGATTTTGGAGCTCGTCTATTATGGATGCAACACATATGGCACTTTCCCCTTCGGTCTTACAAATGCGCAGTAAGGTCGCTGCGCTTGAAATGTGCAAATAAAAAGTTACATGCAGAAATATACTTAAATTACTCGCAGAAAAAACTGTGTTAAAAGGAACAATACATACGCGTGTATTGAATGGTTATTACAATTTTGCAGGTTATTTAAAATGCCTTCCAGGCCCTGTGCAGAGAATTGAGTAAGGGCTACAAAAGTGAACCTTTGCGGATCATACAGCACAAATTTGCGAGTAAGAAAACACAACAGAACACGTAATGGCTACAAGGTTCACAATGCTAGTTTAAGCCAAGAAAAAGAAAAATAAAAGTCAGCAGCGTAGTCACTCATGAAATCTACGCGGAAGAATTGCAAAGTACACCGAACACCATCGGGGTAGCAGATAAAGTAAGAAACCAAAAATAGCTAAATATGTTACGCGACGCACAATCAGTTGCTGTGATTAGGAATTCGCCTAGGGGAAAAGCACAGGCAAGAAAGCGTAGCATAATCACTTGCCTAAAAAACATTTACACTACAGGCCTTGTGCGCTGGTATGGTGGCGCCACTGAATATAAACCAGTTGCGCCCCTGTCGACCTGCGCGCATTTTTTGCTCGTACCTTGCTGCGACGGTCCTCGTATGCCGTGTGCGGGGCCATCGTGACTGCGCGAAGCGGGACGTGCGTGAACTGTTCTGCGGTTTCCAATAATTACGAAGCCCTGAGAAATACTAAATAATAAAGGGTACATCACCCGCGGAAAGAACTTAGACGCCAGCAACCACCTCTTCCGAATCAACAAAGAAATTTAGACCGAAACAGGGCCGTCTGTATAATCCTGGAACGGGGTGTGATTCACATGAATAGTTTAAAATACTATTTCGGCGGGGGGTAAGCGAAAGGTATAGAATATAAATTGTAGTGCGTGAGAATTCATTGCATAGCAGACGTACAATTCGCTAAATTTCTCTAATTTTGTTGACATTTCGCCTACCGAATTGTTTGTTTTGTTTCTGTACTTGTCGGCAAACTCAACGTGCGTTCATTTTTTTATGCGAAAAAGTGGCTCGAAGTTTGCCTACAGCGACGACGGTGGTTGTTTACATGAGTAGCCACCAGTGCCGAACACGAAGTGTACCCGGAGTTACCGCATGCGTGGGATAAGCCATCTGCGCGTCCTTCACAGTACACAAAGCAGCATGTTAAACGCTTATTTAGATGTTAAAACAACGAGCGCTATTGAAACTGTCAAAATTAGTGCACACGTCCCGGATAAAGGTACCCACACAAATTCCCGATGGGAAATGCGGTTTTGCTGGCGTTCCTCCGTGCAAGGGGAGCCACAAAAATGTACAGACAACATATGTTCCGATGACGCTGATGACGAAGAAGTGCTAGAACCAAGCGTTGGGGTGATCGGATGGATTCTCAGAGCGCAGCGTATACGGACTCCTTAAGAACATTAGCATAAAAACAATGTATTCTTCGGTGGTGTTCCAGCCTTGTTTTTGGAACTGTTGAGTCATCAGCAAACATAAAAGTAGGCAAAATTGCTTATTTTTCGCGAGTAAAAGCGCCGTTCAGTGATACCCCTGCCGCTGGTGACGGCTGAACTCGCCAGCCCCGAACCAACAAAATATGCCGTCGTGGCTACCAGGAGGCGCTGTGCCGCTCAAGTAGCAGCGGACTAGCCCTATAAAAATCAATGCTCAGGTATAAACCGACCAACTAAAGTTACTCTGAAAGCTGGCCTTCCACGTTTGGATTGCCTCTCTCCGCTATTGTCCATACAGAAATTATGGCAAACACTGACGAAATTCATGTCCTTTGTCAACACGACGCGTGCAACACAAAAGGTCCTGGCGCTCGCGTTGACCCATTCCCATGGACCACAGACCGCGCCTTGACGAACTGCATGCGTGCTCTGTAACTTCGCGCAGTACAGCATCCCGAGACACTGCGGCGCGCTCAGAAATATTCATATCCGGTGACACTTCGACGGAACTCATAGCGAGCTAAACTCCCCCGTCGGCACCCACGCCAGGCCGTTTCGGGCCCTTTCCACCCATCTATCCCCATCCCCACCTTAAAACGTCATAGCATAGCATAGCGACGCCCCCACGCCTCGCGCTCAATAATGCGGTAATGACGCCTGACAATATACAGATAGGGTGGTTTCACAAGGAACCTGAAGCGCCGCCCGGACTTAGACAATGTTTTCGTGGCAGGGAACAATTCTATCGGCCAGAAACAGATCCAGGCTTCCCAGAGAAACGATGTAAGGTGAAAACCATTCTAGCGGCGGCGCTATTCACCCATTGAACGCCATGTGCGCTGCGCCGGCATGAAAGAAAGCATAAGCTGTGGCCCGCTGGTTGGTTTTTCTTCTGCCGTTTACGTTCCAGGAAGGACGTTCCGCTTAAGGGTGTGGGAAAACTGGCCAGCTTGTAGGAAGCGAAACACCTTAGCGACTTGTGGATTTTAGATGCGAAGCAGCTCTTGCTCTCGGCTGCGTCGTCCGCCGTCCGTCCATCCACACCTCTCCCCATATACTATAAGAAAAGAAATAGCCCCAGGCGGCACAGAAAGTGTGTCCCAAGATCGGCCCGTCTATGGCCGCTTTCTGGCATGTCCGGCAAGCATCCAGGTTCTGGCATCCACTGATCATACGATGAACGGCCAACATTCGGCAACCAGAAGCTTCGGTATTTCCACGGCCGCCCGTGTTCAGACGCACAACGGCAGCTGCACGGCTGCAAGATATTTAGTTGCCTTTCGGCTGCCGATGTTGAGAAAGAAATCGGCCGGAGTACGGCTTTAGGACGTCCGTTTTTCCTTCGGGAAGCGGTGTTCAGCCGAAGCACGGCAAGCGACCGGCCACAGGATATCCGTATTCTTGTGGCAGTTGGTGTAGAAAAAGAGACCGGCCGTAGAGCGGCTGCCGCGCATCCAGGGTGAACCGCGCGTCTGGCGGCAGAATATTCGTTTTCTTCGGGCAGCCGGTGTTATAAAGGAGACCGGCCGACTTACGTCCTCGGAATGTACGTTTTTCATTTTGCTCAGTGGCTAGGGCGTTGCGCTGCTGAGCACGAGGTCGCGGGTTCGATTCCCGGCCGCGGCGGCCGCTTTTCTGATGGGGGCGAAAACCAAAAACGCCCGTTTGTGCGAGATTTCGGCGCACGTTAAAGATCCCCAGGTGGTCAAAGTTAATCCGGAGCCCACCACTACGGCGCGCCTCATCGCCTGCGTTGCGTCGGCGCGTTAAACCCTACAATCAATGAATCAACGTTTTTCATTTTGTTAATGGTCCTAGGCTGAATTACGGCAAGCGAACGGCCGCAGAATTTTCGGCAACCGGTGTTCAAGAGGAGACCGGCCTTCGTAAGGTATCAGGGTATACGTCATTATGCAAACAACGGTGCGCGTCTGGGCGCCGAGAAATCATGCACAGACGTGCTTGGAAGAAGACTCGCCGATGTAGGACCGGGTTTTCTTTGGGTGAAGTAAGAGCCGTTAGGGTGTCGAATGGCGCAGACACGTTTTTCATCCGCTCGGTGTTTCTGCGTTTTAAATGAACGAACTACGTTTTTCAGACAGTAATGAGTGTTCTAGTTGAACGGGCAAGCTAGAAGGACTCACTGGACATTACCAGGGAAACTTTTAGGCCGTCGAAATGCCATTTATTGCCACAAGGAGACTGTGCCACACCGACGAATGAGCTAAGCCTCGCCAGTCATAGCCGTTACAACGCCTCGCCCGTCGGCTTCGTCGACGCATCAGCTCGAGGCTATTCGCCCCGAACATGAAATTGAGACCAGTGGAGACATCGACCCGTCCCCGATGTCCAAACCGAGATGGCGGTGGTTCACCAAAATAAGTGGCCTTAAAGGGTTTCGATCAAAAGGCCACCACGCAGGAGCTCAACCGATGCCATGTCAAGGACTCCCCACCAAAGAAAGGCAAGGGCGCGCAAAAGCGAAGGTTTCTGGCTATTCTTCTCATAATAATACTGCGAAAAACAATGTGCATTTTATTGTTTCTGATAAACGTAAAAGAGGCTAAGCTGGTGCATTAGTAGGCTCAACTTCGTGCCCTGCACTATGTTACTTCATGGTATTTTTTGACTGCCTTTATAGAAACAAGTGTTATTTTGAATTTGCTACAACAACAGAGCCTTGTTAATGACGAAGCCTGGATGTTAATTTAGTTGCAGGGTTTGAAATTGAGATCAGTTACACTTGGAATATGACTCATTTGGTTAAACTTAATCCCCAGCATCGTAGCAAACACGGCTTTCGTCAGGTTTTTCTTGCTCAACGCTGCTTGTTGAGTTCACGCACGATATGGCTCTAGCAATAGATAAGCTTAAAATAGCTGACTATTTTCTTGTGAAGCAAAAAAGCATTTGATGGTGTTTCATATCACCTTCTTGTTAGTACATTGCGGGCAATAAACTGAATAAATCGGTTATTGCATGGATGGCCGAGTATATCTCTCTAAGACCGCAGTTGGTCGCTCTCAACTGTTGTTCGTCTGAATATGTTCCCGCGACCTCAGGAATTCCCCAAGGTTCATTTGCGGGCCCTCTTTTGTTTGTGTGGGCTCAAATCTTTGTTAAAAATGTTCGCGAATGACTGTGTAATTTACAGGACTATAGCGACTGAACGTGATTCTAAATACTTGCAGAATGATTCAAATTAATTACATCCCGGAGTGCTGATTCAGAAAAGTCGTTGAATCTTGAAAAGTGTGTTAACGTCAACTTCACATGAAAACTTTCATTCCAATTAAATGCGCATACAGTAAATTACAGTGCTTTAAGAAGGGCCGGGGAATATAAATAACGAGGAGTTTATTTAATGAGTTGTTAGAGAAATAGGCACGTTCACAACATAAAAGTTACGGCTGCACGTGTTTTTGGCTTTCCGAGATAAAATATCAGCGAACCTCTACCTAACTTAAAAGAACAACAGTATTTCACTGATGTGCGCTCAATGTAGGAGTACGCATGTGTTTTCTGGGATCCCCACAGCAAAGACCTGGTTGATACGCTCGAAAACATACAGAATAGGGCAGTGCGATTCGTATTATGTATTGGCACTGTCAACTTAGGATGAGGGTAAGTAAAAGTAAACTTAAATGGTAAGACGGGAAAGATCATACACGGAACATGAGGTTGTTAATTTTTTCGTAATATCTATCATTCGAAAACTGCAATAGAGAGGGAGAAGTATATCCGAGCGCCATTCTACATATCCCAAAACGGTATCGCTAGCTTGAAGCAAATTATCAACTTTCCTTTAACCCTTTCCGGCCCAACAAAAATATTTTAGAAAAAATGACCACAAGTAGTTAAATTTTGTGTATTTACCCCTTATTAATGTTGCTTCGACAAGTTAAAATGGAAAGCTCAGAGTATTTCATACAGAAAACAAACCCACACATATATGTGGGCTGGGCTTCTATTCGTATGATCCGCGCATAGTAAGAATACCTTAAAAACGGCATCAGGCGCAGAAAAACTGCATTTTTACTTATTATTTCTAAGTTTCATATTGTTTTCAGGAGTGCTTGCATTAAAAATAGGATTTTGTGAAACTAAATAACAATGATGTTTTAATCAATGTAATTAATAGTTATAGTTAATATTATTATCACAAGTAATTACGGAACTATTTCAAGGTTAAGGCGCCAGAAAACATTACCAACGAGCCAGCACAAAACCGCGAATAATTGAGACACCAAGAAAGCAAGAAACAATTATTTATCGCTAGCGCTGCAGTGCACGAGCCCGCCAGCGTATACCGCCCAGCAAAATTTTCGTAACGACGAAAGCCCAGCCCACACATATGTGTGGGTTCATTTTTGAAGCGTGATGACGGAACGCACACGCAGGGAACGGGTGTATTTTTTAGCCGATCGTGTTTTTCCAAGTCCTGCAAGTCGTGTCTTACGCTTGTTATTCAGAAAATATGAGAATAGCAAGAAGAAATATCTGTTTTTATCTTAAAGGTGGCTAGCGCATAGAGTTAATACTACTGGCTCTAGAGCAAAAGCTGCCCGGCCAGCCCGTGCATTGAAACCGTGCTACACCCGGGCGCTGACATGATGCCACCCTCACAGCGTTGCCCGCTGCCTTTTTGCCTACTAGAGTTGGCGGCAGTAGTCGGTGTTCACCTAGTAACCAACGCATTCCATCATGGCAGCCACCTTTGCTGTGAGTGCGCCGTCAAAACTTTGATGTAAACGTTGTGTGAAGTTTTCCTGTGGTAGGTAGCGAACTTTTGTGCCATGCTGCTGCGTTAGACGCAGTTTTGCATTCTCCGCAACTAAGAGGGGTAGCGCGTAGATTAGCGGGTACTTCGTACGCTGGGAGAGGTAGCTTCGTCGCTTCGAAGTTGAGCGGACGTGTCTTTACGTGCTCCTGTGCTTCGGAGGGGCTTCATTTCGGCGGCCCGTTGCAAGCGCGGGCTGTTGGTGGTGGCCCGGCTTTCCCTCTGCTGGTGTGGGCGGTCGAGTGCCAGCTCCCCCCCCCCCCCCCCCCAGTACCCGTCTGTCGGCCGCACTCCTATCCAGCGAACTCCAAAGCGGTCGGGACCGCCGCAGACTTCGCTCTTCGTCGCACCAAGCTCTCCTCCGCGCTTCACCGTTCCCTTCGAGGTTTCTCGTCTCCCGTACGCAGCATCACGCCAGCCAACAGTGTTCCTGGTGTGTTGTGTGCGACGGAATCGACCACGGTGGAACTACTCTTTTCTACTCTTTCCTCACCTTTATAATCTTTACTTTTCTCTCTCCTATCCTATTTCCCCTACTATTCCCGCTTCCGGACTGTGTTAAATTCAGGTAAGCTCCCATGAAAGCTTAATAATATCCCTAGTACATTTTTCTTCTTCCTTTAAAAAGAAATCACTTTCCCTTGATTGCTTTTTTCCCGATTATTTTCCCGTATTCGCGCACGCGCTGTTTCTGTTTATATCATCTTGTGTGTGGTAAAAGAGTTCAGTTGATATGCAGCGCTAGTCCTGTGTAGTCTTTTCTTTGTTTTCCCGTCTGTACAGCCCTAATTTATCATGTTTCACACGCCTCCCCCCCCTCCTCCCTGTATGAGTCAGCTGATAATTTATTGAGTTCGAACTGGACAACGCTTCCAAGAAATGCATGTAAATGGAAATCGTATTTGTGACTGCACTTTATGCTAAACAAACATGCTTTCTGTGCCTGTTCCTGTGCCTGTCTACGAGGCCCCTGCAGCACGTGTGTCAACTTTTTTCTCCAGTTGAAATGCTTTTAGGTAGTGGCCCTTGCATTAGCTTAGATTCAATAACCGTGAAATACCCAAGCCTATAGTATTATTATATTATGGGCATCATGAAACTCACTCAAGAGATTTTCCCTTTTTCCCTTTCCCGAAACACAAGCTTCCATGTTGCGCCAAATATTTTCCCAAATATATTCCGATAATAATTGGCAGGGAGCAGCTTGAACGACGTCTTTTAGAATTTCTTAGAATGACGCCCGTTCGCTTTTCTTAATTAAAAGCCAAGCCGATGCACTGCATGCAAGAGTAACGCATTTATTTATTAGGTGGGGTTTCGAAACAAATCATACGCGAACAGTGGTGATACAAAACAAGTTGCTTCTTTGTGTTACTTTATTAAAGAAGCGTAGTGAAGTGAAGGCCGCGTGTGATCACTGGTGGTGAAATAAAATTTGTTTCGTGAGCATTGCTCGCACGTATGCTCCCCTTGCCTTTTCTGTAATTCTTTTGGCTTGCTCTCGCAGCCGAAGAGTGATGTACTGTTTGAGCATGAACTTGATCAGAGTAATAACGTGAACAGGATTTTCCCTGTAGTGCTCTGCTTGTTCGAACGACTTTGCATGCCTTGAACAAAACTGTCGGAAGGACGACAGAACAAGGCTGTCAACATTCGTCATTTTCTCTTTGCCTGAGTTGCAACGCAGAATGTGTTCTGCCGTATGGAGCACATGATGCACAAGAGGTGATGGCATTATGAGGCCCCCATTATTTCTTATGAAGATCAGAATGCTCGTGACCTTATGCTCAATGAGCATTTCTGTGCAAGAAGTACAGCTTATGCGCTTGCACACAGCTCTTACAATAAACCCACCAATGTACTGCACAATTTCGCTGCTGAAATTGCTAATACCATAGCCGAGGCTTGTGTAATCATGGTCGGCTACAGCAGTAGCAGCAGCCAGCTCTGGTGACTGAGCTTCTTTGGGGTCATCCTCGTTGCTGTGGGCACGTTGAAGTGGAAGTGTGGAAATCCCACCAAGGTCTGGCATGACGTTGCCTGTTGCTGCCGGCTTGATGTCAGCATGGAGGAGGAGGCTGCGGTACGCGTAGCGGAACTGCAGGGCCGATGGGTTGTTATTCCATCCTCCTCTCTGACGGATCCAACTGAAAAACATTTCCAGGTGGTCTTGGCTGAGCCGGTATGTGCAGAGGTAACTGTTGGAAAAAAAGTGGAGTTTAATGTATTGCCGGCTTCCGAAATGACTGCAATCATAAATACACAGTAAGTTTCTGTACACAGTACAATGCTGAATGATAATAGTCTTATGTAAAGCAATTTGGCTGATATGCTATTTCTTGTACTGTTGAACTAAAAGCTACACTGCTAACGGTTGCACAAGGGTGATAGAAAAATTATGATGCTTTGGTTTTATATATTGTATTGTGGAACAGAAACTATAACGTGCAATATTTTTCATTATGATCCCTTTACGTTTTATTTCACCTTTTTCAGCATCTAACAGGCATGCATTTCCCTTCAAACAAATTCTGTCCTCACAAAATCCTCATCAAGGCTTCTTTACATCGCAGCCGGCTATGCTAGGCCAGTCTACAAAAACTGGCTCTTGTGGGTTGCAGGTGTTGACGCTTGCATGTGTCTACACATGCAAGCAACTACACAGAACTACAGGTACCACGAGAAACCCAACTCGTATTTTTAGTTTGTGTTAGGTTAAGCATTAAGTGTTAAGGTTAAGTGTCAGGTTGAGTTTAAGGTTAAGCATTTAAAAGGCAGTGCTATTGTAATGTAAGGCAAGGGGCAATGTTAAAAAATTAAGGCTTGTGTGTTTCTTTCTTTAGTAGTGAAACATAAAGGCATGATAATTTTTCCATTAGTCTCAATGACGGGAATAGTATGGGTTTACCTTTATGGATCATTGGTATGGAACATGAGATTAATTTTCCAAAATACGACTGAGGTCAGGCTAGCATGGTAGCTTTTGTTGTACTACTTGCAAGGAAGGTTAATTCCACCTTATAGCACCGTTACTGAGTGAGGATGATTGTGGGCGACGCCTGGTACAGTTATGTTCTAAAGCATTGGATGCAGTTGATAGGTTCTGAAACTTAATTTAAATCACAAAAATCTTGTAATGCACTAAGCTTACACTTCAAGTTAAAATTGTTAACTCAGCATCACTGTGTACATTTAGCAGATATAATTTTTGTCAAAAGCAAATTTGTTTCTGGTGCACTAAAAAGTGCAACCAGCAGTAAAAGGGAAGCTATGGGCGTACCTGCACAAATCCGACTTGAATAGCCTGTCTGCAAGTTCAGCCACACTCTTCAGAGAGAAAGCAAGGCTGATTACAAACATTCTCCTCCCAGAAGTGCAGACCAAGTCGCCACTTGGGAGGCGCAACATCATCAGCTTAGCCGACATCTCCAGCATGGTTTCCTTCTGTCTTTGGAAGGATGCAGGTCGAAGCGGAGCCTTTAGGTCCATTGATGTGGGGTTCTGGGAGTTCAGCAAGTCAAAGACCTGGAAAAAAATGCAATAGATTTTAAGTTGCATATAAAGTTCACTTGAACTACAACGTACCGATCAACATCGGCGATGAACATGGCTGTTCCTGCACAACCCTCAAATTGCCTAAGCTCCAACCGTCGTGCCAGGTCGAGACTTTTGCTCACAGATGAACTGAACGTCTGCGCGGCAAGCTTGACCTTCATGATTTGCCGGTAATACTCAACATGGTCCCTTCTGAGCTTGTTTGCAGCACGAAGCCCTTCAGCCTCTTGGAGGTCTTGCAACCTCTCGATGTAGGCCCACTCAATGGCCTGTAAAATAAGATGTGGTGAGACACCGTGAAGCTATCAAAAATACACAAGTTACTTACTCCGTAATACCTGCTGCTTAGGACTTTTTTGTCCCCAAGGAGATTGCGGAGCAGCTTTAAGACATGAGCAGCATCGAAGATCAAGGAAATTCTTTGTGCTGGCTTGTCTGGATGAGCAAATGAGGTCTGGAAGGAGTCGCTATTGCTTTCATGGATGCGACACCCAAGCAGCTTGCCCATGGAAACATTTGCAGCAAGTGCATCACACACAACAGCGACAACATTCGCTGAACATTCAGTAAGTTGTGCAATGGCTTCGTGAAGAATGTTCTGTAGTGCTTCACCCGTGAGTCCATTGTTCAGAAAGTATGCAAAAGGTACCTTCCATGGGGCCGCCACACCAACAGCCATGAGCACAAGTGCGTCACCAGCTAGGCCAGTTTCATCTGTGTCCAGAGTACTCTGGCCATTTCCGAGATCCACGTACCCAATGAGTCGTCCACTTTTTGTATCAAGATCGCACTTTTTGCGTATGCTCATGCCGTCTAGCATGATGCAGCAGAGCTTCTCCCGTTCGCTTTTTCCCTCAAGGGTCTTTTTGATGTGGTCAAGGGCTTCTTTCGTGAATCCTGGCCAGGCATCAATGATTTTGAGCCAGGTGCGTATTGTTTGCTTGCTAGGCATGGGAAAAATGCTAGAAACATACGTATATGACCTCGGAGAATGGTAGTAAAGCGTGGAGGCAAACTTCCTGAATTTTTCGCCGTAGCGCCGTCGAGCTGGTGCTTTTCTGATGTTCGAGCCCCAGTTCTGTATGAGTTCACTAGGGAGCTCACCGAAGGCTTCCAAGGCCTGCTCTCCAGCGGGAGAGATGAGCTGCTTTTTTTTCATTTCCTTAAGAAGAGCTGTTAAGGTAATCAGCTTTTGCTTCTTCTCCTTCAGCCGCTTTCTCGTATAATAGAGCTTTTTCTTCATGACTCCAAGCTTCTTGCTCGTTTCCCGGAGCCTTGATTTGGGTGTCTGGGTGGAATGGTATTTGTGGTCAAGGGCAGATGGTGGCTTTTTGCTTGATTTGCCTGGAGAGGATGCTACCTGTCATAAAAAACAGTTGCTTAACTTTGCAAAATTGGTTTCATTCTGGTTCACAACATACCTGGGCGGGAGTCTTGGGTGTTGCTCCACCTGAGGCACCCATGCAAGGGCTCTTTAGTTGACCTGGAGTGGAGTGTCGAGGCGTGGATGACTCCTGAGACAGAAATAGGTAACCTGATGCTTTCGCATTCTCACTTAAAACACTGTTCATGAACATTTGTGTTGAGTCTCGTGAAGAGTAGGCAGTACTACACGACCAGTTGACCTTTGTGTAGGCGTGCCATTAGACAGTGTGTCAATTAACCAAGGGTAGCATTCATTTCATTCACCATACACTACCTGCAAGCTCTTGCGGGGGGTTTTGGTCGGTGTAGGTCCTTCTGCAGCACTGGTGGGCCCACTTGTTGGTGTGTCCTGAGTCAGAGAGTCGGCGAGCTTAGTCTCTAGAGGCTAGGACACTTGTGTCTGCAGTCGATTCACTTTACCTGCGGGCGTTTGCGTAGTTTTCGCAGTGGTGTGCACGGTTCTGCACAGCTTCCTGACCTAGGTGACGGTGTTCGAATGGGCATTTCCTGCAATACAAATTTTTAAAGCATGGGGCTCACAATAACCAATTTAACCTACCTCCTGGCGTTTGCGTGGGGTCCTTCGGGGTATAGCTTGTTCTGCAGTGTGGCCAGAGAGAAGCACAGGCCTGGGGCTCTGCGCTTCCTGCAACAATAAAATATTCCAGGTCAGGCACAGGCATGAATTAGTGATTCCACCTACCTCCAAGCGTTTGCGTGGGATAGTGCGTGGGGTCCTTCGGGGTGTAGCTTGTTCCACAGTGTGGCCAGAGGGAAGCACAGGCATGGGGCTCTGCATTTCCTGCAGCAACACAATTTAAGCTTGGGCACAGGCATGAATTAGTCATTTCGCCTACCTCCGAGCGTTTGCGTGGGGTCCTGCGTGGCGTGGCCTGTTGTGAGGTGTGGCCAGAGTGAAGCACAGGTATTTCCTATAACAGACAGTCACTTAGCTGGGCACCTTTATTCTTGCGTATTGTTCCTTACCCGCTGGACCTTGTGTGGGGTTTTAATTGGCACAGATGGCTCTCCATGGCTCGAGGTAGCTGCTGCAGGCTCCTACGACAAAATTGGTGAACTCATTTGCATTAAGGAATACTGTCTGCGATGGTAGAAAATTTAATGATAGCCTCAAAGGTTTCTGTGCCAAAAATTTATTTTAATACTTGCCTCTTTCCTCTTTTCCTGTAGGAAAATTGTTGGCACTACATCTGGTTTCAGAGTTCGCTTGGTGTGGCCTTCGTAGTAGCAGGATGGTGCAAAATGTTTGGAACAGATCCTCGGGCGTACTTTCACTGGAGTCGTTGACATGCCAATAGCACTGAGCCACCTCTTAAGCAGTGACTCATTGCTATAAGGAAAGCTGAAAATTGTTGATGGGTGAAGTATTCTATTAATATGGAATGCTTGGTGTCATCAAATAGATGTTTAGTGTACACCAACAAGCTCCATTCAACTAACCAATGTGAACCCCCCCCCCTTTTTCACTTTACGAAATAATTTAGCAGGCTACTATGCACGTGCACATGGAAATGATTTAGAACAACTGAGCACTGGTGCGGTCTCCTTGTCCCATATCCTCGTGAGACCCGACGAACAACCTGCCGCGTGTAGTAGAAGAAAACGTGTACTTAAAGCCATTGGACACAGGAAATTACAATAAAAAAGTTGTATTGATGTTAAATGTGACGTTCGCCTACCATGGTATGTGCAATATATTGCACACCGGGATTCAGTGCACGAAAAAAAAAACAATATCACATATTGCGCTTAATAAAAGAACAGAGTTCTCCAGCTGGAAATTCCAGCTATGAAACTGCTTCAAGCAGTTCTTTGAGGAAGTTAAACAAAAAAATGCGTCACAGCGAGTGCACCGAAACTTCGAGCGTTGTGATCATCCGGGGTTACGGCACCGTGATGGCGACTTTGGTTCAGAAGCTCAGGCATGTGTCTGGCGCCCGCTGTCCTGAAAGAGACAGGAGGCAATGGTGCTATCGTGGTCAAAGAGGAAGCATCTGGGAGGGGTGTTTGTTGTTATTGTTGTTCCTTAACATTATTGGCGCATACCCGATCAGGGGATCGGCCAAACAACAGTCGTGAAACCCAAAGGGATAACTGGTTAGGTTCCAGGAAAATTAGAAAAATTTGGAAGCTTTTGTCTTCTTGTGTTTAAGGAATCGAGTTTGGAAATTAGTCAATATTAAAATAAACAACGAAAGGAATGAAATAAATAAATGAATAAAGAAGAAGAAGATGAAGAAGAAGAAGGAGGAGGAGGAGCAGGAGGAGGAGGAGGAGGAGGAAGAGGAGAAGATAGAGAAGGAGGATAAGGAGGAGGACAAGGAGGACGAGGATGAGGACGAGCAGGAGGAGGAGGAGGGAGAAGAATAATAAAAAATATTCAGTAGAACAGTCGTGTCCTCTTCGTCTTCTGACATGTCGAGATCCGATGTGTCCTGAGAAGCAATGGCTTCAAAAATCGGCACGGCAGTTTTCAGCCGCAGCCCTAGCACAGTCCAGAAAAACCGAAATTGATAACGTTGTATTATAAACCAAAAAAAAGCTCATTTGGTAGCGATAAATATCAATTTACTGCCCGGTCATCGTAACAGTACATACAGCGCACACACCAGAAAATACCTAATACAATGTACCTCGATCCCAGTGTGCAATAAATTGTACACAAAAGATTTCAGCTCGACAACAAACAAAATACACGTTTGCGCGAAATAAAATTGAGTTCTAGATGATCCCTACACATTCAAGAATCCATTCAACAAAAATTTCAAACCATTTCGTAAAGCGGTAAGAAAATACGAGCATCTTACTTGGCCGGGCCGAATAGAACGACTCCATGGGAACGAAGGCCATCTTCAAAATGGCGCGCAAAAAAAACCGCGCAGTCGACTTCTCCCACTCTGCGCTAGGTGGCAGCACATGTCTGTGCAATTCTTTGTACAGGCGGTCTCAGCTTCTACGGCTGTTGGAAAACCGCTACTGCGCTGAGAACGAGTGTGCAATATATTGTACACTGGGTCTCACGAGGATATAGGGACTGTGACATTAGTGCTGAATTTTTTAATGTGCATGCAAAGGCATGCGGTTGTTTTTACGAAGTCTAAGCATTGATCCATTTTATCCCAAGAGAAATAAATTTTGGTTGGTAAAAGCTGGTTTATAGACAAATTCCCAACTGGGCGCTGATAGTCTCAGCTGAGACCAAACCAGCTGGCACCAGCTACCATTATTTCTAGGTCTGCAGCACAAACATCTAACGGAAAGGTTTCTTTTTTACTTGGTAGGGCGCGCAAAAGTAAATTTTGTCTTTTATTATATATTTATCAATTCAATCTCCCTCCGTTTTTTGCTCAGTCTGGTATATCACTAAGCTCAGTCCAGAGACTCGAAATGAGTGATATGCGCCCGGGGTTTCCTAAACGAGTGCAAAGTTGCTGAAAAAGTTTGTGTGGCGTGCATAGCACTAGTGTGCTAATTAGGCCCTCAGTGGAGTTATTCGAAGGGGATTAGCTGCTCAGAACCTCGGCTGCAAGCGGCGGGCGTTTTTAGTGATTTAGTGATAGAGCCCCCCCCCCCCCCCTCCTTCAGAAAAATGTAGCGCCCGGTAACGATCGATCCCTGCGGTATAAATTAATCCATATAGTCCCGGCCTCTACCATCTGAAACTTCGCTTCTCATAGTTTCTGCGCGCGTATACTTAAACCCGAAAAATAAAACTGGGGGTAAAATGTCAACTTTCTCAGCCGAAGCGTGCGCTTTTCTTTTTTTTTTGCGGGGGGGGGGGGGGGTGGGGTAGGGGGGTCATGTTGGTTTCACAGTGGTTGCATTTTTTATCATTACATTACAAAACTACCGCAGCCAAGCATCATGCAGTTATGGGGAAATACCGAATGTCTAAGGACATTTCTAATTAAAAATTTCTAATTTATAATTAATATAAATACACGTATGCATGTCAATCGATTTGCTTCGATGTAGTACTTTTCACGGAATACTATGATCATTTTCAAGGCGATGAGTAAAAAAAATCGAAGCCATTTTACTCTATGAAGGAAGCCACATAAAATACTCACATCACACTGGGTTAGAAATTGAAAGAATAAGCCAGTGGCAAAATTTGTAAATTTCAGAGATTGACGTTTCGGCTCCCGCACACGGTCATAATTAGTCACCTTTTATTTAATATGCATCTAGATCAGCTTGGCTGCCCTGAGTTCGGGTCAGGGAATTGTACGCGCATTTATTTTAGGGACGGGATATACGTACAGCATTCACTGTAAAGTTGGGTTTGCTGCAAGGCATTTTAGCTCGAGCTCGGAAAAATGCATGGAACCCTGCTATATAAAGCTTTCACTAAACAATATGAGGCCCGCGGGAACTCGGTATGGTGCTATGTTCGTCTATGAGATGAATTTCATGATATAAAAATACTGGTATATAATCGACCCAAAGGGAATTCACATACAGTGTCGAATGTTGTACAGGTAATGTTAGGCATTTAGTAACTCGCACTAAATATTTCGTATCTGTTGCAAAATTAACCACTATAATCTAACTAAAATACAGTAACTCTTATTTATAGGTGCGCTCAAATTCACTTACTTGTGAAGGGAGACGTCCCTGGTCGGCTTCGCCTTGCACACAATACACGTCGGGGCCATCGCAGCCCGGAGACGCGCATGCAGTGCGAGGTGCTCTCTCTCACGGCGGGTGCAGAGTGAGCATTTCGGACCAAAACCGCAGGTATTTCACACCGAGGTGGTCCACGGTGGGAACGGAAGCAACCGCTTCCGTTCATTAGGTATGGCGCGGAGGGGTTCGGTTGTGAAGGACAAAATAATTTGCTTTCTACTGAACCTAGAGTGGACCATGCATGGGCCATCGGAGGGGCAGTGTATACACATATGTGAAAAAACTTTACTTCGTAATTTTTCGCTCCATCGAGTTACGGAAATGTGTGTCATGAGGGGCATCAAGGGCAGCATATACGGTATGATTTTCAACAAATTCACCTTGCGTGTTTTAATGAAGCGGCGTCCATCACCCGAAATGTCGTACACGTCTCCATCGTGAGATATATACAACGGAGCCTGTTGCCAAGAATCCACGCGTCCTCGTGCACAGCAGCGCAACAAAGTGGTGCTCTGAGCCATATACGCAAGAATTATGCATACAAAATAGTATTTGAATACAATAAAAGTCAAGCAATTTTTTTTTTAGGTTGCATGTGGCTGCGTATGGGCACAACAGATTGACGCAGCTGCGTATGGTATACGTTTGTGCTTCACCTTGCAGAGCTCCAGATAACAATGGTTATGCAGAAATAAATTATCCGAATTTATGAACATTTGTTTTGCAGCTCTGGCTCAAGATGTAAACATTGTTCTGTGAAATTATGGCAACACGTACGTAGACAGTTTTATTATACGCAAGCCATTTACAAAGTGCGGACATTTGCTAGTTTCATTAACGCTTCGTATATGCTAAGTAAGCCTAGCTGCATAGCAAGATCGTTAGCTTAACATGACATGACCTGCAGACGGCTAAGGTTCTGCCACTCCGGGTAGGTAGGTAGAAAATTCGAGGATACGTGGCGACGGCTTTATTAGGCAGGTCGACAGAGTGTCCTTGCGCTGCAGCACGGGAGAAGACGAGCGAGGTTCCGCCAAGCAACGAACAGAAGACGCAAAAGAGACGACGGCGTGAAGAGAAGCTGCGTACGTTAATTATTCGCATGTGTCCGACGCTCCCTTCAAAACCGGAACTGAAACTCGCCCAACCGCCACCTCCTTTCTCTCCTCTGTGTCTGCGGTATGTGTTGGTTATACTTGTCTAATAACTTCAATTTGCCTAAAAAAAAACTTATAAATGCAGTATTTATGCGCAGTAATGTACATAAAAATTGACAACAGTTAGTTTACGATTGACAATTTGCAACCGATTTACGCATAATTTTTAGCCCCACCTTCACTTAATCGTCTAGCAACAACAGCGTGGCATCATGGCGGCAACCGTGTTTAGACACTTTTTACGGCCAGCTTTACCGGCCTGGGCTAGCGTAATCGTGCCTTCTGGGGCGCCATTTTTAATGTGCGATTTCTCGCCCCCTGGTGACAAAATGAATGAACTACGGAAACCAATACAGTCGAACACGGATATATCGAACTCCAAGGGGGTCGCGAAATAGTTCGATATATGAAAAATTCGATATAAAAAATATGGGCTCTGAGACGTCACCTATGGCGAACGATCACTTACCGATGGGCGCATTCAAGAATGACGACTAATTCCGCACTCACGACGCAACAGGACGCTTTATTTCCGTGAAAAAAAAAATCGCTGATATTGGCCTGCTTCTTCGTCCTGGAAATTAAATTAAAGACGCTGGTCTCAATATTCTCGAGGCCGTACAGGTGCGACAGCCCAGTTCCTTCCATGTCGCCGCAACAACGGGGAATCAAGCTGAACGCAGCGGCCACTTCACCCGCGGAGTACGATCGTGTAGCCGCCTCCTCGTCCGGACGATCTTCACCACTCGAGCTATCGGCCTGGGTTCGTACGACCGCAGCTACAATATCCTCGTCACCGAGGCTCGAAACAGCCTGAACATTGGTGTCAGCGTTCACGAAGTCGTCGGCAGACACTCCGGCTGGAACAGCAGCCGGGAAAAAGGACGACAACTCACGAAACGTGTCGCCCATGCTCTCGTAGTCGTCGTCGCCGTCTTCGCAAGCTTCTGAAAGTTCGGCCGTCACAAAGCCTGCCTTCCGAAAGCAGTTGGCCACGGTCTCCTTCTTCACGCCGTTCCAAGCGCTTGTCATCATACGTATGGCTCCCAACAGGTCAACCTTAAGTTCGGTGCCCACGCGGAGGTTCATCAAAAGCCTATCGAGGAGTCGCCTCCTGTACCCGACCTTCGCCATGCCCGCGCATTCGTCCACATCCTCCTCAACCTCAATCGGGGGTGCAGCGACCGCCGAAGAGCACCTACCAGCTCCCGCGGAGTTCGATATACCCGATGTCGGGAAAAATACGGTTCGATATAAACGTACGAATTCCTATACTTTTACACAGAATTTTCAAGGGGATAATTTATGAGTTCGATATAGACAATAATTCGATATACCCGTGTTCGATATATCCGTGTTCGACTGTAAAGCCTCGGAAGTGTTCGCAGCGGCTACCCAGGGCTGTGAAACCGAAACCGGAACAGGCGCCATTAAGTAAACGAATTGGTTGACCCACACGTTTCTGTGGGCCGGACCGTAAAGGGTTAAGGTGACACCTTGCGCGATTCATTTTATTTTAGATCAAGATGAGAGTGTAATTATCTTCGACGTATGATTTTATCCACTGTTTATAATGACGATTTTCACCGCACTTTGTAAATTATTTTGTTATTTGGTCTCCTATTTGATTCTTGGTGTTATCTATCTCCCTGCCGTAATGCACGCAAGGGCAAACACGTATCAATTAAATAAATAAACAAATAAATAAATAAATAAATAAATAAATAAACAAATAAATAACTCACCAAATCCATAAATAAACAAAAAAAACAAATAAATAAATAAATAAATAAATAAATAAATAAATAAACTTGCGGAGCCGCAAGTTCTCCACCGACGGGTTGAGATCCCTACGCATTCAAACTTGACCCATGAAATATTTATTGCTTTATTCGTTGCCTTATGCAAGGTTCGCTGTATGATTACTACAATCGCGAAGTTATTAATTTGAAAGAAAATATGAAACTCTTGTCTTACGCCTTTCCTTGCGTGAACACAGAGGGATACAACTGCAGGCATCTGAAGAAGGGCGTCATTCGCAACACGTATAAATTTTCTTAAAGTAGTACGATTTTAGAGGAAAATTAAGTTCTTTTTGACTATTAAGGAGTGTGAACGTAACCCATAAAAACAACATAAAAATATTGAAACTCAAAGTACTTCTTTGATCTCTTCTAGGATCAGCCCTGCGAAAGATCATTAGAAAAGGTGATCGAGTGGAAAATTTGTTTGCAAAAAAAAATGCGCAAATACTTGACATACTTTTTAAGTGAAGTAAATTATATTGAATGCTGCTGAGTGTTTTGGGGAATACCGAACCGCTTCGTAAAGGCATTCGCACCGGTTATATATTAAAAAAAAACTGGTCAAGCAGCTGTTGTAAAAATAGTTGATTTAGTCAGAGCATGAAAGTATTGTTTTCAAAGAAATTGCCTAAAAGCTGCACTTTCTTCTTTGTAAAATTCAACCCACTAAAATATGCGCCTTCTGCCCCCCCCCCCCGCCCCCCAACCTTCCTTATTTATCACAGGCAAGCCGCCCCACAGAAGATATCAGGACCTGGACAATACATCTATTGAGGCTCTGCACAGAAATGAATATTTGCTGTATTTGACAGTAAACGAGGCACAGCAATTAAAGGAACGTCCATTTGTGAGAACTGTTGAATAAATTAATTTTGGTGTAAACTGACGCTGATAATTAAGCCAGGCTGCGCTGAAGGCTGGACGGCTGGTGGTATCGCGCGGGCTCACTCGATGTGGGTACAGTGGACCCAAAATGATGGGTTTGTGCTGCTGGACAGCGCGATTGAGTCATCTGCTTGCGCTGCATGCAGTGGGCGTCCAGCGGCCTCAATACAGTTAACGTACTGTGGCTGAACTACAATGCCCGTAGCACGGCCGAATTTTCGGCAGCTTTATGCCGGCTGGAGTCCGACGACCGCATCTCGGCTGTCTTCCGGTGGCCGTACTTCGGCCGCACACGGGTGGCTTTGGGATGGCCGGAGCCCTACGGCTGGAATCTGGCCGTATGAACGTAAGCCGGTTGACTGGCCGACGGACACTGGCCGTTGGACAGTGCTGGGAGTACGGCCGTATACGGCCAAGAGGCCCACATTTTGAAACGGGCCGAACATAGTTGCCGGAGAAAGGCCGGGCAGAAAATCACCGGCCAAAGTAAACCGGCTTGAGGAAGGCCGAACAGTCCTGTGCTGCCTGGGGCGGCGCCCGGTTTTTAACCCACTACTCTGGCTGCAACGGGAGGTACGTGGCGCTCTTCCCACTGCGCTACAAAATTGAGACAGGAGCAAGTGTTACGAACTCGCCTTATGTCCTTGAATCATTCAAACTACGTCAAGAAGCTACGGATACAATGAAGGCACACGAAGCTGAATGTCAACGGAAACGACGAACTGAAAACTTTAGAGGAGTATGTTGAATTTCCCGTGGGAAAGCTGTGGCGGGAAGCCCAACGCGCCTTGCAGCTCAATCAGAGAAGAGGATGAACAGGGCAGGCAGCGGGGTAGGAGCGTGAGCACGCAATAAAGAAAGTCAAGAACCAGGTGGTGTTCGATCAGGTAACCCCGGTGTCGGTCTCTTCGCTGTCTCTACATTTCTCTACATTTCTCTGTCTCTACATGGGGTTCACACTACGTTTCCATTCGTGCTCCGATAAATAAAAAAACATAACGTCAACACATAGGAACCTACACAGAACCCCTATGATGCTTCGCATCCTTTCGCCAAAATTTCAAAACTGCCTATGTGAATTTCAGCAAAGTGATGGCAGTGGCTCTGTTGCAGGACCTGAACCTTGAGAGGTTATCCTTTTCTGTTCCGAAGGCCCAAAGTTTGGAACTCAACCCGTTCTTCACTATCAAATCCCTTAAGCCTAATTTGCCTTTTCGGACAATAATTACGGAACGAGATTCATGGCGGAGGCTCGTTCCCAGATTTTTAAAAGGCCACCTGAAGCAGCTGAGGATCCAGGATCCTTTCAAAGTAGAAAATTTGGGGGCAGTAGTACAATTCCTGCGAGAAGGTGAGATTGATTTCTGCAAGGGGTTCAGCATTGATGTCAAGGACATGTTTTTTTTCTATCCCAACCAATGGGGTGCTAGAATGCGTTAAAGAGTGTATTACTCAGAAAAATGACGATCTTCTTTTTAGAAGCCGTAGTCGCACTTCTGTTGAAGGGTTTATGGAGTTACCGGCCTTTTACCTAAGTTTTACTTTTGTAGGTTGGCAAGGACAGACCATCATTGAACGATCAGGTGTGTGTATCGGCTCGTGCGTGGCGCCCGTTTTATGCGAGATATTTTTAGCCAAAATTGATCGTTGAGTGCAAGGATATCGAAATGGAGCGGTGAAGCGCATCTTTTGATACGTTGATGTATATTTGGTGCCGTGTGAACAATGCGTTTGTACTGCCTGAAACTGTCAATAAGGTGTTAGGAGTGTTTAGGAGCGAGGGAACGGGTCAGTCTTTTACCTCTGAGGTGTCCCAAAACATACTGTTCAAGACCAGGAAGCAGACGTATGTTAGAGGACAGCGGTTTAATGCGACCTTCGAGGGGGTAATTTGGTAGAGGAAGATGATGTCGCGAGCCTCGCTGCCCGTGCTGCTGCTGCTGAGCTCATTCTTTCTGCCTCGTCTTCCTTCCAATCAGATCACATTTTATAACAAGCTCCGGGCCGGCCAAATAATACGGATCTGGTTGAATAATTTCTTCGATCTGGAGTGAGCTCTTTTCGGATACGTCAGAGTGTCATAGGTAAATCGGTCGGCTAGAAATGGTTCGACAGGCGTGCGAACTTCACGTAAGCGAACGTTTGCATCTCTTCCAGAAAACGTTGAGTCATTCGTCAATGTATGTCGATGTGCGCGTTTCTGCTCAACAAGCGCGGTGTCTTCAAGGTCGAGAGAAACTGAAACCTTTCTTAAAGTCATATCGGTGGCGGGCCACTTGTGCAGGTGTTCACGCGTACGCGATCTGTTCCATCGACTGCTCAATCCATGCCCTCGATGTTTCCATTGTGCACACATGGTTTCTGTTGAAGATTCAAGCGCTAAAGCTGAGCATAAACTAACGAGGGAAGCAGTTGGTTAACGGGCAAAAATCCCTTTTCAATTCAGCAAGCACGCTCCTTCCGGTGAAGTGCCTTAGCTGAAGAAGCCCTGCTTTCCTCAGCATTTCTTCCTCGTCGAGTTAGGCGTCGAAACGTCGCACCTTTGTCATCGATATATTCCCCGTGTTCGAAATGGCTTATGTCGTCGCTGTTTTCGTCGTGCCCGGCCTTATGACGAGTTGGTCTCCTACGCAATTCAACCAGGTTACGTTCACTGCTTTTAAACGTGATTGTAGTGAAGGCTGTTCAGTCCTCATAATCTCCTTCGGAATGTTTTCGCTTATCTCGAAGTCTTAGGTGGTCGATCTCACGAAATGGTTTCGGCACGGAAACTCGCTCTTCATTTGCCACGTGCAAGTTTGTCGCCGTTTCTAATTCGCTGTCTGGCGATATATATTTCGCTTCTCCATGCAATGTCCACCCAATAACCATTTTCTGGGATGTCTCTGGTTCGTCTGTAGAGCTGGACACAGTCGTCAGTGTTTCTGATGGGCCTTTCCAGGTTGGATCGCACAAGGAAGTAACATGACGTTTATTGCAATGCCGACATGAAAGCTTTCTTACATTCTTGCACTCTTTGGCGCGGTGGTAGGGCCTGGCGATGCGAAAGCAACAAACCCGTTTTCGCAATTTGGCTTTCTTTTCTTCTAATAGATGTTCTAATAAACTTCTAATAATCTGTGTGGTGTTCTTCAGATTCTCAAAAAAGACATCTATGGCGGGATGTCTTGATCGTTAGCATGAAAGAAGAACCTTGAACCTTGAATGAGAAAGGAAGATGATGTCACAAGCCTCGCTGCCCGTGCTGCTGCTGCTGAGCTCATTCCTTCTACCTCGTCTTCCTTCCAACCAGATCACATTTTATAACATATTTTGCTGCAGTTTCTGGACCTGAGTTTGCATTTTAACAGTAGTCAGGTTTGCTTTTGTTATGAGCCCTGTTCCGCAAAACCTATCTTTGATTTCAGGTTAGCCCACTCGAAAGTAGTAAAAAGGGGCATTGCATTTTCGAGTTTAAGATATCCACTACAAAAATCCTGCAAACATTTATTAGGTACTAGCTTTGCGAAGCAAGTAGCCCCTCTACAAGACGCGGGTTTTCCTTCTACCTTCTAGTGTACTCGTGGCTGTCACCGATAAGTTAATAAAAGTTGTTAAAGGTCGGGCTAAACGTGACTCGAGTGGTAATCATTCACAGAAGAAAAATAAATTTGCAGTAATGCCTTACAGCCACAGTATTGCCCACGTGCTTAAAAACGTTGGTTCCTGCCGCTATGGTGTTAACGTGGTATTCAAAGCTCCAAAGGTTATCAGACATTTGTCCACTGGTTTCCAAAAAAAGAGATTGCAATATAGCGTCCGTTGTCCACAAGTGCACTGTCAAACACATGTACAAGTATGTGGCGTGTGCTGTAGGCGTTGTCTATCATAACCCGTTTTTTGTGGTATTTGCTAGATAGGTCAAACTGGTGGTTGTGTCAATAAGCGACTGCGCGAGTATTTTCTGTCCGTCCAGAACTCTTCGCTTTCTAACTTGGTTTCTCATTGCCGCACGTGTACACGTGTACACAAGTGTACACCGGTTTTATGTGACACAACCGTGTTGCTCAAACACACTTATGAACATACTAGGGAAGTGTCTGAGGCATTTTTCATATCGAAAAATTGCGAAACTTGTGTTAGAAAACCTCCTGTGTCCTTGCAAAAAAGCGAAATCTGTTATCTTGTAGAAAGTGTGACTGGACGAGTTGCAGGCTTGTACAGTGATTCATTCTTGAATTGAACTATTTTGACATGCGCGGTTTTTGCTGTATATATGTTTTTGCTTTCCCAAGAAAAATTCAGTTGTGAGTGCCGCGCTGCTTCTGTTACCTTCCTCGTCATCGTCTTTCTTGCGCTGGCTATTTTCTATTACATATATTCGTTAAAAGTAGAAACGAAAACAGAACCTAAGAAAACAATAAACGGGAAACTAACAACAAAAGATGAGACATCACGTAAAATACGCCACAAAGGAAAAGCCTTACCCCAGCAGCCATTTGACCGTGTGGGGTAACAAGGACCAAAAGAAGAAAAAAAAACGGAAACAATACAACAACATACGTAGAAAATTGTTTGTATTTCGTGGGTGAAGCTCTTGATGGTTCGAGTTCGGTCTTCTTTTATGCTTGTTTGTTTTAAGCCAGCACAATCAAATAATAAATTTTACAAGGCCATAAATCCAGTGAATGGGCTGCGATTTTTGTGTGGTGGAGATGGTGCGCTGAAGTGATGAGCTTTACGTTTGTACACGTGTCAGTATTCTTTGCCTCGGTTTGGCAGTCTGTCTATTAGAAACAGTTGGTCGGCATCCCATGAGCAGTGTTCGTTGACGGTTTGCTGTTCACGACGTCAAAATTTGCCCAGGGAGACAGCGTTGTTAAGCACCCGCACAAGTTTTCCTTAGCGTCAGCCATTCAGGTCAGGCAGCAAACTTTAGTGGTGATGTTTTGAACGTTTGAACATTTTACAGTTTCTTTGTTTTAAATAGTATATTGGGGTCGAAAAAATACCTACAGAGCAGAACCTTCTCATCTAAAAATAGTGGTCTTTAGTCAAGCAGCCCCTTATCATCTGATCAGTCGATTGAATGCCAACAGATATCAAACTATTGTTTTTATGTTACATGCAATAGCTGCAGGTCCGTGCAAAAACTTACATTTTCATACTCAAAATTACAATCGCACACTTCGAAATAAGAAAAAAATAGTCGCAAGTAATCAAGTTGACACACCTTAAACATTTATTCACAGTGAAAAGGTTGCATCTCAAATGAACTTTTTTTACTTCCAGACTGCTGACGGAACCACAATGTTTTTTTCAGTGGTGAGATACTTGTTCAGACACTTGCATTTCAGCCATGAAATGGTGGTTTCTTTTTAGTATGAAAAATTTTTCACTTGAGCTGAAATATTGGCAAAAGTCTTACCCTTGAATTTTACTAGTTATCATCTATTTGTGCAAGCATAAGCGTGTTTTTCTAAGTGTTATGTGTTGATTGAAATATCTGCGTGTTTATCCAAGCGTAATGGAAAATGCAGGAGCAAGGGTATATAGTTTGGTATAGAGATGCGTCGCTCAGGAGTGATCCGGATATCTTGAGCCACCCTTTTTGGAGAGCGAGTTAGCGGTGGCTCAGTAAAAGGGAGCGGCGGTTCTTTTGGAGAGAGGGAACCTCTTCTCGCCCCCTCGGTGATCTGTGTCGAACGGGGAGAGCGTGGGGCGAGCAACAGCACAGAACACCATGGAGGAAGAGCCAGCGGAGCTGATGAGCCGCGTCGAAGCTCCCTACGCCAGCTATTGTGGCGCGAAAAAGCGACTCCACTGTCGGGCCAGCTGGGGCTAATTTTCCAAATTCCTCCAGCGCCCCCTGTCGTGGGAGCAGAAAATTCCAGTCAGGAGAACCGGATGCAGTTTTGACCCGCTCTTCGGCTCTTCCGGCGGTTCTGCATAGTAACTGAGCCAAAGACCCGGGTCAAATGAGCCGTCCCTTTGCGCCATGTATAATCAGCGCGAGAAAGCAACTGCACTGCCGGGCCAGCTGGCGCTAATTTTCCAAATTCCTCAAGCGCGCCCCCAGTCGTGGGAGCAGACGACTCGAGTAAGGAGAACCGGGTGCAGTTTTGACGTGTTCTTCGGCTCTTCAGGGTCTTCTGCTCAGTTACTATAGTGCCCGTATATTCTAGGCACTATACAGTTACTGTACAGTGAACTAGAAGTATTCTAGTTCACTATAGTTACTGAGCCGAAGAGCCGAAGATCCGGGTCAAATGAGTCGTCTCTCTGCGCCATCTACTATCGGCGCGAGAAAGCAACTGTACTGCCGGGCCAGCTACGGCTAATTGGCTAATTTCCCAAATTCGTTCAGCGTGCCCCTGTCGTTGGAACACACAATTCGAGCTAGCAGAACCGGATTCAGTTTTAACACGTTCTTCTGATCTTCCGGTTCTTCCGCCCAGTTACTGAGCCGAAGAGCCGAAGAACGGCTGAAAAGACCCGGCTCTTTTTGGCGTCATGTAGTATTTATTAGTTTCGCGACATCTATTATCGGCTCAAGAAAGCTACTGACCTGCAGTTACTACTGCAGAAAGCTACTGCCTGGCCGTGGCAGTTGCCCGGTGGGGATAATTTTCGAAATTCGTACAGCGTTTCCTGTCGCGCGAAAAGACAGTCCGAGTAAGGAGAGCCGGTACTTTTGAGCCGTTCTTCGGTTCTTCGAACCCGGGGCCGTATTCCCGACTGCACAAATTGCCGGAAATTCGCCATGGTTGCCAACAATTTGTCGGAAGTCTTTTCTGATTGTATTTCAGTTTTTTTCACGTGTTTCCGGTTAACAAAGCGGTTGTGTCTGCTGTCACCATTTTGACGTTTTATGACGTTTACGGGCACCAGTTCTAAAGTTTGCCTTATTTCTCTTTACTGAAAGTGCATAATTTTTGGCCGGCAATGAAAAACCAGACAAAAAGCACTAGACTTGACAACGTAGGCCTGTCTTGTCTCTTCAGCAACAATAATGCTTGTAATACACGCCCTCGCTGTGATTGGCTGAGAAAGCATGACATAATTTAAACAGTTGGCGGAAACGATTACATCATCAATTGGCAACTTCAGCCCGCATTAAAGTGACGTAATGCTACGTAACAGATTGAAAATGGCGGCTGTTTTTATCGAAAATACAAGCAAAATGGGGCAAAAATTGCCCAGGTTTTCTGCACGGGGAAATGTCCGCCAATTTGCAGCAGGTGCAGTTTCGCATGAGCTCTGTGTAAGGCATGTTTCCTATCGAAACAAATTATAGTTTCCACTGCTTCCAAGTCAGCGATAATGGGGCATACAAATAACGTGCAGTATTTTGCTTTTATATTTGCCAATGAAATAAAAATTACTTGTTTGGCGTAACCCCAACATAAAAGGGCAGTACCAGCCTCTCTACGACAATGAGCACCCAATGTCTGGCATTTGTCCATACTCGTACTAGTAAGCTGTTGGGTCACATGATCGAATTCAAGAGGAAAATAACAAAGAAAAGTGACTATTTGATTCAATATAGCGCTGATTGAAATCGAGCTTGACAAATGAGTGAATCGGCGACATCGCTGCGCTCCGCGGTTATCAGGCGTAGTGCTTCGCTGCTCTTATGTGTCATAGAAGCTATGGTAGTGGCGTCTTTTTCTGTGATAACGCCATAAACTTGTATCATAGCAGCAGACTATGGCCTGGCGGTGGTGGCGGCGGTGAAGGTGACAACGCAACAAAGCTTGCATTGAAGCAGAGACCTCAGCTATGTTACTAAAAGCGATGGAAATAAATAAATAGATACGGTAAAAAATTGTGTGACGTTCTTTAGCTCGACATGCGCCTTCGCTCGCTTTTGGATCAACGTTACTCGACCGCATTTTTGTGTTGACGCCAAAGTTGACCTCCAGAATTGTGTTTTTCTTGTCAGCCTCACCTACAGTCTTCATTTTTATAGTACATGCCAAGTGTTTTTATATCTTTCTTGCATAATATTTCATACCTTGTAGCGATCTTTATGAATGACTCGTCAAATTACAATGCATGTCGTCATAGTTATAGGTGCATTGCTTACGCCGCGCTTACGCGAAAAACATGGGCGAATTGCAGGCAATTTGTGCAGTCGAGAAAAGGGCCCCGATGTTTTTGCGAGCTGCTTTTCGCGAAGCGGATCTCCTGATGCGCTATTTGGGAACAGCGGTTGAGAGAGCGTGGTGGCGGCGTTGAATGACAGATCGTGAGGCCGCAATGGCAGCAGTGAACGAAGTACCTCTGTATTTTCAAAGTAACAGGGAAATAAACTCGCGTGACTATTAGATTCACCACAGTTACATTTGTGCGTTCAGCGGTTGTCCGAGTCAGGAACGAGATGGATCTTCTGAGCAGCTCACTTCAGCGGCGAATCTCGGCTCGCAGCAGTTTTTTTGCAGACCGGCTCTCGTAAGAACGGCAGCTCAGCGACTGCGCGCTCGATCAGAAAATCGTGCTGAGCATGGCTCTGGACCTGTCGTGTCGGCACGTTCCGGTAGAGTTATTAGAGGCGTATCAGCGGAAAATGAACGAAAGAAAAGGTTCCGGCCGACCCAGCTGTGTCTTGTGCGCAACTTTCGCGTCATCTATTGTGGCTGTCAAAAAGCGTACGTGTCTCCCTTCGAATAACAGTGTTGTTCACAAACCACCATATTAAACGCAGAGCATTTCTTTAACTCACGATGTCACCCGTTCTAGTTGTCCATCGTACTCCGCACCCCTCCACCTACACTATATAAAAAAATAATACTTACCGGCGCCTGGTTTCGATCCCACGACCCTGCGGGCGGAACGCAAGGTACATGGTGCTCTACCCACTGTGCCACAAAGGCGAGACAGAATGGAGGGCTACGAACGCGCCTTATTTCCTTGGCTTATTCAAACTACGTCAAGAAGATGCTGATACAACGTATTCACTACCTGTGGGCGGAACGCGAGGTACATGGTGCTCTTCCCACTGCGCGACAATAATCATACCCACCTGCTAATAAATGATGTCACGTGACACCATAATTACGTCTCCTCATGTAATTACAATCCAACAACCAACTGCAACAAGTGCAACAACATTAACGTAACGCAAACTACTTAACGTCATGCGCACCTTGAAATGCTCTGCATTTCATCTTGCTCCTCGCGAGGGGAATGTTTAGTTTCCTTCCGCAGCAAGAACCAGGCGGCCTCTTGCGCAGTTTGTGGCGCATACCCACTTGGGGGATTGGCCAGGATCTTTGGCCCAGCCCTTCACCATTCTGACGCCTCATAAATAGATTTCTTGGTTTTTTAAAATTAGTTTCTTGCATCGTATTTTCCACAAACAGTTTTTCTTGCGTCACTGCTCACTTGTAGAGATCATATTGGCAAGGTAATAACGTTGACAAAAAAGTGTGTTTGTTTCTTTATATAATGACCGAGAGTGATCCTGAAATACCACTGACACATAAATACTTTTGTAATTATGGTGAGGCCAACTCTTTTCAGGACAAATACGCCGAATGTTGTCACAAAAACTGTCTCAAAAACAGTAAGGCAATAATTAGGATTATGCAAGCTTAACTCAAGTTACAGACCTAAATGAACCGCTGTACTGTTCAAATGAACCGGTTCACTTCAGTGAACTGAGCCGTTCTGAGCCGGTGACTGAAGTGAGCCGTTTTGCCCATCTAACTTTCGTATAACACATAAAGAGAATTTATTAAACACAGGTTACAGCTAGGACCCGCTGTAGTTAGCTACTACACGGGTCGACAGAGCACAGGATTTACGTAATGTGCCACAGAGGAAAAGGAAGTGAAGATTACGGAAGTTCACAAAACAACTAGTACACCGCACCGAAGGTCCTTTACAATAATGTCCGAGGCACGAGACTCAGACACCATAGTTCACGCGTGGGAGTGAACATAAAAACCACAGCAGTTCACACACATCCGTTCTATGTCCGTACAGAGATACATGCGCAGCCAGGCTGCCTAAACTGCGCCTTGGCCTCAAACATACAACTCCTTTCAGAACGCAAGTTTCACCTTATTAATAAGGCACGACACACCATTGACACTTCATTGCCTCGGCAATTCCATGCCCGATTTGTCTTCACGCAACATCAACCGCCGTAAGAAAATACGCAACGCTTATATCAAAGCTCTAACGAAAACGTGTGGGTGCCACCTAGTTAGTATTCCAAGATAAGACATTTCACGCACTAAAATAATTAGACAAACGAGTCAAATGACGGACACATGCGCTACTTGACGGTGAATTTTTATTTTTAAGTCAACACATGTAACCAGCAGTGATAACAAAAAGCTAAAAAAGGGTAGATGCGGTGGGTAGAGGCGCGGGCCCATTTCGCATTGCCTATGTTATGAGCGCGCCCAGAAATGGCGGCTCTTCCGCGGCCAACAATAAGGAGACCATGCCGACGTGGCTTTCTTAGCTGCTTTCAAAATCCTCCCTGTGGTCTCATCAAGGTCAGGGAACACAGCCATGCATTGTTCACACATAGCCGAACACTTGCAGCGGTGGCAATGACTGGTCACTATTGCAAGTGTTCGCCTGTATTTGAAGAATGCATGCATATGTTTCGTGACTCTGACCAGCCCACATGGGAGATAGTGGAAGCAGCTAAACTGGATCCAGATGGCGAAGGCGAAGTCGGCATGTTCTCCTGATCACTTTCCGCACAAGACCCGGCCTTTCAGGGTGCGCGCATGACACAGGGAAGCGGAACTGGTGCAAGCACGTACACTGCGCATTTTCCCTCCTTTAGTTTTATGTGATAGCGTCAATAAGCTGTTTTTTCAATTTCCTCGTACCTGATAGCCTTCCGATATCAGCCGTGCTCATTCAGAGTCCCCGGGAATGCGTCACAGCTGCCAGCTGGAAGCTGCGAATGAGGCACGACTAGGCGAGGGCTCAAGTGAACCTGCAATACGCTGCTACGAGTGGGCCTGCCGTTGGGCTTTCTTGCAAAACTCCTGGGCTGTGAGGCGAGGCCACTGCGTGCGCCTTTCAGACAGGCCCCACCGTGTCGGTGACTCATACTTTCACGTCGAAACGCGCTTCGACGACACATGGGCCCCGTGATCGCAGGGGTAGTCCTCCTCTCTCCCCTCTCTTGGACTCAACGTTCGCCGAAGCTACCGACTGCTCAAAAGCTCTGCAAAGAACGTTGTGTTTGTCTTGGACGTTCGTGGCGTGTGCAAATTCTAGAGGGAACGTTGTTTTCACCGTTGCGATTTTTGGGTATACATACGAGCTTCTCAAGCGCTATAACCCATTCCTGTTTTAGCAGTTAATCCATGCTGTTACTCTGATCGAGTCCTGTACCGTTACCTCGCCCGTCGAGGCATTGTTCTTTGGCTTCGCCTCACCTCTCGCTATGAATTAAACAGTTACGTTAGCTTACGGCTTCTAGACTTCTTGACTGCTGCAACAGCGGCTGGCCGTTCGCTTCACCACGCTACTACGCGTATGTCGGAGGCGACGGAGCTCTGCTCGAGTGCGCCCTCGTGGTCGCAACAACTGGTTAGCAGCGGTCGGATGGCAACTTAGTAACACCAGGAGCCAGCATTGCGAGATCCAACACCAAGGACATCGAGGCGGTTTCGGACTTAGCAGAATTCACGGCCGTCAATGGTGAGTGCGGACGTATCTTCACTGAGGTTTACCAGGCGTGTGAGGATAGGTGGTAGGGCGTGTATTTTTGTCGCGTGGGTTATTCGCGCAAACCATTTTTGGAGCAGTGGGAAGGCCGTACTCTAGACCTGTCACAAATTTGAAGGCGTTGAAAAAACCGCCGTTATTGGAGCTTGCAAAAGAGTGGCGCTTGGATGTTACGGACGCGCTGAGAAAGCCAAAGCTGATACAGGCTATACTCGCTGTTGGCGCTGACGATGATGAGTCGTCGGAATGCATTGAGCTGAATAATAGCAGGGAGACCGCTAAGCGTCAGGCTGCAGAGGCAGAGGCTGAGCGCCAGCATGAGTACCACGAGAGGCAGAAACAGGAACGAGAACCAGAGGTGGAGAGGCAGAAACAGGAACGAGAACAGGAGCTCGAGAGGCAGAAACAGGAAGATTGGAAGAGTGGCTCACAGAGGCAAAGGCTTTCGGAGAGCACGACAAGGTAGTCGAGTGCTTCGGTCTTGAGAAGATTTACCGCAGTCTATCAGAAAACCTGAGACTGTGGGTGCAGGATTGGCCAGGGGTAAACACTGTGGATCAGGCAGCACAGCTAGCCGAAAGGCCTTCCCACGTCGAGGTGCGCAGGGGCCGAAAGACGGCCAAAAAGAGTTCAGGCCGAGGCCTGATAAGTCAGGGCCGAAAGGCAGAGCTCCCTACGAAAAGAGTTGAGCGAAAGTGGCCGAATTCGCAAATAAATAATGAAACAAGCTCGGAAAACTAAAAAAGCGCCAACGCAGATGCACAGGACCGAAAAAATGCTTTCGAAGTGCGCAAGCAGCCCGCGTGCTACAATTGTGGCGAGACAGGGCATTTCTCCGCAAGTTGCAAAAAGGGCAAGCTTGTCTTTCACATAGTAGATCAGGACGGGGATAGCACACAACTTTTGTAGCCCTACGTACGCGAGCTTGCAGTTAACGGCAAACCCATGCCGAGTTCTTTGTGATTCCGCAGCAATGGTGGACGTGATCCACCCGTCATTCGTCGAACCGCACCAATTCACGGGCGATTACACGTGGAAAAAGCAGGCCGTAGAAGCGCAAAGCGCTTGTCTCCCGATCGCCAGCATAACCACCAATGGTCCTTTCAGAAAGCTCGAAACAGAGGCTGCTGTCTCTCCCAGCCTTCCAAAGCAGTATCCGTATCTTTTCTCAAACATGTCGGATCACCTACTGCAAGAAAGGGGACTCGTTTTCGGGGAGGGGATAGTGTTGGCGCTCACACGCTCGAATGCTCGCGAACAAGGAGCGAAAGCGGTGGTAGAAAGCGGTGGTAGAAAGCGGGAATGATTGGCGAGGACAGGAGGGGGTGAAGCTTGCTGGGACTAGCGCCGACGTTGGTTTCTAACGCAGTCAGTCTGCCTCCTTGAAGGGTCAGATCGCAAGTGTCGGGCAGAAGCAGCAGCCCGCCGAAGCAGATGATTCCCTGGAAGAGCTTTTTGTATCACCGACTTCGGAAAGATTTGAGCAGCTGCTGAACGTCGGTAGTATGGCCCTGAGCGGGGAGCAAAGAAAAGATCGCACGCTGTAAAAGTTACTGGGCAATGTAATTGAAGGGGCTGCGAAAAAGAACGTAAAGCTTAAGACGAGGGAGGAGATACTTTATCTCAAGTATAGAGACCGGAGAGAGGTATTCTATGACCAATTAGTTGTCCCGCTGGTATGTCGTCAGGATTTGTTCGGGTCGCACACGGAAACTTGTGGTCAGGGTACCTAAGCATACTAAAAACAAATGACTGCCTATTGCAGAAGTACTACTGGCCATGATGCTTTCGCGACTTCGAAAAGTTTGTGCGCTCATGTGATGTGTGCCAGAGAGTTGGCAAGCAGAGAGAGAAAACTAAAGCGCCCATGAAATTTGTGCCGGTTATCACGAAGCCCTTCCGCCGTCTCGTGATCGACACGGTTGGCCCACTGCCGCGATGACCTCTGGCTACCGTCACATCTTGACAGTGCTCTGTCCTGCCAACTTCCCCGAGACCGTACCCTTGAAGGAGTTGAGCTCAGAGGAAATTGTGAATTCCCTACTGTCAGTGTTCGCGAGGTTCGCGAGGGTTCGCTTCCCGGCGGAAATACAGTCAAACCAGGGTGCAGCTTTTACAAGCGCAGTAACGACGATGTTTCTCGAGAAGTGCGGTGTATAGCTCATGCATAGCTCGTGTACCACCCTCAGTCGAACTCTGTCGAGAAGCTGCCCTCAGTAATGAAGCGCGTGCTAAGAGCTATGTGCGACGAACGAAAGGCTGACTGGGAGCTATGTTTGCCAGCCGCGATGTTTGCTTTGAGAATGGCTCCTCATGAGACGACCGGGTTCACGCCAGCAGAACTTGTTTACGTACGCTCGTTACGTTCCCCCCTACGCAAACTACGGGAATCGTGGGAAGGTAGGAGCGAAGACCTCATCGTTGTCGAATACGTACTCTCGCTAATGGACCGCTTGCACAGGGCAAAGCAGCTAGCGGGCATCGCAATGAGCACAGCCCAAAAAAAGTCAATGCCTAACTAAGACAAAGGAGCCAGGGCACCTCAGTTTGAGGTTGGAAACCAGGTAATGATTTTGCGGCCGTCTCAACGCCACAAACTAGAAGTTCAGTGGAAAGGCCTGGCATAAATCCTTCAAAAATAATAGGATGCAAACTACGTGGTGAGCGTTCCTGGAAAGAGCAAGCTCCAGCAAGTATACCACAGCAACCTACTAAAGCCCTACAGACAGCGGGAAGCGGTAGTGCGGATGCTAGTTAACATACCCGAAGAGATTCCCCCGAGATTCCGGAATTGGGGCCGCTTACCCATGACATTTCTTTTTGTGTGGGACATTTCCAATCACGCGAAATGTCACCTGTCCAGTTGGTGTGCTTGTCTAAAGTACTGCTGGGCTAAAATATAACTAGTGTAGTTAGTTTTTCGCGTGTTGTTTTGCAACTAAAAGTCTGGTAGAGTTTCAATGTGGATTTGTCTTCGCACTTGCCGGCGATGCGCTTGTGTCTTCCTGTGTGGTTCTGTTGCTTGCCTGAGCAAGCCAGGGACCTTCTTGGCAAGCCGCCATTCGCCCAGTGATCAGCCCGGTGAAGCTCCAGCCCGGTGTCGTACAGGCCAGGCCTGGAGTCGAGCATCTGGCGAGCACTTCTCTCCAAAAGCATACCTCCGAGCAACGGTTAAAGAACCTTATCCATCATAACCTCGGACCCCCGGTGCAGAAGCTGTTACGATTGGGCCCACCATCGGGCTTTCTTTCAACACTCTTCGGCTGTGCGGCGAGGCCACAACTTGTCCCTTTCAGACAGGCCCCATTGTGTCGGTGACTCATACTTTCACGTCGAGACGCGCTTCGAAGACGCAGAGGCCCCGCGATCGCAGCGGAGTCGTCCTCTCCCCCCTCTCTTGGACTCAAAGTGCGCCGATGCTACCAACTGCTCACGAACTCTTGAGAGAGAGAGAGAGAGGAAAACTTTATTACGCAGTTATATGCGTGGGAATGGCTTTTTAGTTCAGAAGTCCAAGCGTAGTCTTCGCACGTTCCGCCCTCTCCGTCAGAATGACCTGGTCGGCGAGGTGTGCCCTGTACAGTGCTGTCGCCCACTGCTCGAGGTTGGGGCCAGGGAACGGGGATGGCAACTCCGGGTTTTGGCTATATTCCCAGACTACGTGATATAGGGAGCCTGATTTTCCACAGAGCGTGCATTGAGGTGGATGCTAATCGGGGAATTGCATATGGAGCCGGAATGGGTGAGGGTACGTATTTGTTTGAAGTAAGCAAAGTGTCGAGCGTTGTTTTTTACTTAATTGTGGGCGAGGTGGTGGATAGACTCTACGTTAGCCGGTAATGCTGGGTAATCTTCCCGTAAGTCGCCACAGGGGTGGGGTCATGTTCTCCTTCCAAGGCTTGGTGGGCGAGTGCGCAGGCCGTCGCGTGGGCGAATTCGTTGACCGCGAGGGAGGAGTGTGCCGGAGCCCAGATTATTGTGAGGTGCCGTTTCGGGGGGTTTGGGCTCAGGATGCGGTATGCTGCGGGAGTCACCGATCCAAAAATAGGGCCCGCAGAAGATTTACACGAACTCTGGAAAGAGCGTTGTGTGCGTCTGCGACGTTCGCAAAAGGCCTGCAGAAGATTTAAACTAACTCTGTAAAGAGCGTTGTGTGTGTCTGTGACGTTCGTGGCTTGTGGACATTCTAGGGGGAACGCTGTTTTGACCGTTGCGCCTTTGGGTATAAATACGAGCCCCTCAAGCGCTATAACCAATTCCTGTCTGAGCAGTGAATCCATGCTCACTCTGTTCGGGTCGTGTACTGCTACCTCGCCCGCCGTGGCATTGTTCTTTGGCTTCGGCTCCCCTCTCGCTATGGAGTAAACAGTTACGTTAGCCTACGGCTTCTGGACTTCTTGACGGCTGCAACAGCGGCTGGCCGTTCGCTTCGCCACGCTACCACACGTATGTCGGAAGCGACGGAGCTCGTTTTGGGTGCGGCCTCACCGTTGCAACAACGCGAAGGACTAACTGGCATGTGGAAAGAAACACAATGATAGTATCGCTGAGACAAAACAAGAAATACACTAAACAGCAGGGTCCGTGCCTGCGCAGGGACGTTCGTCGTACGTTGAGTGTTAGAAAAAAAATTCGCGAACTGTCACCAGCCGTGTCTGCAACTGACGCCATCACACCAAAGCAGCTGTCCTATCACAACTAAACCCCGCGCGAACACGTGTTACATCACTACATTGGATGGTTAGTGTCTGAACGCCAGTGACTCAAAACCGTCATTGTCCGAACGCCAATGTTTACCGCCGGTGTCTGAAAACGAATGGTGGTCTAGATTATGACCAGAAACAAAATAAAATGCCCCCTAGAAAAAACTAAAAGCAAGTTTACAGCGCCTCATTAATTTACACGTTTGTAAATTCACTTCTCAAATATCCCGCGTTTCAGTCACAACTGCAACGCGTGTGGGGAAAACCACGCGCCCAAAATAAAAAGACACAAAATATCTCAGGATGTTGCCACCCAAAAGCTTTACGGAAGACTACTTGGCATGGCCCTACTACTGAGGAGCGGCAGAGTCATTCTCGCAACCGCAAAAAAGAAAAAAAATTAAAAAAAACTCCTCCCACCTCCACGAAGGGGATCGCGCGGAAATGCGAATGCATTGAGTGCACCGATGAGTGCGCTGCGGCAATCAGTCACGGAGAGAGGCGTGCGCTCTACTACATTTATATATATTTTTCCGAGCGCAGCGAGCGGAGAGAGGCTACGCGGAGAGGAGAGAGAGACCCGCGCAACACGCCCGCCCCGCGCGCGAGCTCTCTCTGCCGAGCTCCGCGATGCGAGCGCATCACACGCCCGAGCGCGCTCCTCCTCTCCACTCACTCTCCGCTACTCCGCCCGAGCTCCGCGATGCGAACGCCCTCACACGCCCCCGCGCGCTCCTTCTCGCCCCTTGCCCTCCGCTGCTCCCCTCGCCCGAGCTACCACCTGCTCCGGTTGCTAGGTGCGCCAAAGCTGTTGCTAGGGTGAGGGGCGCGCGGAGAGATAACACCTGCGCGCACGCCGGCCAACGGACGCACGACAACCCCCGACTAAGAAATGCATTCGCATTTAAAATTCTGCGACATTTAAAACACCCAACTAGGGTTCAGCACGAGTGATACAGGAAACCATGCGACTCATGCTGGCACTGATTATCGCGCGGACGGCCGTGCTGCAATCTTAAACTCACCCAAGAAAACCAACGAACCACATCCATGGGAACTGATGCCTGGCAGCCCTTAACCTATCAATTTTCACGGTCGCGGAAAAGGTCCTCAAATAAAGTCTGACAACACCTTTGAAGATATCGGGGAAGCCCCTGCCCTAGCGCAAAGGAAGCGGATTTTAAATAAAATGGGAACTCGAGACAGCATCCAGCTTCGCATCTAAGATAACACTACGAAAGCACCCCCTTTCGTATTGTATCTCTCTTCGTAGCACCCCCCCCCCTTCGTATCACTTTTTAACACCTCCCCCCCCTCACAGAGAAGCAGTCTACTTCATGAGAGACATGTCACCGTTCCAGCGACTCCCTAAGCAAACCCTTCCCAACCGAAATAATTGCCTTCAAACATACGGAAGCACAGGCGAGAGGCCTGGATCCCATTAATTCAAATAAAATATCAAAACCATGCAAACGGAGTTTACACCGATGCCGGAACGGGCGAAGTACTGAGGCTTAATTAGACGCAATGGAATACCCCGGTAATCTTCGGGATTTCAGGACCATCCACCCACACACGAATGGAGTGAGCCGAAATTGGACCCCTTCTTTCTACACAACTAGTGAACTATGAAATAAAAGCACAAACATCGCTGAGACTCTCAACAAATCATTTCAAGCACCATTACAGACGGAATACCTATACGTTTGCGAAAGATTCTTCAGTGTATGTACGCTAGAGCAAGTTGAAACTACATGGACGCCAGTATAGGCGAGCGTCTGGAAGCGATTCAGGGTGCTGACCAAGAAGCACGCAAACTCACTTCCTGTCCTCCCTGCGACCACGACTGCCAAATCCCCCATCTCGAAAACACCGAGAACCTGTCTTCCTTCTCAACCTAGGAGCACAGCCTTTCGCGAGATGCTGATATCACATTCACAAACTTAGGTGAACGGACATGTGTGGTAGGAAACATCCACCGTTAACTGGATACTGCGTAAATGCGAAAAAAATGCACCCGGTTCCTGACACCTCAGTCATGTCCAAAGGTATGCTCAGTGGCGGACAACTGAAACTATACATAATCCAATTTTGTGGAGAAGATGGAGGCAGCTTTGGGTCAGCGTGAGCCGATGGAGATGGCAGGGAAAAAGCTGCTGAATCCGGGGTTGCTGAAACTGATACACAGTATGCACCCGCAACCATCTACGCCCACAGGTTAAGTCACACAAGCGTATACGGCCTCTGTCTTTCCTCGGCCGTTCTAAACCATTCAAGCTAGTCTTGCCCTCTTGGCTGAGATTCGGTGTTTGGGACGGTTTATGGCATATGCATGAAGTCCGTCCAGAAAACGACCTCTGGGCGCCGAAGTACCGCTATCGCAACGTACATCTTAACACCTGAACGTGCATGTCACTGCAACACTTTTTGTTAACACTGTTGCCTATTTGTGTCGTTTTCAAAATAAAATTTCCGATATAAGTAACACATGTCTCTGTCTTGCAGTACTGCTTTCACATGTGTCGCACAAAGCAATGGCATTTGGCCACCTATTTGAAATTCTTTTGGCAGTCCTTTCCCTCTGGACATTTAAAGTGGTACAGTAATGACTACTCTATCCTCGAAAGGTATCGAAAGGAAATCATAGATATAGAGTTTATTTGAAGCTTCTTGTGTTAGGAATCGTTTAACAAACGCTGTCTAAAAAATACCAAATATTGCTGTGGTCGTAAGTATACACAAGTGACTTAAAAACCCTGATATTGCCTTGATTCGGTCCGTACTAATACAAATCGACAGGATGGCAATGGTGCAATGGCAATACAATGGCTTGCCATAGGAGTAAGTATTTTGAACATTTTCCATTCATGTTAGTGCTTCGATCAAATATCTGCTTGGGGACTTTGGTGACGCTGATATCAGTGGTATACCTTAAGCACAGTGAAAACGCAGGTGACAACGGCATTACTAACATGAATTTTAAAACAGGCTTTCAGATGTGATGTTGCACTGACTATACTTCTGATGGTAACAATGGCTGCAGAAGGGGGGATTGATGATTGTGCGAGCGCATTTGAACCGGTAAGATACTTTACACCACTTTTATATTCGAACTGTTACTTCAAGTTACTGTTAAAGCTGTTACTTGATACAACTGGTTTTTCTTCTCTTTTTCCTAATCTATTCCGACATAGCGCGCCTGATCACCTCCTTCGCCGTTCAGCATTTTTCTTTAGTATCTACTTCACATAAAAAAACACTGTGAACCTCTCTTAAAGCTACTTGTGGACCAGACATGCGGACACTCCTTCTAATCTTTTACAGACATTGGCCGCCCCAACCAAGATTCCTCTGAGGGTTCTACAAGCTGTTGTTTTTGTCGTGTTTGTTTCTTAGTAGCACTTCAGTAACCTTTCAATGGCACCCTTCACACGACCACCAAGCCCCCGATGGTTCCAAAGCCTCTTTTGGTTCCTCAGGGGCGCCCACAGCACACCGTAAACACCTCCTCCCTTCATTCTCCCCCTATCTGGCTCGTTCGTAGTCTGACCAGCTGCTTCTCGCCTGAAGGGCCGGGTCCCAGTAATCGCAGCTTCGTTTCTCTTTCCCTCTTTCACTCTTTTTACCCTCCCGTTGACCCACTCGGCTTCCCTTTCACAGGCCACTTTCAACTCGCTTTCCCCTCTCTTTGCAACGCGATCTCTATCTGTATAAACAGTGTGCCATAGATGAATCCGTATGCCTTGAAAAATATAAGTCCTCTTGTTACCTTGTATATATATATTTATATATATACATAGTGTAATGCGAATGACGAGCAAGCGGCGCGAAGCCACCGCACCAGCACTATCGAAGAACGGGTAAGCTACGCGGCAACGGTCAGCATTGTCCTTGTGATTGGTCCTCGCGATCCCGACAGAACTTGTGATTGAATCAAGGAGATTGTCCACTTTGATTGTGCAGATGACGAGTATGCAACAGGATGAGCCACCATCACCGACAGATGAGCCACCATCGGCGTGAAGGTCGCAAGTGTGCGAGACCTTCTGCCAGCTGGACCGGTGACATAGTTGGCTTCTTCTGAATCCTCTTTTCCTTCTCTCACCTATCTAACCAATAAATCCGCTTTACAATGTATATATTGTTGATGAGAAAGCCCACAAGGAGCTCTGCCCCCTCATGTCGGGTATAATTAGTTTGCCGGAGACGCTACTCGTATATTTACAAAGATGTTTACCCAAGTAGCGGAAGCGAGGCTCGCATTCATCAGAGTACAGTGTACCTCATAATACTGCCACATATACTTGGATTCCATTTTTATAGACCTTCACGCCGATCGGTTACAAAGAGAGGACGCTATTTCTGGAAGGGTGTGTGGGTTTACCATCGGGGTATGCTCGCGGGACAACCGGAGAGGGAGGAGAAGTGAAAATAAGGAACAAAAACACTGCTTGAAACTGCAGGCGTCGTGACTGCAATACCAGATGGCAACTAAACAAATGGTAGGGGACCGAGTTAAAGGCCTGCGCATGCAGGAACGACGTAAGTGAGCGCAAAACTTTGAACAAGGTGAGTAGAAAAACAAATTCGGGAAAGGTTACACTCAGCCGCAAGAATTGAATGCCGAAGCTGTTGGAGGTGGGCATTGGTAGACACATACATAGGTTCCATTCTCATTGTTTCTTGTCATAGTTGCGGTGCTATTAATCGTCGTCATAGGCATGCGTTAAGTGGTCGTCGTCCTCTTCGCGGGGTGTGGTGGATGCAAAGTCATCCTCAGCACTTGCAAAAGTCCATGAGCTTTTCGATATCGACTAAAAAAAAAGCGGTCGCGGGATCTGCAAGCGGTTTCGAACAGGATTAGCACACTCGTAGCCATGTCTCCAGTTATACAAGATGGCTTTCAGAAAATGCGGTGGCCGCGGTGACCCCTCCCAATTCGGCTGGCTTTTGATGTTTAGCATAACCACTGCTTTTTTTAGTGGGCGAAAGCGCATGACGACAGCCCTGCAGTTTTTTCTAAAGCCACTGCGCGAGCGGGGTACTCGTCGTTCTCCGCGACGCATTCTCTCACAAGAACTCGCCATTTTCTAGCTCCTTGGCGTTTGAAGCGGTTTTTTTAATCCATTACTCATGGATAGGACCGTCGGTGGTCGCCGCAGGGCACGCACTGAGGAGCGTTCGCATTTTCTTAATATTTTTTCGTACAACGGTGACTTCATGGGTTGTATGAAAGCTACGTTGGTTAAAATAAGAAAAACAAAAAAAAATGTAATAAAAGGAACACAGGTGTCGACGGGAACATACCTGCGATAAAGGTAGATTTCACGACCCGCAATAAAGGATGATTTCAGTTGTTGAGCGCGCCTTCGTGAGGGATGTGGAAAAAAGGAGAAAAGTTGCGAAGAAGTGCAAGGTACACAAGGCAGACGTCAGCAGAAAGATTAGTTGGGGCGGGTAAAATACAGTTTAACAAAAGGAAGTAAGCAGAATACCTGTCAGCAAACATTTCTCTGGCGGGAAGGTAAAGAAAGCCTATTGAAACAGAGGAAATCACACAAAGAAAAGCACACACTCAAGCAGATTGCTCATAAAGGGTAAAGTTTCAAAATTTTAGTCGGTACGCAGCCTCCTGCCCGAGAAAAAAGGCCGGGATTTGGCTAATATGGCCACGAACGAGGTGCGAGCATTCGAATCAGCTACAGGGTATTGGCAGAGTGGGTGAACTTGTTCTCGGTGGAATAGAATTTGTGCGAAGTCTGATCGAAAATTAAGTTGTAGGATTATTAAACAATGTGAAAGAAATAAATCAACAACGTTGTCAAATTGAGGTGGCCACATTATCGAGGGAAGAGCGCGCTAGTTTTCGGCAACTTTCATTGATACCAAGAGCAGCTGACTAACTTATGATTTATGACTCCCAAACCTCGTCATCGTAGAGAGTTTTAAAAGCACATTCTGAACTTGCCGCTCAAAGATCTTCAAATGCATTACCAGGAGGATTCATTTGTTTTGCAAAGCAAATAAAGACAATTTTTTCAGTGCGAGATGTGATTAATAAACCGCGTACGAATGGGCGGTTCAATTTGACCGATGCATCGTTGCCTACTAAAAGTTCCCCGGAGAAGGTATACGAGACTGGCAGAGACAAGTTAAACTTATCTTGCGGCAAGGTTTGTGATGGTTATTTGTGGGCCTAATTTACGTCGATGTTTATCACGCGCATGCAACCTGTGCTTTGCAGTCGGCTGATGTCAGATTTAGAAAGTCGCCTAGATTTCTATTGTCTCTGTAGATAACACATAGTGGCCCGGCAGTGTACTTTTTAGGAGCTCCGTTCGAATAAAGATTTGGCGATATTTTATTAGTACGGCTGACACTGTTGCAGCTGAGGGAGAGGGAGTTAAAACTACGTCAGTTTCGGATTACCTAGGTGACTTTCAGATTTTGGATTCGAAAACTAGGCTAGTTTCAGACTTCGGTTAGTTTAAAGTACGGGAATATTTTCTTGAGGATTTCCGTGCGGTCTAATTTGTTGGCTCGCATATTAGCATTGTTAATTGCCTGTTGCAGGTATTTTTTATTCAAAATGGCGGTCGTAAGTTCTCGACAGTCTGAGTCAAAATTGTTCGGCTTTGTGCAAGTTCTCCTAACAGAGTTCGCTTGACCACGATGTATTGTTGTCTTGCAGTGCCTGCCATAGGTACTTTGAAAATGCAAATACTACCGCGTATCTGTCGGTTTTCTATATAGTGTAATTCGAAGCCTGCACTGGGAAGTAGTGACGATAACGTCAGAAATTTTACACTGTGTCGGTAGTAGGAATGAGAAAGGAAAATACTAGGATGTTCAGGGTAAATGCCTCTATGAAGGTTAGTAGCTCTCTTTCATTGTGCTGCCATATCCTGAATATGTCGTGAATGCTCCTTTTGTATTACAGTCCCTGTATATTTCAAGTGACAAGAAAGTTTGTCGAGGCGCGCAATAAAGGTATTACCGCAGTCGGGTCTGATTCTCGCTTCTGTTGACGTTGCGCTAATTTGCGTGCAATGAAGCCCCTCGAACTCAAAATTGGTAAGTTCGCGGACAAGATTGAAGGAAGTTGAAGTGTAAAAAAATCGAATGTTTTGCTTTGTGCACTCCTTTGAGCTTTACTGGTCATCCTTGTTCACAGAGTGAAAGGGCACTGAATTTTCAAAGTACGCTAAAACTGGAGCTTTTGAAAGCGCCTCTTGTAGAAGCCTGACGCTCGGTTGGTGACGGTCCCACCATACGTACACGACATTCTTTTTCATCTCTTGTAGTGGAGCTGGAACCTTCCAGATGTTCGCAGTTTACTGCCAGAATAAACCATACCCAAAAAGGTTTTCTGCTCCACTTTGTTGCTTGGAGTTTGAACTACATGTGGTTTAGGATGTCCAGATCTAAGCACAGCTGATCACGTGTCACAAAATGCCCATGATATCTGACAGCATCCTCCAAAAAAAGCTGCCCTTCTTGCGCCTCGGCTTGAAGTTATTGTTTCGGCATCGCTGCAGAACGCTTTCCAGGTTCTTATCATGTTCCTCTTTGGTCGCGAGCGACAAAAGAGTCTCGTTTATTACAATGCCGACGCGTTTGAGGCTCTATACCTTGTGCTTGGCACTCTAGAAACATTTGTGGGCAGAGAAAATTCAGAACGGCGCGCGTAGAAACCTGTAAGTGCTGTAAGGAGTACTTGTGGCTGAAGTTTGTAAAGATCCTGTCATCTAGCTTTATTTGGCAGAACCCTGACGCGGAGTCTGTTAATGATAAGTGACAAAAACAAGCGAGAGAGAAAGCGATAATTTTTAAAGTCGCCATATGTCATGCTGTTCCCGCAGCAGAGCTTTCTTATTGTTCGTTCAGGTACGGGAAAATGCCAATCATTCAGTATTTTTCGACATTTTCCCAGTGTCTAGACAACTCGGTTTGCTCTTTCACATTTCGGATCACTTTCGGGACTTCCATGCTACGGAGGTCCGCTTAAGGCTTGTCTTGTAGCGCTATCAAGATCGTAATTGGCGGTCTAATCACCCCTCGAACTTCTAGCGCAATCTTCATGTGTTATATAACCCCTTAGAGGTACCCGAGACCCTTAGACGCATCCTCGGAAGGTTTCGCACCTCTATAAAGTTCTGCTTGATTTAACGCCCCGAATTAGCGCAATGAAACAAGCTGTTCTGCTCACAAACCACTGAGAGTCACGGGAACGGCATCTTCGACAACGAAGAACTTATATTCTGAGCTAGCCTCGGCTCCCTCGGCAACAAAGCGTATGCGTCAATTTGCCGTTTTCAAGTGGCCAAACAACGTGTTCAGCAGGTGGTCGCAACTGCCGTCTCCTTTTTCAGTGATATTGTGCAGTTTGTTTCTCACTATCACCGAACAGTTGGCAAAGGTGACGTTTACAGAAACCTAGCGTACCATCTATTCTCACTGCCTCTGACCAGAAATCTCATTCATCGCTGGTTCGTGATACTCATGATATAGGTTGTCCACGCAAGTTTGTAAAAGAATGTTATACACGGGTATTTTATAAGCACCACAAGTAAATAGAATTAAGGTTTTCGGCGAAGTAACCTTTCATGCGGATTTCTCAATAGCGTTTAAGAAGTTTTATATATCCAATTCGTTTGTGCTTTCACATGATACCCTTACAAATGTCAAAATATGCTTGCTATATTTTTTCCAACGGAAATTTAAAACACAAAGGCAAGTTTCTACGTGTACACTCCTAATAAAGTTGAAGTCAATTCAATTTTCCCGTGTTCTTATCGCTCGCGCATCGTCTGTTCCGATTTCCAGTTACCACAAGCCGTCCGTAGGAGCCAGTTAATTATTACAATAACTGACTAAAAGTTATCCATTACACCCACAGAGATAAAGTCTTCCCATGGTTAGGTATTCGCCTGGGAACACAATCGTCGTCCCATCTGTTTCCGGGTAGCTCCACGAAAGCACGAGCTCCAACCATATCCCATAACCGTGCGCCTTCGGCAGAAGAACCATGTGGAGACACCAGCCGAGATTTCATGATTGTGTCATGATTGGCATCATGGCTGTGAATTGACATCATGGCGATGTGAAAAATTTTGGCAAAATGAATGCATCAAGATATGTTATACCAGTGTTTAGTTGTATAGGCCCAAATCACACGGACTACGGCGTTATGCTCTCGTCTCTCAGTTCCTCTGTAGTTGGGGCGCCGACACTTCCCAATCTCCTTCTTTTCAGTGAAATATTGAAGGAGCAATGAATGTCGGGTGCTACCGGGAGCCTGACTTCCCAGAGAATAGGGGCTTTCAGGTTAGGAGAAGCAAGTAGAGTGTGACGGGTGGGCGTGGACGAGAGCCTGTTTAGCTGGCCGATGAGGCGTTCTTCAATGAAATCCTCCACCGTATTGTAAATGCCGATTTTCTCGAGTCTGGCCGTGGTAGTGCTCTGAGAGATTTGTAGCGCCGTTTTGGGGACCTTTGGGAGGAGGCAGTTAACTTTATAGCGTTCGGTGTGTGAGGGCAAGAGATACGGGAGCGAGTAAGTGACACGGCTTAGCACAAATGCCTGTGCTCAGATGTTTGATGACAAAGGATATGCTCCGTTTCTTCAAGCCTCTTGTTGCGGCCAGCAATCCTGCTTATGATGGCGATCGTCTTATTCACCTGAGAAGTGAGCTGTGCTAAGTATTTTGTGTTTCCACAATTGTGCTGTATACAGAGCCTAAGTATTTTCAGGACTGGTACTTTGAGATCACCCCTACCATCAATCCGGCCCACCTCAATGGTGGGTGTCTGGGGTCGGTTGCCACCTGATTTGGCGGGGAGGAATAAAAGCTCAAATTTTTCAAGTAAGGATCCCAGCCCGGTTTCGGGAGCGGCGGTGTTAACTTACTCAGCTCCCTGTTGAAGAGGCTCCTCGATTTAAGCGTTGCTGCCACCGGTAGTCCACAGCGTAATAATATCGGCGTATATGCTGTGGCCTAAGCGAAGGATCGTGGCGAGGTTACTGGGAAGGTGGATTATGCAAATGTTAAATAGGAGCGGGGATAATACTGGGCCTTGAGGTGTTCCAATGGTTTGGAGATGGATATTGTCAGATTTCTGGTCGCCGAGCTGAATAACAGCCATGCGGCTCGAAAGGAAGTTGCGTATATAGTTGTAATAGCGGCTACCCGGATCCAAATTGGCAACGTTACGCAAAATAGACTGGTGTGATACCTGATCAAAATCTTTCTGAAGATCAGGTGCCAAAATGGCTCAATTATCTACCTTTGAAGGAGCAGTGATACTTTCGTGTTTCAATTGCAGGACTAAATCTTGAGTTGACGGCCTGCCGGGAAGCCGAACATGGTGTGCGGAAATTTCCTAGTCTGAATAATGTGCCTCACAAGTCTTGCATGAACGATATACTGTAGAACTTTGCCCCCACAAGATGTAACGGACATTAGTTGCAGGTAGTTAAGCGCCAGGGGTTTGCCTGGTTTCTGGAGGACAGAAACTTTAGGGTGTTTCCATTCGGGTGGTAGGTCACCAGCCTCCCAGCAACGGTTGTAGTAAGCGGTCACAATTTAGATTGAGGTATCGTCAAGGTTACAAAGCAGCTGGTTAGTGACGCCATCCATCCCGAGTGCCGACCTTGGGTGGATTTTGAGTAAGGCGGCGCAAAACACGGTCACGGTAATTGCGCGATACATGATGGCATTGGCGGGACCATGGTAGTCGGTAAGCGCCTCACAGGCCCCTTGGACGAAGTAGGGTTCCTTAAAGGGGCCCTGAAAGGCATTTTGAGCACACTAAATGAACTAGCGCAATCGCTAGATTGGGTCGCCAACGTCACCTGTGCCAAGTATTACTCTTTTACGCGCAGCGGAAAGCTCACACTTTTGTTGCAAAGTTTGTCGCTTTTTTCTCACCCTTTCCTTCGTGTTTTTGGACGCCGCCATCTTCACATGTCTACATATTTGATTCCCAGATGTTCGTCATGAGCTAGACATCCTGCTATTGGGCGGCCTTTTCACGCACTTCTGGCAAAGAGATGAGTCGTCTGCTCAGCGTCGACTCTCCGGCTGATCTGCCAGCGTAGTGCCGGAGTGCTTGGACATTTTACGACAAACGAAACAAGTGTAAACAAACGCTTAACCGTTTGTATTGAATGCAACACGGCCATAACACGACGTGGATTTTATCTTACGTGAGTACGTACCATAAAGAAAGTCCCGTGGCACTTCTTTGGTGCAATCGCAGAGAACGCCCTGAGCCGAATGCCCGGGTTTGACGCGTACATTTTATTCAACTTCAAAACAATCCAGAGATGCGTTTCGAACGAACGCAACGTCACAACATGCGTTGCAAGTCTGAACCGCGATTGACAGACGATGAGTTGCCTCCTCCTGCCCGTCGTAAATTCGGCACTCACCTCACACCCGGTTTGCGGGGACGAGCAGCAAGTCACAACTCTGGCGCGCAAGCGAGAAGGCTTTTAGCCAGGCACACTGCACATACCCCATGCGAGGTTCAGTGGTACGTCGTTCGAGAAAGATAACCCAGACCATGGGAAGCACTATCCACCCGCAAAAGTACAATGTCGCATTTCATCGCGAAACGAACGCGTCCACAACACACAGGAGGCGATGCACACACACACACACAGCTTCGGTCGCTGCATTGGCTTAGCTGCAAGCTTCGTTCGGACAATCAGCGATGCTACGACGATAGAGAGCTGCGTGAGGACGACGTGCTAACCACTTCACGTATTTAAAAACACAGGGGCAAAGAACTAGGTTCATCGGAAGCGAGAAATCTTTCCTCCATTATAGTGCCTGAAATATACTGGCTAGTGTGCTGAGGGCGAACTCCAGGCGGGCGCCGGGAGCGATGTACGCGGCCGTCTGCCGCTTGGGGCGCTGCCATGCGGGCGTGTGCAGCGGGGTGTATCGTCGTAGCTGGGCGCGGCGACTTTTCCGCTACATGGCATTCAAGGGTGTTCGCACACAGTGGTACAACCGCCTCTACCACCTCCGTCGAAAATTCGGCTTCACTACAAGCCCGATCGAGGTGGGCCCGCCGCACAAGATCACGGAGAAGGTGCGCTCCAGGGTGAAAGAAGAGGAACGCGCTCACTGGCAGACCGCAATGCACCAAAAGTCTACCCTGGAACTGTACCGCAAACACAGGCAAGATATAGGCCGGATGCGTGTCTACGACAACAGCAGCGGCAGCACACTCCTCTTCGAGGCCCGTGCGGGGGCACTGCGCACGCTGCTGTACTGCCGGCACTACGACAGCACACCAGAGGTTCAAGCAGCAAAGTGCAGGGCATGCGGCGACCACGAGGAAAGCATGGAGCACCTGGTGCTGCACTGCCACAAGCTGCGCCAACCGCCAGAGTCAACGCCACTATACAACAGGCGATAGGGTTCGAGGACAGCGTCGACAATGCCATGGACGTACACACGACGAAAGAGCGACTGCAACTCTGGTAGCGATCGGTTCGGCTGGGTGCGGCTGTGGTGACGGTGCAGTGAACGCACGAGTGAACTGCAGTGAATGGTGACAGTGCAGTGGACGTACATACGCATGCAGTGTACCATATGCACAAGACTGCAGGAAAACTGCTACCTTTAGCTTTCTCGCTGGTGGGGACGGTGCAATGACTTTAGGCATTCAGCCGGTTATTTTTTTTTTATGTATTTTGTTAACTTTTTCACCTGGCTTGGACATTTCGGTGTCCGCCCGATACAAAGGGTTTCTGGCCACAACGATCATCATCATCATCATCGTGCGCGTTCATCCGGCCCGAGCAGATCGCGCGGTTACCTCCGAGCTGCGTAGCAGACGGCAGCGGCAGAACTTTCCATTCCCGCTTGCGACGAAAGCGAGCGAAAGCGACGGGAATTCTGTCGCGCAACCAAAATTTGTCCCGACCATTCGACAAAAACGATCGTCGCGCGACAAAGCGATGGAATTCCTGCCGCTCTCACTCTCTTTCGTCGCAAGTGCGAAAGGGCCTTTATGCGCAATCTCCGCCCCACATAAAACAAGCTCTTGTTTGTCGCCTGAGCATACGGTTGATATCTGACTACGTTACACTGTGCTTGCCAGTGTATTTAATCGATGTCACTAGGTTTGAAACGTACGCGCTGGGCGTGCAGCTTTGTAAGCGCAAGCGGTTTCACATATGCACGCTATTTTGCTGCTAATAGAGTTTTAGTACAGCGTTTGTGGCCTTTGCATACGCTAAACGCTAAATTTTTGCGTCCCGCTAGGTGACACCGCGATGGGAGTTTTAGTCGAGCGTCTCATCAGTTTTGCGTAGCGACACACTAATGCATACGGCGCCATGTGTCAAATGTTTTCCGAAATGTCTCGCCGGCTGATCTGCTAGCAGAGTGCCGGAGTGTTTGGACATTTTACGACTATCCAAACAAGTGCAAACAAACGCTTTCCCGTCAGTGTTGAATGCAACACATGGGTGCAGCTTGTCAGAACACGGGTTCTCGCTGATCGAGCGCAGCGTTGGTTTGCTCTTCGCCTTCACGTTCATCGCCGCTGATAAAGCGATCCGATCCGGCGCATTTTGTGCACGGGTTCTGTGTCGGTTGAAAATGTCTTTTTTCACATGCCGCCGGTAGTAGGAATTACAACCACCGCAAAATAACACCCGGCACCAGCGGGGCCACATCTGAGACCGCGCTTTTTGGATAAACAGTGCGCGGTGCACCAAAAAGAACGAGCGCACGATTCTCCCCACGCGGCTGCGAGTTCGCCGCCGATACTAACTGCAGCTACGTACACCGCGAAAGGGCGAGGCCAGGCCGCACACATGCGGCCCGGTCATTCGTACGCTTTTCCAGCCTGTGTCCATGGTGTCTACAGAGATGAAAAAGCCGAAAGAGCTGGCCCGTAGCAGACGGCAGTCTGTGGGAGCGCAATAGCGGAAGTACGTCACCGCTGAGGAGCGGAGCATCATGGGAGGGGAGGCCAACAGCGAAGAAACAGTTGAAAGGAGGAGGAAATACGGCGCGACGATAATTCGCGGTTTTTGATTTACGATTTCTCAGCTAATATTCATCGCTTTAACAAAATTCTTGCAGGAGGAGATTGCTAAAACATTGCTTTATTTGGTTACATGTACATCCATGCATCGGCGGAAGGCATTTCAGGACCCCTTTAATTGTAGACATTTGTTGGCCGTTAGTACCTGGGAACTGTTGGATAATTTAAGTGAGTCGATTTTTGTTGGCCTTCTTAGACATAGTGGAGTCAAGCATAGGCCTAAGTATGGCCCAAGTGTGGCGTATGCTAAAATTTCCCCGCACCGCGCACTTTGCTCCTGTTTTCTACAAGCAGCGTCGCGAACGACGCGCACGAGCGTTTACAGAGAAATACCCCGTCCACCCCATTATGGTTTACGCGGACGCAGCTTGCTATCGACGGCAGGACTAATGTCGCCCTAATCAAATATCCCAACACACCTTCTCTTAACTCTCTAACAGTCCGCCCCATCTAACCCGCTGGGGCGGAGAAGATGGCAATCGCCCTACCCTTACACATAGGCCAACCCCTACCAGTATCATTTCAGATTTAAAAACCGCCATTCGAAATTATGCCAGTGGCTTGATATCGCCCCTGGCGCTTGAAATTCTCCTAAAAAAATCCTTCTACCGAACCCATAGAGTGATCTGGACTCCAGCCCACAGGGGCGTGAGGGGAAATAAGGCAGCACATAAGGCCACTAGGAAGCTCACCGTCCGGGCATGCCCTAGCCGCGAACCCTTTCATGGAGACCCATCAGCTCGGCACAGTCTCTTAACGTTCTAAGACATCACGAAACATTACCGCCTCTCACGCCGCCAGCTCCATCCCGCACACCCTGATTTCTCCAACAGGGAAGAACGGCTATGGCGACTGGTGCAAACCCATACCCTCCCCTGTTACTACTACCTGCACCGTATTTATCCTCCCGTCTACCACTCCTCCAACTGCCTCGCTGCGGAGCAGTGCAAACACTGGGCCATCTCCTTTGGAACTGTCCCCACGGCCCCTATGCCCCCTTTACCAGACGGTGGGCACTGGGCTGAGGAGCTGGGCAGCTTAGACCTGTCTACCCAACGGGTGGTCATGGCGAGGGCTGCTCCGGTTACCGGTACGACGGTCACAACACCCCCCTTAGGGGCCTGTAAAAGCTCAATAAAATATTTGTCCTCCTCCTGGGCCCATTTTTAAGGGATGCTCCAGGTGTGGCTTTGTAATAACTTAAACACGTGTGTGCAATTAATACACTGTTTATTCATCATCTTTGTTCCCCTCACAGCGTTTTGTAAGCTTCGCCGGTGTACAAGCGACCACAGCTGGATGTTCGTCTTCCTGAATCGCGCACGACTCGGCGCCGCAATAGTCCCTTGACCTTCCTTCGTGGCGTACGTTTATCGCTAAGGCGATGGCATCCCCGCCTTCCTCTGCCTCTCGTCTTCGTCTGCCTTCGTCTTCCTCTGCCTCTGCCACTACCTTTGTCTCCAAGTTCAAGCTGGTTTTACCCGAGATCTAGCCATCTCTCCCCAGCCACCTATCTCTCCCTGCCATCGTGCTGCTGGTCCGTTCTGGGCGCTTGCTGAAGAGGAGGTGACTTGACCTCCAGCTCTTATGGTCAAAACTGGTCACCACGCGAAAACTGTCCCAGGTAGTGGTACTGTAGCATTCACTAAAAAAATTGTTTTACGCAATTCTAACTGCTCATTCCTGTCGCAAAGTATATATCACACATTACCTGATTTTCACTAGCCATAAGAAATATTGTTTCGCTGCGACAAAAATTTTAGGAGGTATTTTTTCTGTTAATAATTTTGCAAAAACCCACCTTGTGTCATTCGCAGCCATCGGTTAAAAATTGCCCATATCCTTTGAAAACTACGCCTCTCCTAACTTAAATTATTTACCGCAAATATTTGGTCAGCGAGAAGAAATATCAGTAAGGAATGCATGTTTAAGCAGTAATTGTTTATGGTGTTTATTTGTGTTTACAGGCCTAATAAAATGGTTTACCATTTTACGTACGGCAGGCATTACAATATTTCTCTGCTCCTCTTACAGTGCTATGAAAAGGACTACGTTTGCTGCTACCCGTATGTTTGCAAATGGTATTCGCGGAAGTTGAAAACGATCTGTCAGTTTCCTGATAATTACCGTATTTAAATGCTGCAATAAACTCGCATGCAATAAACAATTACACAGCATTAATATTGGTTTTGAAATTTTGCATTCTAGCATCACTTGACGCACTCATATTACAGTTGGCTGAATGATAATTGCCGAACTTTTATCAAACCAACGAATGTAGACAAAAGTACAGCGAAACAATGTGCTCCAAGCAACTGTACGTTTTTCCAAGGCTCACGGAAATACTGCTTTCCATACCGCTCTGGAAGCGTTGTCGCGTGCACTCCAGTGATTCCTACGATGAACGATTTTTTTTAAGCGTGTTCCAAATAAGTGCTCGTAGGTTTTCCATGACAACACGTATTCATTGTCCCTGTAGCCCGAATAACCAAGATCCTTTGATCGCCTTTAAAATTTGTGACAAAACAAAAGGGGCAGAATAATCAAAGAGCGATAATTGCCGAGTTTAGGTGAAGGTTAGGTTGACTGGTTTGTTTACAAAGCACTGTGAAATTGAATACGACGTGACAGAGATGCTGCATACGCCGCATATTAGAGGTAATTTGCGATAAGGGTCAGAAAAAGCAGAGTTCCCGCTGTACCAGTATTGTAGCGGCCTCCTGATAATTGGTGCTAACTGAAGGTGTGGAGCTCTACTATGAACGCTTGTCAGGTGGCTTGGTTTTGGCTTCTTTTTATCTTCACCAGTTTCTGCTTTTTACCGCTCAACAGAGAAGTAGAAGCTGTAAGTAGAAGCAGCAATTTCACAACGCTTGTTGGGGAGCCAGTTGGTTCATTATTCTTAGCTATATTAAGCACAAAGACGAAAGACGATGCACAAGAAAGGAGACAGAAAAAGCGCTAAATGGTCTGCTATCTTAAATCTTAGTGCTTGTCCTGTCTCCTTTCTTGTGTATCGTCTTGGGGTTTTGCGCTAAACATATTCTAGTAGTTTTAATCGCCCTCTAGATGCCATCCACGTGCGATTGACTGTGGTCCAAGATACGGAGCACCTCCTAAGAGCTTATCAATGCATTGTAAGGCTATTTCTCCAAATGAGAAATATACCGGGGTTTCAAATTAGTTTTGACAAAATAAAGATCTTTCACAATGAGTCCTTACAATGGGAAAGTGTATTGATAATGCTTCTGAATGATTGGTACAGAATTTCCATCCACCAATACTTTGTTTTAATGAAGTTAGGTGCTGTTTGTGTGCCATGCTACCTTCTTCCTGTACAGCAATGCACAGTCACCAACAGAACACGTTGCTTCAATACCATGTGTGACCACATTGTTAAAAATGACAATGTTATACTAGTGCTTAAAATAATTGTTAGTGCCGTTCAGCGGGACTGGGATCTATTAGACTGGTGGCAGGATTGGGGAGGTAAGACGGAAAGCAAACTTAATGCTGAATGTTTCATGTACATATGATTTTTGAATAAAACTGTATGTTGGCTTTCACAGGAATCGTGCACCACACAGCCGGATTCCCCTTTTCCTATTGGTGATCGAGTGGAAGCCTTACGTACAGCCCCAACGTAATTTTCTGAGTCATGCCCCATCCAGCGTCTTTAAGGAAAATATCCTGGGCTCGATCTGCCGCCAGCCAAGCTGGCAGCAGACGTTTGCGTGCACTGCGCGACACCACGGACCCTGAGAACCCACACATAGCCATGTGGGACTAGGCGTGGGTGCTCGGGGCCCCCATGTGCCGATGGAAATGGATGGTAGACCGCCAAGAGGATACCAATGTGCAGCGCCAATTTCATTGGTGATACGCCATCGACGGATCCAAGATATCTGTCATACGTGCCTACGATATTTTCGACAACCCAGCGCAAAACACCTGAGATAGCTGAACGTCGAAAAGCTGAAGAGTCTGGTTAAAAACATCCCGTTCCTTTGAATGACTAAAGAAAATTATTCTCAGGAGAATTGAAAATAAAGTTCACCGGGAGGCGTAATTTGTCACAGCTAGAGGAGGACACTGGAACGCCTTGCGGGGTAGGGGGGTTGAAGGAGATGGCAAATTGATGGAGAGAAGATATACAGGAGAGATGGTATGTTTGCAGTTAGGCATCGTAGAAAATTATGTTTCTGTATCTGCTATTAATCCGGTAATCATTTTCTTGTCTTCAAATCTTGGTATCCATTCAGAGCAGGGGAAATTAGAGAGCATTTCGTTAATGACTCCGAACAATGTCGCCTTTTTGTCTTTTGCGCTGCGGGGATTTTTTTGGTGATTGCAGTTTTGTGTCACTTACTATAGCTAATCAATTTATGATCAACACCTCTAAACCTTGCTATCCTTGAACCTTTAATATTATAAAGAGACGTTCAGAGCTTTGTGATGCATGTTCTGTTATATCTTCGTGTGGGCTTAAATATTTACAGCGCAACCCCGTTCACATAATTTTCACCGGTCGGCGAAAAGACAACGTAACAACCGGGAAAACGTAGCAGTGAAGAAACCTTCGAAAATAAACGAAAATAGGGTAGCTTTGACTTGCAACCATGTATTTTGCTACTTTCGCTTTCGAATCCTAAAAAAGCACGAGAATGTAGGATTATCGCTCTACGCGATCGCTGGAAAACACCAGTCGTGTCAATGCAAGGTCCCTACCGATGCCGTCTCTCTTCCGCGCTTTCTGCTTGTCTATAGAGTTTAGTATGTCAAGCTTTTCCTGTATTCGCCACGCCATCGAGGCACGACAAAGTTCCGGGTTGCAAGTTCTGCGGTTTTGTCAAAGCTTCAAGTGCACGATAATGAAGAGAGTGCGTGCTACTCTTGCGGTGGTGGTTTATGGCAAACAGACACTCCCCGCATTCCGAAGTGAAACTTCCGCTCTAAACGTAGTGATGATGCTGGTCGCACATAGTAACACATGACCATCTAGTGGTAACGAATAGCGCCAGCGTGCGGCTTCATGCAGTCCGTTCCGTAGAGAAGCGTGTGCAAGGCTCATGAAATGTCGAAATGGTGCTCTCCGCATGTTGGCCGAGCGGCTTTGAAGTGATTGCGACGCATGATCCGGGAGCGTACTCTGAGTCACGACGTAACAGTGAGGATGTTAATACATGAGACTCTACGTGAGATGCGCCGGGAATACACAAAAACAACGTACCAGCCGGGAAAACGGAGCACTGAGGAACGTAGGAGCCCGGTTCTACAGTATAGGGGCGCTATAACGGCCCACTTACAAAAGGGCAGCTCCCAAAACAGAGATATGAAAAGGCCTGTCCATGTTTATGAGCGTGTATTTTGTTGAGTATTGTGATCTGTGAGCTCACCTGTTTCGTTTTCTTTTTTCTTGCGAATATAGCTGCGCTAACTGAACATCGGGGAGATCTTTTGGATCTGTCGCATTTTTTATCACTGGCTGCGGCTACCTAAATTTATACAATGAGAACTATTTGTTGATCAGCAATATCGACAGCCTAGTGCAACGAACTTACAGGTGAAAGTATTTCACCTACAATAGGAGAATAGGGGTCGGCCATAGCGCTGGCCACCTTTCATAGCATTTTGCTTCGCTCAAGAACAAAGCATTAGTCCGAACAACAAGCACACCGTTTGTCCACACACCTCGCACAATACAAAAAACGTTTTAAAAAAGCGATTATTTGATTTTTAGTGCAACGTGTACGCAGCGGACCTCGCTAAATGAATACAGCAGTCACCTCTTTTAAGGTTACTTTTCGTCTGTAGTAAACATTTTTCTTGTTGATAATGTCATTGATATCCACCGATAAATTTCTTAAGACAATTTCTCCAAAACAGAAAACGTAATTTTTTTTCGAAGAAATCTTGTGTTGGTTCCCTAGTGCGGGGCTCAAGAATGAACTACCTTGTGTTAACGTTTTATGTTTCCTAATTTTTTTGTCAGACGTGTCTTGCTTGAAGTAGTGACATTCCAATGTACATGTAGACAGCTTTAAAGTTTAAAAAATTGTTCAAGAACCTGAATTATATTATCCCAATATCCTTGTTTATTTGGTTTACGTGTGCTTGACGCGTGCAACGACCATTGCCGTCCTCTACGGAACTGCATTGCCAAGGTACGTCGTACATGTGCTTGCTGTTCAATAATTTACAACCAACAAAAAATTTATACCTGTCAAACGGCTAAGATTAGCTCGTTGGATTCCACTGTTCGCCATCGAAACCGCTTTTCTAGCGGGTGGCTGCGGCGCGCCTATACAACCACGGGAAGCCTGCAAACACGGAAGATCAGCGTGCCCTCTTTAGGTGTTGCACTGGGAATCAAGCAGACTCGAAAAAGGCCTGACAATTTATGCTGAATGCACATCCGACAACCGAATCTGGCGCAACTCTCCTAATAAAATGCATAAACAGACAGTTAAACAATGGGAACAAGAGCTAATGTAAACCGCATGCTACTCTTGTGCGCGAAAGCTGATTTCCTGAGAAATGTTTTTGGCAGTTTTTCAATGAACACATTCAATTTCACCCCAGTTTTCTTCTAGAAGACAATGCTTCTATCAAAAGTTTCTCCATCTTTATTTTTAAAAAGAGCAATGCTCTTAAGCAACTGATTGATTGATTGATTGATTGATAGATTGATTCATTGATTGATTGATTGCAGGGTTTAACGTGCCGACGCAATGCAGGCGATGAGGTGCGCCGTATTAGAGGGCTCAGGATTAATTTTGACCACCTGGGGATCTTTAACGTGCGCCGAAATCTCGTACACAGGGGCGTTTTCGCTTTTAGCGTCAATCAGAAAAGCGGCCGCAGTAGCCGGGAATCCAAGGCTGTTAAGCAGGCTATAAGGTGTCTTAAAACAATGATTCATTATCCGCAAAGCGAACACATAAACTCCTTTTTCGGGCATCATGGTTTCGATTGCCTATGGAACTCAACAACAACCCAACCCACCAACCCAATCCAGGAAACGTAATCAGTGGGCCTTGCAATTTTTTAGGAACCTAATTCAAAGGCACGAACCCAGCAAGAGAAAAAAAAACTGAAAAAAATTCGCATAGGGTTCACTACTGGTGCAATTGTGGAGAAACAGCCGAGCTGGCGGCCACTCTCCCTTCTTCACAGACACGGCTGTTGCATTATCGTCAGCACCAGCAGTACACTAGGCCCACTGGGGTATAGGCGTTTCCTAGTCCGCACAGACAACTGAGGCGTGGCGTCATCTAGGGGCAAGTTTGAAGCTTTGTCCATGTGCATGTGGGCCTCAATTTATTCGTGCAGAACGGCTTGGTCTCGTAGTGTAGTAGTTCCCCTCCTTCGAAGCGAACATGCTAACCCCGGTTCAAATCTCGTTACCGCTTTTTTGCATTTTAGGTCTTTGTCCTATTTGAATATTAACACTTTTAATCAGGAATATAATCTACTCGCGACATCTTCATGCCTTATAAAAGGTATTTCGGGCATTTTCGTTGCCTTTTGGTAAGTTTCAGCTACTGGGTAATGTACGTTCTTTCGGTTTTTCCCTTTTTAGGTCGGTGTCGGCCATTTCTTTTGAATATTTTTCTACACCGTGGTTCTCAACCGTTGAAGGCCGTTTTGGCTGTTATTTATTTCATTTGGGGTGGTTTTTTATGCTTTAGGCACACAAACAAGCTCAGGTGACGGCTGGGTGTACCGTCTAAAAAACACATATTCTCGGCCCACTGTAGGACGAAGGTTAGTCCCATCGACGTCCATCCGCTTCTGTCTCGCGCCGCTCGAGTCTATTCCTTGCTTCCAGATTTCGGCCCACATTTCGTCCTTATTTCGCACCTGCGTCGCGTAATTGACCTTCCTCTTTTACAGACGAGTCTCTCGGTGGTCCACAGCTAGTCCATGCTGTGGTTAGTGGCTAGTTCATGCTAGTGGCTAGTTCATGCTAGTCCACAGATTGTCTTTTCGCCCTATTAGGGTATCCAGTAAATTTCATTTTCAATATTTGAACTATGATATTTTATACGCTAGTTTGTTGTATTATCCAGGAAGCTCCATCCCTGTCAATAAAGGCTACTAGGCGGAACTTCCGACAGGGTCGCTCCCTTCCGGCCAAAACCAATCTGACGGGCTGAACGCGACACCTTCCAGCAGAAAATTACTTGCCGTCAGAAATTTGCGAACTTCAAATTTGACAGTCCGGAAAGAAGGACGCAATCCGCCAGCTATCATCCGAAACCCTGATTGGCTCCTACCGGCCTTCTCCTGGCGAATCAGAACTATCAGAAAGTATCAGGCTAAAAACATGGCAGTATAGGCGGCCGATGAGATGGTGCGGCAGGGCCTGCATTTATTTACAGTTGCGTTGTGGCGATAACAGGGGCCCGAGAATCAGGGAGTGCCAGTGGAGTGTGACCAAGCAGCGGGCAGGCCATGATGTTCTGTCTGCGTCATCATCTGCATTACTGATGATGATAGGGCGCAGGCGCTGACGATGATGATGCCGCTACAGTGCTCCCCCCTAGCACACAATGCGTGATGAAAATAACGTGATCAAAATAACAGAAAATAGATGGATGGAGAAATGTATGATGTACACGTAAACAGAAAAAAATGAAGTATGAAGCAAAGAGGCAAATGCGGTGTAGCACTATGTAGAAATGTGCGTCCATGGTAACAAAAAGGTCGGTGGGCAGTACAAGGTCAAACTGTAGTTATCGAAACAGGGACAGTCAAGGTCAGCGTTGAGGGAGCATCCGGACAGCTAGTAGCTTCCGGCGGCCAACACTGGGAGTTCTTTTTCGGTCACTGGCGGAAACAAGCTGACCGAAGTGCAGGAGAAATTAAACATGCTGTCAAGTGAGGTAGAGCACTTGCGTAGCACGAGACTCATTGTGGCGCGATGCTTGCGTAGGCGGCTGGGGTGCGCCCTGTCCACAGATCGTAATGTCAAAGCGAGTGGGGGCATTGCTACCCCGCCATACCCCAGCCTGTGACAGGCGCCGCAAGAGGGGTTGTTGATGCGTGCTGTCGACGCTCCAGGAGCGTTTCTTGGGCGAGCATCCTTTGCACCTGGTGCAGCGCTAAGCACCCGCGGATACGGTTGGGATGGAAAGTTGACGTGTCGCGTTTGCTGTCTCATGGGGCGAACCGTGATCAGCTCCCGCAGTGCACGCGCAAGCCCATCAGCTGCGGCGTTTCGCTTATAATGGCGAGCACAGGTCAGCCAAACGCGTGGGGATTGTTTTCCAAACCGAACGGTTATCTGCGCTACCGCAGGATGGTGTCTTTTGGATACCATGATGAGCGTCTGCCCGGAGACCTTCTGTAATCGCTGTGCTAAGCTGCACTTCGCCTCTAACTGAGGGATGGTGACAGGAGACGAAGGTATCTAGCGTGACGACTTCAATAAAGTGGCAGCTGCAGGTACCTTGCAGCTGGTGGAAATGCGTGGGACACGACCGTCTTAGACTGGCACCTCAAGACATATGTCCGAGTATTTTGTGCTAGGTGCTAAATTGGCGCACATGTGCCTGGGTGATGTTTTCACGAAAGGTTGCAAATGCGGTTGCCTCAAACGCCACTTTGGGGGTTCAGTAGGGCATGGAGGCAACGCAGCTGTGGTGGTAGACAGAATGCTGCAGGGGTGTGGGGCACACTCTCGTCGACAGGCTATCGCATCGCTGTGGTCCGTGAGGCATGATGGGGCCATCGTTGTTATGGCATCGTGGCTGCACGGCAACCCTGTTGCTGTGCGCAGGCTGGTGGGAGAAACCAGGGCCGGGACACCCGTGGAGCGAGGCTCAGTGGCTCGCGTGGATGTCTTGGGAACCGACCGGACCGCGCCAGGAGATAGGCCCTAAGCTCGTCATAAGGGCGGGTTCCAGGTTCCGGAAAGAAGGAGGCCAGGCTGAAGGAAAGCAGATTGTGGATAAAACAGTAACGGTCCTGCTGCGTCGTGACACCACAGAGGTCAAAAAACACTTCATCTGTCAAAGCCACACCTTGGGGTTCTCAGGGTCGAACGTGGAGCGAGATGGCAAGGCCGCCATACTGAGCGATAGTGTGAACTTGGCAGGAGTGGAGTCGTTGAATCCAAATAGCGTTAAAACAATTGAGGTGGAGGTCGGATGTTCAGCGAAGCCGGGTGGCGAAGTTACATAGCACCGTGCTCCGGCCACATACTCTTCACAAAGACACAGGCGACACTTAAAGCCGTTGGACGCACTTCCCATTCCAACGCTTGTCGTGTCGTGCGAGGAGGCAACGACGTGGAGCGATGCCGAGTCATTACAGACGCACCGGTCGTGCCGACGCGTGCAATCTCAAGGACCAAGAGATCGTCTTATTGTTGCTCTCTGTATTCAATGATGCCGATGCGCGGGTCATGCGGAAGGAAGGCTGTGGCAAAGTGGTACCGCTCAACCTGCGAGTCGATGCGCCGTAGTGAGAATTGCGCCGCCATTTCAAGAAACCACGCTCCGGATAGCGGTGCTCGAAATTCGGGTAGGGAGGAGGATTGAAGGGGAAGCGGGGCACCATGCTGCAGACGTCCGTGCCACCAAATATGCATCTGGCTGATGAGATGGTGCGGCAGGGCCTACATTTATTTGCAGTTGCGCTGTGGTGACAACATGGGCCTATGAATCATTAGGCGCCCCTGGAGTGCCGCCAAGCCGCGCTGAGGCCATGATGTTCTGTCTGCGTCATGATCTGCATTACTGATCATGGTGGCGCGCAGGCGCTGATGATGATGATTGTGCTGGAGTAGCACTGCCGTAGGGAAGCGAAGCGGAGGAAAATTTCAAAGCCGAGTTTCGGCGGTTGTATTAAGTCTCTGCTAGTTTGTGACTGTTTGAATCCATGAAGCATGTGGTTAGGCCCGCGGCCGCATACCGCATGGTGCTAAGGTTGACATCAACACTGCCTCAATATGGTGGCAGCAAGCAAACCCCGATGTTTGATTTGATGACGGCTGGTCTGTCGTTTCTGTGCGTCTGTGAGTGTCTTCGAAGAAATCGATGGCGTCATTTGTGCGCGCTGGCTTCCAAAATGGACGAAGTAGTGACGTACCAGCAGCGAAAAATCTGTGTGAGTCCGTCTAGGTTCTCAATGCCGCAATGACTACAGCCAGGGTATTCCGCCAGTGTGTTGTAAGGGTGATTTCTTGTGTGGCACACCCAAAAGCGTTTCGATCATAACTTATCATGACGGGATCAAGCAAGATCGTGTTGTTCAATACTTTGTGCAGAGCGAAGTGCCGCTGTGACTATTCCTCACGGCATCTACGGCGGCAATGATATGTAATTATTGTGTAACCTAGAACTCCACAAAATTCTTTTGGATTGCAGAAAGTAGCATTTGTTTGCGCCGACTCCATCTGTACTCTATGCAAAGGCCACCCTTCTGTTTCTATTACTTCCGCCCTGCGGTGTTTTCTGTGCGGCTTGAGAAGTGTTCCAAGTGTAATTGGTATCGTCATTAACTGCCTTGCTCTTGTATATTGTTTTAATCGTTACGCGGTGGTGGTAACAATGGCAATAATTTTGTTGCGTATAAAATTTGATTAGATATTTATTACGAAGAGCAATATTTTCTCAACAGTCTTTTTTTATGCTGCAACACGTAGCATAAGCGGTTCTGAGTAGGCACTCTTTGACCAACAGGTCTTCAGTGAAGGCCTTGCATGATCTGGCGACAAGCTCAGAAATCACGAAGCTTATCCTTAGTGCTTCGTCGCTTGCTTTGGCCGCCTTTGTGAAGAGGTTTTGCTTCTTTGGCAACATGACTTTCTGTTGAGGCATGGTGTGCTTGTAAGCTTCCGAACTTGCCAGTAGGAGTACTTCTCACCATGAAGAGACATGAAGTGTTGTCGAACATTATATTCATTTGGCGTAGCCACAGTCTGTAGGCAGACTAGAACAACTGCTTGTTTCTTAATTGTGTAAAAAAACAGGATAGTTACCGTGGCTCCTGAAGGAACATCTTCTGGTCTACATTTTGCGTTATGGATATTTCTAGGACAACGCCAATGCTACGCGCTCGAGTTCCGAAGCATAATGCTTCGTTGTTTGGAGATAGTCCAAAAAATATAAAAAAGACACCAAGTGCCACTGGTCCTAATTACGGAGGCAACAGGCACGTGGGAGCGCCATTATATACGAGCACTCTACCATGATGGGTTCTTAGTGTCCCTACACTCCACAGTGCTGTCAAAATCTTGCAAGTTTTAAGATATATAGGGACCTAGTTTTGTGTGTAAATTTAGCGCCCCACACAGAGATATGGGGCATTTGGTGGCTGGAAGTGCCCTTTCGAAATGATGTGTACAGTCATCTCCTCAGCAACGTGATGTCCCTCTCTCTGAGGAGATAAGTAACGCTGTGACACGCCCCTAAACGCACATGGACGCATGTTGGTGCCAAACCCCCGAGTTTGACGCACGGCTGCACCATTTTCGACACATGGGCAGCGCAATAAAGGTATTTGACTCAAAAGCAAACAGAAAAACAAATTGTCTCACACACGGTACAAGACAATAAAATCTTTGCACTTTCTCAGGAGCCTTGAAAACTCCTGTCCAAGCGTCGTCTTCTGATAAGCCTATGTGCAGTCCTGTTCGCAAGGTCACAAAGCGCCGCGGGGAGTCTTTCCGCTGCGGCGTGATCGCACAGCCCTGTGTGCACAGTAGTCTCTAATTGACAAGTTGCAGTTGCTTGCAACTACTGTGCACCCGACTGAATAACACCTCAGCTGAGTGGCCTAAAAAAACAGAATAGCTAGCCACGCGTTTTTTAGCAGTCCCTCATCTGCGTCCTTGCCTGCACGAGCAGGGGCGTCCTCACGCATTCGCTTTAAAAAATATGAAGGGAGCTCACACTAACGCGCAAGACTTGAAGGTCGCGAATCAGTACGCAACCTTCATGGCCATCACGAAGCTTTAGGTCTACTATTGCCGCCGATTTGCTTCTTCTTCGATGCCGCAACGACCTTCACTGTATCATTTTGCTAGTAGTGTGAGCATCCTTCTTTTTTATTGCAGTGATAATCATTGGACATCACCTTGGACGGGCGTACGCTATGACGTGTCTTTCTCTTTCCGAATGACTGTTTCTAGGATTACGGGGAACACTAAAGTTTTTTTGGCCAATCTTGGTCATCGCCCTACGTGGGTATACTTGTGTTGACAAACCGGCGCCGGGGACGCTGGACGAACGCCGCTACGTACACATACACCAGAGCGCGGTATTTCTTGCTTTTTAACTGCCCAATGGTCACCGCAACCTTGGCCAATCTCCCTAAATGAGCATGGTTGGCTTCACGAACGTGCGCATAGAACGCTACGCGGTTGTCGCGAGGCATGCACACAAAAGCGTTGGGCATGTTCTTGGTTTTGTTTCCTCCTGTGCGGTCTCCGCGAGGCCTGAGATCACGTGCGTGCAATTGGCAAGTTTTCGGTGTTGTTAACTGCGAACACTAAAATTACGATTTCCTTAACAGCTCTGATATTATTAAAAAATAGAAATGAAAGGAGACACTCATGAGTGGGCCGTGGCGCAATCGAAAGGCCCACGGGTCGTGTGTTCACAATTGAGACCTCTGATTTAAATTACGATTGTCACAAGTCACGTGAAGGGTTACCTGCTTCTAGAAAAGCCCACTAATGGTTGTGCCTAGAATTCTTGCCTTCAGTAAATCAATTCGTGGCCCTCTTCAGGACTCGTGGTGGCAGCGGTGTTGCTCCCATGACGTCCCACGTTTTTATCACATTGTAAAATGCACACGTGTAGTCGAAAAAGAGTAGTTAAAACATATACAAATTGACGATACAATGTGCCATTCTGGATTGGTAAACTTATCGTTGAGAAGGTGCAGTCTTATACCAGTGCAGACTCCCATATTCCGCTTGCTGGGTACTAACAGTAGGCATGGGTAAACATATTTTGCTGTTTTTACGAAACACACCTTTTCCCAAAGTAACTCTGGTAAGATGGAGCAAATTCTTAATTTATCTCAAGTTACTTTTTTCGAAAACATGGCCAGGAAAGATGACTCAAAGTACGTTTCAAAATAGGGCCAGGGAGAGGAAGCAGGGGCTTAACCACTGAATATTTGCATCATTGACTGCGTTCGCCATTCTGTCGCGTTTATGTTAATTATACTGGCGTAATTTTTGTCCCAAGAGTTTAATGTGCTCATATTTAGGGCTGTCCGTGTGGCTGACCGAGATGTTGGAAGCAGGAAGAGGAGCCAGAAGAAGAAGAAAATGTGAAAGTACAATGACCGGACTGTTCTTTGTTTTATTCCAGAACACGACCCAATTAAAGGGAACGTGACATTTGGCGCAGCCGACCATTCCGGACAATGTGGGTGTCGCTCAAGCTGACCCAGTGTGAACATTTCAAGCAGCACAAATTGCCAAGCCCCAGCATGGCTAATCATTAGTGGCCAATGTGTCCGAGCTTGGCACTACCTTGGCCACCATCATTGGCTGGTGTTTGAGAAAGGTGACAAGCCAACAGTGGTCAAGTTCTAGAAGGACAATTTTGAATGACGCTTGGCAAACTATGTGGACATGATAAAGGCTGTGGTTGGACCCCACTCTATTTTCATACAGATTTCTGGTATTGCAGCCAGTCCTTAGGCCAATGCCCATTCTATGAGTTGCCCTGCATCCCAATTTCTTATTTTTACATACCATTATACTGGAGACCATTTAGTGCAAACTCGTTAAATAATTTTCTGTACAATGGCATGTAAAAAAGAGAACTCGACCCGCGACGCGATGTAAACAAACAGCATCCACTTTGCGAAGCAATTACGTGACTTGCCAAAAAACATTACACAACCTCTTTGCGTAATGTTTTTATTTGCACATCAAACTTACGATAAACCTCACTTAACACAGGCAAGAATAATAAATAAGTTTGGTAAAAACACAGACATGAAAGCAAACACAAACACAACTGCACACTGCTCACTTAATACAGCGCCTAGCAATATACTTACACATGCACGTGTGAAAATATTCCGCCTAAAATTTGGGCTTGTTAACACCCGCAATGCCACTTGAAACGTACTGCACTATTTATTTCTCAACACTGTGTTTCATGGCAGCAGGTACTTGGCGCGCTGTTGAGAAAGCAGTCTGGAATTTCACCGAAAATGGGCTTCACACTCATTGCAGTCGCAAAAGGAAATGTGAAAAATGTTCCATAAAAAAAGCAACACGCCAGAAGTTCCTTGAAATTTTGCTGTGGCTACTCTTGCCACATAAACAATTAATCGAGACAGAAATGTCGTGTCGTCAACGTTTTATTCACGCAAGCTTTGTTTTGTAACAACGGAGGATCAGATACTACGAGAGAGAGTAAACGTTTAATAATACGACTCATGTGCGCGACCCCGCTCTATGCGATTGAGATCAAACGACCTCCACCCTCATGGTGAGCAGGTGCTGAAGGAGAGTGGTCCATGAAGAGGTCGTCTTGCCTGGCTACGCTCTAGACAATGGGTTCGAAACGCACAGACGTTCACGTTTTTTTGCAAGACATCTATGCCAACTTCGAGGTAGATGAGAAGCATGGTGACCTTTTAATGCGTTATATTTTCAGCGGTCACCACTTACAGCGACCATTCGTAGCTGCTACAAACAGAAATAATTTTTTAATTAACCGGTTCTGGTGCTTCTATTCCCGTCGCTCACTTCTAACTCGTCAGACTCGCCAGATGCGAACTGAGAATCCGAGCCGAAGTGTAATTACTTTGTCGCTCGAAAACATCTTTACGTAGTTCAAGAAAATATTATAATGAAAGCTTCATTTATAGCTAGAGTTTAATGAAGCCAGCTTGATTTGTCAGTAACTCTTACACAGCACACGACTCTTGCTTCAACACATGCTGAACGTCGTGAACCTGATATGGGAGCACGGCCGCTTATTCGGCAAACACAAAACCGGACAGAGGATATCTATAACTGGCGTGACAGAAATGGACGCACATGTGTTACCACTTCGTTCCAAGCACAAACAATACGCAGCGCTCACGCACGCCAATTGTTATCAACGACAACTGAAGTTTTGGCGGGAACATGCGCGAGCTCTAACCTACCGCGGCGTTGCGAAGCCATGGCGAAGCCGCTCGTCCGGGTCACCAAATTGTAGGCGGCCGATGAGGCGGTGCGGCCGAGCCCACGTTTATTGTGGTTCAGTTGGCTGTGCCCTGGTCGGAACGAGGCGCAGAAAACGAGAGGGCCCTTCCGAGACCCGGTGCTGAGTGCTGCGTGTCTTCGTGCCCCGTTGGCCCATCTACCGATGATGATGGTGGCGCTGACGAAGATGATGATGGTGGCACTACAAAGTGATTGCGACGCATGATCCGGGAGCGTACTCTGAGTCACGACGTAACAGTCAGGATGTTAATACATGAGACTCTACGTGAGATGCCCCGGAAATAGACAAAAACAACGTACCAGTTGTATCAAGTAACAGCTTTAGAGGTGGCCAGGTGGGGTTATTCAGCCGCAAGATCTCCACTTTTCGTAAGAGCCTTATTATGCTATTATATTGAAATACCGTAAAGTTAATAGGTTTTTCATAAAGCCATTCATTCCGGCAGTGTCAAGCGATTTGAGTTTATGGGTTAAGTATAATATTCTCTGTATTTTCTGTCCCTTGGAGACGAAGTATGACTGCAGAATATAAAGCCACGGTGATAAGGCAAACTAGATAGAAACCGCGGCAACAGTCAATGCCCACCCAGATATATAATCTCTTTGGGATGAAGAGGCACTTGGCTGACACAATTGTTTCGTCTTTCTGCTATGTGTCTCCCGGATTGCGATGCACTCACCCGCGAAATGTAAAACGGATACTCTCCGGGTCTGCCAGTGGAACTGTAGGGGGTATCGTAACAAGCGATGCGCCTTACAGACCTTCTTACAGGCCCAAGAAACTCCCCCCATTGTAATCACTCTTCAGGAAGCAGCAACAAAAGTCTCGCTTGCCGGCTACAAGGCCTATCAAGGAACGCGCGATCTAACCACTGCCGGTTTGGTGCATCGCAACGTGTCGGCAGAACGTATACAATTTGACAGCATCGCTATCCGGCATGATTTAGTGGTGGTATACCCTCCGCAACGTGGTGACAAAAAAATGTACGTACTAAACATTTATAGCTCTCCCAGATCAGTCAACCACTCATTCGACCAATTACTTTCCTTAGCAAAACGCGAGGCCGGTCCCCACGCACTCCTTGTCACGGGGTATTTCAATGCGCCACATACCGCCTGGGGGTATCATCACAGCGCCCGCAAAGGACAGCGCCTCTGGGATCACATACAGACACTCCGCTTTGTGATTGAATCGGATCCGCAGACCCCAACGCGTGTGGGTAACAGCGTTCAGAGGGACTCCTCCCAGGACCTCACGCTCACGTTAAACGCTCCTCAGACAGCTTGGGCCAACCTGACTCACACACTAGGCAGCGATCACTTCATCATTCAAACCACGCTGTCCTTAAACAAACATTCTCATACTCGTCTCCGCAGGACCCACTTACCGAACTGGGACAAATTCCGAGAGGTGCGCCGTGGTCATGACGACCCAGAAATCTCACCGCTATGTCTCGACGCTGGGTCCAGCAAATGGTAGCTGATGTCCGAGAAACCAGTACTCCCCTTGATCCATGCATACCGGCGCAAACGGTCGACCCACACGTACAGCATCTTTGGGCAGCGTACTGCGGCATACAGCGCCGATGGCGGAAGCAAAAACATAATAGGAAACTTCGGGTTAGGGTAACTCGACTCGAAGCGGAAATTCTCAGATACTCGGCTCAGGTTACCCGTAACCAATGGTTTGAGATCTGTGACGGCATTAAAGGCACCTTAGGAATGAAACGTACCTGGTCCCTCTTAAGGCACCTTCTAGATCCGACGGGCTCTAAGACGGAACAACGCAACCGCCTCACAGTCATATTACATAAATTATCGGGAGACAACGAACAGCTCCTGCGCACACATTGAGCACGCATTACATCCCCACCGGTCCCTCGATTCCCCTCGCGTCATACCGCGGCTCGCCTAACGAAACACTGGACGCACCCATCACGGAAGCAGAAGTGAGAAGCGCCCTCCTACCGATTCGGCCAGGATCCGCACCAGGTGCAGATGGCGTGACCAACAAACTTCTTCGCAACCTAGACGACCCTTCTATTACGGCTCTAACTGCTTACTTTAATTATTACTGGACTCAAGGCACCCTTCCCCCAGCATGAAAACATACCTCCATAACATTAATTCCTAAGCCAGGCAAACCTCTTACTATCGAACACCTTCGACCCATATCTCTCACTTCGTGTATGGGCAAGGTGCTAGAACATGTAATCCTTAACAGACTAACCGCTCACATCACGAGCACCGAGGCCTTTCCCCCCACAGTCCTAGGGTTTAGACCTAAACTGTGCACCCAGGATGTCCTCCTGCAGTTACACCAAGAGATAATCTCCCAACCACCTAAACGCGACGCAGCGGCGATCCTTGCGCTTGATTTGACAAAAGCATTCGACAGAGTCTCCCATAGTGCAATCCTCAGAGGCCTAGAGTCTATCAACCCAGGAGAGCGCACTTACAACTACGTACGCGAGTTTCTCACCGCACGCACCGCCGCACTCCAGGTAGGCGAACTCCATTCTGATCGCATCCGACTTCCTTCCATAGGTACACCCCAGGGTTCAGTATTGTCCCCTCTTTTGTTCAATTTGGCAATCTTGAACATCCCCAAAAAGTTAGATTCGGTACCTGGCCTCCGGTACAGTTTATATGCCGACGACATTACGATGTGGGTACCTGGAGGTAGCGACGCTCAGATAGAAACCATCCTTCAACAGGGTGCCCATATCGTGGAGACAGAGGCGCAATTCGCTGGGTTATCCTGTTCTCCAGAAAAATCTGCCTGCTCATTCTCCCTGCCCGGTCTTGTCGTGATTCGCCGAACATACAAGTTTCCCTCGGCAACCGAATAATCCCAGAGGTGCAAACCCTTAAGGTGCTAGGCCTAATTATACAACGCAATCGAGGTAACGCTAAATTCCTATCCCTACTTAACTCTCAAGTAAATCAAACAATTGGCCTTATTCGACGAATCACTAGCCGTCATCACGGGCTCAAGGAGAGAGAACGAATCCGTCTAGTTCAGGCTTTCATCATCAGTCGGATCACGTACTCTCTCCCCTACCTTAAGCTTACCACCTCCGACATAGACAAAATTGACTGCCTCATCCGAAAGGCATACAAGGCAGCTTTACAAATCCCCCTCTACTCGTCCACTGCCAGACTCGCCTCGTTGGGAGTATACAATACTGCCCACGAGCTACTAGAGGCCCATCGTATTAATCAGGTACGCCGCCTCTCTACCACTTACACAGGGCGGCACATTCTTCACCGCTTACGAATTGGCATCCCGGCAGTGGTGGAGAACGAAGCTTCGTTGCCTCGAGACATCCGAGACTGCCTCTGCATACGTCCACTCCCGCGCAACATGCACCCAGTGCATCACGCGGAGCGCAGGTGCCAGCGCGCCCGTGCCCTTTCAGATAAATACCCCATCTCCCCCACCACCATGTATGTAGACGCCGCGGAGTACCGACACGCGGAAGGATTTCCTCTCGCAGTGGTCACTCACCCCAACTCTCCCCCAGTCACCTCCCTTACCGTACGGACACCTTACCGAGCAGAGGCGGAAGAGGCGGCAATAGCCCTGGCCCTTATCACTAGGCCGCAACCACACATTAAAATCACTGATTCGAAGACGGCCGTTCAAAACTTCATTCGCGGTAGCATTTCGGCTACGGCACTCAAAATTATCCTCCAAAATCACCCTCATCAACCAGTCGACATCGTCTGGACTCCAGCCCACACTGGAGTGGGAGGCAACGAGGCGGCCGACAAAGCAGCACGACAACTCACCAGCCGTGCTGGGCTCGCTCCTGCTCCCTACCATGGTGCTCGGTCGTCCCGCGATCGACTGCTCTCGTACCAAGAGGTCACGGAGCATTACCGCCTCTCCCGCCGCCGCTATCCCCCTGCCCACACATCCCTCACCAACGATCAGGAGCGCCTATGGCGACTCCTTCTGACAAACTCCCTCGCCAGTCGGTCCCTCCTCCACAAGATCTATCCCTCTGAGTTCCCTTCACCCAACTGTCCCCTATGTGACTCCCTGGACACTCTAACCCACGCCATGTGGGCCTGCCCTCTTAACCCACTCCCCCCCATCTCCAGCGTCGAGCAGTGGGAGGACGCGCTGGGCAGCTCGCAACCGGGGGTGCAGCTACTTCTGGTTGACCGAGCTGCCACCGTCGCCGCCAGCCTTCGGCCGGCAGCCACCACGCGTTCCTAGCCAACTTGCTTGTAAATAAAGTGATTTCTCTCTCTCTCTCTGCTATGTGTAAGGCGTGAACCGTATCAAGCGTTTTTGTGCGCGATACTTTCGCGGCGGCATGGCGCACGCGATTTTTTCATTCCCGCGTCGACGATTTCGCGCGCGCAGCAGCATCTGCATCAGTCAGAAAATGAAGTGCGACGTGCGTGCTACTGGGAGGAGCCTGACGACGTGCCCAAATGGGGAGGCGCGCGCCTCATGGCGGCCGCTTTGAAGCGCTCGAGAGACACGCCTGGCTCTGCTGGAGATATTTAGGCTTACCATCTCGGCAGATGTTGCATAGGCGCTTTCCCTAGCAGCGCGAATGATGTTTTATATACCGTTTTTGCCCACACTATCACCTCTTTTACCGCACAAGGAACTTCGTGTGTCCCTTGAGCGGCTTAATAAATAGCACATAGAAGAGGTCGATTGAGCTCAGCACAGCACTTCGTGGACGAGGCCGCCGCTATACTGGCACCACCGGCCCCACCGCGAGCAGCACGCGAGAGCTTCTGCGGCGTCGTCAGTGAGCCTGTGGCGTTCGGGGAGTGTTTTCGTGAGCAAAAAACGCCTCATGCGGTTCACGCTCCAGAGTACCACAATTGCGCGCGGCGTTTGTTAACGCTGCCTAAATAAAGAGTCGGGGGCACGAAAAGTGGGTTTGCATCCGCTGCACTTAGCACTTAGTGCACTGTGAAGAAAAATGAGATGATGGAGGTAATATAATGACAATTCATGGTTTCTCAAACACACGTTGATACAACTTGTGTTCCACTTCCTATTCCTTTGATTACGTTCACGCTCATTTCATCCAAGAATAAGTCTTTCCAACTACACCAACCTGCAACCCTTCCCCCGAGAGATAGGCGAGGATGGAACAGAGTCATGCCAGAGACCCGTGTGGCCACCTGGCGGAGCACCTGGCACGAAACAGCACCTCATGACTTGGAGAGATAGGTGGCAGGGGAGAGATAGGTGAAGAGGGAACAGAGACGTGCAGGGGACCCGTGTGGCCCCCTAGCGGAGCAAGGCGAGGAGGCCGCCGCCACAGCGATAAGCGCGCGGACGAAGGAAGGCCAAGAGGCCATTGCGACGCAGATCCGTTTGCGATGGAGGAAGACGAACATCCAGCTGTGGTAGCTTCAACAGTGGTTATGGTTAAACAACAGCGTGCGACGAAAGACGATAATGAATAAACAGTGTTATCATTGGAAACATGTGTTTATATTATTAAAAACCCACACCTCGACCATCCCTTGAAAATGGGCCTAGCCAGGGCAGTGAAGCTTTCTAAATCAAGTAAGCTTAAAAAAAGCTAAACAACAGCAATTCATTTTCAGTAGAATTGGCCCCTACTACATAGAAGATTCGGTGTCTCCTCACTAATTCACGGAAAAGAATGAGATGGGGAATAGTAGGCGGCCTACATGCACAGGAATGGAGGGAAGACAGCTCAAGGCCATACTCCGTGTGATTTTCTCGTGGTAGTCTCTGGCGTTCGGAGATTGGCACTATTTAACTAAACACTGGTATAACACTTGTTGAGGTATTATTTTGCCATAATTTTTTACACCCCCATGATACCAATTCACAACTATGATGCCAATCATGACACAATTAAGAATTCCCGGCTGGTGTTTCTACATGGGCTTCTGCCGAAGGCCATTGGTCATGGGAAATGGCAAAACCTCGTGCTTTAGTGGATCCACCCGGAAGCATGTAGGGCGACGATTGTGTTCTCAGGCGAATACTCATCGATGGGAGGCTTTATCTCTGTAGGTGTGATGGATAACTTTTAGTCACAGTTATTGTAATATTTAACTGGTACCTACGGGAGGCCTGCGGTAACAAAAAATCTGCAAGGCACAAAGTGGAAATATTTCCGCTCACTTAACGGTAGATAACTCACACTCTTAAGCAAAAAAACATGCCCCTCGCGAGGGGCACGATCAAATGCAGAGCATTTTCGCGGGGGGCACGCCTGCAAGTCGTATGGATTGCGTATTGGTTGTTGTTGGAATTGTTGTCTTCCAGCGTAGCCATTGTCGATGAAGTCGCTGGTGAAACGTGAAACGTGCCGTGAACCCCCTGCCGCGGCTATGACGCAACGTGGAGCGACTATGACGCAACGTGACGCGGCTATGACGCAACACAATCCAACAGAATCCACTTTAATCCAATCCAATCCAAATTGAAGGATCCCCCTTCGAGCGTAAAGGGTTCGCGATCCCGAACCTGCCCGACGAAGTAACGCCGATCCGCATGAGAACAAATCACCGGTGTATTCCGGGAAAACCAAAACAGGAAAAAACAAACAAGGCCGGTTGGGAGGCAACAAAAAGAGAGCACAGCAAGCAAGCGCCGAAAGCGCGTAACGAAAACATTGCGGTGGTTGAACCCCTGCTGTCCAAAAAGGTACAGCATGGTGCTGTACACTCACGACGACGTCTTCAGTCACTTGTGCTGACGTCGGGTGAAGAGCGTCCGCCTCTGACTCTGGTTGCTCCTCGCGGTCCGGGCGTCATGGTCGTGGCTCGCCGCCGCCCGCGGCCGCAGCTGCTCTCGCGTGTCCCTCGGTGCGCACTGTTCAGCTGCCCCTGTGAGCGCCGCTTTTAAGCCACTATCTTGGTTGTGCGCATGCTCCGGGTTCTGTTGCACTACACGTGTCCGTTGCCGCTCACTGTTCATCGCACACGCGCGCACGGGCACCATGACGCACTGACGCCACTATCAGTGTTCGTCCGGCACTCACTGCAGTGTAATCACCCTCCGCGGGCGCACGTAGAGGCTGCGTCCCTACAAAATCCAAACCAATTCAATCCAAGCCAAGCCAAGCCAATCCAAGCCAATCCAATCGAATCCAATCCAATGCCCCTCGCGAGAGAGTGTTATAGCGCCAAAATCACGCCACCACACGTACGCGTGATGTTGACGTCATGATCACGCCACGGATGTTAGCGACCGGAGCACGCGCGAACGACATATGTGGTTTAAGCGCGAACCGACCGTGGCGAGAGAGCGCGATGCGAGCGCCCCCACCTGTTCTTGCGCGCGAACCGACTGTTGATCAGCGCGAATCCAACGCGGCGAGAGAGGGTGTTGCGCACGTCCCCACCTGTTGTGCGCCCGAACCGAACACGGCGAGAGAGGGCGTTGCGAGCGGAGAGAAGGCGAGGAGGACACGGGGGAGATGGCGCACCTGTGGCCAACGGTTGAATGAGTCAAAGATATAAGGCGTGTTCGTAACCTTCCATTCTGTGTCGGCTTTTAGCGATCACTGTGTCTTTTCTGTGTCTGTGTCTGTGTCTCACTGTGATAGCTAAAAGTGTCTTTTAGCGATCACTGTTTGGTTGCTGTTTCGTTGGGGAAAAAATCAAGATTAAAGTCAAATTTTACCTGGCCCCTCTGGAAAATGAACGTAAAATTGCTTGACGATAACATTTTTACTGAAAACGTTAAAAAATACTTTGAAAGTATGTACGGGCTGGGATGTAACAGCAGAAGCGAAGCCTGGGAAAATTTTAAACAAATAATAAAAATGATGGCTCTAGAACGATCCAGCGAAATGAAGAGAAACGAAAGACAAAAAGAGGCAGGCCTGCGTAGCAACCTTAAACAGTTGGTACAAGAGGAGGCCAAAGAACCTGGAAAGTTTATAGAGGATATAAGAAACACGAAACGGGCCCTTGAGGCACTGGACGTTGAAATATTTAAAGGAGCAACCGTAAGGGCACGTGCCAAAAAAATGCTAGCTGGTGAACAACCGACGAAGCGTGCTCTGGCTGACGAAAAAAGATAAGCACGTAAACATGATGTCGTACAAATCGAAAGAGGGGGAATTGTGACACAAAACAAGGAAGAGATTGTTCTTGCGTTTACAGAGTACTATCGCGATCTTTTTGCAATGCGAAATCCGAAAGATATGGGTTTTGAAACAGAGTTCTTACAGTGCTTGCCGCAGTTGGAAACTGAGGAAACGGAAATTTTGAACAAAGATATCATGTTATACGAAATCGAAGAATCCATAAATGAGTTGAATAGTGGAAAATCACCCGGGCCTGACGGCATTGGCGCAGCGTTTTACAAAAAGTTCAAATCAGAAATGGCGGTACTACTACACGGGGTGTTTTCAGAATCTTACGAGCGTGGGAGTTTGCCGCCATCGTGTGCAAGTGCCCATACGGTGCTCATTCCGAAGGGGGAGGACCCCGATCAGCTGATTAAAGTTACTGGTTATAGGCCTATCACGCTCACTAATACAGACTACAAGATTCTAATGAAAGTGCTTGTGAAAAGAATGCAAAATGTCATCAAATCATTAATCGGGCCTCACCAAACATGTGGTATCAAAGGCAGAACCATTTTTACGAACATTCATGCTGCACGGTGCGTACTGGAATACTGCGACGCTGACTTTAGAAAAGTAGCCATGATACAAATAGACTTGGAAAAGGCTTTCGACCATGTGTGCCGTGAAATACTGTTCAAAATACTTGAGTATGTCAAATTAGGCTCTGTAATTACAGATGGAGTTAAAATGGCCTACGGAAACTGCAATACTAGAATCATTGTTAATAAAGAGCTAACGGATAGGATATGCGTTAAAACGTCAGTACGGCAGGGGTGCCCCCTGAGCCCGTTACTTTTCGCTCTGTATCTAGAACCCTTGTGTGCAAAGATAATTGGTAGTAGCAGCGTGCGTGGTTTTTGCCTCCAGTCGTGTGAACTGAAGGTTTTGGCCTACGCAGACGATGTGGCTATTTTCTGTGCGGACAAAATAAGCGTGAGTAACGCACTTGCCCTCACGGAACGGTACTGTGATGTCACGGGTAGCAAATTAAACGTCAATAAATCTGTCGGGTTGTGGCATGGGGAGTGGGAAGAGGCGCCTGCCGTTTTTGAAAGGGTGAAGTGGTTGACAACTCCGTCAAAGTATTTGGGGATTCCGTTGGATAGGTATCGTGAAAACACGGCGTACTGGAGCGAAAGAGTGCAAGAAATGCGTGCGCAGACAGAAACATGGGGAGGTAAAAAATTGTCAATCTTTGCGAGAGCAACTGTATGCAACGTGTTCCTTGCGGCCAAAGTGTGGTACGTCATGCAGGTGCTGGCGTGTTCCAGGATGCATGTGCAAACGTTTCACCGGTTGTTTGCTGTTTTTGTTTGGCAGTCGTCCTTCGAACGAACAAGCCGTAGCAATTTGTTTCGGAGACTAAAGGATGGGGTCTGGCGTTACCGCATCTTTTTTTAAAGCAGGTTATCTCAAGATTTTTCTTTTTGAGGGACCAGATAGACCCTTTTGTGCGTACCTGCTTGCAGTTGACTCTAGCGACGGTACTGCCCAATTTAATTGTTTCCTCCGTTGATTACTTAAGGCCCAGTGGCCGCGGTTTTCTGCGAGAAGTAGTCTCGTCTTTACATTTTCTAAGAGCACGTTTTTCAATGGAATACCTGTCCAATGTTACACGAAAGCGCTTAATTACAGACTTAATAGAATCTTGTTTTCAGGAACCAATGTACCGTTTAAGATATCGTGGCAGTGCCGGACGCGATGTTTTAAAACGTGTGAAGAAAATGTTTGTACAAGGAGCAGTAAAAACGTTTTTTTTAAGCTCCACACGGACACCCTGCCAGTAAGGACATGGGAAGAGCAAAGGGGCTTTTTTCTGGCATGGGGGTCAGACTGTTTTTTGTGCAAGAAGCCAGAAACTGTGGAGCACTTTTTCCTAGATTGCTGCGACGCTGTCTTTTTTGGGGATGTACTTCAAAGGACTATCAAAAAAGACTTGCCGTTGACAGCTGAAGGAATTCGATATCTTTCTGTGCTATCTGAGAGTATTCCATATGACCTGCTTTTTCTTTACGGTTTACACTCAATCTGGCGTAGCAGAATAGACGTCCGTCACAATGATGCTGACGCTCGTTCTGTAAATAGTTATTTTGTTGAACATGTTTGCAGTCTTCGTGAAGTGCTGAACAACGATGATTGTGACGATGAGTTTTTGAATTTGTTAAATGAGTTGAGTGCATTGAAAGTGCATAAACATGTACATGCCAACTAAAAGTTTGGGTAACGTTCTTGTTGTTCTCAACCTCAAAGGTTGATTTTGTAATTAGTGTTGTGAATTTATGTATTAAAGAAAAAAAAGGCTTTGCGGTGCAGTGGGTAGAGTACCATGTACCTTGCGTTCCGCCTGCAGAGTCGTTGGTTCGAAACCTGGCGCCCGTAGGTGTTATTTTTTTATATAGTGTAGGGGGAGCGATGCGGACTTCGGACGCAAACGCGGGTGACATAGTGAGTTACTGAAATGCTCTGCATTTAAAATATGCGGACAGATGACGCGCGAGCGGTCAGAACACGGGAAAATTGAATAGACGTTGACATCGTTAGGAGTGTACACGTAGAAATCACACAAGGCTCTTTAAATTTCCGTTGGAAAAAAATAGATACATTACTTTTTCGACATTTGTAAGGGCATCATGTGAAAGCACTAATGAATGGGACATATATAAAAGGTCTGAAACGCTATTGAGGAATACGCATGAAGAGTCATTTCTCTTAAAACCTTCATGCTATTCATTTGTGGTTTTTATAAAATACCTGTGTAAAACATTTTTTTTAATTTTGCATAGGCTACCTATATCAGGAATATCACGAGCCCGCGAGTAAAGAGATTGCTGCTCAGAGACAGTGAAAATAGATGGGACACCAGTTCTATGTAAACGTTACCTGTAGCAACTGTTCGGTGATAGTGAAAAAGAAACTGCACAACATAACCGAAAAAGGAGATGGCAGTTGGTACCATGGGCCGAACACGTTGTTTGGCCACTAGAAAACGGCAAAACAACACATACGCTTTGTTGTAGTGGCAACCGAGGCTTGCTCAGAAACTGAGTTCCTCGTTGTCGAAGACGACATTCCCGTGACTCTCAATGGTTTGTGAACAGAACAGCTTGCTTCATTGCGCTATGACCTGCCTGTGAACCAAGCTGAACTTTACGGAGTCGCCAACCCTCCTGAGGATGTATCTAAGGGCCTCGGCATGCTCACAGGTGTTATACAGGGTGTTTCAGTGAACACTTTCAAAAATTACTGAAGGTAGGCTTTTAAAAAAAAAAAAATTCTCTTAAGAAACAAGCTATCACGTTCGCGGACGTCAGCAGTTATGAGAAACATGCAAATTATGTGGTTAATAAACTCAAATTGTCTGGTGAACTTTTTAATTAGCGAAGTTTGACGGTTATTGCCATTGGCGAGTTTATAGCCATGGAGACGACGACAATCGATCAGTTTTTAAATCAATAAAGGCGACACTCTGTAGAGCTCTGCAGCCGCACAAAATGAAATATTTTTCCCGCATGAAACCTGAAACGCAAGGCACATGGTGCGCCAGAAGTGAAGTGTGAATGCAACATCCTCTAATGACGTAATGCAGTGACTGTGTCGCCAATTCAAGAAGGCTCTGGTGATTCCTTAAGCTAGGGAAACAGCTGATATCAACGCCATCGCCTCCTGTATTTTTTCAATGATCAACACTCACCTTACACCACGGCTTGCGTTATCTTTTCTTTCGTTTGTAGGCGCAAGAAAGAGGCCAACCATCGCCCACTACACGGTCACCCGTTTCGGGGGCCCTAGAAGGCTTTGGCGACAGTTTTGCTTTTCTTTTTTTCTCTCGATCACATCTGACGTGGCTAGCAGACTTGCAAGATGTGAAACGCCACGATCCGTTTATTTTTTTTTTGTTTGGTTTATCTGATGTTTGTTTATAATCTCTGCGAGTTAGAGAGCGCATCAGACAAAGGAAAGGTTTGTTTGCTAGGCGAGGAGGACTTTCACAGCTGAGGCTGCATGCTGTTTAATGTAGTTCTTTCGGCATTTCCCCTTAAAATGCTTCTTTACGCGGTGTGCGTACGACATACCCAAGGCCGTTTTACAGGTACCACCTCGTCCATTTGAGGATCAAGGTTTCAACGCCGCAGCGTTACTATTGTGAAAATGGCCGCGCCATCTCTACTCCAGTAAACTGTTGCCGAGAAAGTGGACATCGTACCAGGTTATGTGAGTGCGGAAAAGGATGCGTATCTGGCATCAATGCTCTATGCTATCCAACATCCTGGTCGTCGTGTGCCAGCTCGCCCCACATTCGTATCTCCATTTAATCGGTTTAGGACCACTAGATCAGTTCATGCTCAAGGCAGGAAGGGCCCAGCCAGTGCAAGCGATGTTTTTGACGTCGATGTGCTGGCATACGTCACTTTCAGGCCGGACGCAAGCGTCAGAAAAACTGCCAGCGCATATGAAGCGAGCCCAGCTTCAGTTTGGAGCTCACTTACAAGCCAAAGCTTCCACCCATATCATGTGTGTCTTCACCAAGAGCTGAACCCAAGATACTTTCAAAAACGGTTTCATTTTTGCACCTGGTGCCATATTCAATGCGACGAAGATGTGGAATTTCTCAACAGAATGCCTTGGACTGACGAGGACCATTTTTGTAGAAGTCATCTGCCAATTTGCACAGCGGACAATATTGGTCTGATCAAAACCCCCACTGGCTCCGTGAGAATAAGCACCAGGTATTGTGGTCATCAAACGTATGGTGTGGTATTTATAACGGCCGTATTGTTGCTCCTTCATCGACGGAAATGTTACCGGAAAAGGTACAGAGAGCACATCTTAAAGGGCGTCGTCTACGATTTTGCCTCGGAGTAGCTACTGGCTGCTCTAAAAAAATGTCGTTCCAGCATGACGGAGCCCCGCCGCATTCTTCCTCACTGGCTCGTAAATTCATCCACGAGTCCTTTACCAACCAGTGGATTCGGCGTGGTGGATCTACACCATGTCCGCCTTGGTCACCCGATATGTCACCCTTGGACTTCTTCCTCTAGGGATATGTTAAAAATGAGGTTATCAAGACTCAGCCGGCAAACCTCGAGGTTATGAATCCCCGTGCGAATATCTCCTTTGACAACATTCCCAGCCAGATGCGTTTATCAGCTATCAACTCCATAAAAGAGCACCTTCGTCTGTGCATTGCAATGGACGGAAAACAATTTGAGTACATCATGTAAAACATTCTGTGTTGTCGTCCAAATACCAAATATTACTTTTGTGGAGTGCGCCAATAGGCCTACAACCAAATGAAACATTCAAATAAACCATTTTTGTTCATTCATGTTGTCACATGACTGAAAATAAGCTAAACATAGAATAAAGTCAAAATTTCCTAATCCTATGCCAGCACCTGTTACAATAAATGTAACGGGAGCAGGTACAAAACAACGTCACGCACCAATTCCAAAAAGTTCTCAGATTAGATTTTAGCTGCCGAGCCAATACCACGTAAAAAAACTCGAGTGTTGCATTCAACAACACTGGCGCCGAACAACAAGCTGTGCACTATCACAAAAGCAGGCCTCTATTTTTGAACAAAGGTAGTTTATTGTAAATGGAAATTAAAGGCTGATTCCGGAGGTAAGTGCACTGGCGGAGCGCCAGGTTGGTTCCTAACAGCATTTCAAAATGGGCGGCTACGTCGTTGGCGATTACTATTTTCTGCCTTCCGCCCAGTGCGTAAGCAAAAGATACCGCTGGATGCTCTGCTGCCCATGCCTCGTGTCGAGGCTTCCTAGCTAGGAAAATTGCTCTTACATTTCGAATTGGTCGCCACATTAATTGAAACACGTCACCAGCGGACCTTGCGCTCGCTCAAGACTTCCACCGCTCCTCGAGAACCGAGTTTCTTTCTTGAGCGAAAAACAACGGCAGGTTCCTCGCGCTACGCTACAGGGTTTTAAACACCGAATTTATTGTTGTTTTAAAAACTGTAATGAAATCGTCCTCCCCGGGGCAACAACATCCCCATTGGCAATAACGGCCAAACTCCACTAATTAAGAAGTTATTTATAGAGTTTAATTATCCCCCTAACTAATGTGCACGCCCTTGATACTACCTGGCGTCCGCCGGAGCGATCAGTCTCCTTCTCAAGAGGTTTTCTTTTTTCTTTAAATAGCCTATTTTTAAGAACTTTTGAAAGTGTTCGCTGAAACACCCTGCATAACACATAAAGCTTACGCCACAAGTGCGTGTGGGGATTAAACCAGCAAGGAGGATTGCCATAGCGCATAGGAGGCCCCCATGTGGAGCCTCCATATAATGGAAGCTCTACAAGTGAACTGAAATGTAAGAGAGCCAATGGAGTTGTCTAAACACTGGGGAAAATTCGAAAAAAAAATTCCCCGCATTTCTTTGAGGGGAAGAATGTGAAAGTGCGAATGCAAGAGTTGAATTTGCGCGGTTCGGTAATGTTCGCGAAAGAGAGATCACACACACACACAAACAACTACAAAGAAAGACAGATGCATTTATTCACAGACACCTATTTGTGTTGTCGTTGTACTTGATTGCTAGAGCGGATCTCAGCTTTGAAATTTCGTGTCAGTACTCCTGTATGAACGTGCCAGCTGTATGAACTTCGAAGTGTGCTCGTCGAGCATCTCTGCGAGAGCAGCGCGAGCCAAAGGATCACTAGACTTCCGGGGCCTTGCGCTGTGTGATATCAGCTCTAGTAGAGGCTGTGGGCATCTTCATTGCCCCCCTCTCATCACCGGTAGCCGTGGCCATCCTGCCTCTCCTGGACTATGTTTCACCTCTCCTTATGCAATAGCGTTAGCTGCTCAAGCTGGTGCAATCACAGTTCCCAGAGTACAAGAAATTTATATTGTTACCCGTCGGTGAAGTGAATGACGACGACGACGACGACGAGAGACGTTTTTGGCAGCAATCTGGCGAGCCGTAGACTGGCCGAACAATTTCCTGAGCTCCTCTTTGAACTGGTCCCAGCTTGTGATGGTTTTCTCGTTGGTCTCGTACCAGACAAGTGCGGGCTCTTTTAAGTAATAATTCACATTGGCTAACATGATCGTTCGGTCCAACCTGTTGTGGAGGCTGGCGCGTTCATACATCTTCAGCCAGCCGTCAACGTCAATGTTACCGGTGCGGGAGAACTTCCCGGGGTCCCGCGGCAGGGAGATGACAATGGGAGGAAGAGCCATGGGCGGGGATGTTTGAGTGCCTTGCTGAATGGTTGTTACAGAATATGTGCGCCCACTGCGTAGCTCCGTAGTGGTTGGTAGAGCTTGGAACCCCAACAGGACCCTTGGGTCCAAGGAGAGACGATGCAGAGAAGGGGCGTCTTAGGGGAACGAGTCCGCACACTACACCAAAAGATGTTACGAGGATAGAAGAGGGAAGCAACACAATGTATTCACGCTATTCCAGTATTTACTGTAGACAGCACAGCAAGCCGGAATCTGACGTGATCCTCGTATTCCGTGAAAAACGTCCCTCGTCGTCGTCACTTCCTCACTCCTATTCGGAACACAGTGCAAACTTTCTGGACGTCACCGTTACTATTGCCACTACCGGCTTCAAACTAAACGGTATAGAACACCGACAGATACGCAGCAGTATTTCCACTTTCAAAGTAGCTACGTCAGGCCCTGCAAGACAGCAATTCCTCACAGCAAAGCCCACCGTTTTAAGAGAATTTGCATAAACCAAGCCGACTTTGACTCAAACTATCGAGAACTCAAGACCGCCCTCCTGAATAAAAAATACTCGGAAAGAAGTTATCGATGACGCCGTTGTACGAGCCAACCAATTAGACCGTAACGAAATCTGTAAGAAAAAAGCCCTGAAGTTTAACACGCAAACAAACGTAGTTTTAACCCACTCAGCCTCCGCACCAGGAGTGTCAACCGTATTAAAAGCATCACAATATACTAATTAAATGTTAGCGCTTACATACATATTCCCCAATTCACCACGCGTTGTGTACCTGAGTAATTAGAATTTAGGCGACTTTTTTACTAACTCGTATGTACCAACCGGAAACTCAGCCGACCTGAAACTACTGGCTTGATGCCCTGTAATCAACCTCAAAGTAAAGTATGCCCAATCATCACCATTACACAGCGCGCCATCAGCACGGTCTCAGACTACTTCGTAAATATAAAAGGTAACTTGAACTGTGACTCCGCTAATGCCGTATACCTTCTAGAGTGCACTCTTTGTAAGCAACAATATATCGGCCAAACTGAAATGCCGTGTCGAATACGGTTCAATAATCACCGCTCTCATGTAACCCGTTGCCCTTATTAGCCCCTGTCAAGACATGTGAACACTCCCGGGCATGCATTAAAACATCTTAATAAAGCCACAATTTCTGAATCCTGGCTGCAAAACCCACCATGACGGCGTGGTTTGGGAATCTTATCTCATTTATATGTTTGGGTCAGCGACGCTTGGTATTATTAAAGTCACAGCAAACTAACGTGCTCCTCCCTCGATTAAACCCTATCCCGGAGTTTCCTATCAAAATTCCCAGAAACTTTGCAAATACAGCAGCTTTATTAGCCTAATGCAGCTCAACAATGCGATTTGTCCTTGGGAAGGAGGCCGCGCTCTCCCCACCTCTTAAAAACGTTTAACCCTTTGTGATCCGTGGACCCTACCTATTTCCTCTTCGGTTGCAAGCTCACTGTGCAATGCTCTTTTGAGCACTGTATCTATTCTTTCAATTCGCGTGGGCAAACCTAAAATGCAATCATCGTTCATGCCTGTATGGATCCATCCAAACCAGTCTCCCCACCGAATGAATGCCTTATTATATTCTTTTCCTTGCATTTTGAAACCGCAATTGTCCAGTCTTCCGCACTGTCTGAACTTGCAGCCCACGCCACGTACGCTGCCCTGCCGTGGTGCAACCTTGAGAGCTGCTTTGTTAATATTTCCCCCTTCTCTTTCTCTGTCTCCTTTCTCTTTCGTTTTTGTCGTAACATAGGCATAGCCCACCTGCATGCATAATCTACGTTTCCAAAATGTCTTCACTCCTTTTCTGCAAAGGTATATAAGAAAAGCACTCCAAATGCTTGCGACAACCAAATCATGTAACTGTACTCTGACGAAGGCAAGTCCCATTGCCGCTCTGTGAGTAAACCTTTTGTGTTATTGCTCTTGCTGTTTATGCGACTTTTTATTTATACTAAAGCTTAGCGCTTGATGGGTTTGAACTTTCTCTAGATTTATATATATTTATTTATATAAATATATATATATAAATATATATATATATATATATATTTATTGAGAGAGAGAGACAGAGATAGGGGCTCTCAGCAAGTTACAGTATAAAAGTGGTGTAACGCATCTTACCGATTCCAATGCTTTCTTACAAGCACCATTCACCACCTCTGCAGCCATTGTTACCAGCAGAAGCACAGTCAGTGCAACATGACATCTGAAAGCCTGTTTTAAAATTCACGTTAGTAATGCCGCTGTCACCTGCGTTTTAACTGTGCTTAAGGTATACCTATGACGTCAGCGTCACCAGAGTTCCCAAGCCAAGTTTTGATCGACGGACTGACACGCATGAAAAATTTCGAAATATTTATCCCTAGGCCAAGCCATCCTTTAGTCACTGCACTATTGCCATCCTGTCGATTTGTATTGGTACGGACCGAATCAAGGCAATGTATGGGTGATAGAGTCCCGTGTCTATGCTTACGACGACCTCAATGGTTGGCCTTTTCAAAGCGGCTTTTGCTAAACGATTCCTAACATAAGCAGCTTGAAATAAACTCTGTATCATTATGATGTCCTATCGAAATCTTTAAAGCTTTGAGTAGTCATTACTGTACCGCGCAATTGTCCGGAGTCAAAAGACTACCACAGGAATTTCAACAACGCGACCAAAAGCCATTGCTTTGAGCGACGCGTGTAAAAGCAGTACCGCTAAACAGAGCCATGTGCTACTTACAGCCGAAATTTTATTTTCAAAACGACACGTACCGGCAACAGTGCTAACAAAAAAAATTGCGCCCACCTCCCTGCGAGAGGAACCCTTTGTAGATGCGACGAATCGTGGTGTTCACTTGGTGTTTCCGTTTAATAGATTCGGAAATCGCGTGAAACGTGTCGGGAACGCGTATGATTATTATGTTTTATGATTATTATTATGTTCTATTGACCAATCTTGGTCACTATCTCTAAGTGGTATGCTTGGGGCTTCGCTGTCGCAACGACCTTTACTCCATCATTGGTGCTGTAAGTGGGAGCTTCTTTTATTTTATTGCAAGTGTTAATCATTGCCCCATCCTGCGTTGTATCAGTAGCATCTTGACGTAGTTGGAATGAGTCAAGGATATAAGGCGCGTTCGTAGCATTTGATTCGGTCTCGGTTTTGTGGCGCCGTTGGAAGAGCATCATGTTCCTCGCGTTCCGTCCACAGGGTCGTGGGATCGAAACCGCGCGCCGCTAACTAATATTTTTTTATAGTGTAGGGGGAGGTGCGGACAACGCCGTATTGAGGGACAAGGCGAGTGAATGAGATGCAGCCGCATCTAAAAGTTGCCGTGACATGTCCGTTCAGGTCTCAAGATGTACGAAGCGAGAGCGGTACTTCGGCCCCCAGGGGTCGTTTTGGAACGGACTTGGTGCTTTGCCGTAAACCTTCCCATACAGCGAAGCTCAATCAAAAGGGCAAGACTAGCTTCAATGGCGCAGAACGGCCAGGCAGAGGAAAGACAGATGCTTGTGTGGCTTAAGCTGGGGTTCTAAATGGTTGAGGGTACATGATGTCAAAGCTTCACGAACACCAGAATCAGCAGCTTGTTCCCCGCCCTCTCCATCGGCTCACGCTGACCCAACGCTGCCTCACACTTCTCCACAAATGTTGAAAATGTATTGTTTGAGTTGTTCGCCACTGAGCATACCTTTGGATATGACTAAGTTGCGCGGAAGAGGTTCAATGTTTTAAAGCAAAGCTTTCTACCTCTACCCCCAAGGGTTCCTTCGCGACCGTTTGTGTTAACAGGAAACTCCCGCGAACAAATAAAATAATTTCCAGGCGCCGCCAGGAAACTAACCTGGCACTAATAGAGTACCAAAGGAGAGCCGGTTGTCTTACCTATTTAGCTACGAGCAAAATCGGAGACGGGGAAGGCAGGTGGTGTACTGACTCAGCGCATATACGGGTTTACCCCCAGCATTCTCGCTGAATGCCACGTAATAGCGTCACGCGACCTCTCGCGCCACTGTGCGCTCCACCCACGGCACGTCTAGCGGCACTGCGCGCGCCATGCGGGTGTGCTCGAAATTACAAAAATTAAATGACGTTCACACCAACGAATGCCATCTCACTTCTAGTACGCCAATGTTCTAAAGCATGTGGCCGCCAGTGTTCACGCAAAAAATCACAGCTCCTTGTCGTCCGCACTCACACCAAACGACACATCAAGGAACACATTCGAATACTCCTAATGGCCAGCACAGATTGTAACTCCGCTTGATGTACTCCCGGACTCTTGGCGACAAGAACTAAAGATTTTCCCTTTGCCTAAAAATATGAAACCCTCACACCACGGGGGTCGACGACAAGGACGGGCTCAAGCGCTCGACCCCATCCTCGATGGCGATCATAAAGTCGTCTGCACCGACACCTCCCAACATTGAGAGCAGCAGTACGCCATCATCGTGGCTACCTCCTGAACTAACCTCCTTGCGTGTGCCTCACTCAAGACCCAAGACATGACGGCAGCAGAAGAGGCAGCCTTCGCCTTGGCTCTCTCTCGACAGGGGTTCGGACGGTAGTCACCGCTTCCCAAAGCCTACCAAAATTACCAGTCGGGTTGGGTGTCCCGTCCTGCACTGCATGTATTAGAAAACCAATCTTCAAATGGTTTCATTGAGCTCGTCTGGACACGCGCTCTCGCTTCAATTGAGGGCACCGAACAAACCCACCAACAAGCCTGCGCTTTAACCGTTCCCCTTCCTCGGCTATAGAGCTGCACGAGTACAGTCACCCACTCGTCCCGTTCAGGAACATAACCCAGCATTGTCGCCTTTAGAGACTGACCCTACCTTCGCCTTACCCTGACCTTTCCAGCGAACAACAAACTACCTACGGCTCATATAATCCGGCTCCCTCTCACAGCCGACGTGCCTTCCCTTAATGCGCCCGAATCGCTACGACGCTGAATGTAAAATTTGCTCAGAAGTAGGAACACTCCGCCACATACGCGGGGTGTATGACTTTAGCCCTGAGCACCGTCCTCTTTTTCCGTCAACTACCCAAGAAAAGCAATGGGAGATACTGCTGCCCAGCCCCTCTCCGCCTACACAACTTCAGCTGGTGGACAGCCGGCACGCACTGTGGAGAACGAACCACTCCCCTGGGCCGCACTCTGTGCCGTGCCGAAATCTTAATAGAATTATATCTTCCTCCTCATCCTGCTCCTCCGTCCTTCTATGCCGCCGATATCGTCGCCTCCGTCCACGGCGGCAGAAACGGAGAATTGAGGTCGTCTAACACCGTGTTTGGGCTTCCTGTATTTTGTAAAAAAAGTTTCCACTCATGTGCTATACCAATACAACCCCACCAACCACCGTTCATACATCATGCATTGATTTATTACTTACCAAGAATATCTATTTGAAGTAACAACGGGTGTGGTTAAGTGCATTTCACTTCTCTCTGGTATTACGATTTTGTAGAGCGACGTGAGGAAATTTAAGCGACGCCTCGTGGGTAATCGTTGTGGATGCCGTTTACAGCTTTGCTTACCAATCACATTAATATGGTGGATTGGTCTGACTTTTTTTGCATTCACACAGTACCCACTTACGGGGGGTGTTTGATACGAGACATGTCCGCTGTTATAGATTTGTGAATATATAGCTTGGTTTATTTTCCTCCCGAAGCTTGGGATTCTTTATCTCGCCAGAGATTGTGATCCTAGGTTCAGGTAGAAGACAGATTCTCCAGGTTTTCGGGGTGGGGGATGTGGTAGTCGTTGTCGGAGGGAGGCCGGCAAGTCAGTTCGCGTGCTCCTTGATCAGCAGCCTCAATCCCTTCCAGACCCTCGCGTATAGTTGTCCATGTAGTTTCAACTTGCTCTGTTTTAAACACATGGGAGAATCTTTTGGAAGCGCTTATCTATTCCGTCTGTGATGGTGTTTAAAATGCAGTGCTGACAGTGTCAAGGATGTTTGTGCTTTTATTTCATAGAATCACTAGTTTTATTGTCGATAGGGTGGGTCCAATTTCCGCTGGTTCTATTCCTGTGTGTGGAGGAGGCTCATGCCGTCTCGATGCTTGCCGGCGTACTCCCTTGCGACTATTTAAACCTCGGTACTTTCGCCCCTTACGGCATCGGTGTAAACTGCGTGCGCATGAATTTGATGATTTAATTGAATGAATTGGATACTGGCATCTCGCCTGTTCTTGCGTATGTTTTCATAAAACTTTTTTCGGTTTGGAAGGGCTTCATGGGTAGTCGCTGGAATGGTGACATGTCTATCATGAAGTGTAGTATCTTCTCTGTTAGGTGGGCGGAGGAAGGAGGGGGGGCTGCTCTCTTAGATACATTGACCCGTTTCTATTTTATTTACCCGCCGCTTCCTTTTCACTAGGAGAGTGGCTTCCCTAAGTTTTAAAAGGTTTTGTAGGACCTAATTTGAGGTCCTTTTCGGGGACCGTGAAAATTCATAGGTTGAGCGCTGCCATACATCAGCCCCGATGAAGGCGTTTATTTGGTTTTCTTTGAGTAAAACCGCTTACGCAGCAGTAGTGGTTACTGAAAGCGGGATCCCAGTGTCGTGTTGCATGTTACTGAGTAGGGACGCCACGGAGGGCGAGAAGGTAGCCATTGCCTTGGCAATGACGTGGCCGGAAAGTAGAACGATAGTGAGCGACTCTAAATTGGCCATCAGAAATTTCGGCCGACGGGGGATCTCCAGTGCCGCTTGGAGTATCCTCGCAAACGTAAAAAACTTTACAACCGAAGAGGTTACGTTAGTGTGGACACCAGCTCATCGGGGGCTCTCTGGAAATGACAAAGCACATGCGACCGCCGGAAGTCTTACATTCCGGGCGATCGCCGCCAACGCCGCCGCTGCTGATGTCCAGTCGTTGGCATCAGCCTTGCATGCCGGAACTCCTTCGCAAATGACGGCAAACGGAGGGCCGGGTGACTACAATGAAATCACGCAATATTATAGACTGGAGAGGAAGATACTACCTCCTGCGGATCCGCAGCTAAGTAGAAAAGAGGAGATTTACTGGAGACGTTTGCAGACGGGTGTTTTCCGGACCCCAGTCCTATATAGTAAGTGGCATCCCAAAGTCGTCGATTCAAGATGTAAAAAAGGAAGGGTCGAGCGGACCTCGTCCACATGGTGTGGACGTGTCCTTCGTACAAGAAACCGAACCGAAACGTACCATCCTGGGAGGCACTACTCCTCAGCTGAACCTCCGAAACACAGCGCAAGATCATCGGTCTCGCCCTAGAAGCCGCCTAGAAAATGCCAAAGGATACCGGCCGACTGATGGGGGGAGGGAGCACCTAACGCTCTCTTTTTGACTGGTGTGTAATAAAGTTTTCACTGAGTGACTGGCTCTATGAGGGTAAGTTTGTTGCACTGCCGGCTGCACCGTAATCATAAGTCTTATGGTTTACGCTTTCACTCGTACTGACCCCTTGTTTAGCCGTTTTACAATGTCGCACAATTCGTTACACATTTTCTCGATTTTGGCGGTTGCGAGCACGACTCAGCCGCTCCTCAGTAGGGCCATGCCGAGGAGTCTTCCGTGAGTGTTTTTAGTGGCAACATCCTGAAATATTTTAGGTGTTTTTTTTATTTTGGCCACGTGGTGCTATCCTTTGTTTTTCCCACACGCATTCAGGTTGTGACTGAAACGTGGGAAATTTCAAAAGTGAATTTACAAAAGTGTAATTTATTTAGGCGCTGTAAAGTCGGTTTTAGTTTTTTTAGGAGCCCTTTTATTCCGTTTCTGCTCATATTCTAGACCTCCATTCGTTTTTAACACAGCGATGTTAGACACAGGCATTCAGACAATGTAGTTATTAAGACACTGGCGTTCAGACACTGACGCACTGTTTGTGCGGGCTTTAGTTGCGATGGGACAGCCGCTTTGGTGTGAAATCTGTCAGTTGCAGACACGGCTGGCGACAGTTTACAAGAGTTCTATCGAACACAAAACGTAGTAGAGAAGGCACTCCACAGGCGCAGACCCTGCTGTTTCGTGTAGATTGTCCTTGGTCTCGGCGATACTATCATTATTTTTGTTTCCACAAGTCAGTTGGTCCTGTGCGTATTCCAGATTCAAGTGAGCCCTCGCCTCTTCCTGCCTCATTCGTAGCGTCCGGTTGGCAGCTCTGACGCATTTTAAGGGACACGTGATGAGCACGGCTGATAGCGGACGGCTAGCCGGCACGGGGAAATTGAAAAATTAGCCAACACAAGCTATCGCATTAAAACCAAAACATTGTACATGCGTAGTGTACGGGGGTGCACCCGTTCCGCATCCCTACATCATGTGCGCACTCAGAAAGGTCGGCTTTTTTGCGGTCAATGATAGGAGACCAAGCTGATGTGGCCTTCACGCTCGCGATGGATTTGAGCTGCTTTAACCATCTCCTCTGTGGGCTGATCAAGGTGATGACATATATTCATGCATTGTTCAAAAAGTTGCGAACAGTTGTAATCGTGACCTGTCACGGCCACGACTGCAATTGTTGGGCTCTGTTTGAACAATGCATTGGTGTGTTTCGTGACCTCGATCATCCCACACCAGAGATTGTGGAAGCAGCTCAAATACATCGCGAGGGCGAGGGCAACGTCAGCATGGTCTCCATATTGTTTGCCGCGGAATACCGGCCTTTCTGGGTGCACTAATGACATAGGCAATGCGAAACGGGGCGCGCCTGTACACTACGCATCTTCTCGTTTTTTAGGTTTTTGTGCACACTGTTGCTTACATGTGTGGATTTTAAAATAAAAGTTCAGTTGCACGTAGTGCATGTCTCGGTCATTTGCCTTCTTTGTTTAAATATTCGACCGCGTGAGAATCTTATCTTAGAATGCTAACTAGGTCGCACCAACACGTTGTCCCTAGAGCTTTGATATAAGCGTCGGGTATTTTTTAAGGCTGTTCATTTTGCGCGAAGGCAAAGCGGGCCTGCAATTTCTGAGGCAATCATGTGTCCTATCAAACTTTTTACCCGGTCTTGCATTGTCCTTTACGTTTAGAAAAACAGTGGGAAATTTTCATGAACTTATACCACTTGGAGAAACAGCCTTATTAATGCACGGATACATGGTAAGTAGTAAAGTCCAGGGCTTAAATTTTGATAATATTTCAACTAGTGTAAAACATGTTTCATACCAAAAAAAGCACAATTTTACCTGCAAAGTGCTAGTGTCTGAACAAGTATCTTACCACTGAAAAAACCATCGTGTTTTAGTCAGACGCCTGGAAGGAAAAAAAATCAACATTTCAGATGCAAATATTTTACTGTGAATGAATAAAAAAAGATGTGTTAACTTCATAAATTGCACTCATTTCTTTTTCTATTAACTGTGCGGTTCTAATTTTGGGCATAAAAATGTAAGTTTTTTACGGCCCTTCAGCTCGTCCGTGCACCACAGAAACGGGAGACTCATATGTGCTGGCGTTCACTTGACCGATCGTAAGATAGAGGGCTGCTTGAATGAAGACCAAAAGTTTTACAGGAAAAGTTCTGCTGCTCAGGTCTTTTCCCGACCCTGATATACCATGTAAAACAAATAAACCCAAAAACGTTAAAAGGTTCAAAAACTTACCCCTAAAGTTTGCTGCCTCACCTAAACGGCGGACGCTAAGAAAAATTTGCGAGGGTGCTTAAGAACACTGTCTCCCTAAGAAAATTTTCACGTCCTGAACAGTAAACCCTCCGCAGAAGCTGACCACAGGACGCCGACCAAGCAATAATATATAACAAGCAGCCCAATGCAAGCAATAATTACTGACACGTGTTAAAAGGCAACGCTCATAACTTCGGCGCACAATCTCTGCCGCAAAAACTCGCAGCCCAAAAACTGAGTTTATGACGTTGTAAGCCCTATCATGTGACTGCGCTAGCCTAAAACAATCGAGCATAAAAGAAGACCGAACTGGAACCATCAAGAGCCTCACCCAGAAAATGCAAAGAATTTTGTACATCTGTTCTTGTATTGTTTCCGTGTTTTTAGTCTTATTTTAGGTCCTTGTTACCGAACACGGTCAAATGGCTGCTGGGATCACGCTTTCCTTGTTGTGCTGTGCTTTACATGTTGTCTTATTTTTTCTTATAGGTTTTACATTTCGTGTTTTCTCCTGTCCTGTTTTTGTTTCTCTTTTACCGAATATATGTACGCTGCCACGCCCTTCCCTTTCCGATATATATGTAATCTTGTTATTGGTGTTGTGTTTTTCTCTTAGCTATTATGAACATTTGTGAGCTGACGTGTCCGCCCATTTCCCTCATGTGATTTGACAGCCACGACGTTGAAGAGAACATAAATTTCGACGACGACGACGACCACGATGATAATGATGATACATTGCTCGTGCGAACACTGACCCAAGAAGTGCTACAAAATAAAACATGCTTTTGGGCTAGTTGGTACGTACTGAATGGCAGGATTATTACAAAGGACGGTAGCTGGCGAGACAGGTGCTGCTCACAACTGAGTTTATTTCGAAAAGGAGAAGCGTATAAGCACGTTGCACAGGACAGAGGCCGCTGTGAGTGCAGCACTTTTCCTACTAAAGTTGTCTTTAGCCCACATTAAGGCATCGGTAAAGTAGTGGCGATTCCTCGACCCGTTATGACCCACTTCCTGTAGTATGCCATACGAACGATCTATGGGGTTGACATTGAGGCATGGCGTAAACAAAGGCTGCCGTGATGAATCCATTGGTTCCTCCCTGTCACTTGAATTATCTTCGATCTGACTGGTCGGATACAATATCCAGAGCTAAATTATTTTCGTCTACGCCAATTTACTGTTTGTTCTTCTGGGCCTTGTTATGAGGAAGTTACCTTAGATTCCTTATTTCTGTGGGGGCCGGTGCGTGACTTCTGATAATCCCGACGGTTGGTGTCTAAAACAGGGCGGCGCCACTTCCGTATTATGCATGCTAGGAACCGAGCCCATATTATGCGCGGCATCGTTCCTACAAGAAATTACCCCCCGAACTACCAGGATAAAGCAAACGGCGCTGCTGCTGGCGAGGCAAACGTCATTGAAACGTGCCCATAGGCTTCCACCGACATTTGACCACGTTTCACGTGGCGCCGCCCCTAGGATAACGAAAGAGGCGGTGTTGACGGGTGTCTCAACCTCCTTAAATATAGGCCTCTGCTGAAGTCGAGAGGAAATCTGTCGCTGAGATAGCGCAGTTGGTAGCGCACCGCAGGCATTATGCTGAGGTCGTCGGTTCGATTCCCGCTTCCGATCACGATGGATGTTTTCTAGACTTTCATTTCTTGATTCCTCTAGCATACAAAATTGGCAATGACGTCATTAGTCACTATAAAGCACCTTCGAGTAGTAGAATAGCATTTGCAATAAGGATTGCATCTTCAACGTGTGCTCTTAACGCAATCCCTCAAAACATAAAGTATAATATATATATATATATTTTTTTTTGATATTTGTATTTATATATATGCACACAAAGCAAAAGTATGCTCTTCGGAGACTTTATTCCCAACGTTTCGTCTGAGACAGGTCTTCCTCAGGAATGAAAGAATTAGAAAAAAAATCATAAGGACTCAGGGTGGGGGCGGCGCCCCGAAACACAAGCCACATGAGAAAAAAACACACAACGACCACACACACCATACAGAGCCTATTCTGCAAAGGCAAGCAAAAAAACCAAACAAACAAAAAAAAACGAAAGAAAGAGGGTGGGAGAGAGGTGAGCAGGAACTTACTCCATGATTGCGAGTGGTGCTTATGACAGGAAATGCGGCAAGTTCATGGGTGGCGAAAGGCCAAAAAACATCCGGTGCTTCCAAGAGGAGAAAACTTCAAAGCACATGCCGCCACGAGCAGTAAGGTTACATGCGCGTCACCGGTAACAAGGATTAACTACCGACCGTCTTCAGCGGCAAGGTCAAGAATGCAAGCGGGGCCCTTTACTGTATTTTGAGCCCGAACAGCTTCCGCGACTTAAGGGGGTCCCACAAAAGCCAATGGGAGAGCCCGTTTCATGCATTCCCTTCTCCTCATGTGCCTCCCTCTGTACACGGCGTCGCGTCGTGTCTCGCCAGGTCAATGCACGGCGTGTTAACTGTTAGCACTCGGCCTGTCGCCGGCACGCGTGGACCCGTGGGCTTATTCTACGAAAATATGGCCGAGCGTGGCAATTTGTAAAAACATGAAAACAAGAAGAGAGAGGCGACCGTCGTTGTGTGCCGTGCCTCCTGGGGAACACAAAAAATAGAAAAGAAAATAAAAAGAAGGAAACAGTGGAAAAGAGAAGCAAAGCAAAACATGAACGAAAAGACAGGAAGGACGCGCGCACCCTGGGAGCAGTAGCATTGGGAATCGCAATGTGAATACAAGACGCCAAGAATAAGCTACAACAGACACCAAAATAAAATACGTGTTACACGCCCGGTTGAAATTGGAGGCTTCAACATTCGATTTCATATTTCAGGTTATTATATTATATTTCATATTACGGTCTCCTTCAGAACATCAGCATAAAAACAAGAAATGTATTCTTCAGAGGTGTTCCAGCCTTGTTTCTGTTACTGTTGAGTCGTCCGCAAACATAAAAGTAGGCAGAATGGCATATTTTTCGCTAGTAAAAGCGCCGTTCTGTGAAACCTCCGTCGATGGCGGCGGCTGACATCGCTAGCTCCGAACGAACAAAATATGCTGTCGTGGCTGCCAGAAGGCGCTGTGCCGCTCAAGTAGCAGCGGACTGGCCCTATAAAAAACTAAAGCACAGGTGGAAACCGACCAACTAAACTAACTCTGAACGCTGGCCGTGCATTTTCGGGCAGCTTCTCTCCGGTATGGTTGATACGCAAATTATGCCCAACAATAACAAAATTCCTGTCCTTTGTCAACACGACGCGTGCAACTCAAAAGGTCCTAGCACTCCCGTTGACCCATTCCCATGGACCCACAGACCCCGCCCTGACGAACTGCATGCGTGCTCTGTAACTTGGAGCAGTACCGCATCCTGAGACACTGCGGCGCACTCAGAAATATTCATATCCGGTGACACTTCGAATGAACTCATAGCGAGCGCAACTCCCCCGTCGGCACCCACGTCAGGCAGTTTCGGCCCCTTGTCACCCGTCTGTCCCCATCCCAACCTCAAAATCTCACAGCATTGCATAGTGACGCCCCCGCGCCTCCCCCTCAATAATGCGGTAATTACCCTTGACAATATACAGATACGGTGGTTTCACAAGGAACCTGAAGCGCCGCTCGGACTTATATAACCTTTTCCTGGCAGGCAACAATTCTATCGGCCAGACATGCACCCTGGCCTTTGCAGAGAAACGATGAAAGGTAAAAACCATTGCGTGGCTGCGCTCTTCACCCGTTGAACGCCACGTAAGCTCCTCCGGCATGAAAGCAAGCATAAGCTGCGGCCCGCTGGTTGGTTTTTGTTCCGCCTTTCACTTTCGAGAACGCACGTTGTACTGAATGGTGCCGGCAAACTGGCCAGCTTGTAGGAAGCGAAACACAGTAGCGACTTACGGATTTTAGATGCGAAGCACCTCTTGCTCTCGGCTCCATCGTCCGTCGTCCGTCCATGCGCATCTCTCCCCCTACACTATAAAAAAACAAATAGTTACCGGCGCCGGGTTCGATCCCACGACTCTCTGGCCGCAACGGGAGGTACCTGGCGCTCTTCCCACTGCGCTACAAAAGCGAGACAGGAGCAAGTGCTAACAATGCGCCTTATGTCCTTGACTCATTCAAACTACGTCAAGAAGCTACTGATACAACGAAGGCACTCGAAGCTGAACGTCTACAGAAACGACGAACTGAAAGATTTAGAGCGGGATGTTGAATTTCCAGTGGGAAAGCTGTGGCAGGAAGCGCCACGCGCCTTGCAGCTCAAACAGAGAAGAGGACGAAGAGGGCGGGCAGCGGGATGGAAGCATGAGCACGCAATAAAGAAAGACGAGAACCACAAGGTGTTCGATCAGGTAACGCCGGTGTCGGTCTCTTCGCTGTCTCTACATTTCTCTACATTTCACTGTATCTACATCGGCGTTCACAGTACTTTCCCATTCGTGCTCCGATAAATGAAACAACATAACGGCAAAACCATGGAACCTACACGGAACCCCTATGATGCTTCGCATCCTCCTCATGGTTCCCAAGGGAAGAGGGTATAATTTTTTGTACTCGACCCTTGGCATCAAAAACATCCAAATCATAGCAATGTGATGTTTGCAGAAGGAACGCCGTTTATGCAGTTCCTTCATAAACCTAACGAGTTACCGTTACATTTCCACCGACCCGTAATGGAACGGTGGCGTTGGAACGCCATTCCGTACAACACTGCGTCATTGGGTTTTCCATAAAGATTTGTGGTTAGTTTTCATCCTTTACTGACCCTGTGACGCCAAGAAAGATGATTGTTTCAGCCGAGTACTGATAAGAAAGGAGATAGGGAGGTTACAATTGTTTTAACCAGAAAGGCAGAGGAGAAGTTCCTGTTCGCTATGTTGCCAAATTAGGAAAACGTTGTCTAGGAAGCGTTTGTATTAAAAGGGCTTCAGAGTGCATTTATCAAGGTATGCTGTTTCGAGCGAACACATGAAAATATCAGCATAGCTTGGTCCCACCCTCTTTCCCATTGAAGTGCCGTTTATCTGAATATATTGTGCATTTTCGAATATAAAGATATTTATTCCGAGAACCAGTTTTAGCAACGTTGCCGGCGTGTCACCACCAACCTGACTTGATTCACAGATGGCATTGTAGGTTTTACCAACAGCTCGAATACCATCGCCGTAAGGTATATTTGTGTTGAATGACGCTACGTCCCAAGTGACGAGGAGCTAACCGGGCGGAATGTAGAGTTTCATAATATAGTTTAAAAATGGTTTGTGTCTTTGACAAATGAAGGGAGCTTAGGCGGGATGTTGTTTATCAGCGAGTCTACATACAAGGAGAGTTATTCTATCAGTGTGCCAATTCCGCATACGATGACTTGAACTGGATTATCCCCTTTGTGCATTTTTCGCAGTAGGTAGAATCTCATTCAACCAGACTGAGTGGAACAAGGGTAGGTATTGCGTCTGGTACTGTCCTTTTAACCTGTGCGAAAGTTTGCAGTTTTTTTTATACTAGAAATAAATTCTTCTGTGGGATCGGCATCGATCGCACGCTTATAAAAAGAACAGTCGGATAACTGTCTCAGGGCTTCGTTGACATGGTCAGGTTTAGTCATGACAGCTATTGGGCCTCTTAGAATGCTGGCCTAATGATAAGTTCAGGATGTTTCGCTATCACCTTGAGCGCGTTTTCTTCATCCACTTGAGAAGTTGTTTCGATATGCAGCCTTCTTTTCGCAGGCGTCAAGAATTTCCCGTGTGACTGACGATATATACATGTATAGATACTCGTCACGCTATGTCGGGGGAGTCCATTGCATGTGAGAGAGTAAATGGTCGTGCATCTAATTAGAAATGGGGCGATCATCCAAATACTCTCGGTGTCGTAAATTGCGGCGTAAGTTATTCTTGTCTTTTAAGAGGCAACATTCTTCAAAATCACCAGTGGCGTGGCAAATACTTAGACCAAGATATAACACAATCAATTCAGGAGGAGAGTAGGGTAGTGGAGGACATATTTAGAATACAAGAATTCATAGTACAAGCTGATTGCAGTATTGGCTTGCATTCTTCGCGTACTCTAACATCTAACCGCTGTTGATACGCAGCAGGCTGCACAATTTCATAGCAGGGAAATTCCTCAGATTTGACTAAACTGATTGCTTTGCTCTTTTTATGTTTGTATTCCTGTAATAAACCTACATGGAGTGAGGTCGGCACGGATAACATCCTTAAGTGCTTTCAGTGTTGCCGAACGATTCGGAAAGCTCATAGTGATGAATAAGAACTCTTGCGAGTTTAAGTGAAGCATTTTTAAATACTATAACATTTTGCTATGTGATGGGCGGAAAGTTTCGACGTAGCGGTTCTAACAGAGTTTGTGGGCACTTACAGGGTTTGAATGTTTTGACGTGAGTTTTGATGGAAGAGGCATGCATTTGGGAACGAATTCTTTTGTCGTCATTATTTCTTAAAATGGGAAATGTTTCAAAAATTCTTGGTAAACAGCACCGTTTGATGCTTTCCTGGGTTGTCACTTTTGCCACCAAGGTTTGTTGAAGTCGACGTACTTGTGGAGTTTGTATCAGGGGTCTCAGGGGCGCGGGAAGTGGCGCAGGGAGCGCTGGAAGCGGGTAGACCGGTGGAAGTCACACGTCCGTGAATGCTCGAACCACGGTCAGACGATTGTTCTGCCGGGTTACCAATCGGATGCGTAGGTGAAGCCAGGGCGGCCGCAGATGAATCCGAGTGGCTGGCACGTGTCGTATGATGGGTTCCAGGGCGACCTGATGCAGATTGTGGGCTCGAACGCAATCATTCCTGTGGGTGGACTATCGTTCCGTTGGGGATGACTCATGGTTGACGCCGGTTCTCCAGCGTGACCAGGTGGTAGGTTAGGCGGTGCGTGGGCAACCGGGGAGGTGTTACATTGATGAGGCGTTTCACGGGCTGAGTTTGGAGGACAAATGACTGACGGCTTGAAAGCACGTGATCCTGTGCCCGGTAAATCAGTTCTCAAGTTGTGGCCCGCGATTGGCCTTCGGATGAAGGGTAGGTTGCGGTGAGTTTTATGGCGGTTGCGGTTTCATGCCGAGATAAGTGTGGTGTAGATGCGTGTGATCTCGGGAAGCTCTTATGCGGTGAAGTCGCGTAAGGCTTGGTACCTGTCAAAAATCACCCGTCGTGTTCCCGAGCTTATTTGGTTGGTAAATTTCATGCAGGATTAGGGTTGTAGCGGTGCAAGTGGCAAAGTCCTGCAAGGAGGGAACGTCTTTATTGACGGCACCAGACAGGCACACAAAGGCTGGGGTGTTTTTGTCGCGGATCAAACTACTGATGAAGGTAGTTGGCTTGTGATTTAACTAGCAGGACAGTACTGGTGTTTTCTTTTGGAAAGTTCACGGAGACGTTCGTACCCGTTGTCTTTCCAGAACCCATAGTGCAATGATGCTTATGAATAAGGCACGATGTGGCCAGTAAACATGTACTGTAAACGAGAAGACTAACAGGTAATGAACTAAAGGTCATTACGTTTCAGTTTTGGGGCAAGCCTTCGTCAGAATAAAAGGAAATGTCAAGTAAACTGGCTTATAAAGCATCAGGAGACAATCACAGTAAACACAGGGACACGTGTTGAATCGGACACGATGACAGCAGTTGATGAATATTTTGATTCCATATCAGGGCTAACCGAATTTATAAGTTGCACGTCGCTGACGCGGGCAGAAATAAAAAGAGCTGTAGAAAAAAAGAGGATACAGTGAAAAATAAAGGTACATAGAGAGTAACAGAAAAAGGGTAAGGGAAAAGAGCAATCAATGAAAAACAGGCGTTCTACTGAACAGCGGAGTCAGCATAAAATACTCAATGCAGAACGAAAAGCAAACAGGCTGAAACAGTGACGTCTGAACACTCAGCCCACTCGTAAGCAATTCGGAAAAGTTGGCATCACTTGTGAAACTGATGCTGAAGCTAAGATGTAAAAAATGCTAATTCCGGACACGCGCCCAACCAAGTACACGCAGGCCAATACACACACAAATAAATCTATATAAACATCAGCACAAACGTTACATAGAGGCGATCAATGCGACGAGAAAGCCACCGCGCCAACGTGTTTATTGAAGCCCGATTGTAAATTTGAATTTGGTGAATGAGATAAGATTCCCCGACTTTCCTATATTGATGTGAGCGAAAACAGGATTCAATAATTGTTGCTTTTATGTTGTTAAATGAGTGACCAAATACATTGATATGATGGCACAACGGCAAGTTTGGGAAGGGCTAGACACGCGTTTGTGATTATTGAAATCAAGTCTGAAAGACTTGCTGGGCTGGACAATATACAGAAGCCGGCATTCGGTACACTCGAGCAGATAAATCACGTTTTCGGGTTCGGAAGTAAGATTACCTTGTATGTTTAGTGTACACTTGGAAGCTCTACTGCTGGCTGTGGCATGTTTATGTGGCGACAAATTTGACATCGCTGTTTTTGGCAGGGTTGGCAGAGAATGCAAGATGGGCGAGCGCTCTTAGAATAGGTGAGTGAGTCGCGTAGGCTCGCTTATCCCTGATTGACTACGCGAGGCAGATCTTCAGAATTGCTTTGGAGCCTCTGGCTTTGCATAAGTATGTTATGGTGCTTCTTGAAAATAGATGTTTTTTAGGGGCTGAGGATGAATAACTGAGTACCAGATTAGTGGTTTGCTGAGTGCGAGGTTGTGTCGTAAGGACTAAAAGGCCGTTGCGATCAAGCTTCCTTGCGAGTCTGACTGCATCGTCCATAATTTGTGGGGTATTTTTTTCTAGTCAGGGAGGCAAGGACTACTGCGCAGCATTTATTGTAGTCAGATTCTTGGGGAATATATTTTAAAGGATATCAATTGAACTCTAAAATCTGGCCGGTTCGCTGCTCGTCACTTTGGACGTAGCTTCATTGTACACTAACATATCTCACGGCGATGGCATGCGAGCTGCGTTGAAACCTATGATACGTTCTTCGAAACAAGTCCGATTGATGGTGGCTGTCTGGCAAAATAGTTAGAACTGCTTTTTGAGCTGAATAACTTTGAATTAGATAATGCACAGTTTATGCAGTTAAACGGTACTTCAATGGGCACGGTGGTGAGACTAAGCTATGATAATATTTTCATGTTTTTCCCAAAACAGCGTATCTGGATAAATCCGCTCTTAGCCCTTTATTATAAACGCTTCATACAGGGCATTTGCCTAAATTCGCACATTGCGAACAAGAACTTCTCTCTTTTATATCTGGTTTCAACAACTGTCACCCCCTTATATCATTTTCGTATCAGCAAACAAGGGAATCCGACTTCAATCAAAGCTTCGTGGTATTTCGTGCCGCCCTGACTAGACAAAAATTCACCACACAGAATATTTACGATGCAGTGAGACACGCAAGCAAGCTTGATCGCAAGGAACTTTCTGTCATGTTCGTGCTCAGGCAGATGCACGTTGTGTATATTATTTATCTTTTCCTTTTTTCTTCAGCGTATGCATGTCATATATACGTGCGCTGCACTGAAAAGACGCCGCTGTGAGTGCAGCACGTTTCCTACTAAAGTTGTCAGCCCCGTACGCTTGGGCGTCGATAAAAGAGTGGTGATTTCTCGACCCTTTATCACCCTCTCCTTGAAGCATGTCGCGCCAATGGTGAGTGGGGATGACACTGAGACAAGGTGTAAAGAAAGACGGCCGTGATGAATGCATGTGTTCCTCCCTGCCATTTCTATTATCTGCGATCTCACTGGTCGGCTACAATATCAACAGCTAACATAGATTCCTATAGGCTACTTACAGTGTTCGTTCTTCTCGGCCTTGTAATCATGATGTTACCTTAGATGCCTTCTTTTGTGGGCATCCGTCCTTGACACATAGTAATCCCGGCTGTTGCTGTCTAGGACAGGGCGGCGACACTAACCTAGTATGAATGCTACGAACCGAGCCCGTGATATGCGTGGCAACTTTACTACAAATGACCCCCGAACCACCAGGGCATAGAAAACGGCGCTGTTGCTTGCGAGGCAAACCTCAGCGCAAAGCGCCTATATGCTTGTCCTTTTCGAAATAAGCTCAGTTGTTAGAAGCACCCGTCTCGTGAGCCACCATCCTTTGTTGTAATCCTCCCATTCACTAAGTACATACTAGCGCAACAGCACGTTTGTTTTTGTAGTACTTGTTGTGTCAGTCTTCACACCAGCTATCCACCTACATCATCATCATCACCATCGGAATGTATGTTCTCTTCAGAGTCGGGGCTCTGGAATCACATAACGGGAATGGGCGGACATATCAGCTCGAAAATGGTCATAATCGCTAAGAGAGAAACACAACATGAATAACAAGATTGCATAAATATTGGAAAGGAAAGGACGTGGCAGCTTATATATATTCGTTAAATGTTGAAACGAAAACAGAACCGGAGAAAAAAACCGAACTGCAAACAAATAAGAAAAGATGAGACGACCCGTAAAATACGCCACAGAAGAAAAGCCTCATCCCAGCAGCTATTTGCCCGCGTGCAGTAAAAAGGACCTAAACGAGGAAAAAAAACAGAAACAATAAAACAACAGATGTACAAAAATGTTTGTATTTTGCGGGTGAAGCTCTTGATGGTTCCAGTTTGGTCTTCTTTTATGCTCGTTTGTTTTAAGCGAGCGCAATCGAATAAGAAAGCCTACAAGGTCATAAACCCAGCGAATGGGCTGCGATATTTTTTCGGCGGAGATTTTGCGCTGAAGTGATGAGTTTTACGTTTTTACACGTGTCAGTAATCCTTGCCTGGGTTTAGCAGCCTGTCCTATAGAAATACTTGGTTGGCGTCCCCTGAGCTGCGTTCGCCGACGCTTTCTCGTTAACAACGTGAAAATTTGCCCAGGGAGACAGCGTTGTTAAGCACCCGAACGAGTTTTTCTTACCGTCGGCCATTCACGTCGGGCGGAAACTTTAGTGGTGCGGTTTCGAACGTTCGAACGTTTTACAACTTGTTTGTTTTAAATAGTATATTGGGGCGGAATAATATCTAAACAGCAGTACCTTTCCTTCTAAAAATAGTGGTCTTTAGTCAGGCAGCCATCTTTCTTCTGATCTGTCGAGTGAGCGCCACCAGATATCATTTTCTTGTTTTTATAGTGCATAGAATAGCTGCAGGGCCGTATAAAAACATTCCTTATTTATGCACAAAAGTAGAATCGCACACTTAGAAGTAAAAAAAAATAGTCGCAATTTATCAAGTTAACACCGCTTATATATTTATTCACAGTGAAAAGGTTGCATCTCACAAGAACTTTTTTTACTTCCAGGCTGCTGACGGAACCACAATGTTTTTTTCAGAGGTAAGATACTTGTTCAGACACTTGCATTTTACCCATGAAATGGTGGTTTATTTTGAAACATTGGCCAAAACTTAGCCCTGAATTTTACTACTTATCCTTTATTCGTGCAAGCATAAGGGTGTTTTTCCAAGTGCTATGTGTTGATGGAAATATCTGCGTGTTTATCGAAGCGTAATGAAAATTGCAGGCGGCAAGGGTATATAGTTTGGTATAGAGATGCGTCGCTCATGAGTGGTCCGGATCTTTTGAGCCACCCTTTTTGAAGAGCGAGTGAGCGGTAGCTCAGTAAAAGTGAGCGGCGGTTTTTTTGGGGAGAGGGAGCCCCTTCTCGCCCCCTCAGTTATTGATTGATTGATTGTGGGGTTTAACGCGCCGACGCAACGCAGGCGATGAGGCGCGCCGTAGTGGAGGGCTCCGGATTAATTTTGACCACATGGGGATCTTTATCGTGCGCCGAAATCTCGTACACACGGGCGTTTTTGCTTTTCGCCTCCATCAGAAAAGCGGCCGCCGCGGCCGGGAATCGAACCCGCGACCTCGTGCTCAGCAGCGCAACGCCTTAGCCACTGAGCCACCGCGGCGGGTCCCTCAGTGATCCGTGTCGAACGGGACGCGAATGGGGCGAGCAACAGCACAGCTGACCATGGAGGAAGAGCCAACGGAGCTGCGGAGCCGGGTCAAAGCTCCGTGCGCCAGTTATTGCCGTCGCGAAAAAGCAACTCCACTGCCGGCCACCTAGGGCTATTTTTCCACATTCCAACAGCGCCCCCTGTTGTAGGAGCAGACAATTCGAGTCAGGAGAACCAGATGCAGTTTTGACCCGTTCTTCGGCTCTTCCGGCTGTTCTGCTGAGTTACTGAGCCGAAGAAACGGGTCAAATGAGCCGTCCCTCTGCGCCATCTTCTATTATTGGCGCCAAAAAGCAACTATACTGCCGGGGCAGCTGGGGCTAATTTTCCAAATTCCTCAAGCGCGCCCCCAGTCGTTGGAGCGGACAATTCGAGTGAGGAGAACCGGGTGCAGTTTTGACGTGTTCTGCGGCTCTTCAGGGTCTTACGTTCAGTTACTATAGTGCCAGTATATATTAGGCACTATACAATTACTGTACAGTGAACAAGAAGTATTCTAGTTCGCAATAGTTACTGAGCCGAAGAGCCGAAGATGCGGGTCAAATGAGCCGTCTCTCTGCGCCATCTACTATGGGTGCGAGAAAGTAACTGTACTGCCGGGCCAGCTGTGGCTAATTTGCTAATTTCCCAAATTCGTTCAACGCGCCCCCTGTCGTTGGAACAGACAATTCGAGCCAGGAGAACCGAATCCAGTTTTAACACGTTCATCTGATCTTCCGGCTCTTCCGTTCAGTTACTGAGCCGAAGAACGACTCAAAAGACCGGGCTCTTTTTCGCGTCATCTAATCTTTATTAGTTTCGCGCCATCTATTATCGCAAGAAAGTTACTGCCCTGCAGTTACTACTGCAGAAAGCTACTGCCTGGCCGGGGCAGTTGCTCGGTAGGGATAATTTACCAAATTCGTCCAGCGCATTCTGTCGAGTGAGAAGACAGTCCGAGTAAGAAGAGCTGGTAATATTGAGCAGTTTTTCGGTTCTTCGCACCCGGGGCCCTATTCTCGACTGCACAAATTGCCGGAAATTCACCATGGTTGCCAACAATTTGTCGGAAGTCTTTTCTGATTCGATTTCAATTTTGTTCACGTTCTTTCGGGTAACAAAGCGTTTGTGTGTGTGCTGTCGTCATTTTGAGGTTTTATGACGTTTAGGGGCACCAGTTCTAAAGTTTGCCTTATTTACCTTTACTTAAAGTGCATAATTCTAGGCCGGCAATAAAAAAACAGACAAAAAGCACTAGACTTGACAACGTAGGCCTGTCCTGTCTGTTCAACAACAATAATGCTTGTAATACACGCCTTCTCTGCGAATGGCTGAAAAACCATGACATAATTTAAGCAGTTGGCGGAACGATTACATCATCAATTGGCAACTTCATGCCTGCGTAAAAGTGACGTAATGGTACGTAACAGCTTGAAAATGGCGGCTGTTTTTGACGCAAAATACAAGCGAAATAGGGCAAAAAATGCCCGGCTTTTCTGCACGGCGAAATGTCCGCTAATTTGCAGCAGGCACAGTTTCGCATGAGCTCTGTGTAAGGCACGTTTCCTACCCAAACAAATTATGCTTTCCACTGCTTCCAAGTCAGCGATCATGGAGCATAAAAATAACGTGCAGTGTTTTGCTTTTATGTTTGGCAATAAAATAAAAATTACTTGTTAGGCGTAACCACAACATAAGAGGGCAGTACAAGCCTCTCTACGACAATGAGCACCCAATGCCTGGCGTTTGTCCATGCTCCTACTAGTAAACGTTTGGGTCACATGATCGAACTCAACAGGAAAATAACAAATAAACGTGACTATTTCATTCATTACAGCGCTGATTGAAGTCGAGCTTGACGAATGAGTGAATCGGCGACATCGGTGCGCTCCGCGGTTTTCAAGCGTAGCGCTTCGCTGCTCTTATGTGTCATAGAAGTGATTGTCGTGGCCGTCTTTTACTGTGATAACGCCATAAACTTGTAATGTAGCAGCAGGCGATGGCATGGCGGTGGTGGCGGCGGGGAAGGTGATAACGCAACAAAGCTTGCATTGAAGCAGAGATCCCAGCTATGTTACTAAAACCGAATAAAAGAAATAAATAGATACGGTAAAAATGTGTGTGATATTCTTTAATTCGACATCCGCCTTTCCCTCGCTTTTGGATGAACGTTACTCGAACGCCTTTTGGTGTTTACGCCAAATTTGACCTCCAGAATTGTGTTTTTCTTGTAAGCCTCAGCTACCGTCTTCATTTTTATAGTACATTCAAAGTGTTTTTATATCTTTCTTGTATAATATTTCCTACCTTGGCAGCGATCTTTATGAATGACTCGTCAAATTACACTGCATATCGTCATAGTAAAGGTGCATTGCTTATGCCGTGCTTACGCAAAAACACATGGGCGAATTGCCGGCAGTTTGTACAGTCGAGAAAAGGGCCCCCGGTCTTTTTGAGAGCCACTCTTCGCGAAGCGGATCTCCTGATGGGCTTTTTGGGAACAGCGGTTGAGAGACCGCGGCGGCGGCGGTGAATGACAGATCGTAAAGACGCAATGGCAGCCGTGAACGAAGTGCCTCTGTATTTTCAAAGTAACAGGAAAATAAACTCGTGTGACTACGTGATTCACCAAAGTTACATTTGTGCGTTAAGCTGTTGTCCGAGTCAGGAACGAGATGGATCTTCTGAGCTGCTCAGTTCAGCGGCGATTCTCGGCTCCCGGCGGTTCTTTTGCAGAGCGGCTCTCCTAAGAACCGCCGCTGAGCGATTGCTCGCTCGATAAGGAAATCGTGCTGAGCATGGCTCTGGACGAGTCGTGTCGGCACGTTCTGGTAGAGTTATTAGAGGCGTATAGGCCGAACATGAAGGAAAGAAAAGGTTGCGGCCGACCCAGCTGGGTCTTGTGCACAACTTTCGCGTCATCTATTAACGCTGCCAAAAAGCGGACCCGTCTCGCTTCGAATAAATTGAACAGTTTTGTTCACAAGTCAGAATATTAAAATTAGTTTCTTGCATCATATTTTCCAGAATCATTTTTTCTTGCGTCACTGCTCACTTGTAGAGATCATATTTGCGAGGTAATAAAGTTGACAAAAAAGTGTATTTGTTTCTTTATATAACGACCGAGAGTGATCCTGAAATACCACTGACACATAAATACTTTAGTAATTATGGTGAGGCCAATTCTTTTCAGTACAAATACACCGAATGTTGTCACAAAAAATGTCTCAAAAACAATTAGGCAATAATTAATATTATGCATGCTTAACGCAGGTTACAGACCTAAATGGACCGCTGTACCGTTGAAATCAACCGGTTCACTTCAGTGAACTGATCCGGTCTGAGCCGGTCACTGGAATGAGCCGTTTTGCCCATCTAACTTTGCCCATCTAACTCGGGAATTCCATGCCCACGTTGTCTTCGCGCAACATCAACCAGCGTAAGAAAATACGCTACGCTTATATCGAAGCTCTAACGACAACCTGTGGGTGCGACCTGTTGAGTTTTCCAAGATAAGAAATTTCACGCCCTAAAATAATTAGACAAACGAGTCAAATGAGAGACACATGCGCTACTTGACGATGAAATTTTATTTTCTAGTCAACACATGTAACCAATAGTGATAACAAAAAAACTAAAAAAGAGTAGATGTGGTGTGTAAATGGGCGGGTCCATTTCGCATTGCCTATGTCATGAGCCCGCCGAGAAATGACGGCCCTTCCGCGGTCAACAATAAGGAGACCATGCTGACGTCGCCTTCGCCCTCGCGATGTATTTTATCTGCTTCTACGATCTCCCGTGTGGGCTGATCAAGGTCAGGGAACACCGCCATGCATTGTTCAGACATAGCCGAACACCTGCAGTAGTGGCAATGACTGGTCACGATTGCAAGTTTTCGACTCTATTTGAATAATGCACGCATAAGTTTTGTGACTCTGATCAGCCCAAATGCGAGATAGTGGAAGCAGCTAAACTGCATCGAGAGGGCGAAGGCGAAGACGGCATGTTCTCCTAATCACTGGCCGCACAAGAGCCGGCCTTTCAGGGTGCGCGCATGACATAAGGAAGCGGAACACGTGCACCCACGTACACTGCGCGTTTTCCCTCTTTTAGTTTTATGCGATAGCGTGAGAAAGCTCTTTTTTCAATTTCCCCGTACCTGCTAGCCGTCCTATATCAGCCGTGCTCATTAAGAGTCCCCGGGAATGCATTACAGCTGCTAGCCGGAAGCTGCGAATGAGGCAGGACTAGGTGAGGGCTCAAGTGAACCTGTAACAGCCTGCTACGAGAGGGCCTGCCGTTGGGCTTTCTTACAAAACTCCTCGGCTGTGTGGCGAGGCCACTACGTGCGCCTTTCAGACAGGCCCCACCGTGTCGGTGACTCATACTTTCCCGTCGAGACGCGCTTCGAGGACGCAGAGGCCCCGTGATCGCAGGGGAGTCCTCCTCTCTCCCCTCTCTCGGACTCTGCGTGCGCCGAAGCTACCGACTGCTCAAAAACTATGTAAAGTACATTGTGTGTGTGTCTGGGACGTTCGTGGCGTGTGCACATTCTAGAGGGAATACTGTTTTGACCGTTGCGGTTTTTGGGGTATACATACAATCCTCTCAAGCGCTATAACCCAATTCTCTTTTAGCAGTTCATCCATGCTGTTACTCTGCTCGAGTCCTGTACTGTTACCTCGCCCGTCGAGGCATTGTTCTTTGGCTTCGGCTCACCTCTCGCTGTGAAGTAAACAGGTACGTTAGCCTACGGCTTCTGGACTTCTTGACGGCTGCAACAGCGGCTGGCAGTTCGCTTGTCCACGCTACCACGCGTATTTCGGAGGCGACGGAGCTCGGCTCGAGTGCGCCCTCGTGGTCGGAACAACTAGTTCGCAGCGGTGGGATGGCAACTTAGTAACACCAGGAGCCAGCGGTCCGAGATCCAACACCAAGGACGTCGATGCGGTTTCGGATTTAGCAGAATTCCCGGCGGTCAATGGTGAGGGCGGGACTTATCTTCACTGAGAATTACCAGGCTTCTGAGGATAGCTGGTAGGGCGTGTATTTTTGTCGTGTGGGGTATATGCGCGAACTATTTTTGAAGCAGTGGGAAGGCAGTACTCAAGACCTGGGACGAATTTGAAGGCGTGGAAAAAACCGCCGTTGTTGGAGCTGGCAAAAGAGCTGCGTTTGGATGTTACGGACGCGCTGAGAAAGCGAAAGCTGATACAGGCTATACTCGCTGTTGGCGCTGACGATGACGAGCGGTCGGAATGCATTGAGCTGATCAACAGCAGGGAGACCGCTAAGCATCAGAATGCCGAGGCAGAGGCTGAGCGCCAGCATGAGTAACGCGAGAGGCAGAAATAGGAAGGATAACCAGAGCTCGAGAGGCAGAAACGGCAACGAGAACGGGAGCTCGAGAGGCAGAAACAGGAAGATTGGAAGAGTGGCTCACAGAGGCAAAGGCTTTCGGAGAGCACGTCAAGGAAGTCGAGTGCTTGGGTCTTGAGCAGTTTTACCGCCGTCTACCAGAAAACATAGACTCTGGGTGCATGATAGGCCAGAGCTAAATACTGTGGATCAGGCAGCAAAGCTAGCCGAAACGTTCGTCCCACGTCGAGGTGCGCAGGGGCCGGAAAACGGCCAAAAGGAGTTCAAGCCGAGAACTGCTGAGTCAGGGCCGAAAGGCAGAGCTCCCTACGAAAAGAGCTGAGCGAAAGTGGCGGAATTTGCGAATAATGAAACGGGCTCGGATGACTAAAAAAGCGCAAACGCAGATGCACAGGACGGAAAAAAGGCTTTCGAAGCGCGCAAGCAGCCCGCGTGGTACAATTGTGGCGAGAGAGGGCATTTTGCCGCAAGTTGCAAAAAGGGCAAGCTTGTCTTTCACATAGTAGACCAGGACAAGTATAGTACACAACTTTTGTAGCCCTACGTACGCGAGCTTGCAGTTAACGGCAAACCTATGCCGAGTTCTTTGCGATTCCGCAGCAATGATGGAAGTGATCCACCCGTCATTTGTCGAACCGCACCAATTCACTAGTGATAATGCGTGGAAAAATGCGGCCGTAGAAACGGAAAGCCCGTGTCTCCGGATCGCCAGGATAACCACCAATGGTCCCTTCGGAAAGCTCGAAATAGAGGCCGCTGTCTCTCCCAGCCTTCCGGCGCAGTATCTGTATCGTTTCTCGAACATGTCCGATCACCTACATCGGGAAAGGGGACTTGTTTTCGGGGAGGGAATAGTGTTGGCGCTGACACACTCGAAGGCTCGCGAACTCGGAGCGAAGGCGGCGGTTGAAAGCAGGAATGATTCGCGTGGACAGGAGGAGGCGAGGCTTGCTGGGACTAGCGCCGACGTTGGTCTCGAACGCAGTCAGTCTGCCTCCTTGCAGGTTCAGATCTCAGGTGTCGAGCAGAAGCAGCAGCCCGCCGAAACAGATGATTCTCTGGAAGAACTTTTTGTAGCACCGACTTGGGAAAGATTAGAGCAGCTGCTGAACGTCGGTAGTATGGCCCTGAGCGCGGAGCAAAGAAAAGATCGCACGCTGGAAAAGTTACTGGACAATGTAGTTGAAGGGGTTCCGAAAAAGAATGTAGGGTTCCAGACGAGGGAGGAGATACTTTATCGCAAATATCGAGATCGGAGAGGGGTAGAGTATGACCAATTAGTTGTCCCGCAGGTCTGTCGTCAGGATTTATTGCGTCTCGCACAGGGCAACTCGTGGTCAGTGTACCTAGGCATACGAAAAACAAAAGACCGCCTGGGCACTCCTTGCCAGGATACTTTCGCGACTTCGAAAAATTTGTGCACTCGTGTGATGTGCGCCAGAGAGTGTGCAAGTGGAGAGACAAAACCAAAGCGCCCATGAAACTTGTGCCGGTTATCACGGAGCCCTTCCGCCGTCTCGTGATCGACACGGTTTGCCCACTGCCTGCGACGACCTCTTGCTACCGTCACATTTTGACAGTGCTGTGTCCTGCTAACTTCCCCGAGGCCGTACCCTTAAAGGAGTTGTGTCAGAGGAAATTTTGAATGCCCTACTGTCAGTGTTCGCGAGGGTTGGCTTCCCGGCGGAAGTACAGTCAAACCAGGGTACAGTTTTTACGAGCGCACTAACGACGACGTTTCTCGAGAAGTGCGGAGTAAAGCTATTTCATAGTTCGTGTACCACCCTCAGCCGAACTCTGTCGAGAAGCTGCAGTCAGTAATGAAACGCGTTCTAAGAGCCATGTGCTACGAACGAAAGGCTGACTGGGACCTGTGTTTGCCGGCCGCGATACTTGCTTTGAGAACGGCTCCTCACAAGACGACCGGGTTCACGCCAGCGGAGCTTGTTTACGCACGCTCATTACGTTCCCCCCAACGCAAACCACGGGAATCGTGGGAAGGTAGGGGCGAAGACCTGATCGTTGTAGAATACGTACTCTCGCTGATGGACCGCTTGCACAGGGCACAGCAGCTAGCGGCCACCGCAATGAGCACAGCCCAGAAAAAGTCAAAGCCTAACTACGACAAAGGAGCCAGGGCACTTCAGTTTGAGGTTGGAGACCATGTAATGATTTTGCGGCCGTCTCAACGCCACAAACTAGAAGTTCAGTGGAAAGGCCCGGCATAAATCCTTCAAAAATAATCGGATGCAAACAACGTTGGGAGCGTTCCTGGAAAGAGCAAGCTCCAGCAAGTATACCACATCAACTTACTAAAGCCCTACAGGCAGCGGGAAGCGGTGGTGCAGATGCTAGTTAACATACCCGAAGAGATTCCCCCCGAGATTCCGGAATTGGGGCCGCTTACCAATGACGGCGCGAGTAGACTCATTAACGACCTAGTAACCATGGCGGAGCTGAAGTCTGACCAAAACCGTAAGTTGCAGGCCCTGTTGGAAGAGTTCTAGGACCGGTTTTCGGGTAAACCCGGCTTAACGTCCCTCAACGCATGACATCAAGCTTACGTCTTCCAAGCCCGTGCGTTGAAAGGCGTGTCGAGTGTCCCCACGGCAACGCAAAATTTTGGAAACTGAAATCCAGAAAATGTTGGCTCTGGATGTGATAGAGGCTTGCGAAAGCGACTATACTTCGCCCCTGATACTGGTTGAAGTTCCTGGCAAGGATCCGCGACCATATATACACTATACGAAGTAAACCTTATCACCAGAAACCAAACCTACCCGATACCGAACATAAAGGAAATTATTGAGAAAGTAAGCAGTGCTTGCTTCATTTCCACTTTTGTCATAGTGCGGGGATACTGGCAGATTTCGATGACGAAGAAAGCTAGCCGATACGCGGCGTTTATTTTAACAATGGGGACCTTCCCACCAAAGGTTTTGAGTTGTGGGCTGAAAACGCGCATAATATTTTTGAAGTCACATGTACAAAGTGTTACGGGGGTTCGACGACTTTGCGTTGGCCTATTTTGACGAGGTGGCTATCTATTCCGCCTCGTGGCCGGAGCATATAGAACACCGGCGCTCCGTGCTTTCACGCTTGCGTGAAGCTGGCTTAACGATCAAGGCACCTAAATGCCAAATGGCATGCGCGGACGTCACTTACCTTGGTCACGTTATAGGTAGGGGTCATCGCCGACATTCTGAAGTTAGGGTAGCGGCAATCCGAGACTTCCCGCAGCCCCGAACCAAGAGGTACATTACGAGGCACTCTGAGCTGGCTAGCCCTCTAACCGATGCGCTTCGGAAAACAGTCGCCTGTCGGAAAACAGTCTGAAAAGAGGCAAACAGTCGCCTGGGACGAAACAAAAGAGCAGGTGTTTGCCGACCTGAAAAATGCTCTAACTATCCACCCTGTACTGAACTTGCCAGACTACTCAAAACCCTTCGTAGTCCAGTGTTATGCTAGTGACCGTGGGATGGGCGTAGTTTTGTGTCAGAAAGCTGACGAGGATGAGGAGCACAAGGTATTGTACGGAAGTCGTAAGCTGACGATTCGTGAAGAAGCGTACAGCGCCTTCGAAAAGGAGTGTGCGTGTCTCGTTTGTGCGGTGCAAAAACGGGCCTGTTACCTAGCCGGCTCGAAGTTTATAGTAGACACTAACCACTGCCCTCTCACGTGGCTGCACACGATGTCCTCAAGGAACGCTCGCCTCCTACGCTGGAGTCTGGCTTTGCAGCAGTATACGTTTGAAGTTGGGTACAAAGAGGGGTAACTGAATAGCAATGCTGATGGCTTAAGTCGTAGTACTCAAGGCAAGAAGTGGCCTATAGACGACTGATTTTGTCAATTTCATTATTTTTTCTGAAGCAGATTTCGCCCCTTACAATTACATTTCTTTTTGTGTAGGACATTTCCAGTCACGCGAAATTTCACCTTTCCAGTTTGTGTGCTTGTCTAAAGTATTGCTGAGGTAAAATATAACTAGTGTAGTTAGTTTTTCGCGTATGTTTTTCGCCACTAAAAGCCTGGTAGAGTTTCAATGTGGATTTTTCTTCGCACTTGCCGGCGATGCGGTTGTCTTCCTGTGTGGTTCTGTTGCTTGCCTGAGCAAGCCAGATACGTTCTTGGCAAGCCACCATTCGTCCAGTGATTGGCCCGGTTGAGCTCCAGCACGGTGTCTTACAGCCCAGGCCTGGAGTCGAGCATCTGGCGAGCACTTCACTCCAAAATCGTACCTCCGGGCAACGGTTGAAGAACCTTATCCATCGTGATCTCGGACCGTCGGCGGAGAAGCTGTTGTGATTGGGGCCGCCATCGGGCTTTCTTTCAACACTCCTTGGCTGTGCGGCGAGGCCACAACGTGCGCCTTTCAGACAGGCCCCACCGTGTCGGTGACTCATACTTTCACGTCGAGACGAGCTTCGAAGACGCGGAGGCCCCGCGATCGCAGCGGAGTCCTCCTCTCTCCTCTCTCTTGGACGCAAAGTGCGCCGATGCTACCAACTGCTCACGAACTCTTGAGATAGAGAGAGAGAGAGAGAGGAAAACTTTATTGAGCTGTTATATGCGTGGGGATGGCTTCTTAGTTCAGAAGTCCAAGCGTATTCTTCGCACGTTCCGCCCTCTCCGTCAGAATGACCTGGTCGGCGAGGTGTATGCTGTACAGCGCTGTCGCCCACTGCTCGAAGTTGGGGCTATGGAACGGGGATGGCAAGTCTGGGTTTTGGCTACATTCCCAGACCACGTGATATCGGGAGCCTGATTTTCCACAGTACGTGCATTGAGGTAGATGCTGATCGGGGAATTGCATATGCAGCCGGACTGGGTGAGGGTACGTGTTTGTTTGAAGTAAGCAAAATGTCGAACCTTGTTTTGTACTGAACTGTGGGTGAGGTGGTGGATTGACTCTACGTTAGCCGGTAATGCTGGGTAATGTTACGGTAAGTCACAACAGGGGTGGGGTCATGTTCTCCTTTCAGGGCCTGGTGGGCGAGTGCGCAAGCCGTCGCGTGGGCGAATTCGTTGCCCGCGAGGGAGGAGTGTGCCGGCGCCCAGACTATTGTGATATGCCGTTTGGGGGGGTTTGGGCTCAGGATGCGGTATGCTGCGAGGGTCACCGATCCATAAATAAGGCCCGAAGAAGATTTACACGAACCCTGGAAAGAGCGTTGTGAGCGTGTGTGACGTTCGCAGCAGGCCTGCAGAGCTCTGTAAAGAGCGTTGTGTGTGTGTGACGTTCGTGGCGTGTGCACATTCTAGAGGGAACGCTGTTTTGACCGTTGCGCTTTTGGGTATAAATACGAGCCTCTCAAGCGCTATAACCCATTCCTGTTTGAGCAGTGAAACCATGCTGTCACTCTCCTCAAGTCCTGAACTGTTACCTCGCCCATCGGGGCTTTGTTCTTTGGCTTCGGCTCAGCTCTCGCTATGAAGTAAACAGTTACATTAGCCTACGGCTTCTGAACTTCTTGAGGGCTGCAACAGCGGCTGGCCGTTCGCTTCACCACGCTACGAGGCGACGGAGCTCGGCTCGGGTGCGGCCTCATGGTCGATACAACGCGCAGCACCAGCTGACATGTGGAAAGAAAGACAATGATAGTATCGCCGAGACAAATTAAAAGATACACTAAACAGCAAGGCCCGCGCCTGCGCAGTGCCGTTTCTCGTACGCTCAGTGTTCAAAAAAATTTCGCAAACCTTCACCAGCCGTGTCTGCAACTGACGCCATCACACCAAAGCAGCTATCCTATCTCAACTGAAGCCGGCATAAACATGTGTCATCACTACAGTGGATGGTTAGTGTCTGAACGCCAGTGATTCAAAAACGTAATTACCTGAACGCCTATGTTTAACGCCGGTGTTTGAAAAGGAATGGTGGTCTAGATTATGAGCAGAAATGAAATAAAATGTCTCCTTGAAAAAACTAAAAGCAAGTTTACAGCGCTAGTTAAATTACAGTTTGTTAAATTCACTTTGCAAATTTCCCGAGTTTTAATCACAACCGCAACGCGTGTGGGGCAAAGAAAGAATGGCACCACGCGCCCAAAATAAAAAAAAAACACACAAAATATTTCAGGATGATGCCACCCAAAACCCTTACGGAAGACTCCTCGTCATGGCCATACTGAGAAGCGGCAGAGTCATTCTCGCTACCACGAAAATAGAGAAAATGTTAACGAATTCTGCGACATTGTAAAACGCCTAACCAGGGTTCAGCACGAGTGATGCAGGAAAACATAAGACTCATGCTGGCACTGATTATGGCGCGGCCGGCCGTACTGGGAACTTATACTAACCCAAGAAAACCAACGAACCACATCGATCAGGACTGATGCCTGGCAGCCCATAACCTATCAATTTTCACGGTCGCGGAAAACGTCCTCAAATTAGGTCTGACAACACTTTTGAAGACATCGGGAAAGCCACTGTCCTAGCGCAAAGGAAGCGACTTTTAAATAAAATGGGCACTGGAGATAGCATCCCCCATTTGCCTCTAACATAACACTATGATGGCACCCCCTTTAGTATCGTATTCCTCTTCGTAGCACCCCCCCCCTTAGTCATCATCATCATCACCAGCCTATCTACGCCCACTGCAGGGCAAAGGCCTCTCCCATTATTCTCCAATTGCCTCGGTCCTGTGCCAACTGTGACCAATTTATCCCCGCAAACTTCTTTATCTCATCTGCCCATCTAACTTTCTGCCGCCCCCTGCAACGCTTGCCTTCTCTAGGGATCCACTCTGTTACCCTTAATGACCAGCGGTTATCTTGCCTTCGCATTACATGTCCTGCCCACGTCCATTTCTTCTTCTTAATTTCTACTAATATGTCTTTAACACCAGTTTGCTCCCTGACCCACTCCGCTCTTTTCCTGTCCCTTAATGTTACACCTATCATTTTCCGCTCCATTGCCCGCTGAGTCGTTCTCAATTTAAGTTGAACCCTCTTAGTGAGCCTCCAAGTTTCTGCCCCGTAGGTGAGTAGAAACTTGGAGGCTCACTAAGAGGGTTCAACTTCGTATCACTTCGTAACACCCCACTCCCATTCGCGGAGGGAGAAGATAGTCTACTTCATTAGAGACATCTCACCATTACAGCGACTCCCCAAGAAAACCCTTCCAAACCAACATAACTGCATCCAAACATACGGAAGGACAAGCGAGAGGCGTTATCCTATTCATTCAATTAAATTATCAAAACCACGCAAACGCAGTTTACACCGATACCAGAAAGGGCGAAGTACTGATTCTTAAATAGTCGCAATGGAATACCCCGGCAATCTTCGGGATTGCAGGACCATCCCCCATACACACGGATGGCGTAAGCTGAAGTTAGACCCCTTCTGTTAAGACAACTAGTGAAGCTATGAAATAAAAGCACAAACATCGTTGAGACTCCCATTACAGCATTTCAAGCACCATTACAGACGGAATACCTATACTTTTGCGAAAGATTCTTTCATGTATGTCCACTAGAGCAAGTTGAAACTACATGGACGCCCGTATACACGAGGGCCTGGCAGCGATTAAGGGTGCTGACCTAGAAGCACGCAAACTCACTTGCCGTCCTCACTGCAAGCAAGACTGACAAATCACCCATCCCAAAAGCACAGGGAACCTGTCTTCCTTCTCAACCTAGGAGCACAGCCTTTCGCGAGATGCAAAATCGTAAGCTCGTCATCGCTGATATCACCTTCACAAATTTATATGAACGGAAATGCGTGGTAGGAAACATCCAACGTTAACGGGATACTGCGTAAATGCGAAAAAAATGCACCCGGTTCCTGACACATCACTCATGTCCAAAGGTATGCTCAGTGGCGGACAACTGAAACCGTACAGAATCCACTTTTGTGGAGAAGATGGAGGCAGCTTTGGGTCAGGGTGAGGCGATGGAGAAGGCAGGGGAAAAGCTGCTGAACCCGGGGTTGCTGAAACTGATCCACACTCTGCACCCGAAACCATCTACGCCCACAGCTTAAGCCACACAAGCGTATATGGCATCTGTCTTTGCTTTGTCTGGAGAATATAGTGTCCGTCTCAGCCGTTCTAAACCATTAGAGCTAGTCTTGCCCTCTTGGCTGAGATTCGGTGTTTGGGACTGTTTATGGCATATGCAGGAATTCCGTCCAGAAAACGACCCCTGGGCGCCGAAGTACCGCTATCGCAACCTACGTCTTAACACCTCAACGTGCATGTCACTGCAACTTTTTTTGTTGACACTGTTGCCAATTTGTGTTGTTTTGAAAATAACATTTCTGATTTAGGTACCGCATGCCTCTGTCTTGAAGTACTGCTTTCACATGGTTCGCACAAAGCAACGGCTTTTGGCCGCATATTTGAAATTCTTTGGGCAGTTTTTTCCTTCTGGACATTCAACGCGGACAGTAATGACTACTCCATCCTCGAACGATATCGAAAGGAAATCACAAATATAGAGTTTATTTGAAGCTGCTTGTGTTAGGAATCGTTTAACAAACTCTGTCTAAAAAATGCCAAATATTGCTTTGGTCGTAAGTATACACAAGTGACTTAAAAACCCTGACATCGTCTTGATTCGCTCTGTACTAATACAGATCGACAGGATGGCAATGGTGCAATGGCAATACGATGGCTTGCCATAGGATTAAGTATTTGGAACATTTTCCAGTATTGTGAGTGCTTCGATCAAATCTCTGCTTGGGGACATTGGGGACGCCGATATCAGTGGTATACCTTAAGCACATTTAAAACGCAGGTGACAACGGCATTACTAACGTGAATTTTAAAACAGTCTTTCAGATGTTATGTTGCACTGACTATACTTTTGATGGTAACAATGGCTGCAGAGGTGGTGAATGGTTATTGTGTGGACTTATGGACACGGGTAAGATACTTCACACCACTTTTATATTCCAACTTGTGAGAACCTCCCTCTCTCTCAGTTGATAAATATATATATATATATATATATTGAAGAAATGAGGGCCCCGTCGAGGCAATGCAGAAACATAGCTCGGAAGTCTCCAATGCCAAAGGAAGCATCCGAGTGTTTTAGGCTAATTTGTTATTACGGGTATTGAAGTTTGCATTTTGAAAATATAAGTAAGCTAGAAAGAAAGAAAACACGCACCCAGAGTGGGGACCGAACCTCACGAACCCACTGGAGAGGCGTGGATTTGGTCCCCACTTTGGAGACGTGTTTTCTTTCTTTCTTTCTTACGTATATTAAAAATGTTAACTTCACTAACCGTAGCAAGAAAGAGCCGCACAATACCGACTTTCAAGCTATATTTCTGAATAAGTATATATATATATATATATACATTCAAAAGCGGCTATAACGAACTCGGATAGAGCGAATTATGCTATATATCGAACAAAACTAATTCAGTTTTGGAAATACATGGGAAACATATTCCTTATAATGAAGTTCACATCCCATATATCGAACTCTGCGCCCCTCGAATGCCCCACGAAATGCATGGCCACGGAGCGGCAAATGAGATGTGGATTGGCCGCGACCACGTAGCAAGAGTTGCGACTGAGACAATGCGTCTCGCATGGAGGGACGAGACCCCGACACTTTCCGTAACTGTTTCCGATGCGCGGGACTCACGACGGAACCCGAGCAGTCAGTGAGTCCGGACCAAGACAGCAGCATCGGTGAACTATGGGAAGAGCTCCCCCCCGTTCCCTATGATTTCGCGAGTGAAAGCCATCCGACGCTTATAATGAAGCGCTTTCGGCAGTCGATGTGCTCCGCCAATGCTTCTTAGATTTCGGAGGACCCGGACTCGAATTGGTGCAAACAATGTTTCGTGTCGAGAATGTTATGCTAGTTGAAGCCGCCAAAACGAAAGTGAAAACAAAAATCACCGCTTTTTTCTTCACACAGTAGGCAGTTTATGCGGAAAGTAGCTTTATTTGCAACAAATAAATTATTTTGAGTATGGTAATGGCTACTTTATTGTGTTAGTTTCTTCATGCGGGGATGGTGGAGTTGGGCAGGCGGAGAGGGGTGGGGGTCCCACGGATTGCGAACTTGCAACGATAAGGTCGTTATAGAAGGGTTCGGCTATATCGAACTACTCGAGGTGCATATAGCAATTCGCTATAAATGGGTTTGACTGTATATATATATACTTCTATTTATATATATATATATATAAATGTATATATATATATATATATATATATATATATATATATATATATATATATATATATATATATATATATATATATATATATATATATATATATATATATATATATATATATATATATATATATATATATATATATATATATATATATATATAGATATATATATATATATATATAGGGTTTGGAAATGAGGGGCTCGTTAGGAAATACAGAAAGAAATGCCGGCAGTCTACAACGCCAAAGAAGGCATAGGGGAGTGGTTAGAGTTTTTTTTACCGTTATTGACGTTACATTATTTATTTTTTTTTATTAATTACGTGAGAAAGAAAGAAAAACACGCGCCCAGAGTGGGTGCTGAACCCACGCCTTTCGATTAGATCTCGAATGCCTTACCAATTCGGCTATCTGGGCGACTGTGTTCTGCTTCACTTTCTGGGGTATTTATATTTACTTCAACTGTATCTGACGCTTGAGGGTGGTATCCAGCGCCACTCAGACTACGCGCGGAGAAGGGGACCTTCTTTTTCAACCCCCTGGGCGTGACGCGAACGTCTACAGCCTGTCATGAGCGGTTAACTGGCGGGAAACCCTCTTATGCTACCTTGGCATCAAGGCTGCCAGAACCGAGGCCCTCGCTAAGCTTTCGCACGATAATAGGGTTTGGAAATGAGGGGCTCGTTAGGAAATACAGAAAGAAATGCCAGCAGTCTACAACGCCAAAGAAGGCAAAGGGGAGTGGTTAGAGGTTTTTTTACCGTTATTGACGTTACATTATTTTTTTTTATTAATTACGTGAGAAAGAAAGAAAAACACGCGCCCAGAGTGGGGACCGAACCCACGCCTTTCGATTAGATCTCGAATGCCTTACCAATTCGGCTATCTGGGCGACTGTGTTCTGCTTCACTTTCTGGGGTATTTATATTTACTACAACTGTATCTGACGCTTGAGGGTGGTATCCAGCGCCACTCAGACTACGCGGGGAGAAGGGGACCTTCTTTTTCAACCCCCGGGGCGTGACGCGAACGTCTACAGCCTGTCATGAGCGGTAAGGCATTGGTAAGGCATTCGAGATCTAATCGAAAGGCGTGGGTTCGGTCCCCACTCTGGGCGCGTGTTTTTCTTTCTTTCTCACGTAATAATTAAAAAAATAATGTAACGTCAATAACGGTAAAAAACCTCTAACCACTCCCCTATGCCTTCTTTGGCGTTGTAGACTGCCGGCATTTCTTTCTGTATTTCCTAACGAGCCCCTCATTTCCAAACCCTATTATCGTGCGAAAGCTTAGCGAGGGCCTCGGTTCTGGCAGCCTTGATGCCAAGGTAGCATAAGAGGGTTTCCCGGCAGTTAACCGCTCATGACAGGCTGTAGACGTTCGCGTCACGCCCCGGGGGTTGAAAAAGAAGGTCCCCTTCTCCCCGCGTAGTCTGAGTGGCGCTGGATACCACCCTCAAGCGTCAGATACAGTTGTAGTAAATATCAATACCCCAGCAAGTGAAGCAGAACACAGTCGCCCAGATAGCCGAATTGGTAAGGCATTTGAGATCTAATCGAAAGGCGTGGGTTCGGTCCCCACTCTGGGCGCGTGTTTTTCTTTCTTTCTCACGTAATTAATAAAAAAAAATAATGTAACGTCAATAACGGTAAAAAAAACTCTAACCACTCCCCTATGCCTTCTTTGGCGTTGTAGACTGCCGGCATTTCTTTCTGTATTTCCTAACGAGCCCCTCATTTCCAAACCCTATTATCGTGCGAAAGCTTAGCGAGGGCCTCGGTTCTGGCAGCCTTGATGCCAAGGTAGCATCAGAGGGTTTCCCGCCAGTTAACCGCTCATGACAGGCTGTAGACGTTCGCGTCACGCCCTGGGGGTTGAAAAAGAAGGTCCCCTTCTCCCCGCGTAGTCTGAGTGGCGCTGGATACCACCCTCAAGCGTCAGATACAGTTGTAGTAAATATAAATACCCCAGAAAGTGAAGCAGAACACAGTCGCACAGATAGCCGAATTGGTAAGGCATTCGAGATCTAATCGAAAGGCGTGGGTTCGGTCCCCACTCTGGGCGCGTGTTTTTCTTTCTTTCTCACGTAATTAATAAAAAAAAATAATGTAACGTCAATAACGGTAAAGAAAACTCTAACCACTCCCCTATGCCTTCTTTGGCGTTGTAGACTGCCGGCATTTCTTTCTGTATTTCCTAACGAGCCCCTCATTTCCAAACCCTATTATCGTGCGAAAGCTTAGCGAGGGCCTCGGTTCTGGCAGCCTTGATGCCAAGGTAGCGTAAGAGGGTTTCCCGCCAGTTAACCGCTCATGACAGGCTGTAGACGTTCGCGTCACGCCCCGGGGGTTGAAAAAGAAGGTCCCCTTCTCCCCGCGTAGTCTGAGTGGCGCTGGATACCACCCTCAAGCGTCAGATACAGTTGTAGTAAATATAAATACCCCAGAAAGTGAAGCAGAACACAGTCGCCCAGATAGCCGAATTGGTAAGGCATTCGAGATCTAATCGAAAGGCGTGGGTTCGGTCCCCACTCTTGGCGCGTGTTTTTCTTTCTTTCTCACGTAATTAATAAAAAAAAATAATGTAACGTCAATAACGGTAAAAAAAACTCTAACCACTCCCCTATGCTTTCTTTGGCGTTGTAGACTGCCGGCACTTCTTTCTGTATTTCCTAACGAGCCCCTCATTTCCAAACCCTATTATCGTGCGAAAGCTTAGCGAGGGCCTCGGTTCTGGCAGCCTTGATGCCAAGGTAGCATAAGAGGGTTTCCCGCCAGTTAACCGCTCATGACAGGCTTTAGACGTCCGCGTCACGCCCCGGGGGTTGAAAAAGAAGGTCTCCTTCTCCCCGCGTAGTCTGAGTGGCGCTGGATACCACCCTCAAGCGTCAGATACAGTTGTAGTAAATATAAATACCCCAGAAAGTGAAGCAGAACACAGTCGCCCAGATAGCCAAATTGGGAAGACATTCGAGATGTAATCGAAAGGCGTGGGTTCGGTCCCCACTCTGGGCGCGTGTTTTTCTTTCTTTCTCACGTAATTAATTAAAAAAAAATAATGTAACGTCAATAACGGTAAAAAAAACTCTAACCAGTCCCCTATGCCTTCTTTGGCGTTGTAGACTGCCGGCATTTTTTTATATATATATATATATATATATAAATCTAGAGAAAGATAAACTCACAAAGCGCGCAGAAATAGTATAAGTAAAGAGTCGGATACACAGCAAGAACAATAACAAACAATGTTTACTTACGTAGCGGCAACGGGACTTGCCTTCATCAGAGTAAAGATGTAACTTTACTCTGATGAAGGCAAGTCCCGTTGCCGCTACGTAACTAAACATTGTTTGTTATTGCTGTTTATCCGACTCTTTAATTATACTAAATATATATATATATATATATATATATATATATAGATATATATATATATATATATATATATATATATATATATATATATATATATATATATCTATATACACACATATATATATATATATATATATATGTATCAGGTTACTAGAGACAGAGACACACGAGAAGGACATTAAAAATAAAAACAAAAGTGTACTGACGTTTCAGGGAGAGGACTCTCTTTCTTCAGAGTACAAAATAAGTTCGTTTCAGATTTATATATATACAGAAAATGTAGCAAGAGCGAGGGCAAGGTAAGAGGATAGAGAGTTTGTATAAATGGATCATGGTTGGTGGGTAGCAAAAGAATGAAGAGAGAGCGGGAAAACAAATTATAAAAAGGATAATAACAACACACAGTCACGTGGTACGAACATTGGAAAAAAAGAGAGAGAAGGACCAAACACAGCGAAAAAAAAATAAAAATATAATAAAACAAAAAATAACAAGGTAATTTTCCTGCCCCGTGTCAACGGGGTTGAAAGAGGGGTCAAAACAAGATATGCCCATGCAACTGTTTGACATGGGCAAAAAGATTAGTCACGCGGAAGGAAGACGTTCCAAAGAAGATATGCAAATGCACACAAAGGGCGAACATCTGCCCATACACACCCGTTCTAAGAAACCGGGTAAGGTCATTGAAACATGAGACACCTTACTTCTGTTGGGGTCAGGCAAGGCTCACGCCAAAAAGCAGTAGAACAGGTAGTTTCGACTCAAAATGAGTGTACATTGGTATGAAAAAAAAAGAAATGACAAGGTCAAACAAGTCATGAAAAGCAAGGCGGATTTCGATTCTAACTGCAGAAAATTCAAAACCGCGTTCTTGAATCAAAAATACCCAGATCAGGTGATCGATGACGCGATTGCACGAGCTAACCAGTTCAACCGCACACACATTTTCCGAAAAAAAGCTCCAAAACCCAATCAACAAAGAAACCTCGTTTTGACCCATTCGGCCTCTTCTCTGAAAGTTGCATCTATACTAAGGAAACATCACAATATCCTTGCTCAAAGTGAACGCCTAAAGTGAATATTCCCAGAGCCACCATGTGTTGTTTATAGACGCAACAAAAATTTGGGCGACGTTCTCACTAAATCCAGCATCAGCCGACCACAGACTACTGGTTGCATGCCCTGTAACAAACCACGGTTTAACGTATGCCCACAAATGACCACCACAAAGAGCGCCGCCCGCACAGTTTCAAACTATTATGTTAATGTAAAAGGGAACTTTAACTGTGATTCCGCCAAAGTCGTATACCTGCTGGAATGCACCCTCTACGGAAAACAATACATCAGCCAGACTGAAACACCCTTTCGTTTGAGGTTTAACCATCACCGCTCTCATGCAAAAACCTGCCCTTCTTTGCCTCTATCAAAGCATGTTAACACTCCTGGACATTCTTTTGAACAACTGAAGGCAACAATTCTTGAATGTAGTTTTAAAACGCATCACGATGGCGAGGTTTGTGAGTCCTACCTTATCTATAAGTTTAAGTCAGCGTCGTTTGGCATAAATGGAAGTTATGGGGAATTAACCTGTCTTTCCTCCGATAAAACTTTCGGCTGCATTTCTCAGACTAGTGTTATGGCTGTTCATTTCTTTCCTTCCACAATATTCTCCCATTAGTTGGTGACCTTCCGTAGTTGGGTATAGTTTCGTGCGAGCACGACTTTTTTAGCACAACGGCTTCACTAAACCAAATTTAATGAACAAGTCTGGACATTGTGTTCCGGGTAGAAGGCTGCAGTACCATTTTTAGCTTTGATATGCTCATCTTGTAATTAATTTGTGAACGCGAGCGTGTGTGATTGCTTTCGTGTCAACTTTCTTTTTTGTATTGTTGTTTTCTAATACTCGTTGCTGACCGCCTCGGCATTCCCTGAAGTGACACTATGCGCCGGCCAGATGAATACCACCTGCTGCCGCGTCATACGCGTGCACCTGCCTGTTTTCTTTTTTTTTTCATGACCTGTTTGACCTTGTTTTTTCTTTTTTTTTATTACCAATGTACACTGATTTTGAGTCGAAACTACCTGTCCTACTGCTTTTTGGCGTGCCCTTGCATCCCCCCAACAGAAGCAACGTGTCTCATGTTTCAATGACCTTACCCGGAGTCTTAGAACGGGTGTGTATGGGCAGATGTTCGCCCTTTGTGTGCATTTGCATATCTTCTTTGGAACGTTTTCGTTCCGCGTGACTAATCTTTTTGCCCATGTCAAACACGTGCACGGGCAAATCTTGTTTTGACCCCTCTTTCACCTCCGTTGCCAAGGGGGAGGAAAATACCTTGTTATTTTTTTTAATGTTTTTTATTTTTTTCTGTGTGTTTGGTTCTTCTCTCTTTTTTTTCCCATGTTCGTACCGCGTGACTCTGTGTTCTTATTATCCTTTTTATATTTTATTGTCCCGCTCTCTCTTCATTCTTTTGCTACCCACCAACCATGATTCATTTGTACAAACTCTCCTTCCTCTTACCTTGCCCTCACCCTTGCTACATTTTCTGTATATATGTAACTGAAACGAACTTATTTTGTACTTTAAAGAAAGGGAGTCCTCTCCCTGAAACGTCAGTAAACTTTTGTTTTTATTGTTAATGTCCTCGTGCGTCTCCTTCTCTGCTAACCTTATTTTTTCACGCTCTGTGTGAGTTTTTGATTCCAGACCATATATATATATATATATATATATATATATATATATATATATAGTTAGGAAACGAGGGGCTCGTTGAGGAAATGCAGAAAGATAGGTCGGCAGTCTAAAACGCCAAAGGAGGCATAGGGGTATGGCAGGCTCTTTCTTTGACTACGGTTAGAACGGTTAGAAAGAGCCTAACCATACCCGTATGCCTCCTTTGGCGTTTTAGACTGCCGACCTATCTTTCTGTATATATATATATATATATATATATATATATATATATATATATATATATATATATATATATATATATATATATATATATATATATATAGACTGAAAAGATAAAAACTCACACAGAGCGCGAAAAAAATAAGGTTAGTAGAGACAGAGACAAACGAGAAAGACTTAGAAAATAAAAATAAGTTTACTGACGTTTCAGGGAGAGGACTCCCTTTCTTCAGTGTACTCTTAAGAACGGGAGTCCTCTCCCTGAAACGTCAGTAAACTTATTTTTATTTTCTAAGTCTTTCTCGTTTGTCTCTGTCTCTACTAACCTTATATATATATATATATATATATATAGGGAGTAGTAGATCTTTGAAGATGGTAGAGAACACAAGAGAAGAAATTTCCCCGCATATCCCCGAGGGGAAGAATGTGAAAGTGCGAATGCAGGAGTTGAATTTGCGCGGTTCGGTAATGTTCGCGAAAGAGAGATCACACACACACACACAACTACAAAGAAAGAAAGATGCATTTATTCACAGACACCTATTTGTGTTGTCGTTGTACTTGATTGCTAGAGCGGATCTCAGCTTTGAAATTTCGTTTCAGTACTCGTTTAAGCGGGTGCATTAGCCCTTCTCACGTCCGATTCCTGGCCAATCCCCCACGTGGGTATGTGCCATGCACATACACCTATTTGTGTTGTCGTTGTACTTGATTGCTAGAGCGGATCTCAGCTTTGAAATTTCGTGTCAGTACTCCTTTAAGCGGCGGCATTAGTCCTTCTCACGCCAGATTCCTGGCCAATCCCCCACGTGGGTATGTGCCATGTCAGCGGCCAGGCAGCACGCGCCCATCTCTCCCCGTTGCCAAGGAAGACGAGGAGATTCCTGGCCAATCCCCCACATGGGTATGTGCCATCTCCCCCCGTTGCCAAGAAAGAGGAGGAGCGCCCGCACCCGCAGCTGTTGCTATGTTGACGGACGACGGTCAACGCAATTCAGGGTCGCTTATAAAGTGCATTCGCACTTAAAAAACTTCGAACAACGTAAAAGCACGATTGTGGCCTATGTTTCAGAAAAGAGAACTTGCTTTCCTCTTCTCTTTGCTGAAACGTAGGCCACAGTCGGTCTTTTACCTTGTTCGAAGTTTTTCTTCTCTTGTATATATATATATATATATATATATATATATATATATATATATATATATATATATATATATATAGATATATATAGATATATAGGTCGGCAGTCTACAACGCCAAAGGAGGCATAGGGGTGTTGTTAGGCGCTTTTTTCATACGGTTAGTTCCGTTAACATTGTTCAAATATAAGTAATGAAGAAAGAAAGAAAAAAAAATACGCGCCCACAGTGGGGACCGAATCCAGCCATGCCACGTCGTAGACACTCGAGTCACGGCGCGGGGATTAAAAAGAAGGTCCCCTTCACCCCGAGAAGTCAGAGTGGCTACCACCCACAAGCACAGGAAAAAATTACATAGATATAAATACCCCAAAAAGCGGGGGGGAAAATCGCCCCGCTGGTAGCGTAGTGGTTATCGCACCAGACCGGTATTCTGGAAGTCGTGGGTTCGGATCCCACCAGGCAGGCATTTTTTCTCCGCTTTCTTTCTTTCTTTCTTTCTTTCCAAATTATTTATCTGTTTCAATGACCTACCATAACAGCCCCTTTGCTTTCCGAGGTTTTCTTAACTGCCAACCCTTATTTCTGTATTATTTCTACGAGCCCCTCATTTCCTATTCTTATTCGCTCTATATATGTATATATATATATTTATATATACATATATATATATATATATACACATATATATTTTTTATGTATATGTATATGTATATTGTGAGCGTTTATTGGTGTCTTTACTCATGAAGAAGACTCATCGAATGAATAAATTGCTACTTGCTAGTGGGACCACTCTCTCACCTGTACATACCCAGTATATTCATCATTTGAGGATTATAATCATCGTCTGGGTTTCTCCCGAGTCACCGAGTTCCCTGCGAGCTGAGTAAACAGACGTGCCCTGGAATTTCCGTTCCCCTTGTTCTAGTATGGTTTCCTCTTACAAGTGGTGGAGGTTGCGTTCGACAACGACCTCTATCCGAACCGGCCGCACCTCTGGAGCTTCGTTCTGGACGACTTGTGTTACCCCCAACCCGTCCAATAGAGCGAGAAGGAGGTAAAAATGCCGCCGGTTCTGCCCCTGCATGGATGGTGACCTGCCGCCAGCGCGAACCTCCTTTCTTCGCTGGCCTCCGCGGTGACGACGTCGAGGAGTCGCTTGAGCAGTACAACCGCGTCAGCAAATTCAATGGGTGGAACGACAGCTTTAAGCTACAGACCGTCAGGTTTTACTTGACGAAGGTTGCCGAGACGTGGTACCAAAACAACCAAGGTGGCGTATCTGACTGGGCCGACTTCACTGAGCAGCTGCGTCGGATTTTCTCCCCGCCATCTGCTCTCTCCGATGGAGCAAAGCGTGCTCTTGAAGCCCGCTGGCAGCGCTCTGACGATACGTACGTATCGTACATTGAGGACGTCCTTCCCCTTTGCCGTCGGGTCAGCCCAGAAATGTCGGAGGCGGACAAGGTACGCCATATCCTCAAGGGCATCACAGAGTCCGCATTCAATGCACTTGCGCTGCAAAACCCATCCACCATGAACGACATACTGACCACTTGCCAGCGTCTCGTCGAGCTTCAAGCAATGCGCCTCGATCCAGCTCATGGACAAGCTCGTCTTCCTGGAGAACCAGGCTTGCGTGTTTTAATACGCAGCAAAATCCGTGAGGAACTCCAGCTACAAGCTTCGCCCTGTAGTCATGGAGACCGCTGCTGCCAGACTGCGACTAACCTGCGGGAGATTATCAAAGAGGAATTGGCGTCGATAACGCGAAATCCACGCAATGGGCCTCGAGTTGTTTTCAACATGCCGTCTTACGCGGAAACAGCTTCCCGAACGCCGGTCTCGCAAATGGAAATATTTGTGCCTCCGCCCGTGCTCGCTAAAGTCGCAGCCGTCTCCTCGGCGCCTCCGGCTCAGACTGGCTACACAAACTGGCGGCCGCGTCTGGATCTTCGGCCTAATTACCACCCGGTGTGCTTCCACTGTGGTATTCGAGGCCATATCTCACGCTTCTGTCGACGGCGCCAGGGAGATGAGCAGCGAGGCTACGCTCCGTACGAACGTGACGTTTGCAACAACTACAGTCCTCAGGAACGTGCGTACCCACCTCGACAGCGCTCTCCGTCTCCTCAGGATTCGGGCGACCCTTCTCGCGGTCACCGTGATCAGACGAGACACCGTTCGCACACGCGTCCGTGCAGTTTTGTGTCACCTCTCCGTCCCGTTCTGCGTGAACCTGGCAGCCAATCGGAAAACTAGATGCTGCAGTTTATGGAGGGGAAACTGCATCGGTCGAACTAATCACAACTCCTCCAGAGCGCCCATCAAATTTTTTGCCAGTAACAGTGGAAGGTGTGTCTGTGCAAGCTTTAGTGGACCCCAGGGCCAGTCTTTCTCTGATGCATTTGGATTTGCGTTCACGCTTACCAAAAGTGCGAACCCCATACTCTGGCCCGGCATTATACAGCGCGAATTGACATCTTATAAAGCCTGTTGGAACTTGTACAGCACGCGTTTTCATCGGGGACGATCGACACCATATTGAATTTGCGGTTCTGCCAGAGTGTGCTCAAAAACTAATTTTCGGTTGGGATTTCCTTTCGTCAGCTTCCTTCATTATCTCCTGTTCACAACCAGCTTCTTCTCAACACCGAACCTTCTTCTGTTCCTAGTCCCCGATATCAGTTCTTGACTTTGCATGCCGACCACGTTCTGGCACCCGGTAGTGAAGAGGTCCTGATAATTTTCTCAAGCAGCATTTCTGACAGGGATGTAGTGGCCTCGACATCAACCAGGTTGCTTCTTCGAGGAATTGCCATGTCGGCGTGCCTTCTCCGCTTTTCACGGGGACTTGATTCTGTGGCCGTCATCAACACTACGGGTGAGCCCATTTAAATACCAAAGGGCATGACCATCGCTTCAGTGGTCGATGTCGGGCCAGCGTCTGTCGTTTATCTCCCTAACGTCTCCAGCCATGTGCGGTCTCACTACTTCGGAATGTTTGCAAGCTCTTACCGCCACCATTAGCCCAGACCTCACAAGCGCACAGACGGTAAAATTACTTCAGGTATTGAAGAAGCACATTGCATCTTTTGATGTGAATTCCTCTACGCTAAAACGGACGTCTGTGGCCGCACACCGGATTGAGACAGATGGCTCGGCAGTTGTACGCTGTCGCCCCTACCACGTGTCTTCGCATGAGCGGAAGATTATAGAAGACCACGTCACTGACATGTTAAAGCGTGATGTTATATGTCCATCATCAAGACCGTGGTCATCACCAGTCGTGTTAGTACAGAAAAAGGACGGCTCAGTTCGCTTTTGTGGTGATTACCGTGCCCTCAATAAGATCACTCGTAAAGACGCATATCTGATGCAACGCATCGATGACGCTCTCAACCGCCTTCAAGGAGCGGAGTTCTTCTCCAGCCTTGATTTACGATCCGGTTATTGGCAAATCCCGATGCACGAAGATGACAAAGAAAAGACAGCCTTCGCCACTCCAGATGGGCTTTATGAGTTCAATGTTATGCCTTTCGGGCTATGTAATGCGCCTGCGACATTTGAAAGCATGATCGATACCGTGCTCCGCGGCCTCAAATGGAAAACTTGCCTCTGCTATCTCGACGACATTGTTGTTTTTTCGACCACATTTGAGCAACATCTCCAAAGTCTCGACGAGGTACTGACGTGTCTCTCAAATGCCCCAGTCCAAATTAATACAAAAAAGTGCGCATTCGCCAGCAAATCGATGAAGGTGTTAGGGCACATCGTGAGCAAAACAGAAATACCGCCAGACCCTGCGAAGATTTTTGCAGTTCTAAATTTTCCGCGCCCGCTACTGCCGAAAGACCTTCGCAGCTTCCTCGGACTAGCATCGTACTTCCGCCGCTTCATACGAAATTTTGCAGCAGTTGCTTCGCCTCTCAATAACCTCTTGCGTTTCGGCACAGCTTTTTCATGGAGTGAAGATTGTGAACGGGTTTTTCAAGCTCTGAAAACCGCATTCACGTCGAGCCCTGTGCTTTGCTACTTCGATGACGCTGCACAAACGGTTCTGCACACGGACGCCAGTGGTCAAGGTATCGGTGCAGTCTTGTTGCAACTCGATTCGTGCAAGAGAGAGCGAGTGGTCGCCTATGCTAGCCGCACGCTGACGTCGGCAGAAAAAACTATACAATCATGGAGCAGGAATGCCTTGCTGTTGTGTGGGCCATCCAAAAGTTCCGCCCTTACTTGTACGGTCGACATTTCAATGTCATAACTGACCATCACGCATTGTGTCCGTTGTCGACGTTGAAGAACCTCTCCGCTCGCCTCAGCCGTTGGGTTCTCCGTCTACAGCAGTATCATTTTACCATCACGTACAAGTCCGGCAAAATGCATTTAGATGGACAGCCTTCTCTCGATGTCCCTTATCGCAATCGGCCGTCTGTTTCTCGCCGGCAAGCCGGTCTGCTTCACCCTTGGCGCCCATTGCTTGCTCCACGGTTGATGCCATCAGTCTCCCTGCCATACAGGGCGACGATACTTTTTGTCGGAGAATAATCGATCGGATAGACGGCTCCGCGCGACCTCCAAACACCCGGTTACGTCGCCAACTCCAGAAGTTCCGGATTGAAAACGGGGTTCTGCACCATTACAGCCACCACCCTACAGGCAACAGGTAAGCCCCTGTCCTACCTGGGGAGCTACGCGCAGCTGTGTTAGAGGCATTTCACGATGATCCGACAGCTGGACATCTCGGGGTTGACAAAACGCACGACCGCATTCGTTGTCGCTTCTTTTGGCCTGGGATGTCTACAAGCGTGGCGAAGTACATTTATTCGTGCCCCCAATGTCAGCACCGAAAACGCCCTACGACTCCGCCAACCGGCTTGCTACAACCGGCACCTTGTCCTTCAGCGCCCTTCGAAGCTGTGGGCATTGACCTGTACGGCCCGCTTCCCAGCACACCAAACGGCTATCGATGGATAGTGACTGCTGTCGACCATCTAACCAGGTACGCCGAGACGGCCCCTCTGCGATCTGGCAGCTCCCAAGAAATCGCTGACTTTCTGCTACAGAATATCATCTTGCGCCATGGTGCATCCCGCGTCCTTTTAAGCGACCGCGGCAAGGCCTTCTTGTCGCGAGTTGTGGCGGAAGTGCTTCAAGCGGCAAATACGATTCATAAAACAACCAGCAGCTATCATCCTCACACGAACGGCCTCACTGAACGCTTTCACCGGAATCTCTCCGACATGCTCTCTATGTATATCAAACCAGACCACACCAACTGGAACCAAATTCTTCCATTTGTAACCTTTGCCTACAACACAGCAATTCACCGCACCACTAAATACTCAACATTTTTCCTGGTTTTTGGCCACTCTCCATCCTTCTTTATTGATACTACTTTCTTATCGGCACCGGTCTCTCCCGTTACCCCATTTTCTGACCAGTTCATCTCCCGGATTAACCACTGTCGACACCTAGCCCGCATCCACACTGAAGCAACGCAGCAGGAACGAAAAGCCCATTACGATGCCGAGCACCGCTGCATCAATTTTCATCCCGGTTAAGAAGTGCTTTTGTGGACCCCGACACGATCGCCGGGCTTCTGCGAGAAGTTTCTGCACCTCTATATTGGCCCATACACTGTCATTGAGCAAACTTTACCTGTAAACTTTAGAGTGTGTCCTGCAGTTGCCTCCAACGACCGTCGCAGACGCGGAAGTGAAGTCGTCCATGTTTCTCGTATGACGCGTTTTACCCAGCATGCGCCTTAGCTACCAGCGTCCAGGTGGCCGCTTCCCGGCGAGGTGGGGGGAAGTGTGAGCATTTATTGGTATCTTGACTCATGAAGAAGACTCATGGAATAAATTATTGCTACTTGCTAGTGGGACCAATCAATCACCTGTACATACCCATTATATTCATCATTTGTGGATTATCATTGTAATGGACCTCGAGGTCCTCCGGCTGCCAAGCCGTCGAGAGAGGGCGGAGAGCGCACGTCTGATGAGAATGAGGGCTTTAATGGAACCTAGAAGAAGTGCGCGAGCCGGCGCAGCCACGCGAGCATTCGAGAGCTCGTGAAAAGCAGCATGAAATGATGATGATCAGTGTCGTCTGCTATCAGCGAGGAAGTCACAACAATCATCATCGTCTGGGTTTGTTCTCCCGAGTCACCGAGTCCCCTGCGAGCTGAGTAAAGAGACGTGCCCTGGAATTACCATTCCTCTTGTTCCAGTCTGCTTTCCTCTTGCAATATATACTTGTATATGTATATACATATATATGGATATTGTAACGTGGCGGGCGAGCCAATGACTCGAACGATGGTTGAAGGATGAGGAACAATCTATTTACAGAATTTACAATGCGGCCATAACAGCGCGCGCTGGGGCCCAGCCACTTCGTCGTCCTCGTCGTCTTCACGTGATGAGCCATGATGGGGCATTGGCCACCTAGGTGTCCCGTGACATTACCTGCCCCGGTCGAGGACGACCGTCCCGGTCGAAGCTGCAGCGCGGTGACGATAGGGACGCAGATGAGTAATGTGGGAACACGCATGCAAGGTAGCATGCCCCACACAGCTTCGTCTTCGTCGCAGATGCTTGTTTGTGACGCCACATGCGGCTGCTATCTTCATCGTCTTTGATGGCATAACATGCCCCTTTCCTCGAAGGCGAACGTCCCGGTCGAGGCCGCAGTATCATGATGAGCTCGGTGCAGGTGAATGATGTGATGAGAATGTACAGTGAAGCTCTTGCCACCACGGATGTAACAGATGGGTTTGGTGAGCTCCGGCGCACAGCAGCGACGCGCCCATAAAGAAATGACGAACCGGTGAGGGCTTGCTACCACGTCGGACCACAGGTGCTCGGGACACGTCGTCGTCGTCGTCAGGTCAAACGTCGTTGTCGGATCGGCTCGTCACGGGCTGGGGACACGGGGCGGGGGAACGTCGTCGAGCTCTTGTAGCGGTGGGGCTGGGGCTGCCAGACGCGGTTCACGCACCCTCGATGATTCTACCAATGCCGATGAGGTGCGAAGCTGGGCCCAGGACGGGGATGACGACCCGCACTTCTACCAAATGTAACGTGGCCGCAGTAGAGCCAGTGACTAGAACGATGGTTGAAGGATGAGGAACAATATATTTACAGAATTTACAATGCGGCCATAACTGCGCGCGCTGGGGCCCAGCCACTTCTTCATCGTCCTCGTCATCTTCACTTCATGAGCCATGATGGGGCATTGGCTGCCTAGGTGTCCCGTGACAATATGTATTTCTACATGTTCATGTATTTTTATATCTATATATACATATACATCTTTGAATAAGACCTGTCCCTGGTCGAAACGTTAGAATAAATGTTATGTTTTTCAGTTCGACTTCTTATCGCACAGCTACCCTCATAGCCAGGAACATTTCCTCTTAACACACACACACACACACACATATATATATATATATATATATATATATATATATATATATATATATAATAAGGAAAGTGGAAACAGACACGCCCGAGAATGACATAAAAATAAAAACAAAAGTTTACTGATGTTTCAAGAAGAGGACCTCCTTTCTTCAGAGTAGAGGATAATTTGGTGTCAGGGTCATATATGTACAGAAAATGTAGCAAGAGCGAGGGAAGAGCAAGCGAAGGGACAGTTGTAAAATGGGATCATGGTTGGTGGGCAGCAAAAGAATGAGAGAAGTGGAAGAGGGGAAAAAAGGATTACAAGAACCCACAGGCAGGCGGAACGAACTTGAGCAAAAACGGCCAAACAAGAACAGAAACAAAACACAAAAAGAAAAAGAAAAATTTAACAAGGTAATTCCCCCTTTCACCCGTGGCAACAAGGTTGAAAGAGGGGTGAAAACAAAATATGCGCTTGCATGCATTCGACATCGAAAAAAATCGCAGTCACGCAGAACCAACATGAGGAAACAACTGAAAAATAAGGGAACAACGAAAAAAAAATTAAAAGGTGTTTACCCTTTCGCCCCCTTGGCAATAGGGGGAAAGAGAGGGCTGAAAACAAGATATGCTCTTGCACGCATTTGGCATGGGCGTAAAAAAAGATAAGAAAGAAATGACTGTCCCCTGGTATGAACATGAGCAACAAGTACGAAGAAAAAGAAATAACAAGTTAATTGGTATTTTCAGTGTCCCGTGACAACTCAGTTAAGAGAGGGGTTCAAAGAAGATTTGCACATGTCCGCAAAAGCCGAACACCTGCCATACACACCCGTTCTAAGAATCACATTTGCCTTTTGCGTTCATGGAAATATCTTCTTTGGACCCCCCTTTTGCCCCCAGTGGCCAGGAGACACTGAAACTACCAATTACCTTGTTAATTTCTTTTTCTTCGTACGTCTTTTTCATGTTCGTACCAGGCGACTGTGATTTCTTTTTTATCTTTTTTTAGGCACATGCCAAATGCGTGCAAGAGCATATCTTGTTGTCGTTCCCCGCTATTGGCAAAGGGAGAACGGCTAATTACCATTCTAGAATTTTGACATTCTGTTTCCTTTTTTTAGTTGTTGTTTTCTCATGTTCGTTCCCTGTGACTGTGTTTTTCGCCGATATTAAATGCGTGCATGGGCCTATCTTGTTTGGACCCTTCTTTCACCCATGCTGCCACGGGGAAAGGGGGAACTACCACGTTAAATTTTAGTTTTATTTTTTGATTGTGTTTCTTTTCTTTTTGGCACTTTTTCTCAAGTTCGTTCGTGTGATTGTAGGTTCTTGTTATCCTTTTTCCTTCATCCACTTCTCTCATTCTTTTGCTACCCACCTACCCTGATCCCATTGTACAACTCTCCCTTCCCATGCCCTGCCCTAGCCCGTGCTACATTTTTTGTATATGTATAACCCTGAAACCAACCTATCCTCTACTCTGAAGAAAGGTAGTCCTCTTCTTGAAAAGTAAGAAAACTATTATTTTTATTTTTAATGTCTTTCTCGTGTGTCCCATCTCTAATTACCATATTTTTTTGCGCTCTGTGTGGGTGTTTGTTTCAATTCTGGCACTGGCTACCACCCGCAAGAACAGGAAAAAATTACATAGATATAAACACCCCAGAAAGAGGGGGGGGGGAAATCGCCCCGCCTGTCGCGTAGTGGGTATAGCGCCAGACCGGTATTCGGGAGGTCGTGTGTTCGGATCCATCCTGGCGGGCATTTTTTCTCCGCTTTCTTTCTTTCAATCCAAATTCTTTATCTGTTTCAATGACCTACCGCAACCTCCCCTTTGCTTTCCGAGGTTTTTTTGACTGCCAACCCTTATTTCTGTGTTCTATATGTATATGTATATATATATATATATATATGTATAAAGTCGTGAACTAGAGTGATGAGTTGCTGGAGGAACACGCGCAAAGTAAAAGTACGTTCTTCGGAGACATTATTGCCAACGTTTCGACCTGAGACAGGTCTTATTCAGGAATGAAAGCTTTGGGAAAACATCGTACAAACTCAGCGTGGGAGCGGCGCCCCAAACCCAAGCCACATGGGAAACAAACACACAAACGACCACACACACCGTACAGAGCTTATTCGGCCAAAGGCAAGCGAAAAAGACCCCCAAAACAAACAAATCAAACAAACAAACAAAAAACTTTCGTTACCGAGCAACTTGAAAGACAAGCCGACGGGTGGAAGAAATGCTGTGCCCGAGGACGCGGTTTCGATTCCCGCCAGCGGTAGCCGTTTTCCTGATGGAAGAAACATCCACCTCGCGAGGGGCACGACCAAATGCAGAGCATTTCCGGGGGCGCACGACGTTAAGTTGTTTGGGTTAAGTTAATGTTGTAGCACTTGTGGCAACTGCTGACGAGAGAGCGCGGCGATGGGTGCGTTCCAGCCTCGCCGACACCCGCCTTTATCACGGCACGATCGCGCCACGCGCGGGCGATGCTGACGTCACGATCACGCCACAGATGTTGATCCCGCGAAGTGCGCGCCCCCACCTGTTGGGCGCGAACCAACCGCGGAGAGAGCGCGCGATGCGAGCCGAGAGTAGGCGAGGAGGAGCGGGGCTGACGAGAGAGCGCGGCGATGAGTGCGTTCCAGATTCGCCGACACCCGCCTTTATAACGCCACGATCGCGCCGAGAGGGCGCACCTGCGAGCGATGCGGAATACTACGGACGCCTAGAACGGGTGACATCATGAGTTAAAGAAATGCTCTGCATTTAAAAACAAAAAAACACGAAAAAAGAGGGGGAGGGGCAAAGAGGAACATACCGCATGAAAGCGAGTAGTGGGGATGACTGGAAATGCGACAAGTTCATGGGTGGCGAAAGACCGAAGAACATTCGGTATCTCCAAGAGGGGACAACTACAAAGCCCATGCCGCCACTAGCAGTGATTTTACATGCGCGTCAGCGGTAACAAGGATCAGCTACCGACCGTCTTAAGCTGCAAGGTCAAGAATGTAAGCGGGGCCCTCTACTATATCTGAATCCAAGGCAGCTTCCTCGATTTTCGGGGGTTCTAGAAAAGCCAAAGGGGGAGCCTATTTTAGGCCTCCCCGTCCCAGTCCCCTTCCCCTTTAGGGCGTCCCCTTCCCAGAAAGCAAAGGGGAGGTTGTGGTAGGTCATTGAAACCGATAAAGAATTTGGAAATAAAGAAAGCAAGTGGAGAAAAAATGCCCGCCAGGTTGATCCGAACTCACCACCTCCAGAATACTGCTCTTGTGCGATAACAACTACGCTAGCGGCGGGGCGATTTCCCCTCCACTTTCTGGGGTATTTATGCTGCGCTTTTTTTGTTTACTGTGCTTGGTGTGGTAGCCAGTGCAACTCGGACTAGTTGGGGTGAAGGGGACCTTTTAACCCCCGGGCCGTGACTCGAGTGTCTACGACATGTCATGAGAGGTCGGCCAGCGTTGAACCCTCTTAAGCTTCCTTTGGCTCCAACACTGCCTGAACCGAGGCCGTCACATTCTATGTAGCGAAATATATATAGATATATATATATATATATAAATATATATATATATATATATATATATATAAGAGAAGAAAAACTTCGAACAAGGTAAAAGCACGATTGTGGCCTACGTTTCAGCAAAGAGAACTTGCTTTCCTCAGGGCAATCTCTCGCCTGGCAGGCACGGTTTATATAGGGATAGCACCACAGCAGAAAGGAGCGGGAAAGATGGAAGGGAAATTGAGCAAGCTGATTGGTTTGGGAGTGTTTCGAGGGAGAGATTGAGGAGCCAAGAATGTTGTCTAGTTTAAGCCGAGAAGTAGGTCACACGGAAGTCAGCTGGTGGTTGATATTCCTGGAATTTTTGGAGAGAAATGATGAGAGGGTGTTTATTGACCCGCTGCGGGGTATAGGGAAAGGATCTCAGAACCGCCGGAAGCAGACCAGGCGGTGAGGGTGGGGTTCTTATCAGAAACTATCTGCAAGCCTCAGGTCAAAAGAAAAGATAGACAAGGGGGGAAACTAACTAGGTCAAAGAAAAAAGAAAAAAAAAGGAGAAAAGAAAACAGGGAGGGAAACCACATAAACCCACACAAAAGAAAAAGCAATGACCCGGCAACTGAAATGGCATGTGTCACCCACGGCAACATTACTGGAACAGGCCTGTCCTGAAACTCAAAAACGAAAAGATAAAGTTAGAGTGACGTACATAAGACCACGCGGAGTAAAAAAAAGAGAGGAATAAAATCAATAAAATTGAATTCCAAAAGAAAAGGTTGGAGGGATGAGGGCGAGTATTAAGCTAGACGCTAAGGAATGAAAAAAAAAGAAAAAAAAAGAAATTAGGCGACCAGGTAAAGAGCAGAGTGAACGGTCATAGTCTTTGGATGAGGTATATGTACGAAAATGCCTAATGCTGTATTCCCGGTGAATATCGCAAGGATTCCAAGTTGCCCTTAGACGCAATAATGCCAGCAGGTTCCATAGAGTTGAATTTGTGAATTTAGTAGGATTCTCGGTATTTCCTGTCCCTAGGAGACCTAAAATTTGGCTGAAGTATATATAACTTAGGATCGTCAAAATTGTGGCCTGGTTGGTTGAAATGCTGCGCTACAGCTATGGAGGATTTGCTAAGAGTATCTGCCCGGTGACCATTAAGCCGTAGGCTTATAGGTTGACTCGTTTCGCCTATATACTGTTTGTGGCACATTGAGCATTCCAACATATACACAATGTTGGATGAAGTGCACATAAGACTTGAATTAATCTTGTGGACATTATTACTGGCTGTGCTTTTTACAACGCAGGCTGTTTGCAGGTGCCTACAAGTCTTGCATCTTGGGCGGGAGCAGCTGACTATGACTGGTTGCTTTGAAGGCCCTGTTTTAGCATGCGCTAAAATATCTTTTAGATTCCTGTTTCTCCGGTAGGTAACCCTTGGTGCTTCCGGGAAAGTCTTTTTAAGTCGGTCGTTACTGGCCTAAAATGGGGTAGTACTTCCGCAGTATATTGTTTACGTTTGGAAGGGCGTTTTAAAATTTACATATTAGGGCAGGTGGCCTGGCGCTTTCGTTTTGCCGCTGTTTGTTGAGAACGTCATCTCTTTTGAGATTAGACACACGTTGGTACGCCTGATCGAGCGAGCTTTTGGGGTGGTTCCTGTTCATAAGGGTGGCATTGAGTTCGTATAGGTGCTCTACGTAGTCACTGCCATCACTGCATACTCTTCTACGCCTGGTGGCTTGTCCTACAAAGATCCCTTGTTTGCAGTGTCTGGGGTGATGGCTTTTATAATAAAGGTACTGCTGCCTGTCTGTTGGCTTTTTAAAAAGCGTGGTTTTAAGTTTACTGTTGTCTAGAATGACGGCAGTATCTAGGAAGTTCACTTCTATTTCAGAATACTGGCAGGAGAATTTAATAGTCGGATGCGAAGAATTGAGATTGTTTATTGTTTATTGGGTGGTGCCCACCAACATCACTAGGCCTTCTTGGGTGGTGCACACAAAAAGGACAGAGCGACACACAGATAAACAAACGGTAGAACATGGAGACTAGTTATGAAGTGCAGGGGTCACAAAGAACATAGTACCACCGCACACGCGCGTGCTCGCAGGCACGCACACGCACTCACACACACGTAAGCACGCACGCATGCGCACACACACACACACACACACACTCAATTTATACATTTAAGGAATTAAGATTACAGTCAGGTACATTAGCACGCGCTGAGACAGGGCTTGTGACAAAGTATACTACAAAGTACATTGGCATACACGCAAGTTCAGTACAATCCACCGTCGTAACTTACTGGGGAACATGGATACTGGAAATAAGTACATATAATGCAAAATTTATATGTATGCACGGCACATACGCTCGTGAGTGCAAACAAAACATACATACAGGCATGCCCACGCGGGTGCATGTGAAGGGGAACAAGTGCAGGCAAATGCGCACGTGCATGCATGCACACACACGTGCGGACACACATACATAGCTACACGCTAGTATGTGTACGGCAAACGGTGCAAGTGTAGAAAATGGGAAGGAAACAGAAAACACGAACACGAGATAACTTCTATACCATACTGAATGGGCAACAGCGGCTTCAAATGCATGCATTTTTCAGGGCGCGTTTAAAAGAGTTAACATTGCTGGAAAAGACGTCCAAAAATGCAAGAAAGTCATCATTACACGCACGTTGCACACGGCACACTGGAGACAGCATCTCTGAGGTGGTCACATCAAAGCAAAGGTGGGGGCGGAGAGCTCGAATTGGTGCCCTTAGCCGAACAGAGCTCACTAATTTCGGGCTGTCGAATCTGGAGTGGATACACTTGAACAAAAACACTAAATCGCAGTTTGTGCGTCTAGATTGCAGTTCTTCGAGCTTCAGCCGCTTCATGACATCCTTGTAATCGTATTTCTCGTGTAGGGTGTAGCGGCGAGAGAAGATGCGTGTGAACCTTTTCTGAACCCTTTCCAAGCGCAAAGACGACGACGCACTCATGCAGTTCGAGACTGCCGATGCAAACTCCAGTTTTGGGAGTACAAGGACTTTGTACAGATCAAGGAAACCCGAACCTCCTGAGAAGTTCTTTGTTGCACTAGAGATAGCGCCCAAAGTCCGAAGAGATGAGCGTGCGAGGTAGTTAACATGCGGTGTGAATCGTGGTTTCGAACCCATCAGAACGCCCAAATCACGAGTTTCTAGAGTCACGCGACCGTGTTCCCAAATCATGAAGACATCGTCTATGTAGCGGAGGTAAACCTGAGGTTTATGCGGAAAAGAGCTTAATAGGGTAGCTTCAAGTTGCCCCATGAAAATGTTGGCATAGGTCGGTGCGAATGGAGTACCCATGCTAGTTCCGAAAACTTGCTAAAAGTAAGAAAAGTCAAATTCAAAATAATGGAGAGTTAGAACCATTTTAACAAAGTTATGTACGCTTCTGGTGCATGTTGGTGCGGGTTCACTGATAGAGATTTTGAAATCGCTTCAATTCCATCGGCGAACGGAATGTTTGTATACAATGCAGCAACGTCAAGAGTAACAAGGAGGGTTCCACTGGGTAGGCGCCCACCCATATTTATATCTTCTATTATGCGGAGGAAGTGGGGGGTATCCTGAACGAATGAAGGAAGAAGAGCCGGAATGTCGGATAGGTGATGATTCAGAAACAGAGAAAGTGCTTCGGTTGGGGTATTGTTAGTCGAAACTATGGGTCTGCCAGGAATGTCGGCAGTGAACAATAATTCTACGGGGACTTTATGGACTTTTGGGAGGAGGTAAAAACGTCCTGCATGCTTATTATTCGGTTTCATGAAATTTAAGTCAGTAGTCGTTATTAATTCTCCAGATCGTAGATCTGTGAGGCTCTGAAGGATTTTTAGGCTGTATTCCTGGCTCGGATTGTTATCTAAGGGCTTGTAGTGGCAAGGGTTATTGAGCTGCCTATAAGCTTCTACTTTGTATTTTCCCATAGGTAAAACAACTACACTGCCACCTTTGTCGGCTGGCTTTATCACTATGTCGGTTCTGGCTGATAGGCAATTCAGGGTAACTTCTTCCGACGGAGTTAGGTTCTTGCGCTTGTTTGATCGCTGAGTTGTTGCCAATATTTCTCTTGATACTGATTTTAAGTACAGATCCAATTCTGGAGATTGATCTACATCTGGAGTCCAAGTGGTAGGAGGGTGGAAGACCTGTAGGCACCTGCAAACAGCCTGTGTTGTAAAAAGCACAGCCAGTAATTATGTCCACAAGATTAATTCAAGTTTTACGTGCACTTCATCCAACATTGTGTATATGTTGGAATGCTGAATGTGCCACAAACAGTATATAGGCGAAACGAGTCAACCTATGGGCCTACGGCTTAATGGTCACCGGGCAGGATACTCTTAGCAAATACTCCATAGCTGTAGCGCAGCATTTCAACCAACCAGGCCACAATTTTGATGACCTTAAGTTATATATACTTCAGTCAAATTTTAAGTCTCCTAGGGACAGGAAATACCAAGAATCCTACTTAATTCACAAATTCAACTCCATGGAACCTGGTGAAATTAATGCGTCTAAGGGCAACTTGGAATCCTTGCGATATTCACCGGGAATACAGCATTAGGCATTTTCGTACATGTACCTCATCCAAAGACTATGACGGTTCACTCTGCTCTGTACCTAGTCACCTAATTTCTTTTTTCTTCTTTTTTTTTCATTCCTTAGCGTCTAGCTAAATACTCGCCCTCATCCCTCCAACCTTTGCTTTTGGAATTCAATTTTTTTTTATTTCTCTCTTTTTTTTTTACTCCGCGTGGTCTTGTGCCCCGTACGTCACTCTAACTTTATCTTTTCGTTTTTGAGTTTCAGGACAGGCCTGTTGCAGGAATGTTGCCGTGGGTGACACGTGCCATTTCAGTTGCCGGGTCATTGCTTTTTCTTTTGCGTGGGTTTATGTGGTTTCCTTCCCTGTTATTTTTTCTCCCTTTTTTTTCTTTTATCCTTCACCTAGTTAGTTTCCCCCCTTCTCTATCTTTTCTTTTGACCTGAGGCTTGCAGATAGTTTCTGATAAGGACCCCACCCTCACCGCCTGGTCTGCTTGCGGCGGTTCTCAGATCCTTTCCCTATACCCCGCGGCGGGTCAATAAACACCCTCTCATCCTGTCTCTCCAAAAATTCCACGAATATGAACCACCAGCTGACTTCGGTGTACCTACTTCGCGGCTTAAACTAGACAACATTCTTGGCTCCTCAATCTCTCCCTCGACACACTCCCAAACCAATCAGCTGGCTCAATTTCCCTTCCATCTTTCCCGCTCCTTTCACCCGGGGTCCTACCCCTATATAAACCGTGCCTGCCAGGCGAGAGATTGCCCTGAGAAAAGCAAGTTCTCTTTGCTGAAATGTAGGCCACAATCGTGCTTTTACCTTGTTCGAAGTTTTTCTTCTCTTGTGTTCTCTACCATCTTCAAAGTTCTACTACTACCTGGATTTCGTGTACCAAGATGACGGAGCAAGGTAAGCCCCCTCCCCTCTCCCTGGCACACATAGCTCTCATCGGTGATAGCCACTTTAGGTACATTCACGACCACTTCCCTTCCGGACAGCATTCACCATACATCAGCTTTCAAAGCGGCGCCACAACCCATGACATCAGAATACTGATTGACGCTGCCCCACGCAACATCACTCACTTCGTTCTTCACTTTGGCACTAACGACTTAAAGAACAACACCGCTGAAAGCACCATCGAGGCCATGAAAACTGTTGTTCACGATGTTCATACCAACAGGCCCAAAGCAAAGATAACCCTGACAACAGTACTTCCCAGGATCGAAAACAAACACAAGCCAGACTTACCCCAGACACACAGACTTCTAGCTCACTCACAAAGGACAGCAAAGCTGAACGACTTCCTCATGTACCTTGGACACAACACAGAAAACGTTGACGTCATCCACCACGCAAAAATTCACCACGACTCCCTAGGACACCTGGCCAAGGACGGACTACACCCGAACTTTCGAGGCGTCCGACTGATGTCCGAAAAAGTCAAGCACAGGCTGAGGAACACATTTAAGGTGACGCTCCCAACTTCACGTGTCAACCTCCCGTCTCCGGCCAGCACAGAACAATAGAACCAACCCAACACCCCCAAAGGTAGCGAAATGCCATGTCCACCTAAGAACAGCACATGTGACGCCAGCACATAAACCGTGGACGTGGCCGCAACACCAGCTGTACAGCACGTTAGCGAACAACAACCCGACCCACCAAAGACAACACGCTCATGGTTAGGGCAGACCGCACCACGCAGTATAACGCAAACGGGCACCCAAACAGGCATCGATGTGGACTTCACCCCTAGCAGCCCCCCTAAACTACTGACTCCAAGCAAAAAAGTGTCACCCCGGAGGTCTGCTCGGAACAAACACAAATGACTACTACCGAGTAGGCCGTATGCTCCAACCCCTAAATCCCGCTCTTTCCTCAAAGCTCGAAAACTAGCCGGCAAACAAACAAACTACAGACTTCATCTAAAAACGTACTCCTCGTATCTCCAAAGCAAAACGATCCCCAAAGGCCTCCGCCTAAAAGCTAGATCTGCCCTTGGTGAGCTCCCTCCTGAACTAGCTGCCAGGTGGCAAGATATTCTGAATAATGCTTCTCTTTCCCTCCTAGAAATTCTTAGAGAGCACTGTACTAGCCAACTCAGCCTCTTCAACGACCAGATTGAAGCTCTTCGACTAACCGAGCAGGAGAAACTAGATCTCAATATTTTCATAAGTCGTAAGGAAAATGATCTTAGCAATAAGCAAGAATTTTAGTTTCAGCGTGACCAACTTCCCTCGCAAAATGCAGCATGTACTGTAGGAGATCAGCCTCTCAAAAGCCGAGACTATGAAGTACTAGGTGATGTAATGTTCCCCCTCGATACAGAAATCGCTGTAATAGAACCTCCTTCCCCAGCCAATTATCCTATAGAAAGAACGAGTTCTCTCGCTACCTGCCCCAGCAACGTTATTGACATTTCCAAAACACTAACGGCCGACGAAAAAGGTATCCTAGAACGAGGTCTAACTTTCTGTCCCACAAATAACAGTGTGAATGAATACGAGTTACACAAAGATCTCACTGAATTTTCTCGGAGAATGAGACTAAGCGAGTTTTTTTCAGAGAAGCAGGACCAACCTGACATTAACGAATGCCCCCTCCACCCTCCTAGCACTTGGACTCCAGATGTAAAATCAATCTCCAGTATTGGATCTGTACTTAAAATCAGTATCAAGAGAAATATTGGCAACAACTAAGCGATCAAACAAGCGCAAGAACGTAACTCCGTCGGAAGAAGTTACCCTGAATTGCCTATCAGCCAGAACCGACATAGTCATAGAGCCAGCCGACAAATGTGGCAGTGTAGTTGTTTTACCTATGGGAAAATACAAAGATGAAGCTTATAGGCAGGCCAATAACCCTTGCCACTACAAGCCCTTAGTTAACGATCCGAGCCAGGAATACAGCCTAAAAATTCTTCAGAGCCTCACAGATCTACGATCTAGAGAAATAATTACGACAACTGACTTAAAATTCATGAATCCGAATAATAAGCATGCAGGACGTTTTTACCTAATCCCAAAAGTCCATAAAGTACCCGTAGAATTAATGTTCACTGCCGACATTCTTGGCAGACCCATAGTTTCGAATAACAGTACTCCAACCGAAGCACTATCTCTGTTTCTTAATCATCACCTATCCGACATTCCAGCTCTTCTTTCTTCATTCGTTCAGGACACCCCCACTTCCTCCGCATAATAGAAGAGATAAATATGGGCGGGCGCCTACCCAGTGGAACCCTCCTTGTTACTCTTGACGTTGCTGCATTGTATACAAACATTCCGTTCGCCGAAGGAATTGAAGCGATTTCAAAATCTCTATCAGTTAACCCGCACCAACATGCACCAGAAGTGTACATAACTTTGTTAAAACTAGTTCTAACTCTCAATTATTTTGAATTTGACTCTTCTTACTTTTTGCAAGTTTTTGGAACTAGCATGGGTACTCCATTCGCACCGACCTATGCCAACATTTTCATGGGGCAACTTGAAGATACCCTATCAAGCTCTTTTACGCATAAACCTCAGGTTTACCTCCGCTACATAGACGATATCTTCATGATTTGGGAACATGGTCGCGCGACTCTAGAAACGTTTATATCCCATCTCAATTCTTCGCATCCGACTATTAAATTCTCCTGCCAGTATTCGGAAAAGAAGTGAACTTCCTAGATACTACCGTCATTCTAGACAACGGTAAGCTTAAAACCACGCTTTTTAGAAAGCCAACAGACAGGCAGCAGTACCTAGATTATAAAAGCCATCACCCCAGACACTGCAAACAAGGAATATTTGTAGGACAAGCCACCAGGCTTAGCAGAGTATGCAGTGATGACAGTGACTACGTAGAGCACCTAGACGAACTCAAGGCCACCCTTATGAACAGGAGCCACCCCAAAAGCTCGCTCGATCAGGCGTACCAACGTGTGTCTAATCTCAAAAGGGATGACGTTCTCAACAAACAGCGGCAAAACGAAAGCGCCAGGCCACCTGCCCTAATACCTAAATTTTCAAACGCCCTCCCAAACATAAACAATATACTGCGGAAGTACTACCCCATTTTAGCCAGTAACGACCGACTTAAAAAATTTTCCCGGAGGCACCAAGGGTTACCTACCGGAGAAACAGGAATCTAAAAGATATTTTAGTGCATGCTAAAACAGGGCCTTCAAAGCAACCAGTCATAGCCAGCTGCTCCCGCCCCAGATGCAAGATTTGTAGGCACCTGCAAACAGCCTGCGTTGTAAGAAGCACAGCCAGTAATTATGTCCACAAGATTAATTCAAGTTTTACGTGCACTTCATCCAACATTGTGTATATGTTGGCGTGCTCAATGTGCCGCAAACAGTATATAGGCGAAACGAGTCAACCTATGAGCCTACGGCTTTATGGTCACCGGGCAGATACTCTTAGCAAATCCTCTATAGCTGTAGCGCAGCATTTCAACCAACCAGGCCACAATTTTGATGACCTTAAGTTATATATACTTCAATCACATTTTAAGTCTCCTAGGGAAAGGAAATACCCAGAATCCTACTTAATTCACAAATTCAACTCCATGGAACCTGCTGGAATTAATGCGTCTAAGGGCAACTTGGAATCCTTGCGATATTCACTGGGAATACAGCATTAGGCATTTTCGTACATATACCTCATCCAAAGACAATGACCGTTCACTCTGCTCTGTACCTGGTCAAATAATTTCTTTGTTTTCTTTTTTTTTTCATTCCTTAGCGTCTAGCTTAATACTCGCCCTCATTCCTCCAACCTTTGCTTTTGGAATTAAATTTTATTTATTTTATTTCTCTCTTTTTTTTACTCCGCGTGGTGTTGTGCCCCGTACGTCACTCTAACTTTATCTTTTCGTTTTTGAGTTTCAGGACAGGCCTGTTCCAGGAATGTTGCCGTGGGTGACACGTGCCATTTCAGTTGCCGGGCCATTGCTTTTTCTTTTGTGTGGCTTTATGTGGCTTCCCTCCCTGTTTTTTTTCTCCCTTTTTTTCTTTGACCTAGTTAGTTTCCCCCCTTCTCTATCTTTTCTTTTGACCTGAGGCTTGCAGATAGTTTCTGATAAGGACCCCACCCTCACCACCTGGTCTGCTTCCAGCAGTTCTGAGATGCTTTCCCTATACCCCACGGCGGGTCAATAAACGCCCTCTCATCCTTTCTCTCCAAAAACTCCACGAATATCAACCAGAAAACTGACTTCCGTGTGACCTACTTCGCGGCTTAAACTAGACAACATTCTTGGCTCCTCAATCTCTCCCTCGACACACTCCCAAACCAATCAGCTTGCTCAATTTTCCTTCCATCTTTCCCGCTCCTTTCACCTGGGGTCCTACCCCTATATAAACCGTGCCTGCCAGGCGAGAGATTGCCCTGAGGAAAGAGTGTTCTCTTTGCTGAAACGTAGGGCACAATCGTGCTTTTACCTTGTTCGAAATTTTTCTTCTGTTGTTTTCTATATATATATATATATATATTGTAAATGAGATAGCTACGCCCGGGTAGCCGGTTATTTGGAGAGGGTTTTTTTCACAGTCGAGACCTGCACACGCAAGGACCGAGAGCAGGGCTCCGCAAGTCCAGCCGCTAAACATTTTTGTTTTTCTTTTTCACCGATGCACCGCATATATTCCCAGATCATGATCCCAGCGAGCAATACAGTCGAACGATCCTTCACATTTTCACAGGTATGCTGGCCAAAGAATTAATCACGACAAATTAACCGAACTTCATGAGACCGAATAACAAGAAAGCAGGACGGTTTAACCTTCTCCCTAAAATTCATGAAGTCCCAGCAAAATCATTGTCTTCAGGACATATTCCGGGCACACCGATAGCTTCAAACAACAACACTTCTGCTGAAGCATTGCCTGTGTTCCTGAAAGACATTTTGTCAGACATTCAGACATCTCTTCCTTCATTTGTTCAGCACCCCACCACTTCCTTCGTATAATAGTAGCAATACACAATGGCGGGAAAATAAGCAGTGACCCCTTCTGGTCAGCGTCACTATCTCCGCCATTTGTAGGAACGTCCCCATCACCGAGGGATAAAATCTACATCAAAGGCTTTAGCAGAATACCGACACCAAGATTTGTTACAAGTGTAAATTACTTTACTAAAATTTGTTCTTTCTCTCCACTATTTTGTTTGACTTATCTTACTACGTGCAAGTTTTTTGTGCCAGAATGCGCACTCCTTTTTCTCCGACGTACGGCAATATTTTTATGGCACGACATAAACCTTAACATTTTTACCCGACAAACCCAATTGTGAGGACATTGGGGTTAAGCAGAGGGGTGTGTGACTCGCGGAGGAAGATCACAAGAAAATTGACGCGATGTTCTTGCACAGATAACTCAACACTGAATATATTGGGGACGTAACGCGGACACAAGCGAAATAAAATTTACAAACAGGTCCGACCCACTAGAGTTCGGGAGAGAAGCGGGGGAAAAAATAGACAATGCCACGCTCACGGCTCTGTCCCACAGTGATGGCGCACAGTCGATACGTCGTTGACGTCCTCGCCGCAAAGTTTTGGAACTCGGCGGACCAGTCGCGGTTCCGCTGAGTCACGCGCCGCTGGCTCCGCTCGCTAGGCCTTGCCTCGGAACTGCGGCTCCCAGGGGCGCCGCGGCGATCTAACAGCTTCCCGAACGGCGACGCCGGTCTTCCGTGTCACAGGCCCGTGGACATCACCCTGCTGGAGCGACCACGAACCTCAAACCTCGATAGCCACAAAAGCCTCGAACCGCCTGCCGGTCGTTTTGGTCCAGCTGCCCTGCGGAACCTCCGTCGCTCGCTCCGCTTCCCAGGCCAGCCCTCTATGATGATGATACTCCCCTCCTGGCACACACCCTCTAAGGGAGATTGGCCCGGTCACCATCTTCTTCTTCTTCTCGAGGCACCTGCTCTGCGCCGTCATTCGGGTTTTCCCCACTCGTGGGACGCAAGTCATCACATTCACCCCCCTGCTCGAGAGGTTTGTTTGGGGAAACAAAACTCGTCACACAAAAAAGTTCGTTCATGGCCGCGACGAGACGCAAGGCGCTCAAGCACGTTCTGTCGTGTCAGACGTTCAAGCACCACTAGCACCAGCACAAGAGTACAGTCCGAAACAGTGCAAAACAGTCTCTAACCCAATGGAAGGGAAACCAACAAAAGAAGCAGCATTTGCCACTGTTAAATCCACTCTCTAGAATAAACTGCCTACTTAAAAAAAAGTCGGACAAAGGTACCCTCTTTCGTACCTACTCTGTCAGTCGCTGGGAAAGGTTAAGCGGCATGAGCAGTAGGAAATAGGGCAGGAGTTAGAGGGTATGACACACCCGCAACTTCGTCGTTGGGTGCGTGTGGCATCTTGAACCCTGTGGAGGGGTTTCTCTTCTATGCGTTGGGCGAGAGGTAAACGACCAGATTGATGGCAACACGCCGAAATGCCTCGATCTCCGCCATGATCTCCCGTGGCTACTCGGGGCTTAGGCGCAGCCGTCTGACACATGCGACACAACTTTACGAAGCGTGCAGTGTCAGCTTGCATCCCACGCCAGTAGAAGTCCTTGCCGACGCGCTCCATGGTTCGCCTGATACCCCTGTGATTGCCGAGGGTTCCTTGATGAGCCTTGTCCAAGGCGATGCCTCGTAGCTCCTTGGGGGTGACGAGTTGCCTTCTTTCTTTTCCGGAGGGCAACTGATACCGTCGATAAAGAATCCCAGCATTCTTCACGAACTCGATCGCGCCTTCGACAAGGTGAAGCACTCGGCGATCCTGGCCCAAGTGTCCCGGCTCGGCCTGGGACAGCGTTCCTACAATTACATCCAGACCTTCCTAACCGGTCGCACGGCCCGGCTGGAGGTGGGCCAAACGCAACTCGAGGAGTGAGAGCTGGCCAGCGTAGGCACGCCGCAGGGCTCGGTGATCTCGCCGCTGCTATTCAACTTGGTAATGATCGGCGTGGCCCGTCGCTTGTACGAGCGGCCCGATGTGCGCTACACCGTCTACGCCGACGAAATCACGCTGTGAGTGCCGGGCGGCAGTGACTGCCACATCGAGTCGGCGCTGCAGGAGGCGCGGACGGCATTGAGGAGAGCCTGCGCGACACGGGTCTCCGGTGCGTCCCGCAAAAGTCGCAGCTCCTGATCCTGCCCCCAACGGGACGTTACCGCAAGTAGACATCGGCCGAAGCGTAGCGCAGCATCGTGTTGCGCGGGAGCGACGGCACGGCGATTCCCGAAGCGACGAGCATCCGCGTCCTCGTCATGCACGTCGACGCGAGCCGCCACTTCAACAACACCACGGTAGAAGAAGGGCATCGCCACGCGCCTCGTCAAGCGACTCGCTACGCGCGCGCGCGGCATGAGAGAGGCGAGCCTGCTGCGCCTGCTGCAGGCGTTCGTGGTAAGCCAGGTGGCCTTCGTGGGAGCATTCCAAGACTGGCGGACCCAGGAGCGAGCCAAGATCGACGCGGCGATCCGCAGGTCGTACCGGGCGGCCCTGGGCCAACTCCACAGCACGAGCAACGCGGCCCTCGCGTCTCTGGGAGTGCACAACACGCTCTCGGAGATCAGCGAGGCGCAGAGAACGTCGCAATTGGAACGCCTGGGGTCGACCCGGATGGGAAGAAGGCTGCTGCAGCGCGTGGGACTGAGCTGCCCCTTCGACGAGGAGGACGAGCTGGTCCCGCTGCGCGACGACATCGCCAACAGCTTGGTGGTGCCGCCGCTCCCGAAGAACGTCGCGCCGGGACGGAACCCGGAATGGAGAATGGCGCGGGCGTGCGCGCTCGCCAAAGAGTACAACGAGAGGAGCGACGCCGTGTACGTGGACGCTTCCAAACGTCGCGACAAGGAAGACGCCTACGCGGTGGTGGCGGTGCGTGCCGCCACGGGAGAACTGCAGAGCTCGGGAAGCGTGCGCGCCAAGTCCGCCAGACAGGCGCAGGAGGCGGTGATCGCGCTGGCCCTGCTCCACCCCGGGACGAGGGCGGTGTTCAGTGACTCCAAGTCGGCCATCGCCAACTTCGCCAGGGCCACGGTGTGCGGGATAACGATGCGCATCCTTTCCGGCATCGGAGATGGAGCGCGCACGAACATCGCAACGACCGTACGGTGGTTCCCGGCCCTCATGGGACGGGAGCTCCGCAACGGCCTACGAAACGTCAACGAGGCAGCCGACGCTGCGGCCCGTGATTATCGCCGCGTGCCGGGCCGCGCCAGCGACGGCCGCCGCCGACGACGAAGAATCGAGCAACGACGAAGAGGACAACGACGCAGAACCCCTGACTACGTACGGTGCGACGCTGTGCTGGTACAGGACAGAGAGGCAGGCCTACCCTCCGCCCCACCCGGGGCTCGTGAGGAGGGAGGCAGTGCTTCTACGACAGTTGCAAACCGGAACGGTGCTAACGCCGGCGCTCGCGCGCCACGTGTGCCCGGACATGTACGAAGACGCGGTGTGCAGTGTTAGTGCGCGTGTGAATGCGGACTTGGCCCACTTGATGTGGGGATGCGACGAGCACGACCCGAGTGACGGGAGGGCGATCCTCCCTCCGGACGTTACGAACTCGATCCGCTCCTCGGAGCGCCAAAGCCAGCTGAGGGCCATCCAATGGCTCGAGGCTGCCCTGGGCAAGCAACCGGACGCAGTCCTCGGGGTCGGCCCAACGCCGCGGTGAGCGGAGAAGACTACGGAACGGTGAAGCCCTGCGCGGCCTGCTCCGTCCCCGACTGCAGGAATCTCAATAAAGTCCTTTCTCTCTCTCTCTCTCTCTCGATAGCCGCTGCGTTGAATGTCACCTTTCTGCCTACCTCCCCGAAAAACTTTCGGAGAGAAGGGTCTTGCTGCTGAAGCGCACATAAGTCAGCAGTGGTGATATTGCAGGGGCTGTCAGCAACGGCAGGTACCTGCGGCATTGTTCTCGGAGCCTCGCTTTTGGCTGCGTTGGCGCGCATGTGGGTCTTCAACCCTGCTGCAGTTAGCGAAGACGATGGCAGGTTCCGACCGCGCAGGTCTTCTGGGACGCGGACGCTGCCTTGTCCAAGCACCGTGCTTCCAATCATTGGTTCCTTTTCGTGAGGCTCGTCTCGTCTGATGTTCCGATTGTCTTTCGTATTGGCATCACCAGTCCCCTCAATGTTCCCTATAATGACGTCGCACAAGGGGTTCTCCATGCAGGACGTTAGTACGCGGCCTGTAAAGAACGGGGAATCGATTTCCACATCTGCCTCCGGTAGGGACAGACACGTTCGATTTAATAGTCGGACGGTGCTCAGGCCTACTGTAAGCTTGGTGTCAGCAACGAGAGAGCGGTTCACGATGACCGTATTACAGCCAGTGTCTCGCAGGACGACCACGGGTTGGCCTTCCAGAAGTCCTCCCGACGTTGGCATCCTCTCCAGCTCGGTTGTCGGCGTACTGCTTGCTGGAGACACTGGCATACTTGGCGTCGTCGAGACTTGCTGGATGCCTCTACAAGAGAGTTTTTTGGTCCGGTCATTGCGGAGGGTACCTGTCTCACGTTTTCTGGCACGTTGCAGCAAGCTTCAGCCTGGTATCGGTGTCCTTGCTTGGAGCCCCTCAGGCAGAAGGCGTTCTTCTTGCTGGGCTGGCTGGAGCCCCGTGACTTCGCCCAACAGTCAGACGGACGATGGCCTGGCTGGTTACATAAAAGGCAACGAAGCTTGACCTCGTGCTCCTGATGATCAGGAGCTCGGGGAAGTCCAGCTGGCTTGCCACTGTCTTTCTTTTCTTCCCTTTATATGCCCAGGTTAACTAAGCCTGGAGCTTCGAGGTATTGGTCAGCCGTCTCAGCAAGCTGGTCCAGGGTCTTGCAGCCGCTTTCTTTGAGGAAAATGGCGATTCTCGTCGAACTGGCTCAGGAATTGCTCGGACAGCATTTTGTCTCGGAGCGCGGAGTAGGACTGCTCCGTTTTCGCCATTGCCTGCCAGCTGTCGAAGTAGCCGAGAAGACGACCAACAAACTGACGACCTGTTTCTGAGTTCAGCGGCCTGGATTTCCTAAACTTGCACCGGTACCCTTCTTCGGTGTACCTAAACCTCTGTAAAAGGGTCTTCTTCAGTTTCGTGCAGTCTATTGCATCGTCGGACGACATGCGGCCAACGGCACTCAGCGCCTCACCTGTAAGGAACAAGTGTAATGAGAGCGCCCACTTATCCGAAGGCCAGCCTTAGCTTGTTGCCACTCTCTCGAACCGCTGTATATAAGCGTCGAGCTCGTCAAGTTCCTCATTAAAAGCGGGAGTCAACTTGTGAGGGCTGTGGAAGCTTTGTGCCGCATTAGTCGCGGTGTCACTTCCCACGGTGTCCGAACTCGCGTTGGAACCCTGCGACTGCTCCTGAAGTTGTACCCTCAGTTCTAGCATGGCACGTTCAGCCTCAATTCGAGCTCGGGTCTCGGTCTCCGTTTGCTGTGCTAGCCTTGCGGCTTCTTTAGCCGCCTCGCGTTCGGTCGCACGCTTCTCTCTTTCTTTCGCGCGTTCAGTGTCGATCCATTCTCTGAGATCCTGACCTGACAGCCCTTATTCTTTGCCGATGAGCATCAACTTCTCGAGTTCTATCCTCGTTCGTCACACCCACTTGCCTGCTTAAGCTCTTCAGATGAAAGTAGAGCAAGGTCCAGTCGCGGACGCCAAAAATTGTGAGGACGTTCGGGTTAACCAGACGGGTGTGTGACTCGCGGAGGATGATCACAAGAAAATTGGCGCCATGGTCTTGAACAGATAACTCAACACTGAATATATAGGGGACGAAACACGCACACAAGCGAAATAAAAAAATACAAACAGGTCCAACCCACTAGAGTTCGGGAGAGAAGCGGGGAGAAAATAGACAACGCCATGCTCACGGCTCTGTCCCACAGTGATGGCGCTCAGTCGCCACGGCATTTACGTCGTCGCCGCAGCGTTTTGGAACATGGCGGACCAGTCGCGGTTCCGCTGAGTCACGCGCCGCTGGCTCCGCTCGCTAGGCCTTGCCTCGGAACTGCAGCTCCCAGGCACGTCGCGGCGATCTAACAGCTTCCCGAACGGCGACGCCGGTCTTCCGTGTCACAGGCTCGTACACATCACCCCGCTGGAGCGACCACGAACCTCGAACCTCGACAGCCACGAAAGCCTCGAACCGCCTGCCGGTCGTTTTGGTCCAGCTGCCCTGCGGAACCTCCGCCGCTCGCTCCGCTTCCCAGGCCAGCCCTCCATGATGATGATACTCCCCTCCTGGCACATACCCTCCAAGGGAGATTGGCCCGGTCACCATCTGCTTCTTCTCGAGGCACCTGCTCTGCGCCGTCGTCCGGGTTTTTCCCCACTCGTGGGACGCAAGTCATCACACCAATGTTTACCATCAATACTTAGATGATATATTCATAATTTGGGAGCACGAACGCATAGCCCCAGAAAGTTTTATTTTGCGTCTTAATACTCCGCACCCTATCATTAAATCCTCATGCCCGTATTCGGGTAAACAAGTGCAATTTCCGCACACCACCTTCGTTCTAGACAGGGGTATACTTAAAACCACACTGTGTAGGAAACCGACAGATGCTCAGCAGTACCTAGACTACACTAGCCATTACCCACCATGCGGCAATCAAGGTATACCTGCAGGACAGGCTACCAGACAAAGAAATAAATTCCCCGCATTTCCCCGCGGGGAAGAATGTGAAAGTGCGAATGCACGAGTTGAATTTTCGCGGTTCGGTAATGTTCGCGAAAGAGAGATCACACACACACACAACTACAAAGAAAGAAAGATGCATTTATTCACAGACACCTATTTGTGTTGTCGCTGTACTTGATTGCTAGAGCGGATCTCAGCTCTTTGAAATTCCGTGTCAGTACTCCTTTAGGCGGGTGCATTAGCCCTTCTCACGCCCGATTCCTGGCCAATCCCCCACTTGGGTATGTGGCATGTCAGCGGGCAGGCAGTCTCAGCTTTGAAATTTCGTGTCAGTACTCCTTTAAGGTCCTCCGCTAGGGGGCCGCCGCAAGCTGTCACGACTCACACCGACTCCCGTTTTAACTGCCCATTGGGCCGTACCATCGCCTCCCTGTTTTCTTTTTGTGAGAATATTGCATCCTCTAAGAGTTCTGCTACCTGGGGATACCTCGTTTCTGTCTGTGAGTGCCCATCCGACTAATTAGTGGCTGTCTGAACACTCCACCGTGCCGGCGGGGCGCTAGCCCTAATGGCCACCGCCGCGCCGCCGAACCTGCCAGCCTCCGGGCCTGCCACTGCCCAGCCTGCAGCCACCGACCCGCTCCTGTCTACCCTGGACACAACCACTCAGAGCATGGACTTCGACGAACTAAGCGGTCGCACGATTCATCCCAACGGCCCTTGGACGAAAATTATCCAAGCTCGCAAGAATAACAAATCAAAGCCGAAAGCTGCGTCTCCTACGCTTGTCGCTACAACATCCGCCGCGCCGAACGCCGCTTCTCCAACAACCCCTGCCGCCACCACAGTCGCCCCTGTCGGTTCCGCGTCAGCTGCCGGCATCCTGCCCGCACTCCGCCAGCCCCGCGTTCGCAAGCCCGTCACCCCAAGCCTACCAGATTCTGAGTACGTCATCGTCTACCGTCCCCGCGCCGCAGGCACTGTCGCGCGCTGCTCAACTAAAGACATTGTGACCGCACTCGTTGCAGCTAGCAAGCTTCCTCCAGAACAGTTCTACGCGTCCATAACACTGCAAATACAACCCGCACAAAATCTGATGGTGGCCTCAACTGCAAATGAAGATCACGCCCTTCTGCTGAGCACTGTCGATCAACTTGCTCTCATGACTGGCATTCTGGAACTGTCGCCCTACCTGAAACCCCCGCCTGGCACGGTTCGCGGCGTCATACACGGCCTCGATGAAGGCATTACCAACGAAGACCTAAACGACCTCCTGGCAGCCAATGGACCCAGCCTACTTCACGCCAGACTACTGGGACGAACATCATCAGCCCTTTTGACGTTCCAGGGACCCCACGTGCCGTTTTACGTAAAGGTGGGCTGACTGCTGACCAGGTGCCGCCCGTACCGACGAGCAGTGCAGTTTTGCCGCATTTGCGGCGACGTAGGCCACAGACAGGACATTTGCCCGCGGCCGGACGAGCCGAAGTATATCGCTTGCGGCACCCCGAGCCCCTCCTCCGACCACAACTGCCAGCCTAGCTGCAAGCTGTGCTCCCTTCCACACATCACAGCGAGTAAATACTGCCCCAAGCGTTTTCTTCCCCGAACAACAACGAAACCCAAGACTTCGGCCGACCTCGTCGCACAGAAGTTCAACATTCCACCAGCCAAGCCTTCCCACCACGTCACCCAGGTAACCTGGTCGCAAGTGGCTGCGCCTTTTTCCCACTGCTCAGCATGCCGACTTCCCCCCTCTACCTACTCCTGTCATCACACCCCTTTCCCCACCTTCTTCCCCCTCTGAACTGATACTCTCCCAAGCACAAGCTCAATTTCAACGACAACTCAATCTCTTGATGGAACGAGTTGACAAGCTTGAACGTCAAACGCAGGAACGCCTAATTCAGATAGAGACTCAGAATGCGCTACTAATAGAAAAGATCAACACACTCCCAGTCTTCCAATCGCCCGAGGAAACAACCGTCCTCATCGATCGAAAAATCACAGAGGCCCAAACCACAACGACCAACCTCATCCTCCGAATAGAAGACGCCCTCACCACACGAACAAAGGCAATCGAACAACAAATCACGGCCATGAACTCAGCGCTCGTGAACCTTATGAAACAAGTCTGGGACCTCTCAAGTCGAGAACATACACCATATCCAAAGAAACAGAAGACCTACCCTCAACGAGACGTGGAAATGGCAGCAACTCTTGATGCACTCCAACAAGAATAGTAATCCGCAAGCCATACAACGTCCCTTAACCATATGGCAATGGAATTGTCGTTCATTTCAAAGCAAGCGTATCTCCCTCTTATATCTCAGTCAGGACAAAAAAACCAGATGGCATTGCCCTCCAGGAAGTTGATACCGCCCCTGTCACCCTACGGGATTACGAAACACACGTCTCACCAGCCTCCCCTCGCACGGCAATTCTGGTGGCACGCCATCTCACCGCGCAGATTATCGACATTCACTCCCAAATTCGCCATACATTTATAGAAATTCTTCCTACTTCGCCTACCACGCCTTGTATATTCCTGCTTAACGTGTATAGCCCCCCACGAGAATCACTCGCTTCGCTCGACCACCTCGTCCAACGTGCCCTCTGTCATTCTCATAGGCACCCTTTACTATTATTGGGGGACTTCAATGCCCCCCACACCTCATGGGGTTACTCTTCGGACAGACGGAAAGGCCAGGATTTGTTCACAACCGCGAATCACCACCAACTATCTCTGTGGAATGACTTGACCACTCCCACTCGAATTGGCAACAGCGTCACCCGTGATACAAACCCTGACCTCACCTTCTCACGCAACATCTCCCACCTCATCTGGGAACGCCTCGACGAAACCCTCGGAAGCGATCACCACATCATCCAAGTGACTCTCCCTCAACATAAAGCAAAAACGCGCATTGGACAAGCTACCCTTACTGACTGGAAAGCCTTTCGCGAAGATCCTAACCCACTCCGCACCACCATCACGGACCTTGATCAATGGGTCTCTCAAATTCAAGAAACCGTATCCCAGCACAGCAAAACTCTCCCTCTTACCTCCGAAAACCCAGTCATAGATGCTCATCTTCTCCACTTATTAGACGCCCGCAAGGGCCTACTTCGCCGATGGAAAAAACGAAAACATAACAAGAAACTCCGCCGCCGGATCAACGAGATCACCCAAGAGGCAGCCCAATACGCCCTCACGCTACATCAGCAAAACTGGGCTACCTTTTGTAACAGCTTGCAAAGAACGCTTGGAACTACAAAGACATGGCACATACTGCGATCGCTTCTCGGGGACAACCCTCCAAATCTGCAACGGCACATCACCTCAAACGTTTGCTTCACAACTACCCCGGACCCCAAGACCAGCTTCTCTCCGATATCAAAACCACCCTATTTGGGCCTCCCCCTTCTTCTACAATAGGTCATCCAGACTACTCAGGGGCCCCAAATCCCACCCTAGATGCCCCTTTTACAATTCAAGAACTTCAAGACGTCCTGGCCAAGCTCACCCGCAACACCACTCCCGGCCACGACCGCATCAATAACAAAACCCTGCGTAACCTCGACAATGACTCTCTCCAAGCACTACTCGACTTTTTCAACTCGCAATGGACCCAAGGCACTGTTCCAGCCCAGTGGCGACATGCGGATATACCACTTGTTCCGAAACCTCACAAACCGCTCTCCATTAATAATCTCCGCCCGATCTCCCTGACATCATGTCTAGGCAAGCTTTACGAACACCTCATTCATACTCGCCTTACAGCCTATCTTGAAGACAACAACCTAGTCCCGCATACGATGATTGGTTTTCGAGCTCACCTTTCAACGCAAGACGTCCTGCTCCAAATCAAAGAAGAGGTTCTGGACCACCTCAGCACATCCACCCCACGAGCCATCCTGGCTCTAGACGTCAAAGGAGCCTTTGACAATGTCTCCCATGCTGCCATCTTAAAGAACCTACAAAGCACCAATTGCGGCCTCCACACCTACAACTACGTACGTCAATTTGTAACTGGCCGGACAGCTACGATTCGGAATCGGTGACCTCCGTAGCTCTGCTTTCCACCCACCACCCAAGGGCACGCCACAAGGCTCAGTAATATCCCCACTCCTCTTCAACGTCGCACTTCTCGGGTTACCACCAGCTCTTGACTCTCTTTCTCACATTCACTACGCACTCTACGCCGACGACCTCACCATCTGGACTATTGGTGGATCAGTAGGCGACCAGGAAGACTCACTCCAGCAAGCTATCAATGCCACTCTCACCTATTTGACAACCTACGGACTTACTTGCGCCCCGGAAAAATCGTCTCTACTCGTTCTCCGCGCCCGCTCTCGTGGCAGACGCCACCTCCACCGCCTGAGCCCTCACTCACCATACAGGGTAAACCCGTTCCCAAGGTGACCGTTCTTCGGGTACTAGGACTTCAAATTCAACAAGATGGGGCTGGCCACGCAACTCTCACCCAACTGCAAACCACCGTAATGCAACTAGTCGGCCTCATTCGACAAATAAATCACCCACCGCCGTCACGGCCTTAAGGAGCGCGACACTGTAAGCCTTGTACAGGCTCTCCTAATAAGTCGCATAACATACGGCACGCCGTATCTCACACTAAAACCTGCAGAAAGTAATAAATTAAACGCCCTCATACTGAGAAGTTACAAAATGGCACTTGGGCTACCTATCACCACGTAAACAATCCGTTTCCAACAACTCGGGGTTCACAACACCCTTGAGGAGCTCATCGAGGCGCATCTCACCAGCCAAAAAGAACGCCTCCTCCTGACAACCACGGGTCGCTCAATATTAAGTCGTCTCGGCTATCCGCTCCCCCCACCGGAACATACTCTTCAACGCATTCCACCAGCTATCCGTCGTCACATCACTGTCTCCCCTATACCCCGCCATATGCACCCAACGTATAACCAAGGCCGCCGCAAGGCGCGGGCTGCCCACCTCTACTTCAAGTACGGATCTCGGGACGACACTCGATACGTGGATGCCTCTCCATACTCCTCTCACTCAGCCCACACGTCAGCCGTTGTCGACTCCACAGGAAGTCTTGTGAACTCAGCTACCACCCCTACCAACAACATAACAACAGCAGAAGAAATTGCAATCGCCTTGGCCGCCCACACCGATCAAGAGTACGTGACGATCCTGACAGACTCCCAGACCGCTTGCCGCCACTACCAAGCTGGACGAATCTCGGCCCTTGCCCTCCGCATTCTTGCCCAACGATCAGCGCCAATTCCCGATATCCGCATCGTGTGGACACCGGGTCACACGGCTCTCCCTGGGAATGAGGCTGCCCACGCCTCTGCCCGCGCCCTCATACCCCGGGCACCCACGGGAGCCGACGACCCAAGTGCTTCTCCGCCCATACCCCTCCGGTACGCCGACATCCTTGCCCATTTACGCCGACAACGCCAGCACTTATCTCCACCCCATCCGAACCTTCCCAAGACCGACGAGTGCATCTTACGACGGCTGCAAACCAACACCTTTCCCCATGGCACACGCCTTCATGCTATGTATCCTGCACAGTACTCTACAAAGTGCAAACACTGCCCATCCCCATGCACCCTATACCACATGGTGTGGGAGTGCCACCTAACCCCAACTCTACTCCCCCTTCCCAACCCAACCCCTGAGCAGTGGGAGGGCCAGCTGGCTAGTGGCGACCTGGGTGACCAGCAACAGCTGATATCCCGGGCGCAACTGGCCGCACGTGCCCAGGGCCTCCTGGACTGAGGACGCCCCCCACAAGAGAGGAACGGCTCAACTAACTCCGTTCCAGCTCAATAAAACGTTTTCACCACCTACTCCTTTAAGCGGGTGCATTAGCCCTTCTCACGCCCGATTCCTGGCCAACCCCCACGTGGGTATGTGCCATGTCAGCGGCCAGGCAGCGCGCGCCCATCTCCCCCCGTTGCTAGGGAAGACGAGGAGCACGCGCACCGGCAGCTGCTGCTATGCGGACTACGGCAGCGGACGATTGAGGCTTTCGCACTTAATATGCAGTGATGACTGTGAATAGTATATAAAACACCTTAACGAACTGAAGTCACCCTAGCAACCAGGAATCACCTAGTCAGCTCGCTGGATGTGGCTTACCAAGGAGCATACGAGCTAGAAATGGATGAAGTGCTCTTGAAACTGCTTAGAAACTAAGGCGCCGTGCTGCTGGCACTAATCAAATTCTCAAATGCGCTTCCTAACATAAACTACATCTGCTGGAAATTCTACCCTATTCTAGCTACTAATGACCTGATTAAAAATTACGCCCATCTTTCCGCGAGGAAGCCCTGGTGTGATGCGACGCATCGGGGGGTTCGTTTGGAGTGATGCTGGTATTGGATTGGAGCTTCCCATTAACCATACCCTGTTTCGGTCTTAGATGCAAGACTTGCGAACATCTGCAGACGGACTGCATTGTTTACAAAGCACTCTTCTAACGTGAAGTATATGCAAGAATGTAAATTGTGTAACAAGCAGTACATCGCAGAAACGATTCAGGCTACGAACTTACGCCTCACACACTCGGGAAACACTTTAACAAGCGGAACCACAATATCTATTATATCAAGTTCTATATCCTGCAGTCAAAATTTGTCCCCGATTGGCAAAAAATACAGAAAATAGTACTTAAATCATTAAATTTCCTTGAGCCTGTTCGGATGAATGGCTCTAAGGGCTGCTCTCAGAAACATTACGATTTTTTAATCAGAATAATGAAGGTCTTACGGAAAGTTAACCTCTTGCATCTCCACAACCCCTTGACTTCGATAATAAAGTGTTGTGCTTATTTGGATGAGGGACAGGGACAGGCAGAAAGACAAAACCATGGTTTTGTCTTGGTCCCTTTTCTCGTCTACATGTTTTTGTCTTTTTCACTGTCCCTGTTCCTCGTCCAAATATGCAGCGCAAGTTAATATCGAATTCAAGGCTATACAAACTAGCCCTTAAACAGGCTTTTGTTAAATCCACAACCCCACTTCCCGCACACCAAAGCTGTTACTCGATACAACTGGTTTTTCTTCTCATTTTCCTAATCGATTCCGACATAGCGCGCCTGATCGCCTCCCTCGCTGTTCAGCACTTTTCTTTAGCATCTACTTTACATAAAAAAACCCTGTGAACCTCTCGCAAAGCTCCTTGTGGATCAGACATTCGGACGCTCCTTCTAATCTTTTACAGACACAGGCCGCCCCAAACCGGTAAAAAGGATTAGCTACCGACCGTCTTAAGCTGCAAGGTCAAGAATGCAAGCGGGGCCCTCTACTATATCGAAATCCCAGGCAGCTTCCTCGATTTTGGGGGGTTCTAGAAAAGCCGAAGGGGGAGCCCATTTTAGGTGTCCCCTTCCCAGTTAACACGCCGTGCATTGGTCTGCCGCTACACTACGCGATGCCGTATACACAGGGAGGCGAAGCTGCAGAAGGGGCTTGACCTTGCCGCTTGACCTTGAGCGTTAAAGACTTGACATTGCCGCTGAAGACGATGGGTAGTTAATCCTTGTTACTGGTGACACGCATGTAAACTCACAGCTCGTCGCAGCATCGGCTTTGTAGTTTTCCCCTCTTGGAGACACTGGATGTTTTTCGGCGTTTCGCCACCCGTGAACGTGTCGCATTTCCTGCCATCCCCACCACTTGCGTTCATGCGGTATTTTCGTTCACGCCCCCCCCCCCTTTTTTTCTTTTGTTTTTTTTTGTTTCTTGTTTGTTTTTGGTTTGTTTGATCGATTTGTTTTGGGGGTCTTTTTGCTTGCTTTTGGCAGAATAGGCTCTGTATGGTGTGTGTGGTCGATTGTGTGTTTGTTTCCCATGAGTCTTGTGTTTCGGGAGCCGCCCACAACCTGAGCCCGTACGATGTTTATATTATGACAAGCACACGTCATTCGGCCCTATTATATATTTCGAAAAAAAAAAGCCGAATAGCACTGGCAATGACGACTGCAACCTTGATATGTATCTTTACCGAGTCCCTCGTCCCGTATCTCTCTGTTCTGCTACATGCATTACGAGGCACTGGCTCCAGCAGTTCGGATATGCCAATTGCTAACCCCGACCTCCGACCACGTTCTACGTGGCGGCCGCTGGGAAAGAAGACGTTCTACGTCTCCCGCGGTAGTCGAGGGGCGGCGCTAGTTGACCGGCCTCAGAGCTCTTGTAAATATAAACCCCCGCTTTAAAGTCGAGAGAGAAGCCGCTGTGGGGATAGCGTAATTGGTTAACGCACCGCACCGGTTATGCGGAGATGTGGGTTCGAGTCCCGCTCCCGGAAAACGGCGGATTTTTTCTCGACTTATATTTTCGCTTATTTATCAATGAATCAAAGAAACGTGACAAGCACACGTCATTCGGCCCTATTATATATTTCGAAAAAAAAAAAAAAAGCCGAATAGCACTGGCAATGACGACTGCAACCTTGATATGTATCTTTACCGAGTCCCTCGTCCCGTATCTCTCTGTTCTGCTACATGCATTACGAGGCACTGGCTCCAGCAGTTCGGATATGCCAATTGCTAACCCCGACCTCCGACCACGTTCTACGTGGCGGCCGCTGGGAAAGAAGACGTTCTACGTCTCCCGCGGTAGTCGAGGGGCGGCGCTAGTTGACCGGCCTCAGAGCTCTTGTAAATATAAACCCCCGCTTTAAAGTCGAGAGAGAAGCCGCTGTGGGGATAGCGTAATTGGTTAACGCACCGCACCGGTTATGCGGAGATGTGGGTTCGAGTCCCGCTCCCGGAAAACGGCGGATTTTTTCTCGACTTATATTTTCGCTTATTTATCAATGAATCAAAGAAACGTGACAAGCACACGTCATTCGGCCCTATTATATATTTCGAAAAAAAAAAAAAAAGCCGAATAGCACTGGCAATGACGACTGCAACCTTGATATGTATCTTTACCGAGTCCCTCGTCCCGTATCTCTCTGTTCTGCTACATGCATTACGAGGCACTGGCTCCAGCAGTTCGGATATGCCAATTGCTAACCCCGACCTCCGACCACGTTCTACGTGGCGGCCGCTGGGAAAGAAGACGTTCTACGTCTCCCGCGGTAGTCGAGGGGCGGCGCTAGTTGACCGGCCTCAGAGCTCTTGTAAATATAAACCCCCGCTTTAAAGTCGAGAGAGAAGCCGCTGTGGGGATAGCGTAATTGGTTAACGCACCGCACCGGTTATGCGGAGATGTGGGTTCGAGTCCCGCTCCCGGAAAACGGCGGATTTTTTCTCGACTTATATTTTCGCTTATTTATCAATGAATCAAAGAAACGTGACAAGCACACGTCATTCGGCCCTATTATATATTTCGAAAAAAAAAAGCCGAATAGCACTGGCAATGACGACTGCAACCTTGATATGTATCTTTACCGAGTCCCTCGTCCCGTATCTCTCTGTTCTGCTACATGCATTACGAGGCACTGGCTCCAGCAGTTCGGATATGCCAATTGCTAACCCCTACCTCCGACCACGTTCTACGTGGCGGCCGCTGGGAAAGAAGACGTTCTACGTCTCCCGCGGTAGTCGAGGGGCGGCGCTAGTTGACCGGCCTCAGAGCTCTTGTAAATATAAACCCCCGCTTTAAAGTCGAGAGAGAAGCCGCTGTGGGGATAGCGTAATTGGTTAACGCACCGCACCGGTTATGCGGAGATGTGGGTTCGAGTCCCGCTCCCGGAAAACGGCGGATTTTTTCTCGACTTATATTTTCGCTTATTTATCAATGAATCAAAGAAACGTGACAAGCACACGTCATTCGGCCCTATTATATATTTCGAAAAAAAAAAAAAGCCGAATAGCACTGGCAATGACGACTGCAACCTTGATATGTATCTTTACCGAGTCCCTCGTCCCGTATCTCTCTGTTCTGCTACATGCATTACGAGGCACTGGCTCCAGCAGTTCGGATATGCCAATTGCTAACCCCGACCTCCGACCACGTTCTACGTGGCGGCCGCTGGGAAAGAAGACGTTCTACGTCTCCCGCGGTAGTCGAGGGGCGGCGCTAGTTGACCGGCCTCAGAGCTCTTGTAAATATAAACCCCCGCTTTAAAGTCGAGAGAGAAGCCGCTGTGGGGATAGCGTAATTGGTTAACGCACCGCACCGGTTATGCGGAGATGTGGGTTCGAGTCCCGCTCCCGGAAAACGGCGGATTTTTTCTCGACTTATATTTTCGCTTATTTATCAATGAATCAAAGAAACGTGACAAGCACACGTCATTCGGCCCTATTATATATTTCGAAAAAAAAAAAAAAAGCCGAATAGCACTGGCAATGACGACTGCAACCTTGATATGTATCTTTACCGAGTCCCTCGTCCCGTATCTCTCTGTTCTGCTACATGCATTACGAGGCACTGGCTCCAGCAGTTCGGATATGCCAATTGCTAACCCCGACCTCCGACCACGTTCTACGTGGCGGCCGCTGGGAAAGAAGACGTTCTACGTCTCCCGCGGTAGTCGAGGGGCGGCGCTAGTTGACCGGCCTCAGAGCTCTTGTAAATATAAACCCCCGCTTTAAAGTCGAGAGAGAAGCCGCTGTGGGGATAGCGTAATTGGTTAACGCACCGCACCGGTTATGCGGAGATGTGGGTTCGAGTCCCGCTCCCGGAAAACGGCGGATTTTTTCTCGACTTATATTTTCGCCTATTTATCAATGAATCAAAGAAACGTGACAAGCACACGTCATTCGGCCCTATTATATATTTCGAAAAAAAAAAGCCGAATAGCACTGGCAATGACGACTGCAACCTTGATATGTATCTTTACCGAGTCCCTCGTCCCGTATCTCTCTGTTCTGCTACATGCATTACGAGGCACTGGCTCCAGCAGTTCGGATATGCCAATTGCTAACCCCGACCTCCGACCACGTTCTACGTGGCGGCCGCTGGGAAAGAAGACGTTCTACGTCTCCCGCGGTAGTCGAGGGGCGGCGCTAGTTGACCGGCCTCAGAGCTCTTGTAAATATAAACCCCCGCTTTAAAGTCGAGAGAGAAGCCGCTGTGGGGATAGCGTAATTGGTTAACGCACCGCACCGGTTATGCGGAGATGTGGGTTCGAGTCCCGCTCCCGGAAAACGGCGGATTTTTTCTCGACTTATATTTTCGCTTATTTATCAATGAATCAAAGAAACGTGACAAGCACACGTCATTCGGCCCTATTATATATTTCGAAAAAAAAAAAAAAAGCCGAATAGCACTGGCAATGACGACTGCAACCTTGATATATATATATATATATATATATATATATATTTATATATATATATATATATATATATATATATGTATATATATATATATATATATATATATATATATATATATGTATATATATATTGTAAATGAGAATGCTACGCCCGGGTAGCCGGTTATTTGGAGAGGGTTTTATTCACAGTCGAGACCTGCACACACAAGGACCAAGAGCAGGGCTCCGCGAGTCCATCCGCTAAACGTGTGCTCCCAATTTTGGACTCCTTGGCTCCGAAACAACAACCGCCACCGCAGCAAATTTACTACGAAGGTGTTTGTAGCGTCACCAGCTATTCGCCGATACCACCCATGACCCAGTCTGTGCATCCAGTGGACCACAACCAGCGCTTCAAGATTTGAGGTGGGGGAACGCTTTTAACCCTAACCTGTTCCTGGCAGTGCGCGCAGCGGCTGCGCGTGCCCCCGGGCACGTCGCGATTCACATCGGCAGCGTTGTACTCCTCGTGCACGCCTCCACGTGCCATGGATGAATCGAACCAAATGCAACGAACGCATGATCCCGCCAGTGGACGGACACGTCCGCGCTATGACCCGTGGCAAGAAGTGCTCCATGCCCGCCATCAACGCAAAAGACTCCCACATGCCGATAAACCGCTTCGAGCTACTCCCGCCCCACGCAAGCCAACACTCCCAAAGCTGCCCGCAAACGACTACAAGATCATCATTCGACCTCGAGACGGCCTGCGAGCCGACGCCTGGACAGCCCGACAGTTGGCCACCAGTATTCAGCAAGCAAGCAACATTCCTATACAGGTCTTCTGCTTAGAAGTCATCACGTTTCCACAACCCGCTCAGAACCTCATCACGCTCTGCACACCCAACGAAGCCTGCGCAGACGCACTACGCAAACTTACCAGCATTCACTTGGGCACCACCGACTACGAAATCACGACGTATCTTAAGCACCCTTGGGGCACTTGTCGTGGCGTTATACAAGGCATAGATCCCGGCACCTCTCCCGAGAAGCTCCTCACACTCATCACAACAACAGGACCCCAGATATAGAAAGCTCGCATGCTCGGTATGTCCGACACGGCGACCATCACCTTCGAAGGCCCCCACGTGCCTTTCTACGTGCGTGTCTACGGAACACTGGTTCGCTGCAATCCCTACCGCAACACCTACCAGTGCTGTGTGCGCTGTGGTGAAGTCGAACACCGCTCCGATGTGTGCCCCTCTCCCCACCAGAGTATCTGCCCCCAGTGCCACACACCGGATCCTGCTCCCGACCACCCTTTCCGCCCCCAGTGCAAGCTCTGCGGACTAGAACACCTTACTGTCAGCAAGGAGTGCCGCCGCAAACTACGACCACCTCCACCCCCCGCACACGTGCGCATCCGTCAGCAAACCCAGCAACTTCGGCATCCCGCCCTCTCCACCACCAGAAGACCCCCACCTCTGAAGCCGGATTCCCAACGGAAACCACAGATGAGCTGGTCTTGCGTCGCCGCCCCCCCTCCTCCCACTGCAGCTGACTTCCCACCCCTTGATCCCCATCAGGAAACAGCGCCAACTACACAGTTAGACACCTCAATCCATGAAAACGCCCAGTTGAAAGCGCAAATATTTGACAATGAACGTCAAATAACCCTACTTCAAGAACAAATATCAGAGTTGCGAACACTACTTAACACAAGCACCCAGCATACACAGCAGTCCCCCCCACAAACCGACCCCCTTGCCTCTACCTCACCTTTGGCAGCCCTTACTTCTTCCATTGCCGACCTTAAACTACTGTTCCAGTCAGAATTCACTGCTCTTTTAGTCAGAATTCAGGCCTTGGAAGATAAAGCAACTGACACCACAAAACGGAAGAAGCAACACAAACCGGGCCCTGCTCTCACCCCTGCCTCGTTCGCTGACGCCATTATGGACGATGATGCCTCCTCCACGCTCTCCACGTAAACTCCGCGCGCCTGCCCAACCCCTCACATTATGGCACTGGAACTGTCGATCATTCTGTAAAAAGAAAGCCTCCCTCCAACCATATACATCGCAACACCTCCCAGCCGTCATCACCCTTCAAGAAGCTGACGCACAGCACCCGACCCTTCGAGACTACAATTCCTTCCAAAACGACTCATCCATACGCACAGCTACGCTCGTCCACAACCGATATACTGCCCAGCACCATGCCTTGACATCCACCATCGATTGCATCTTCGTGGAAATACTACCAACTCGAAAGGGTGACCGCAGTATTTTTGTTCTAAACGTCTATAGTCCCGCTTAGCTCACTCTGGCCGACTTCCCCTCCCTTTTAAAACAAGTACTTTCCGTCGCTAAACACCACCAGCGTGTGATCACTGGAGAATATAATGCTCCGCATATGGCCTGGGGCTACCCCCGTAATGCCTGCAAAGCACCATCGTATGGGACGCTATGAAACAACACCGGCTGACGCTATGCAACCTCCCGAACACTCCCACCAGGATAGGCAAGAGTGTATCAAGGGATACTACGCCAGACCTCACTTTTGTTCACAACGTGATGGAATACACATTGCAATGCCTCCTTGACACTTTTGGTAGCGACCACCACATTATATCCATAACTATTCAAGGTATTAGCCCTTCTCACATAGGCACAGCCCGACTCACTGACTGGAAAGCCCTTCGCGAACATTTACCCGTGGAAGAAAAAAAGACCTCGATAGATGGACGGCCGCTCTTTCGGATTTACTGAAAGCTCACTCAAAAGAATTCCCTCTCCCCACCGACTATCCAGCCGTCGACCAACGTCTCAACAACTTGTGGACTGCGAGAAACACTCATCAAGCGTTGAAAGCGCAACAAGACAAATCGGAAGTTGAAATTACGCATTGCGCACCTTACACGGCAAGGTGAGGAATATGCACAATCCTTGAGCCAACACAACTGGATGCAATTCTGCGATTTCTTGCAGGGCACTTTGTGCACCCGTAAAACATGGCACCTAATACGCTCCCCAATGGGAACGAAAGAGACAAAATCGGCCACTGAACAGCGCATACACCACCTTCTACACAACCACCCTGGCATCGAACAAGAATTAATTGACACCTTACAAAAGAAATTCACACGTGACCCGTCACAACCTTCTCCTCAGTATCCGGTGTACTCGGGCAGCCACAATGCCGCCCTTGACACACCCTTCACCATGCAAGAACTCGAAGCCGAACTGAGTAAACTCATCCGCAATACTACGCAGGGACACGATCACATCCCCAATAAACTCCTCCGCAATCTGGACGACTTGACTCTTGAGAATCTGCTCCAATACATCAATGACCACTGGGCCCACGGCCCGCTCCCACCACAGTGGCGCCATGCCGACAACACTTATTCCAAAACCTCAGAAATCCGTCTCCCTTTCAAACCTACGTTCTATTTCTCTTACCTCGTGCGTCGGTAAGCTCATGGAACATTTGGTTCACACTCCCTTGACTGACTATATAGAAGACAACGCCTCACTACCAAATACCATGTACTGCTTTAGACCACATCTGTCCTCTCAAGATATTCTACTTCAGCTAAAGGAAGACATCATCCTTCGTATTCCTAAAAATCACAAATACTGCATTCTTGCTTTGGATATCAAAGGAGCCTTCGATAACGTCACTCACGACGTTATCCTACACGCCCTCGCCACCCTCAGCCCCGGTTCCAACACTTACAACTACGTTAAGGCGTTTCTAACAGAGCGCACAGCGGCAGTGGGACGTTGACACGTGCGCTCACCTAAGTTTACCGCTATTCCACGTGGTACCCCGCAGGGGTCTGTCATTTCCCCACTCCTTTTCAACATCGCTATCAAAGATCTATCTGCGCAACTCTCTGCCATACCGGACCTGAAGCATGCTTTGTATGCAGATGACTTAACTTCATAGACTACCACAGAATCCATCGGAGACCAGCAAAAGGCCCTTCAAACAGCTGTTGATTACACATGCAAGTACTTACAGGAGCGGGGTCTTACATGCGCACCAGAGAAATCGGCCCTCCTTACCCTTCAACAACACACAAAGGACAGAAGAATCTCCCCAGTACCAGACCCTAAACTCCATATCTAAAACTTTCCCATTCCAACTGTTACCAACTTGCGCATACTCGGACTCACCATCCAACAGGACGGATCGGGCTCCCATACAATCCTACAACTTCAACGTACCATGACTCAGATAACTCAAATAATTCGCCGTATCACGCACAAACGAACCGGACTGAAAAAAACCAGACCTCATCCGACTCATTCAAGCCGCGCTTATCAGCCGTGTTCCGATTGGTACGCCTTACCTGTCGCTCAAGCCAGACGAACGGCGAAGGCTAAATATTCTTATCCGACAAACATACAAGACGGCCCTCGGACTTCCTACATGCACATCAAACGCCAAGCTGTTGCAACTGGGCTTACACAACACCTGGGAATAGCGCTGTGAGGCGCAATGCACTTCACAACTCCAAAGGCTCCAACTCACTAATGCTGGACATGCGACCCTAGTGCACCTTGGTTATCCACCGTCTCCGGTCTCCAGATGCAGAATACGTGTTCCACTGTCTATACGGAAACAAATCCGCGTTACCCCAGTTCCTAGAAATATGCATCCTACTCATCACATTGGAAGACGAAGGGCCCGCGCCAACTATCTTCAGGCACAATTTCAAAATCAAAAGGAGGTGCTGTACACAGATGCCTCTCCCTACTTCACCAAAAACGGTTATGCGATTTCAGTTGTAAATAATACACTTAAGACCGTAGCCACAGCCACTGTCCTCACCACGGACACCGCCATTGCAGAGGAAGCATCAATAGCCGTGGCAGCCACCACAACACAGAGCGACTACGTTACGATACTGACCGATTCTCAAGAGGCTTGCCGCAACTTTCTGCGAGGCACTCTCTCCCCAGCAACCCTCAATATTCTCAAAACCAAAACTCACCTACCTGACCTCTGCATTATCTGGGCACCAAGTCATTCAGGCGTACTCGGCAATGAAGCTGCACATACCGCGACTCGGGAAGCAGTACACCGGGCCATTGCGGACAGCCACAACCCTATACCAACCACCCCCCCTAACTATACGCCCCAACCCCTGTTAACATACACCGACATCCTCTCTCACTACCGACTATCCCGCCAACAGTTTCCTCCCCCACATAAGCAACTGACCAAAGAGGAAGGAGTTATACTTAGCCAGCTCCAAACTAACACCTTTCCCCACAACACGCTCTGGCACAAAATATTCCCCCACCCAATTCTCCCCTCAGTGCATCTTCTGCCCCACATCAGGAACACTATACCACATAGTGTGGGAATGCCCGAACATCCCAGACTTCCCTCCCAATCCCAACCCTACCCCTTAACAGTGGGCGGCGGCGCTGACCAGCTCCGACCCCTGCTCCCAGTTTCGGCGGTGAATAAGGCCCGGAAGGCCGGCTACAGCCAGGGAGTCTTGGACTGAGGACACCCCTCACTGGTCCGGTGTGACTGCACTCAACGGATGGGACAAATAAAGTTTTTCCTGCTCCTCCTTTTTTCTTTTTCACCGATGGACCGCATATAATCCCAGATCATGATCCCAGCAAGGAGTACAGCTGAACGATCCTTCACATTTTCACCGGTAAGCTGGCCAAAGAATTATTCACAACTTCACCGAACTTCATGAGACCGAATAACAAGCAAGCAGGACGGTTCAACCTTCTCCCTAAAATTCGTGAAGCCCCGGCAAAATCATTGTCTTCAGGAGATATTCCGGGCACACCGATAGCTTCAAACAACAACACTTCTGCAGAAGCATTGCCTGTGTTCCTGACAGACATTTTGTCAGACATTCAGACATCTCTTCCTTTGTTTGTTGAGCACCCCCCCCTTCCTTTGTTTAATAGTAGCAATAAACAATGGCAGGAAAATAAACATTGACCACTTCTGGTCAGCGTCGCTATCTCCGCCCTTTGTAGGAACGTCCCCATCACCGAGGGATAAAATCTACATCAAAGTCTTTAGCAGAATACCGATACCAACATGCGTTAGAAGTGTAAATTTCTTTACTAAAATTTGTTCTTCCTGTCAACTATTTGAGTTTGACTTATCTTACTACGTTCAAGTATTTTGTGCCAGAATGCGGACTCTTTTTTGCTCCGACGTACGGCAATATTTTTATGGCACGACATGAACCTTAACATTTTTACCAGACAAACCCAATGTTTATCTGTGATACATACATGAAATATTCATAATTTGGGAGCACGAACGCATAGCCCCAGAAAATTTTATTTTGCATCTTAATACTCCGCACCCTATCATTAAATTCTCATGCCCGTATTCGGGTAAAGAAGTGAAATTTTCACACACCACCATCGTTCTACACAGGGGTATACTTAAAACCACACTGTATAGGAAACCCACGGACGCTCAGCAGTACCTAGACTACACTAGCCATTACCCACGATGCGGCAATCAAGGTATACCTGCAGGACAGGCTACCAGACAAAGAAGATTATGCAGTGATGACTGCGAATAGTATATAAAACACCTTAACGAACTGAAGTCAACCCTAGCAACGAGAAATAAAATAGTAAGCTCGCTGGGTGTGTCTTACCAAGGAGCATACAAGCTAGAAATGGATGAAGTGCTGTTTCAACTGCGTAGAAACTAAGGCGCCGTGCTCCCGGCAATAATCGTATTCTCAAATGCGCTCCTTAACATAAACAACATCCGCTGGAAATTCAAGCTAGTTCTAGCTACTAATGACCTGATTAAAAATTACGCCCGTCTTTCCGCGAAGAAGCCCTGGTGTGATGCGATGCATCGGGGGGTTCGTTTGGAGTGATGCTGGTATTGGATTCTGTCACACCACTCAATGAAGGGACCATCGCTTCCATCACGTCTTCATCGGAAGAATCAAATCAAGCACCCTGTCCTCAAGCAAAGTGAAGCGAAGTCGAACGAGGGCGAGCGCTGACTGAACCGCCGCAGCGCGGTACCCGCTTTATATTCACAGCGCCTCAAGGAGAGGAGACAATGGAGGAGAGTCGCACATGCGCACACTTGCGCGACGGGACCGGAGGGAAGCGAGCGAAGTGCGCGCACACAGCTGTTGTTTATGATAATGAGACGGAGTGACAGCGTTGCGTGCACAGCTGTCGGACAGAAGACGGGAGTTGAGTCGCTCATGCGCAGTTGGCGTGCGGACGCCGGACTACGCCGGCGCAGGAGGGACATGCCTCAGAGGAAGAGATGCGTCGCATCTAAAAAACATCGCGGAAGCCCCAAGAGTCACCTAGCGAAGAAATAAAAACGTTAAACCTATTAGTGCATGCTACGATTGGAGCTTCCCATCCACCACACCATGTTTCGGTCCCAGATGCAACACTTGCAAACATCTGCACACGGACTGCATTGTTTATAAAGCACTCTTCTAACATGATGTATATGCAAGAATGCTCATTGTGTAACTAGCAGTAAATCGCAGAAACGATTCAGCCTACGAACGTACACCTCATACACTCGGGCAACACTTTAACCAGCGGAACCACAATATCGATTATGTCAATTTCTATATACAACAGTAAAAATGTGTCCCCAAGGGGCAAAAAATACGAGAATAGTACTTAAATCATAAAATTCTTTTGAGCCTGCTGCGATGAATGGCTTTAAGGGCTGCTCTTAGAAACTTTGCGCTCTTTCAATCGGATAGAATAATAAAGGTATTTCGGAAAGTGGACATCTCGCGTCTCCAAAACCCCTTGACTTTGATAATAAAGTGTGCTGCATAATTGGATGATGGACAGGGATAGTGAAAAAGACAAAACCATGGTTTTGTTTTTGTCCCTTTTTATCGTCTACATGTTTTTGTCTTTCTCACTGTCCCTGTCCCTCGTCTAAATATGCAGCGCAAGTTAATATTGAATTCAAGGCTATACAAACTATCCCTTAAACAGGTCTTTGTTAAATCCACAACCCCCCATGCCTCACTCCAAGGCTGTTACTTGATACAACTGGTTTTTCTTCTCTTTTTCCTAATCTATTCCGACATAGCGCGCCTGATCGTCTCCCTTGCCGTTCAGCATTTTTCTTTAGTACCTACTTCGCATAAAAAACCTTGTGAACCTCTCGCAAAGCTCCTTGTGGACCAGACATGCGGGCACTCCTTCTAATCTTTTACAGACACTGGCCGCCCCAAACTGAGATTCCTCTGAGCATTCCACGTGCTGTTGTTTTTTGTCTTGTTTTTCTCTCACTAGCACTTCAGTAACCTTGCAATGGCACCCTCAACACGACTTCCTTGCCCCTGATGGTTCTGAAGCCTCGTTTAAGGTAATCCGGGGCACCCACAGCACACCGTAAATACCTCCTCCCTTCATTGTCCCCCTGTCTGCCACGTTCGTAGTCTGGCCAGTTGCTTCTCGCCTGCAGGGCCGGGTCCCAGTAATCGCAGCTTCGTTTCTCTTTCCCTCTTTCGCTCTTTTTACCTGCCCATTGACCCACTCGGCTTCCCTTTGACTGGCCTCTGTCCAGTTAGCTACCCCCCCTCTTTGCAACGCAATCTCTATCTGTATAAATAGTGTGCCATAGATGAATCCGTATGCCTTGAAAAATACAAGTCCCCTTGTAACCACGTTGCCGTATGTCACAGGCCGCGTATATATAATATATATATATATATATATATATATATATATATATATATATATATATATATATATATATATATATATATATATATATATATATATATATATATATATTTAGAGAAAGATAAACTCACAAAGCGCGCAGAAATAGTAGTATAAGTAAAGAGTCGGATACACAGCAAGAACAATAACAGACAAGGTTTACTTACGTAGCGGCAACGGGACTTGCCTTCATCAGAGTAAAGTTACACGATTTTGCTGTCGCAAACATTTCGAACACATTTCTTATATAGGTTTGCAGAAAACTGTGAGAAGGAGCGGAAAATGTTTCGGAAATGGAGTGTGCGTACAGTCGGGCTACGCCTATGTTACAACAACAAACAAAAAAAGGGGGGGGGCGAGAGAGAGAAAAAGGGGTCGTGTTAACAAAGCAGCGTTGAAGGTTGCACCATGACGGGTCAACGTATAGTGCGCGGGCTGCAAGTTCAGACAACGCGGGAAGCTGGACAACCGCGGTTTCAAAAGAAAGGGAAGAGTATACAGTAAGGTATTCAGTGGCTGGGGAGACTGGTTAGGGCGGAACCGAAGATGGGTGTGCCCCCCGGAATGAAGAGAATAGATAGGGGGCACAACAGAGCATTTCACGGAAGCTAGCAACTGAACAGGAAATAGGTAGTGTCACAAAAGGTTAAACATGAATAGATCACAAAGAGTTAAACATTCTTAAGTGGTGGTGGGAACGAGGCCTCCTTCCCCAGAACAAATGGCATTGTTGAGCCGCTTTAGGCTAATAAAGCTGCTGTATTAGGAGAGTTTCTGCGAATTCTGATGGGAAACTCGAGGGTAGGAATAATGAACATAGTTATAAAAATTATGAAGGCGCCAATTTTAATCGAGGGATAAGCACGGTAGTTTTCCGTAACTTTCAATAATTCCGAGTGTGGCTGACCCAAACTTTTAAATGAGATAAGATTCCCGAACCTCACGGTCGTGGTGCGTATTGAAGTCGGATTCTAAAATCGTCGCTTTGAGATGTTCAAATGCATGCCCGACACTGTTCACAAGTCTTGACAGGGGCAAATAAGGGTAGCTTTTTGCATGAGAGCGGTGAATATTGAACCGTATTCGGAAGGGCGTTTGAGTTTGGCCGATATATTGTTGCCTACAAACAGTGCACTCTTGAAGATATACGACACTAGCGGAGTCAAAGTTAAAGTTACCTCTTATACTTACGTAGTAGTCTGAAGCCGTGCTGGTGGCGCGCTGTGTAGTGGTCATGTGTGGGCATTCTTTACATCGGGGTTTATTGCAGGGCATACAGCCAGTAGTTGCCGGTCGGTTGATACGAGAGTTAGTAAGAAAGTCACCTAAATTCTTATTACGCCGGTAGACAAGGCGTGGTGGTTCGGGGAATATGCTTTTTAAGGGGTCACCTTGCATTAGGATATTGTGATGCTTTTTAGCACGGTTGACACTCTTCCAGCGGAGGATGAGTGGGTTAAAACTAAGTTAGTTTGCGGGTTCCCGTTCGGGCCTTTTTTTTTACAGATTTCGTTACGGTCTGATTGGTTGGCTCGCACAATAGCGTCGTCGATAACTTTTTCCGGGTATTTTTATTCAGGGTGGTCTTGGGTTCTCGACAGTTTGAGTCAAAGTCGGCTTGGGTTGAGCAAATTCTCCTAAATCGGTGGGCTTGGCTGTGAGGTATTGCTGTTTTGCAGTGTCTGACGCGGCTTCTTCGGAAGTGCAAATACTGCCGCGTGTCTGTCGGTTTTCTATACAGTTTAGTTTGAAGCCGACCATGGAAGGTAGTAACGGTGATGTCCAGAAAATTTACACTGTGTTCCGAATAGGAATGAGCAAGGGAAATACTAGGATGGGCTAGGTTAAATGCCTCAATGAAGGTGAGGAGCTCCGACTTACCGTGTTGCCAGATCATGAATATGTCATCAATATACCTTTTATAGTGCATTGGCTTTAAATTTTGGGTGTCAAGCAAGTTTGATTCGAGGTGAGCCATAAAAATATTAGCGTAGTTAGGTCCGATTCGAGTTCCCATTGACGTTCCGCTTACTTGCACGTAATAAACTCCGTTGAACTCAAAATTGTTAAGTTGAAGAATAAGCCTAAGGAATGTTTGGAGAGCAGAAGAATCGATAGGTTTGAGAACGATGACTGCTCATACGCAAGGGATACAGCGGCGATGCCATCTTCATGGGGGATGTTGGTATACAGTGACACAACATCAAGGGTGACTAGAAGGCAGTTATCAGGAATTTCAATTTTTGAGATGTCTGAGAGAAAGTCATTGGTATCCTCAATGAAGGAGGGAAAGCTGGGTGGAATGTCGCAAATGAGATTGTCCACATAGCGCGAGAGGTTTTCGGTAACAGTGCCAATGCCAGAAACAACAAGGCACCCTGGGTTGTTCACCTTGTGAATCTTTGGAGAAGATAGAAATTACCGGTGACTTGGCTTAAGGGGATCAGGGAACGAGCCGTGGTTTCATTCATTGTTTTATTTTTAACAAGCTAAGCAAGTTTCTCTCGGACAATTTGCTTATAATCTTGAGTGGATAATTGGGTAGTGCTTTATAGAACGTCGATACTGACAGTTGCTTATTGGCCTCGCAAACACAGTCGGTTTTGTCAAGGATTACGATTGCGCCTCCCTTGTCGGCAGGTTTAATAATTATGTCGGCACAGCTTGCGAATTCCTCTAGGGCTTTCGTTTCGTTGGTAGTCATGTTGTGGTGGAAAGAAATTTGTGTTTGTTAGGCTTTTGCACATCGCGTTGGACAGCTTTGATGTACATGTCGAGGCAACTATCACGCTGAGGGAGAAGTCCAGTGCTTATAGCTAGGTAGGGTTCTGCGAGCTTCTTCCGTCGCGGGGTGATCGTAGAAGTATTCTCGTAGCCTCATGTTTCTGGCGAAGTTATCTAAGTCCTTAAAAAGTTGAAATTCATCAAAACCACCAGTAGCCGGGCAAAAGTTTAGGCCCTTTGACAAGACGTTCATCTGAGCTGGGGAAAGGGTTATACTTGAAAGGTTTATTACATTCCCGGTAAGGTTTTCTTTTGTGGCGGCAGGCGACGGAAAATTATTAGTAGAGGGGTTTAACTGAACTGTTTGGGGTGCAGTATTCGAAGCATTTATTACAGTCGTAGTGACATTATTGGTCGTATTGTCAGAATGGGGGCAGTTACTAGTGCCGGAGCTTGTTAGGTTCTGACGCATGTGGCCAGTGTTAGAAATCTTATTTCAGTTAAACTTTCGGTCTTTTGTTCGGGATATGGCGGAGGCCGTCTTCGATTCGTAGTTGCTTAAAAGGTGCAACTCTCTTTTGCTTAGTTCCTGACTAAGTACTTCCTCCTTCTTTTGGAGAGAATGGGCGGTAGTTTGGTAGTGATTGAGGATTATTTCAGTTAATTGTAAAGACGCTTTATCCAGTACCTGTTTCCACTTAGTAATGTTGGACGGGGAGAGTTCGGTAGTAGCAGGTTTTATTCTAATCCTAAGACGCCTGGGAGCGCCCGCGGCAGTCAAGTACTGTGCAAGAGCGGAAACTTGTAATTCGGAACGTATGCGCTTTTCGGTGATTTTTCTTAGCTTTAAAAACTGTCTTGAAACAGGGAAGGAGGCCGCGTTACCTGTTTTTTGTGTTGTAGTCAGTTGCTGCTATGCTGATTCTTTCGAAGGTTTTAAGGGCATGTGGCACGGAGGGCTGGATTTTGGACCCCGGAAGGTCTGTCGGACGCGCTGCTGTTGTTTTTCGTGGGCTCGGCGGTCGCTGAGGATTCGGAGCTTGGGCGTGGCATGCTGTTGGTGCGGCGCTGGTCAGGGAGCTTCGTAGTGTCACCGCGAGCGTTCCCTCGGGGCGTTGTGGTCGCTGCAGGTTTGCCAGTAGGGCTTGGCATGTCGCTGGCACTACGCTCGTCCGTAGACTTCAGGGTTGGGGCGCGGGCGCTCGCCCGGTGCGCCGCGCTTGCGGTGGATCTGGGAGGCGGTGGCGGTGGGCTGTTGGCACGACACTGCTCCGGGGTCCTTACACTGGATAGAATTGGAGGCAGTGGAGGAAAGTCGCTTTTCATTTGGCAAGATAGCCGGGGCTGCAACTGGGTCGGCGGTGCATGCGAAGTCGCGCCAGCCCAGAGGATTGCAGCGCTGTTGCATGAAGCAGAGTGCACGAATGTGGCCGGCCAGCAAGGCCACACCCTCGAAGCTCGGGTGTAAGCCATCCGCAGCGAATACTCGAAAGGGTGGAAGGTGCTCAAAACCATGATCGACGAAGCGGAGAAAGCGTGAGTGGCGGCAAAATTCGCGGAGAAGTGAGTTGAAACGGCGTGCCTTTTCGTTGCAGCAGCGAGCGAAGTGAGAGATGCGGTAGTCGCGGCGGCGGTTAGCGGAGCGGGGAAGAATGAGACTGGCGTAATAGTGGAAATGTTCGGTTCAGATTCCAGAATGAGGTCAGTCAGTGAGCGGTAGTCACAGAAAGCATGTTCAGCGGAAGTAGAGCTGAGATCATTAGTACCAACATGCAGAAAAACTGTAGTTGCAGAGGCAGGGATAAAGTAGATCAGTGAGCGTGCGTCTGCAATGCATGCGCCAGGCTGAGAACCTAAAGCGGGGGTTCCCGGGCAGAGGACTCCCTTTGTTGAAGAAAGCGAGTCCTTCAGAGTCCTACTCTGAAGAAAGGGAGTCCTCTCCTTGAAACGTCAGGTATGTATGTATATATATATATAGCGATTCAGAATAGGAAATGAGGGGCTCGTTGAGAAAAACCGAGAAATGAGAGTTGGCAGTCAGATTGAAAAAGATAAAGAATTTGGAAAGAAAGAAAGTGAAGAAAAAATTCCCGCCAGGTCCACCTTGCGGGCATTTTTTCTTCGATGCATTTTTCATAGATGCGCCAATTTGCCGTTTTCAAGTGGCCAAATAACGTGTTCAGCATGAGGTAGCAACTGCCGTCTCTTTTTTCGGTGATATTGTGCATATTCTTTCTAACTATCACCGAACAGTTGGCACACGTGACGTTTACAGAAACCTGGCCTACCATCTCTTCTCACTGCCTCTGACCCGAAATCTCATTTATCGCTGGTTCGTGATACTCATGATATAGGTTACCCATGCAAGTTTGTAAAAAAATGTTATACACGGGTATTTTATAAACAGCACAAGTAAATACAATCAAGGAGGTTTTCGGCGAAGTAACCTTTCATGAGGGTTTCTCAATAGCGTTTCAGATGTTTCATATATGCAATTCGTTTGTGCTTTCACATGACACCCTTACAAATGTAAAAATATACTTCCCTCATTTTTTTCTAACAGAAATTTAAAAACAAAGGGAAATTTCTACGTGTACACTCCTAATAAAGTTGAAGTCAATTCAATTCTCCCGTGTTCTCATCGCTCACGCATCGTCTGTTCCGATTTCCTGTTACCACAAGCCTCCCGTAGGAGCCAGGTAATTATTACAATAACTGACTAAAAGTTATCCATTACACCCACAGAGATAAAGTCTTCCCATGGTTAAGTATTCACCTGAGCAAACAATCGTCGCCCCATTTGTTTCCGGGTAGCTCCACTAAAGCACGAGCTCCAACCATATCCTATAACCCCGCGCCTTCGGCAGATACCCATGTGGAGACACCAGCCGAGATTTCTTGATTGTGTCATGATTGGCATCATGGCTGTGAATTGACATCATGGCGGTGTGAAACATTCTGGCAAAATGAATACATCAAGATATGTTATACAAGTGTTTAGTTATATAGGCCCAAATCACACGTAGTACGGCGTTGTGCTCTCGTGTCTCAGTTCCTCTTTAGTTGGTTCGCCCACCCTTCCCCATCTCCTTCTTTTCCGTGAAATATTGAAGGAGCCATGAATGTCGGGTGCTACTGGGAGTCTGAAATCCCAGAGAATAGGGGCTTTCAGGTTAGTAGAAGCAAGAAGAGTGTGACCGGTTGGCTCAGATGAGAGCCTGTTTAGGTGGCCGATGAGGCGTTCTTCAATGAAATTCTCCACCGTATTGTAAATGCCGATTTTATCGAGTCTGGCTGTGGTAGTGCGCTGCGAGATTTGTAGCGCCGTTTTGGAGACCTTTGGGATGAGGCAGTTGACTTTATAGAGTTCGGTGCGTGAGGGCAAGAGATACGGTAGCGAGTAAGTGACACGGCTTAGCACAAATGCCTGTGCTCAGATGTATGATGACAAAGGATACGCTCCGTTTCTTTGAGCCTCTTGTTGCGGCCAGCAATCCTGCTTATGATGGCGATCGTCTTATTCACCGGAGAAGTGAGCTGTGCTAAGTACTGAGTGTTTCCACAATTGCGCTGTATACAGAGCCCAAGTATTTTCAGGACTGCCACTTGGAGATCACTCCTACCAGCAATCCGGACCACGTCAATGGTGGGTGTCTGGGGTGGCTTGCCAGTTGATTTGGCAGGGAGCATTAAAAGCTCAGATTTTTTACATAAGGATCCCAGCTCGGTTTCGCGAGCGGCGGTGGTAACTTACTCAGCTCCATGTTAAAGAGCCTCCTCGAATTAACCGTTGCTGCCCCCGGTAGTCCACAGCGTAATAATATCGGCGTATATGCCGTGGCCTCAGCGAAATATCGCGGCGAGCTTACTGGCAAGGTGGATTATGGAAATGTTAAATAGGAGCGAGGATAATACTGGGCATTGATGCGTTACAATGGTTTGGAGATGGATATTGTCAGATTTCTGGGCGCCGAGCTGAATAACAGCCATGTGGTTCGAAAGGATGTTGCGGATATAGTTCTACTTGCGGCTACCCGCATCCAAAGTGGGAACGTTACGCAAAATAGACTAGTGTGATACCTGATCAAAATCTTTCTGAAGATCAGGTGCCAAAATGGCTCAATTATCTACCCTTGAAGGAGCAGTGATCCTTTCGTGTTTTAATTGCAGGGCTACATCTTTAGTTGACGGCCCTGCCCAGAAGCCGGACATGGTGTGTGGAAATTTCCCAGTCTGATTGATATGCCACACAAGTCTTGCATGAACGACATACTGTAGAAATTTGCCCACACAAGATATAAGGTACAATTGTTGGAGCTACTTAAGGGCCAGGGGTCTGCCTGTGTTCGGGAGGACAGAAAGTTTAGGGTGTTTCCATTCGGGTGGCAGGTCACCAGCCTCCCAGCAATGGTTGTAGTAAGCGGTCACAATTTAGACTGAGGTATCGTCAAGGTTTCGAAGCAGCTGGTTAGTGACGCCATCCATCCCGGGTGCCGACCTTGGGCGGATTTTGAGTAAGGCGGCACAAAACACTGCCATGGTAATTGTGCGATACATGATGGCATTGCCGGGTCCATGGTAGTCGGGAAGAGCCTCACAGGCCCCTTGGGCGAAGTTGGGTTCTTTATTTGTAGCCATTTGTTGGCCATTAGTACCTGGGAACTGTTGGATAATTTAACTGAGTCGGTTTTCGCTGGCCTGCTTAGACATAGTGGAGTCAAGCATAGGCCTAAGTATGGCCCATGTGTGGGATATGCTAAGGTTGTCCCCCACCGCGCAATTTTCTCTCTGGTTTCTACAAGCAGCGTAGGAAACAACCGGCAGGAGCGTTTACAAAGAAATACCCCGTCCATCCCATTACAGTTTACGTGGACGCAGCTTGCTATCCATGGCAGGACGGCATACGCTGTCGCACTAATCAACTATCCCAACACTCCTCCTCTTAACTCCCTAACAGTCCGCCCCATCTAACCCACTGAGGCGGAGAAGATTGCAATCGCCCTACCCTTACACATAAGCCACCCCCTACCAGTATTATTTGAGATTCAAATACCGCCATTCGAAATTATGCCACTGGCATGATCTCACCCCTGGCGCTTGAAATTCAACTAAAAAAATCCACCTACCTAACCCATAGAGCTGATCTGGTCTCAAGCCCACAGGGGCGTGAAGCGGAAATAAGGCAGCACATACGGCCTGTAGGGAGCTCACCGTCCGAGCATTCCCTAGCCGCGAACTGTTTAATGGAGACCCATTTGCTCGGCACGGTCTCTTAACGTTCCAAGGCTTCACGAAACGTTTCCGCCTCTCACGCCATCAGGTTCCTCCCGCACACCCTGATTTCTCCAACAGGGAAGAACGGCTATGGCGACTCTTGCAAACCCATACCTCCCCTGTCACTACTACCTGCACCGTATTTATCCTCCCGTCTACCACTCCACCAACTGCCCCGCCTGCGGAGCAGTGGAAACACTGGGCCATCTCCTTTGGAACTGTCCCCACGGCCCTCATGCCCCTTTTACCAGACGGTGGGCACTGGGCTGAGGAGCTGGGCAGCCTAAACCTGTTTACCCAACGGGTGGTCATGGCGAGGGCTGCTCCGGTTACCGGTACGCTGGTCACCACGGCCCCCTTAGGGGCCTTTAAAAACTCAATAAAATGTTTGTTCTCCTCCTCCTGGAACCATTTTCAAGGGATGGTCGTGCTGCGGCTTTGTAATACCATAAACACGTGTTTGCAATGAATACACTGTATATTCATCATCTTTTTTCCCCTCACAGCGTTTTTTAAGCTTCGCCGTTGTACAAGCGACCACCGCTGGATGTTCGTCTTCCTGAATCACGCACGGCTCGGCGCCCCAATAGTCCCTTGATCTTCCTTCGTCTCGCACGCTTATCGCTGAGGCGATGGCCTCCTCGCCTTCCTCTGCCTCTCGCCTTCCTCTGCCTCCGCCACTACCTTTGTCTCTAAGTTCAAGCTGGTTTCACCCGACATTAAGCCATCTCTCCCCGGCCACCTATCTCTCCCTGCCATTGGGCCGCTGGTCCGTTCAGGGCGCTTGCTGAAGAGGAGGTGACTTGACCTCCAGCTCTTAGGGTCAAAACTGGTCACCCCGTCTTAACTGCCCCAGGTAGTGGTACTGTAGCATTCACTACAAAAAACAGTTTTACCAAATTCTAAGTGCGCATTTCTGTCGCAAAGTATATATTACAGATTACCTGACTTTCACTAGCCATAAGAAATTTTGTTCCGCTGCGACAAAACTTTTAGAAGGTATTTTTTCTGTTATTATTTTGCTAAAACCCACCTTTTGTCATTCGCCGCCATCGGTTAAAAATTACCCATATCCTTTGAAAACTACGCCTGTGCTTCCTTAAATATTTACCCCAAATAATTGGTCGGCGAGAAGAAATATCAGTAAGGAATGCATGTTTAAGCAGTAATTGTTTATGGTGTTTATTTGTATTTACTTGCCTAATAAAATGGTTTACCATGTTACGTACGGCAGGCATTACAATATTTCTCTGCTCCTCTTACAGTGCTATGGAAACGAACGGTTGTGCTGCTACCCGTATGTTTGCAAATATTATTGGAAGATATCGAACTATCTCTGTGACTTCAAAGACTATTACATTAGTTAAAATCTGCAATAAACTCGCATGCAATAAACAATTACCACAGCATTAATCTTGGTTTTGAAATTTTGCATTCTAGCATCACTTAACGCACTCCTTTTACAGTTGGCTGAATGAATATTGCCGAACATTTATCAAACCAATGAATGTAGACAAAAGTACAGCGAAACTATGTGCTCCAAGCAACTGCAGGTTGTTCCAGAACTCATGGAAATAGTGCTTGCAATACCATTCTGAAGCGTTGTTGCGTGCACTCTAGTGATTCCGACAACGAATGATTTTTGGTAAGTGTGTTCCACATAAGCGATCGTAGGTTTTCCCTGACAACACGTATTCATTGTTCCTGTAGCCCAAATAACCCAGATCCTTTGTTCGCCTTTAAAATTTGTGACAAAACTAAAGGGGCAGAATTATCAAAGAGCGATAATTTCCGAGATTAGGTCAACATTAGTTGGAGTGGTTTGTTTACAAAGCACTCCGAAATTGAATACAACGTGTCAGAGATGCTGCATACGTCGTATAGTAGTGGTAATTGGAGCGGTCTCCTGATAATTGGTGCTAACTGAGGGTGCGGAGCTCTACTATGAACGCTTGTCAGGTTGCTTGGTTTTGGCTTCTTTTTATCTTCACCAGTTTCTGCTTTTTACCGCTCAAAAAAGAAATAGAAGCTGTAAGGAGAAGCACCAATTTTACAACGCGTGTTGGGGAGCTACTTGGTTCATTATTCTTAGCTATATTTAGTACAAAGACGAAAGACGATGCACAAGAAAGGAGACAGAAAAAGCGCTAAATGGTGTGTTATCTTAAATCTTAGCGCTTGTCCTGTCTCCTTTCATGTGTATCGTCTTTGGGTTTGCGCTAAACAAATTTCTACTAGCTTTTGGCACCCTTTAAATGCTTTCCACGTGCGATTGACTGCGCTCCAAGATATGGAGCACCTTCTAAGAACTTATCAATGAATTGTGAGGCTATTTCTCCAAATGAGGAACATACCGGGGTTTAAAATACTTTGGACAAAATGAAGATCCCTCAGAATGAGTCCTTACAATTGGAAGGTGCCTTCATAATGCTTCTGCATTGTCGGTGCAGAATGTTCATGCAACTATACTTTGTTATAACGAAGTTAAGTGCTGTTTGTGTGCTAGGCTACCTTCTTGTACAGCGATGCACAGTCCCCAACCGAATACATTGCTTCAGTACCATGTGTGACCACTTCGTTAAAAATGAGAATGTGACACTAGTGCTTAAAATGGTTGTTAGTGCTGTTGAGTGGGACTGGGATCTATTAGACTGGTGGCAGAATTGGGGGAGGTGAGATGGAAAGCAAACTTGAGGCTGATCGTTTCATGTACATATGATTTTTGAATAAAACTGTATGGTGGCTTTCACAGGAATTGTGCACCACACAGCGGGATTCCCCTTTTCCTATTGGTGATCGGGTGGAAGCCTTACGTACAGCCCCAACGTAATTTTCCGAGTCATGCCCCATCCAGCATCTTTAAGGAAGATTATCCTGGCCTCGATCTGCCGCCAGCCAAGCCGGCAGCAGACGTTTGCGTGCACTGCGCGACAGCATGGACCCTGAGCACCCACGCATAGCCATGTGGGACTAGGCGTGGGTGCTCGGGGCCCCCACGTTCCGATGGAAATGGATGGTAGACAGCGGAGAGGATGTCAATGTGCAGTGCCAATTTGATTGGTGATACGCAATCGACGGATCCAAGATATCTGTCATACGTGCCTACGATATTTTCTACAACGCAGCGCAAAACACCTGGGATAGCTGAACATCGAATAGCTGAAGACAGGGACTCTGGTTTAAAACTTCCAGTCCGTTTGAATGAATAAAGGTATTTACTCTCAGGAGAATTGAAAACAAAGTTCACCGGGAGGCATAATTTGTCACAGCTTGAGGGGGACACTGGAACGCCTTGCTGGGGAGGGGGGTTGAAGGAGTTTGCAAATTGATGAGGAGAAGATATACAGGAGAGATGAAATGTTCGCAGTTAGGCATCGTAGAAAACAACGTACCAGCCGGGAAAACGGAGCACTGAGGAACGTAGGAGGGGGGTTTTAAAGTATAGTGCCGCTAAGACGGCCCACTTACAAAAGGGAAGCTCCCAAAACAGAGATATGAAAAGGCCTGTACATGTTTATGAGCGTGTATTTTATTGAGTATTGCGATCTGTGAGCTCACCTGTTTCGTTTTCTTTTTTCGTGCGAATATAGCTGCGCTAACTGAACATCGGGGAGATCTTATAGTTCTGTCACATCTTTTATCACTGGCTACGGCTACCTAAATTTATACGATGAGAACTATTTGTTGATCAGCAATATCGACAGCCTAGTGTAACGAACTTACAGCGGAAGATATTTCACCTACAATAAGAGAATAGGTGTCGGCCATAGCGCTGGCCACCTTTCATAGCATTTTGCTTCGCTCAAGAACAAAGCGTTATTCCGAACAACAAGCACAGCTTTTGTCCACACCTCGCACAATAAAAAAACGTGTTAAAAAAGCGATGATTTGATTTTTAGTGCGACGCGCACGCAGCGGACCTAACTAAATGAATACAGCAGTCACCTCTTTTAAGGTTACCTTTCGTCTGTAGTAAACATTTTTCTTGTTGATAATGTCATTGATATCCACCGGTGAATTTCTTAAGACAATTTCTTCAAAACAGAAAACGTAATTTTTTTCCGAAGAAATCTTGTGTTCGTTCACTAGTGCCGGGCCTCAAGAATGCACTACCGTGTGTTAAAGCTTTATGTTTCGTAATGTTTTTCTCAGACGTCTCTTGCTTGAAGTAGTGCCATTCCAATTTACATGTAGACAGCTTTAGAGTTTAAAAAAAGTTGTTCAAGAACCTGAATTATATTATCCCAATATCCTTGTTTATTTGGTTTACGTGTGCTTGACGCGTGCAACGACCATTGCCGTCCTCTACGGTACTGCATTACCCATGTAAGTCGTACATGTGCTTGCTGTTCAATAATTTAACACCAACATAAAATTCAGACCTGTCAAACGGCGAAGATTAACTCGTTGGATTCCACTGTTCGCCATCGCAACCGCTTTTTTGCGGGTAGCTGCGGCGCGCCTATACAACAACGGGAAGCCTGCTCACACGGAAGATCAGCGTGCCCTCTTTAGGTGTTGCACTGGGAATTAAGTAGACTCAAAAAACGCCTCAGAATTTATGCTGAATCCACATCCGACAACCGAATCTGGCGCAACTCTCTTAATAAACAAGATAAACCGACAGTTACACAATGAAAACAAGAGCTAATGTAAACCGAATGTTACTCTTGTGTGCGAAATCTGATTTCCTCAGAAATGTTTTAGGCAGTTTTATAATGAACACATTTCATTTCACCCCAGTTTTCTTCTAGAAGACAATGCTTCTATCAAAAGTTTCTCCGTCTTTTTTTTAAAAAAGAGCAATGCTCTTAAGTAACTGATTGATTATTTGATTGATTGATTGATTGATTGATTGATTGAATGATTGATTGATTGATTGATTGATTGAATGATTGATTGATTGATTGATTGATTGATTGATTGATTGATTGATTGATTGATTGATTGATTGATTGATTGATTGATTGATTGATTGATTGATTGATTGATTGATTGATTGATTGATTGATTGATTGTAGGGTTTAACGTGCCGACGCAATGCAGGCGAGGAGGTGCGCCGTAGTAGAGGGCTCGGGATTAATTTTGACCACCTGGGGATCTTTACCGTGCGCCGAAATCTCGTACACAGGGGCGTTTTCGCTTTTAGCCTCCATCAGAAAAGCGGCCGCAGTAGCCGGGAATCCAATGCTGTTAAGCAGGCTATAAGGTATCTTAAAACAATGATTCATTATCCACAAAGCGAACACATAAACTCCTATTTCGGGCATCATGGTTTCAATTGCCTATGGAACTCAACAACAACCCAACCCACCAACCCAACCCAGGAAACGTAATCAGTGGGCCTTGCAATTTTTTAGGAACTTAATCCAAAGGCACGAACCCAGCAGGAGAAAAAAAAACTGAAAAAAATTCGCATAGGGTTCACTACTGGTGCAAGGGTGGAGAAACAGCCGAGCTCGCGGCCACACTCTCTTCTTCACAGACATGGCTGTTGCATCATCGTCAGCACCAGCAGCGCACTAGGCCCACTGGCGTATAGGCGTTTCCTAGTCCGCACAGCCAAGTGAGGCGTGGCGTCATCTAGGGGCATGTTTGAAGCTTTGTCCATGTGCATGTGGGCCTCAATTTATTCGTGCAGAACGGCTTGGTCTCGTAGTGTAGTAGTTCCCCTCCTTCGAAGCGAACATGCTAACCCCGGTTCAAATCCCGTTACCGCTTTTTTTTGCATTTTAGGTCTTTGTCCTATTTGAATATTAACACTTTTCATCAGGAATAGAATCTATTTGTGACATCTTCATGCCTTATAAAAGGGATTTCGGGCATTTTCGTTGTCTTTTGGTTAGTTTCAGCTACTGTGTCTTGTACGTTCTTTCGGTTTTCCCCTTTTTAGGTCGATTTCGGCCAGTTCTTTTGAATAATTTTCTACACCATGGTTCTCAACCGTTGAAGGCCGTTTTGGCTGTTATTTATTTAATTTGGGGTGGTTTTTGTATGCTTTAGGTACACAAGCAAGCTCAGATGACTGCTGGCTATACCGTCTAAAAAACGCATATTCGCGGCCCACTGTAGGACGAAGGTTTGTCCCATCGACGTCCATCCGCTTCTGTCTTGCGCCACTCGAGTCTATTCCTTGCTTCCAGATTTCGGCCCACATTTCGTCCTTATTTCGCACCTGCGTCACGTAATTGACCTTCCTTTTTTATAGACGAGTCTCTCGGTGGTCCACAGCTAGTCCATGCTGTGGACTAGCTAGTCCATGCTAGTCCACAGATTGTCTTTTCGCCTTATTACGGTATCCAGTAAATTTCATTTTCAATATTTGAACTATGATATTTTATACTCTAGTTGGTTGTATTATCCAGGAAGCTCGATCCCTGTCTATAAAGGCTACTAGGCAGAACTTCCGACAAGGTCGCTCCGTTCCGGCCTAAAGCAATCTGCCGGGCTGAACGCGACGCCTTCCGGCAGAAAATTGCTTGCCGTCAGAAATTTGCGAACTTCAAATTTGACAGTCCGGAAACAAGGACGCAATCCGCCAGCTATCATCCGAAACCCTGATTGGCTCCTACCGGCCTCCTCCTGGCGAATCAGAACTATCAGAAAGTATCAGGGTAAAAACATGGCAGTATAGGCGGCCGATGAGACGGTGCGGCAGGGCCTGCATTTATTTACAGTTGCGTTGTGGCGATAACATGTGCCCGAGAATCAGGGAGTGCCAGTGGAGCGTGGCCAAGCAGCGGGCAGGCCATGATGTTCTGTCTGCCTCATCATCTGCATTACTGATGATGATGGGGCGCAGGCGCTGACGATGATGATACCGCTACAGTGCTCCCCCCTAGCACACAATGCGTGATGAAAATAACGTGATCAAAATAACAGAAAATAGATGGATGGAGAAATGTATGATGTACACGTAAACAGAAAAAAATGAAGTATGAAGCAAAGAGGCGGATGCGGTGTAGCACTATGTAGAAATGTGTATCCATGGTCACAAAAAGGTCAGTGGGCAGTACAAGGTCAAACTGTAGTGATCGAAACAGGGACAGTCAAGGTCAGCGTTGAGGGAGCGTCCTGGGCAGCTAGTAGGAGTTCTTTTGTGGTCGCTGGCGGAAACAAGCTGACCGAAGTGCTGGAGAAATTAAACATGCTGTGAAGTGAGGTAGAGCACTTGCGTAGCACGACAGACTCATTGTGGCGCGTTGCTTGCGTAGGCGGCTGGGGTGCGCCCTGTCCACAGATCGTGATGGCAAAGCAAGTGGGGGCATTGCGACCCCGCACAACCCCAGCCTGTGACAGACGCCGCAAGAGGGGTTGTTGGTGCGCGCTGTCGACGCTCCAGAAGCGTTTCTTGGGCGAGCATCCTTTGCACCTTGTGCAGCGCTAAGCCCCCGCGGATACGGTCGGGATGGAAAGTTGACGTGTCGCGTCTCCTGTCTCATGGGGCGAGCCGTGATCAGCTCCCGAAGTGCACGCGCAAGCCCATCAGCTGCGGCGTTTCGCTGATAATGGCGAGCATAGGTCAGCCAAACGCGTGGCGCTTGTTTTCTAAACCGAACGGTTATCTGCGCTACCGCAGGATGGCGACTGTTGGATACCATGATGAGCGTCTGCCCGGAGACCTTCTGCAATCGCTGCGGTAAGCTGCACTTCGCCTCTAACTGAGGAGTGGTGACAGGAGACGAAGGTATCTAGCGTGACGACTTCAATAAAGTGGCTGCTTCAGGTACCTTGCAGCTAGTGGAAATGCGTGGGACACGACCGTCTTAGACTGGCACCCCAAGACATGTGTCGGAGTATTTTGTGCTAGGTGGTCAATTGGCGCACATGTGCCTGGGCGACGTTTTCACGAAAGGTAGCAAATGTGGTTGCCTCAAACGCCACTTTGGGGGTTCAGTAGGGCATGGAGGCAGTGCAGCTGCGGTGGTAGACAGAATGCTGCAGGGGTGTGGGGCACACTCTCGTCTACATGCTATCGCATCGCTGTGGTCCGTGAGGCAGGATGGGGACATCGTTGTTATGGCTTCGTGGCTGCACGGCAACCCTGTTCCTGTGCGCAGGCTGGTGCGAGAAAGCAGAGCCGGGACACCCATGAAGCAAGGCTGAGTGACTCACGTGGATGACTTGGGAACCGACCGGACCGCGCCAGGAGATAGGCCCTAAGCTCGTCGTAAGGGCGGGCTCCAGGTTCCGGAAAGGAGGAGGCCAGGCTGGAGGAAAGCAGATTGTGGATCAAACAGTAACGGTTCTGCGTCTTCGTGACACCACAGAGGTCAAAATACACTTCTTGTGTTAAAGCCACACCTTGGAGTTCTCAGGGTCGAACGTGGAGCGAGGTGGCAAGGCCACCGTACTTAGCGATAGCGCGAACTTGCCGGGAGTCGAGTCGTTGAATCCAAATCCAAAAACAATTGAGGTGGAGGTCGGATGTTCAGCGAAGCCGTGTGGCGAAGTTACATAGCACCGTGCTCCGGCCACATACTCTTCACAAAGACACAGGCGACACTGAAAGCCGTTGGACGCACTTCCTATTCCAACGCTTCGCGTGTCGTGCGAGGAGGTAGCGACGTGGAGCGATGCCGAGTCGTTACAGCATGCACCGGTCGTGCCGACGCGTAAAATCTCAAGGACCTAGAGAGCGTCATATTGTTGCTCTCTGTATTGAATGATGCCGATGCGTGGGTCATGCGGAAGAAAGGCTGTGGCAATGTGGTACCGCTCAACCTGCGAGTCGATGCGCCGTAGTTAGAATTGCGCCGCCATTTCAAGGAACCAGGCTCCGGATAGCGGTGCTCGAAGTCAGGGTAGGGAGGAAGATTGAAGGGGAAGCGGGGCTTCATGCTGCAGACGTCCGTGTCACCAAATATGCATGCGGTTGATGAGATGGTGCGGCAGGGCCTACATTTATTTTCAGTTGCGCTGTGGTGACAACATGGGCCTAAGAATAATTAGGCGCCCGTGGAGTGCCGCCGAGCCGCGCAGAGGCCATGATGTTCTGTCTGTTTCATGTTCTGCATTACTGATCATGATGGGGCGCAGGCGCTCACCATGATGATGGCGCTGCAGCGGCATTGCCGTAGGGAAGCAAAGCGGAGGAAAATTTCAAAGCCGAGTTACGGCTGTTGTATTAAGTCTCCGCTATTTTGTGACTGTTTGAATCCATGAAGCATGTGGTTAGGCCCGCGGCCGCATACCGCATGGCGCTAAGGTTGACATCCACACTGCCGCGATATCGTGGCAGCAAGCATAAACCGATGTTTGGTTTGATGACGGCTGATATGTTGTTTCTGTGCGTCTGTGAGTGTCTTCGAAGAAATCGATGCCGTCATGTGTGCGCGCTGGCTTCCAAAATGAACGAAGTAGTGACGTACCAGCAGCGAAAAATTTGTGTGAGCCGTCTAGGTTCTCAATGCCGCAATGACTACAGCCAGGATATTCCGCCAGTGTGTTGTAAGGGGGATTTCTTGTGTGGCACACCCAAAAGCGTTTCGACCATGACTTATCATGACGGGATCAACAAGATCGTGTTGTTCCGTTCTTTGTGCAGTGCGAAGTGCCGCTGTGACTATTCCTCACGGCATCTACGGCGGATATTATATGTAATTATTGTGTAACCTAGAACTCCACAAAATTCTTTCGGATGGCAGAAAGTAGCATTTGTTTGCACCGACCCCATCTGTACTCTACGCAAAGGCCATCCATCTGTTTCTATTATTTCCGCACTGCGGTGTTTTCTGTGTGGCCTGAGAAGTGCTGCAACTGTAATTGGTATCGCCTTTAACTGCCTTGCCCTTTTATATTGTTTTACTCGTTACGCAGTGGTGGTAACAATGGCAATAATTTTGTTGCGTATAAAAGTTGATTAGATATTTATTACGGGTAGACTGCGGTTCTTTTACACTACAGACACCGTCTTTGCGAGGCTGTTGCAAAGCAATGGTTTTGCACCATTGACAAGTGGCATTGTGCATGTTCTTCAGATCCAGATGCAATAATTATTGTAACAAAAAGCGACAAAACTTTATATGTTATAACGGAACATGAGGGATCTTGCTGGATTGCTTCAAGTCACGAGATGTACCTGGTTTGCTGTGCAACTTTCTGGCTTGGGTGCACAATAGGTTGGTGCACATTCTTCTTCAACAGAGTACATGCTTGTGGGGTGTTTCTTCTGAAGCAGGCCCATTGTGGCTCGCAACCTGTTGAGTAGATTGCTGTCTCGTAGAGTAGAGAAAACCCGGCAACTTCAATATAATGGCTTTACAATTTGTATTTCATAATGCTTCCTAACGACGTTAGTTGGTATTTTTGTACAACGTTATACTTGAAAGCATGCTCGTTGTGAAGTTGTCAGCAATCGTTATTATGTCAGGCGTGGGCATCCTGTTTGTACTAGATTCAAGGTTGCTTTACCTTGATCCTAAGGGCAGTTGCATTCAATGAGATTAGTCCAGTTAGTGCGATTGCATTTATCTCAGTCTAAGATTGCGGTGTTGAGGGTGCCAGTTATATAAAAGGCTTTTAAGCTGGTTGCACAGCTTGCTCTGTGTTGTGCCCATATAAAATCATTTTGCTGAGCCATACAGCTCTTGGTTTATTTAATCAAGTCCTTCAGGGGAGTCTTTCAGCCTGTATTAAAAACATAAAAAACCTGGTCCTAAAGCTGGCTTGTTTAGGTAAATTGGGAGATTCCCGGAAGATAGCGTGGTGAAAGTGTAAGATTGTCTTGCAAACTGGCTTTTGTTATTTCTTTGGACAGCTCTGCTATTGTTGATTTTGAAGCATGGAGATTGTCTTAAATCAGGAGTGTCAAACTCACAGCGATAAGTGGGTTGCAGTCACAAAATTACCCCTGCAAGGGCCGGAACACTCAAGAAAGTTCAAACGAGGGAGACAGAAATAAGAGAACGACAGCTAACCGTTCCTTTTTGAAATAAAGAAGTATCCCTTTTTGAGATCTTGTAAAAATGCCGGGTCATTTCTAAACATATTATCGTGTCAGCATTTGAGCAACATATTGCTACGGGTCTCTAGGATGACTAGACTCTAAACGCCAATTCTGAAACAAACTGTTTTTCCAACGCTGATTCTTCAACATTTGCTGACCATATTGGGTGCCTCACAAAAAACAGCCATGAGCGAAGTGAGTTCTGGGTAGCGTGTTATAACAAAGCGTTAATATTCACAACAGATGAGAAATTAGTGCGCATATAATTAAGAAAGTCACCAAAATTTAATCCTTGATAAGCACAATATAGTCTGGAAACACTTGGCTGCGACAAGAGCAAAAATTTCCCCGCATTTCCACGAGAGGAAGAATGTGAAAGTGCGAATGCAGGAGTTGAATTTGCGTGGTTCGGTAATGTTCGCGAAAGAGAGATCACACACACACACACAACTACAAAGAAAGAAAGATGCATTTATTCACAGACACCTATTTGTGTTGCCGTTGTACTTGATTGCTAGAGCGGATCTCAGCTTTGAAATTTCGTGTGAGTACTCCTTTAAGCGGGTGCATTAGCCCTTCTCACGCCCGATTCCTGGCCAATCCCCCACGTGGGTATGTGCCATGCACAGACACCTATTTGTGTTGTCGTTGTACTTGATTGCTAGAGCGGATCTCAGCTTTGAAATTTCGTGTCAGTACTCCTTTAAGCGGTTGCATTAGCCCTTCTCACGCCCGATTCTTGGCCAATCGCCCTAAGTGGGTATGTGGTGCGGACGGACGGACGGCGGTGGACGTGTGATTCAGATTACTTGGTCAATCGCCCTAAGTGGGTATGTGCTAAAGAAATTAGGAACTCTTCTTGGCCAATCGCCATAAGTGGGTATGTGGTGCGGACGGACGGACGGCGGTGGACGCGTGATTCAGGGTCGCTTAAGAAGTGCATTCGCACTTAAAAATGTCCGTATGACCTTCTTGCGTGGAGACGATCTTCATTGCCGATCGCATTGCCGATCTTCATTACCGATCAGTGCGCATGCGGCTACTCTCGCCGAGTTTGCCGTATGACTCCATCACGCGGCGCTGATCGACCGAAAGGTCAGTGCTCCCGTGATATTGGTAAAAAATTGGGTGGGTGTACACCCATGTCCTGAATTGTCTGCTTCAACGGGGTTGTTAGTTAGTAGCTGATGAAGTTCTATCAGGTGAGGTGTCATCCGCGGCACCGACAGCGACCATAAAAAAATTTCGATGTCATCAGTGATGCTCTTGATGTCTAGGAACCGTCCCTGAAAAACTATTTGAAGATTGTGGGGGAGGTCAGCCAAATTATTGCAGGATTCTTTAGGCACGTTCTATGGCGGCTTCAGGGTTAGAAATTGATCAGATTTATGACGTCTCACCTGATGCTCCCGAAGCTGCAATTTAGATTGGAACTCGAGATTGTCGTCAAAATTTTAGGGACCAATTTTGTTTCTCCCGAATATAATGGTGAGGCAGCACAAATGATCAGGGAAGAATGCGATAAAGTTAAGCCACTTCCTGTTTGACAGCTCAACAATCGCCCTGTTCTTGTTCTCCGTTACGGCATCAATTCCCTCTCAGCGATCAAAAAATCATTTCGGCACTATACGACAACTCAGCCGTCGCCCCTCTGCACGGTGCAAAATGTCATCATATTCACTGGCAACCGCACCTAACATAAATACAGATGCGGTCATTAGGAGCTCTAGAACAGATGAAGTTTACTGCGCCGAACACGACATTCATGAACCACTTCATTTCCAGAGACTGGCTGCACATCGCTTCTTCGTGCAAAATGCAGTGAACCTTGGCAAATTGATTGGCGACGCTCAGTGCCACACTTGAAATCGACCAACAAGTTTGTTCATACATCCCACCAGAGATGGAACACCATCTGCTACCAAGCAAACCAAGTTTTCACTTGGTAGTCCGTTGTGTTCGACCTATCTTTTAAGAACAGAAAGAATACATGGCGCTGTAGTTGTACCTGTCATTGTTCGGGAGTTCTTCAGAGAAGTTCAGTATTTTGTCATACCCCTTACCGTATAAACACCGTATTGCATCGTACTGTATATTGTAAATATCGTAGTGTGCGTGCTCTCTTAATTTCAGTGCTTTCGTCAGCCCCAGTTGAGAATGCTCCAGTTTTCGGGCATCGGTTGACTCAACATTTTTCCATGTTTTCTCTAATCACGGTAATTCTCTGGGCAACTTTTTGGGGAGAGCAATATTTTCTCAACAGTCTTTTTTTATGCTGGAACACGTAGCATAAGCGGTTCTGAGTAGGCACTCTTTGACCAACAGGTCTTCAGTGAAGGCCTTGGATGATCTGGCGATATGCTCAGAAATTACGAAGCTTCCCCTTAGTGCTTCGTCGCTTGCTTTGGCCGCCTTTGTGAAGAGGTTTTGCTTCTTTGGCAACATGTCTTTCTGTTGAGGCATGGTGTGCTTTTAAGCTTCCGAACTTGCCAGTAGGAGTACTTCTCACGATGACAAGACATGAAGTTGTTCGAACATTGTATTCATTTGGCGTAGCCACAGTCTGTAGGCAGACTAGCACAACACCTTGTTTCTCAATTGTGTAAAAAAATAGGATGGTTACCGTGGCTCCTGAAGGAACATCTTCTCGTCTACATTTTGCGTTTTGGATATTTCTTAGACAACGCCAATGCTACGCGCTAGAGTTCCGAAAAATAAACCTTCGTTGTTTGGAGGTAGTCCAAAAAATATACAAAAGACACCAAGTGCCACCGGTCCTAATTACGGAGGCAACATGCACGTGGCAGCGCAATTATATACGAGCACTCTATCATGATGGGTTCATAGTGTCCCTACATTCCACAGTGCTGTTAAAATCTTGCAAGTTTTAGGATATATAGGGGCCTAGTTTTGTGTGTCAATTTAGCGCCCCACACGGAGATATGGGGAATTTGGTGGCTGGAAGTGCACTTTCGAACAGTAATGTGCAATCGTCTCCTCAGCAGCGTGATGTCCCTCCCTCAGAGGAGATAAGTAACGCTGTTACACGCCTCTAAACGCACATGGACGCATGTTGGTGCCAAACCCCCGACTTTGACGCACGGCTGCACCATTTTCGCCACATGGGCAGCAAAATAAAGGTATTTGACTCAAAAGCAAACAGAAAACCAAATTGTCTCACGCACCGCACAAGACAATAAAATCTTTGCACTTTCTCAGGAGCCTTGAAAACTCCTGTCCAAGCGTCGTCTTCCCATAAGCTTATGTGCAGTCCTGTTCGCAAGGTCACAAAATGCCGCGGGGGCCTTTCCGCTGCCCCATGATCGCACAGACCTGTGTGCATAGTAGTCTCTAATTCACAAGTTGCAGTTGCTTACAACCACTGTGCACCCGACTGAATAACACCTCAGCTGAGTGTCATAAAAAAAGAGAACAACCACGCGTTTTTAGCTTTCCCTCATCTGCGTCCTTGCCTACGCGAGCAGGGGCGTCCTCACGCATTCACTTTAAAAAAATGAAGAAACCTCACACTAACGAGTAAGACTTGAAGGTCGCGAATCAGTACGCAACCTTCACGACCATCACGAAGCTTTAAGTCTTCTATTTCCGCCGATTTGCTTTTTCTTCGCTACCGCAACGACCTTCACTATATCATTTTTGCTAGAAGTGTGAGCATCCATTTTTTTTATTGCAGTGATAATTATTGGACATCACCTTGGACGGGCGTACGCTATGACGTGTCTTTCTCTTTCCAAATTAGTGTTTCCACGATTACGGGGAACACTAAAATTTTTTTGGCCAATCTTGGTCATCGCCCTACGTGGGTATACTTGTGTTGACAAACCGGCGCCGGGGACGCTGGACGGTCGCCGCTACGTACGCATGCACCAGAGCTTGGTATTTCTTGCTTTTTAACAGCCCAATGATCACCGCAACCTTGGCCAATCTCCCTAAATGAGCATGCTTGGCTTCATGAACGTGCGCAGAGAACGCTACGCGGTTGTCGCGAGGCATGCACACAAAAGCGTTGGGCATGTTCTTGGTTTTGTTTCCTCCCGTGCGGTCTCCACGAGGCCCGAGATCACGTGCGTGCGCTTGGCAATTTTTCGGTATTGTTAACTGCGGACACTAAAATTACGATTTCCTTAACAGCTTTGATGATATTAAAAACAGAAATGAAAGGAGACACTCATGAGTGGGCCGTGGCGCAATCGAAAGGCCCACGGGTCATGTGTTCTCAATTGAGACCTCTGATTTAAATTACGATTGTCACACGTCACGTGAAGAATTACCTGGTTCGAGAAAAGCCCACTAATTGTTGTGCCTAGAATTCTTGCCTTCAGTAGATCAATTCGTGGCCCTCTTCAGGACCCGTGGAGGCAGCGGTGTTGCTCCCGTGACGCCCCACTTTTTATCACATTGTAAAATGCACATGTGTAGTCGAAGAAGTGTAGTTAAAACATATACGAATTGATGATACAATGCGCCATTCTGGATCGGTAAACTTATCGTTGAGAAGGTGCAGTCTTATACCAGTGCAGACTCCCATATTCCGCTTTTTGGGTGCTAACAGTAAGCATGGGTAAACATATTTTGCTGTGTTTACGCAACACACCTTTTCCCAAAGTAACTCCGGTAAGATGGAGCAAATTCTCAAATTACCTAACGTTTCTTTTGTCGGGAACATGGCAACAAAAGATTGCTCAAAGTACGTTTCAAAATAGGGCCAGGGAGAGGAAGCAGGGGCTTAACCACTGAATATTTGCATCATTGACTGCTTTCGCCATTCTGTCGCTTTTATGTCAATTACAGGCGCGTAGTTTTTGTTCCAAGAGCCTAATCTGCTAATATTTAGGGCTGTTCGAGTTCGCACACTTAGTGAAATTTTAACGAATTGTTCCCTCATCAAGTAAGAATACCACGAGAAAATTTTCGCCCTGATCAAGCCACTTGCATTGGTGTTTCACCATATGCATAGTATTTTGTCCTACCGGCATCGATTGTGGGTAAGAGGAATTGGAAGAGGTCTACCGAGATGTTGGAAGCACGAAGAGGAGCCAAAGGAAGAAGAGAGTGTGAAAGTACAATGACCGGACTGTTGTTTGTTTTATTCCAGAACAGGACCCAATTAAAGGAAACGTAACATTTGGCGCAGCCGACCATTCCGGACAATGTGGGTGTCACTCAAGCTGACCCAGCGTGAACATTCCAGGCAGCACAAATTGCCAAGCCCCAGCATGGCTAATCATTAGTGGCCAATGTGTCCGAGCTTGGCACTACCTCGGCCACCATCGTTGGCTGGTGTTTGAGAAAGGTGACAACCCAACAAAGGTCAATCTCTAGAAGGACAATTTTGAATGACGCTTGGCAAACTATGTGGACGTGATAAAGGCTGTGGGCGGACCCCACTCTGTTTTCAAACGGATTTCTGGAATAGTCGCCAGTCCTTATGGCCAATGCCTTTTCTATGAGTTGCCCCGAAGCCCGATTTCTGCTTTATACATGCCATTATACTGGAAACCATTTAGTGCGCACTCGTTAAGTAATTTCCTGTACAATGGCAAGTATAAAAGAGAAATCGAACCGCGACGCACAATAAACAAACTGCATCAACTTTGCGAAGCAATTAAGTGAGTTGCCAAAACAATTACACAACCTCTTCACGTAATTGTTTTATTTTCACATCAAACTTACAACGATAAACCTCAATTAACACAGGCAAGAATACAAAATACGCTTGACAAAAACATAGACATGAAAGCAAACAAAAACACAAATGCACACTGCTTACTTAATTCAGCGCCTAGCAGTATCCTTAACACATGCACGTGGGAAAATATTTCGCCTAAACTTTGGGCTTGTTAACACTCGCGCTGCAACTTGAAACGTACTGCACTATTTATTTCTCAACACTGCGTTTTATGGCAGCAGTAATTGGCTCGCTGTTGAGAAACAAGTCAGGAATTTCACCGAAAATGGGCTTCACACTAATTGCAGTCGCAAAAGGTAATGTGAAAAATGTTCAATAAAAGAGCAACACGCCAGAAGTTTCCTTATTTTGCTGTGGCTACTCTTGCCACATAAACAATTAATCGAGAGAGTAATGTCGTGTCGTCATCGTTTTATTCGTGCAAGCTTTGTTTTGTTACAACGGAGGATCGGATACTACGAGAGAGAGAGAGAGAGAGAGTAAGCGTTTAATAATACGAGTCATGTGCGCGACCGTGCTCTAGGCGATTGAGATCAAACGACCTCCCCCTCATGGTGAGCAGGTGCTGAAGGAGAGTTGACCATGAAGAGGTCGTCTTGCCTGGCAACTCTCTGCACAATGGGTTCGAAACGCGCAGACGTTCACATTTGTTTGCAAGACATCTATGCCAACTTCGAAGTAGATGAGAAGCATGGTGACCTTTTAATGCGTTATATTTTAAGAGGTAACCAAATACAGCGACCATTCGTAGCTGCTACAAACAGAACTAATTTGTTATTAAACCGGTTACGGTGCTTCTATTCCGTCGCTCACTTCGAACTCGTCAGACGCGCCAGATGCGAACTGAGAATCCCATCCGAAGTGTAATTACTTTGTCGCTCGAAAACATCTTTACATTGTTCAAGAAAATATTGAAACGAAAGCTTCATTTATAGCTAGAGTTTAATGAAGCCAGCTTGATTTATCCGTAACCCTTATACTGCGCACGACTCCAGCTTGATTTATCCGTAACCCTTATACTGCGCACGACTCTTGTCGTGACCCGTGAATAGGAGCACGGCCGCTTGTTCGGCAAACACAAACCCGGACAGAGGATATCTAAACTGTCATCACACAAATGGACGAACTTGTGTGCGACCGCCTAATTGGTACCAAGCCCTAACACTACGCAGCCCTCACGCACGCCAATTGTTATCAACGACCACTGAAGTTTTGGCGGGAACATGCGCGACCTCTCCCGTACCGCGCAAGGAAACATGAAATGGGGACTGACGTCTTCAGCGGCCTACTGCAGCAGGCAAACGATTAACTTCAATAAAGCTTGGTGTTGCGCAACTTGGTATCTAGACATAATGGCATTTATAGTGCTGAATTTAACACGACGACTACAGCATAAAAGGAAGAATGGGCGTCTACCAGAGGCTTCTGGCAGTAGCCTTTATGTCAAGGGCTTCTAACAGAGCGGAAGATCTCCTCCATGCCTTGAGGAACGTCGGCGTCGACATGTTGCCAGCAGTAGGCCATACACGACAGTACAACACCACTCGGAATGCCGTAGTATCGGTCGGCACTTTTAGTTATGCTCATCAGCCAAAAAAGAAATAAAAAAGGTGATCGTTGCCACCAAAGACACCAAGCGAGACGGTGTACTAAAGTAAATCTGAATTCAATTTACTATCTTCACCAGTGTTTGTCCGTGGGCAGTTAGAAAACGTTTTATTGGATTCCGGTGCATCAGTGAGAATTATGAGTACAGGACTTGCCCTGCCAGATGACATATGTTCTGGTGGGGTTGTCCAGGTACATAGCTACAATGAGATTGCTAGGGTGCTTGATAAGTGGATGCGCGTCGAAGTTGAGTACAAGGGAAATAAAGTGCTCGTAGCAGCGTTAATATTAGACAAAGTCAAGTTTAATTAAATCCTAGTCAATCCTGAAAGTAAGAGTAGAGGCTCAACCTATCTTGGAGGAATGAGGTGTTCGATGACCATCCCACTGATACGATCAGCGCGCCAACAAAGCCGCTCATCAGGCTGGTCCTAGATTGAGAACGTCTGTTCAAAATATCCTGAACTTTTGTGTGTAGCACTTATCTACCAGCCGCAGCAGTCCTGGAAGTGCCGTTTCAATAGCGCGATGTTACAGCTGTACGAAGAAGCGTAACTGCGAAGTCTGCTGCAATTTCGTATTATCAGACCATCTGTATCGACATTCATTTGAGTCACATATCACGACTGTTCTCAAGAACGATGGTACATATAGGCTGTTCACTGACTACAGGCTCGTGAATCACCAGACTAAGCTGTTCTCGTACCCAATTCGAAGAATAGACTACTTTATATATAAAACAGGCGGTTGCTCTTGGTTCTCTCGAGTCGATGTGAGCAAGTACACTTCAGGATAAATACAAGCACTTCACAGCATTCGTGACTCCTTGTGGTACATATGAGTGCCACAGACTTCCTTTGGGATGGAAGAATTACTGAGCATGGTTCCAGAAAATGATGGATGCCATCCTACAAGACATGAATGGCGTTTGAGTGGAGTGTAGTTCGACGATATAATAATCTATTCAAGAAGCAGAGGTGAGCACATATCCCAACTCTGAGAGGTGCTAGGCCATTGCAGGAATACTGAACTGGTTGTGAGATAAAAACAAGTAAGCAACATCAGCCGGTATAATCCTACAAAGAATCCCGAGTGGGACGGCCAGCATCTGTGATATAATAGGAGTGTCCGCATGTCCGGTTCACAATGAGCTTTGCGAGATGTTCAGAGTGTTTTTTATCTAAAGTACACAACACTAAGAGAAAATGCTAAACGGCGAAGAGGCGACTGTGCGAGCTATGTCAGGATAGATTAGGAAAGAGAGAAGAAAGACCAGTTATAGCAAGTAACAGCTTTAGGGGTGGACAGGTGGGGTTGTTGAGCCGCAAGATGTCCACTTTTCGTAACAGCTTTAACACTCTATTATATTGAAATACCGTAAAGTTTCTAAGCTGTCCTTAGAGCCATTCATTCCAGTAGACTCAAGGGATTTTAGTTTATGGATTACGTACTATACTCTGTATTTTCTGTCCCTTGGAGACAAAGTTTGACTGCAGAATATAAAGCCGTGGTGATAGGGCAACTAGATAGAAACGGCGCCACATATCAATGCCCATCAAGGTATGTCATCTCTTTGGGATGAAGATGCACTTGGCTGACGCAATTGTTTCGTCTTTCTGCTATGTGTAAGGCATGAACGCATCAAGAACGTTTGCAAGCGATACATGCACGTCGGCATGGTACATGCGATTTTTTAATGCCCCCGTCAACGATTTCACGTGCGCAGCAGCATCTGCCTCGGTGAGAAAATGACGTGCGACGTGCGTGGTACTGCGAGGAGCCTGACGACGTGCGCAAATGGGGAGGCGCACGCGCCATGGCGGTAGCTTCGAAGCGCTTGAGGCACACGGCTGGCTCCGATGGCGATGTTCAGGCTTACATCCCGGCAGATATTGCAAAGGCGCTTTCCCTTACAGTGCGGATGATGTTTTATATGCCGTTTTCGCCCACACTATCACCTTTTTACCGCAAAGGAAACTTCGTGTGTGCCTTGAGCGGCGTATTAAATAGCATGTGGCAACACGAGGAAATAAAAACGTCGGGCCATAGAACAACACATATATTAGGACACACGGCAGCAGCTGACGGGCCAGTGGCAGGTATGCCTGTCCGAACGCTCAGAGTTCCCGGAAGCACTGTCTGCTCGCGCCACGAGGCTCGCGCAGTGAGCCCCAGAGTGGTGCTTTGTCGTCTTCGTCTTTGATGCTGCTACAAGCACTTAGGAGAGGTCGCTAGACCTCACCACAGCACTTCGTGGGCGAAGCTGCCTCTATACTTGCGTCGCCGGCCGTGCCGCGGGCACCATGCGAGTGGTTCTGCGTCGCCAGCGAGCCTATTGCGTGGCGGCGCGTTTTCGTGAACAAAAAACGCCTCATGCGGTTCACGCTCAAGAGTCCCATAAGTTCGCGCGCCGTTTGTTAACGTTACCTAAATAAGGTGTCAGCGGCACGAAAAGTAGGTTTACATCTGCTGCACTCAGCACTTAGTGCAATGTGAAGAAAAATGAGATGATTGAGGTAATTAAATGACAATTTCTGTTCTCTCAGACGCACGTTGATACAACTTGTGTTCCACTTCCTTTCCATTGATTAAGTTCACGATCGTCTCATTCAAGAATAAGGCTTTCCAACTACACCAAACTGCAACCCTTCTCCCGAGAGATAGCCGAGGATGGAACGGAGCCGCGCGAGATACCCTTGTGGCCGCCTGGTAGAGCACCAGGCACGAAACAGCACCTGACGACCGGGAGAGATAGGCGACAGGGGATAGATAGGCGAAGAGGGAACAGAGACGTGCAGGGGACCCGTGTCGCCACCTAGCGGAGCAAAGCGAGGAGGCCGCTGCCACAGCGATAAGCGGGTGCCACAAAGGAAGGCCAACAGGCCATTGCGACGCAGAGCCGTGTGCGATGTAGGAAGACGAACATCCAGCTGTCGCCGCGTCTACAGCGTCGAGGCTTAAACAATACCGTGAGACAAATGACGATAATGAATAAACCGTGTATTCATTGCAAACAGGTGTTAATATTAATACAAAACCACACCTCGACCACCCCTTGAAAATGGGCCTAGCCAGGGCAGTGAAGCTTTCACTCTCAACTAAGCTTAAAAAATCTCATCATCATCACCAGCATATCTGCGCCCACTGCAGGGCAAAGGCCTCTCTCAGGATTCTCCAATTATCTCGGTCCTGTGCCAACTGTGACCAATTTATCCCCGAAACTTCTTGACCTCATCTGCCCATCTAACTTTATGCCGCCCCCGGCAACGCTTGCCTTCTCTAGGCATCCACTCTGTTACCCTTAATGACCAGCGGTTATCTTGCATTCGAATTACATGCCCTGCCCACGTCCATTTCTTCTTCTTAATTTCTACTAATATGTCTTTAACACCAGTTTGCTCCCTGACCCACTCCGCTCTCTTCTTGTCCCTTAATGTTACACCTATCATTTTCCGCTCCATTGCCCGCTGAGTCGTTCTCAATTTAAGTTGAACCCTCTTAGTGAGCCTCCAAGATTATGCCCCGTAGGTGAGTACCGGTAGGATGCAGCTGTCATACACTTTCTTCTTCAGCGACAACGGTAGGCTGCTATTCATTATCTGAGAGTGTCTGTCATATGAACCCCACCCCATTCTGATCCTTCTAATTATCTCTGCCTCATGGTTGGGATCTGGGGTCACAACTTGGCCTAAGAAGATATATTCGCTTACCACTTCCACTGCCTTACCACCTATCTCAAACTGCTGTGCTGCCCCGAGAATACTGATTATTTCTTTAGTTTTCTGCATATTAATTTTCAGGCCCACGGTTCTACTCTGTTCCCCCAGTGCGGAAAGCATGCTTTGCAATTCGCCCCCCGAGTTACTTAGCAAGGCAACGTCATCAGCAAATCTGAGGTTACTAAGGTATTCTCCATTAACCCTTACTCCCACCTGTTCCCAATCCAACGTTCTGAATACTTCTTGTAAGCATGCTGTGAATAACATTGGAGAGATTGTGTCTCCTTGTCTGACACCCTTCCTTATGGGTATTTTACTGCTCTCCCTATGGAGGATGATGGTAGCTGTAGACCCATTATAGATGTCCTCTAGTATTCTTACATAATGCTCATCTACCCCCTGGTTCCGTAATGCCTGAATGACTGCTAGGATTTCGACTGAGTCAAATGCTTTCTCATAATCTATGAAGGCTATATATAGGGGTACAGTATACTCAGCGCACTTCTCTATCACCTGATTGATCGTGTGAATATGGTCCATTGTTGAATAACCTTTAAGGAACCCTGCTTGTTCTGTAGGTTGACTGAAATCTAAGGTTGCAGAGATTCGGTTAGCGATTACCTTGGTAAATACCTTGTAGACGACTGACAGTAAGCTGATCGGCCTGTAATTTTTCAAGTCCTTCATGTCGCCTTTCTTATGGATTAGGATGATGTTCGCGTTCTTCCAAGATTCCGGTACCATTGCGGTCATTAGGCATTGCGTATACAGGTTCGCAGTTTTTCGAGTACAATTTCTCCGCCATCCTTTAAGAGGTCTGCTGTTATCTGATCCTCACCAGGTGCTTTGCCCCCTTTCATTTCTTTCAAAGCCTTCCTTACTTCTTCGGTCGTTACTGGTGGGATGTCTATCTCCTCTGAACTACTGTCTCGTTCGGCATTATCCTGTATGTCCCGGCTACTGTACAGATCCCTATAGAACTCCTCGGCCACTGTCACTATTTTATCCCTATTTGTGATGACATTGCCTTGCTTGTCCTTAAGTGCATACATCTGATTCTTCCCCACGCCAAGACGTCTCTTCACTGCTTTCAGGCTACCTCCATTCTTTTACAGCGTATTCGATCCTCTCCATATTATGCTTCCGTATGTCAGCTGTATTACGCTTATTGATTAACTTCGAGAGCTCGGCTAGTTCTATTCTGTCTGCTGCAGTGGAGATTCTCATAGTTTGCCGTTTCCTGATTAGATCTTTCGTCTCCTGTGAAAGCTTACCAGTATCCTGCCTAGCAATGGTGCCCCCGACTTCTACTGCACACTCCGTGATAATGCGAGTAAGGTTGTCGCTGGCTTCCTGTGTCGTAAGCTCGGCTAACTCGTTAAGGGCGGAATGTCAGTTCTGCAGTGCGATCCTGAATTCTTCTACTTTACGTCTTACTGTTAGCTCATTTATTGGCTTGTTTCGGACTAGCTTGTTGCGGTCCCTCCTCAAATCTAGCCTAATTCGAGATCTTACCTTACGGTGGTCACTACACCTTACCCTTCCGAGCACATCCACATCCTGCACGACGGCACGGTTATCGCATATTATGAAGTCGATTTCATTTTTGTGCTCCCCATTCGGGCTCCTCGAGGTCCACTTCCGACTGTCCCGTTTACAGAAGAAGGTATTCATTATGCGTAGGTTAGTCCGTTCTGCAAACTCAACTAGTAGGTCCCCCCTGCTATTTCTACATCCCACACCATAGTTCCCAACTGCCTTGTCTCCAGCTTGATTCTTGCCTACTTTAGCATTGAAGTCCCCCATAACTGCGGTATACTGTGTTTTTACTTTAGCCATTGCCGATTCCACATCTTCATAGAAGCGTTCCACTACTTGGTCGTCGTGGTTGGATGTGGGCGCGTAGCCCTGCACCAGCTTGAGCTTGTACCACTTCTTGAGCCTAATTATCTAAACCACAGCAATCTAAATTTAAAGAATCTAAACCACAGCAATTTATTTTCAATAGAATTGGCCCCTACTACATGTAGGATTTTGTGTCTGCTCACTATATCACGGAAAAGCTTGAGATGGGGAATTGTGGGCGCCCCAACTGCACAGGAATTGCGAGAAGAGAGCCTAAGGCCGTACTCCGTGTGATTTACTCGTGGTATTCTTTGGCGTTCTGAGGTTGGGCCTAAACACTGGTATAACACTTCTTGAGGTGAATGAATGAATTTATTGTCAAGAAAAAGGAAAGGGAAGACCACCAGCAGGCGTAAATTGTCACACCTAGGGGTGGGCACTGGAACGGCTGCTGGTGTGGGAGTTGGGGCAGAGGATGGCAGATTCATAGAGAGGAGAGACAGATAATAGAAGTGACATATTTATAGAACACAGGGGAGAGAGGGGCATATTTACAAGGTAAATCACACTCACACACCGAAACAAAGTCTGGACCAGAAAAAAAAGGAACCAGTAAAAGTTCACACAGTCACTGTGCCAGAGAGTCAAGTGCCAGGCGGAGCCCTGAGGCATCCAGGTAGCCGCCCAGTGCCTCGTGGACGCTGTCCCTCTCCCAGGTGTTGCCCGGCGGCCATAGTAGCTCGTCTAGAGGCCGAGCCCTTCCCTTCAGGGTCGCCAGCAGTTCCGGCCTCCCTGCCGCATACTCGGGGCACTCGAAGAGCAGGTGCGGCAGGGACTGGACAGGTGCGCGGCAGTGCCGGCAGGCAGGGCTGTCGGCCAGCCCCAGGCGGTTCTTTCGTTCCGGTGTCCACACCGCCCCCACGCGGAGGTCCAGGATTGCCGAACACTGCTGTCGGGGCAGCCGTGCGGCCCGCACAGGTGGTGGGGCCTCTCCAGCAGCCAGCCGTGGGTCCGGGTGCTGTGCCTGCACGTGCCGCTGTATAAGCAGGCGGGAGTCGTCCGCCTCTGCCTGGGCATCCGTGGCCGCGGGCGTCCGCTCATGGGCTTCGGCGGCCAGCTCGTCCGCCCGCTCGTTGCCCTCGAGCTAGATGTGGCCGGGCACCCACTGCAGCCTCAGCCGGGCACCCCTGCCTGCCAGCCACTCCACCTTCTCGCGAACTCCTCGAACCAGAGGGGAGTCCGGGTCGCCCTCCCGGATGCGCAGCAGAGCCACCCGGGAGTCGCACAGCAGGGCGGAGCGCTCGGGTGCGGGCTCCAGCTCCAGCAGCAGGTCCAGGCATAGTTGGACCCCCACCAGCTCTGCCGTGGCCGAGGATGCGGCGTAGGGCAGCCGGGCCTGCCGGGTGGCCTCCCCCAGCACGGCGGCCGCTTTACCGAGCCCTGCCGCTGCCGCACAGAGCCATCCGAGTACGCCAGGGTGTGGCCCTCCAGGCCTTTCCAGACGACGGCCCGGGCCAGCTGCAGCAACCCGCCGTGGGGCGTTCGCCGATTCATTTTGCCATACTTTTTTACACCGCCATGACGCCAATTCACAACAACGACGCCAATCATGGCACAATTAGAAATTTTCAGCTGGTGTCTGTTAATGGGCTTCTGCAGAAGGCGTGTGGTCATGGGAAATGGTTACACCTCCTGTTTTAGTTGAGCAACCCGGAAACAAATAGGGCGACGATTGTGTTCTCAGGCGAATACTTAACCAAGGGAAGGCTTTATCTCTGCAGGTGTGATGAATAACTTTTACTAACTGTTATTGTAATATTTACCTTGTACCTACGGGAGGCCTGTGGTAACAAAAAATTGAAACAGATGACGCGCGAGCGATCAGAACACGGGAAAATTGAATTGACCTCGACTTCGTTAGGAGTGTACACGTTGGAAAAAAATAGAGAAATTACTTTTTCTACAGTTGTAAGGGCATGATGTGAAAGCACGAATGAAGTGGATATAATTAAGGTCTGAAACGCTATTCAGGAATATGCATGAGGAGTTATTTCTCTGAAAACCTTAATTCTATTTTTTGTGGCTTTTATAAAGTACCTGTGTAAAACCTTTTTCATAAATTTGCATGGGCTACCTATAACAGGAATATCATGAACCCGCGAGTAAAGAGATTGCTGCTCAGAGACAGTGAAAATAGATGGGACACCAGTTCCCTGTAAACGTTACCTGTGGCAACTGTTCGGTAATAGTGAAAAAGAAACTGCACAATATAACCTAAAAAGGAGACGGCAGTTGCTAACTCGTGCTGAACACGTTCTTTGGCCACTAGAAAACGGCAAAACGGCGCATACGCTTTGTTCTAGTGGGAACCCAGGCTTGCTCAGAAACTGAGTTCCTCGTTGTCGAAGACGACGTTCCCGTGACTCTCAACGGTTTGTGAGCAGAACAGCTTGCTTCATTGCACTATGTCCCGCCTGTGAACCAAGCAGAACTTTACGAAGTTGCCAAGCCTCCCGAGCATGTAACTAACGGCCTCGACGTGCTCACAGGTGTTATACAGGGTGTTTCAGTGAACACTTTCAAAAATTCCTGAAGGTAGACAAAAAAAGAATTCTCTTAAAGAACAAGCTATCACGTTCGCGGACGTCAGCAGTTATGAGAAACATGCCTATTACGTGGTTATTTAACTGAAATTTTCTAATAAACTTTTTAGTTAGCGAAGTTTGATGGTTATTGCCAATGTCGAGTTTATAGCCATGGAGACGACGATAACCCATCAGTTTTTAAATCAATAAAGAAGACACTCTCTAGAGCTCTGCAGCAGCAAAAAATCAAGTATTTTTCCCGCATGAAACCTGAAACGCAGGGCAGATGGGGCGCCATAAGTGAAGTGCGAACGCAGCACCACCTGATGACGTAGTGGAGTGACTGTGTCGCCAATTCAAGAAGGCTCTGGTGATTCCCCAAGCTAGGGAAACAGCTTATATCAACGCCATCGCCTCCTGTATTTTTTTCAATGATCAACGCTCACCTTATACCACGGCGTGCGTTAATTTTTCTTTCGCTGGTAGGCGCAAGAAAGAGGCAACCATCGCCCACTGCACGGTCGCCCTTTTTGGGAGCCCTAGTTGGCGTTGGCGACAGTTCTGGTTTTCTTTTTTTTGTTTCCACCACATCTGACGTGACTGGCAGACACGCAAGATGTGAAACGTCACGATCTGTTAATTTTTTTTGTTGGGTTTATCTGCTGTTTGTGTATAATCTCAGCGAGTTAAAAAGCGCCTCAGCCAAAGGAAATGTTTGTTTGCGGGGCGAGGAGCGGTTTCGCTGCTGTGTCTGCATGCTGTTATACGTATTTCGTTCGGCATTTCCCTTTAAAATGCTTCTTTACGCGGTGAGCGTACGACATAGCCAAGGTCGTTTTACAGGCGTCACTACGTCCATTTGAGGATCTGGGTTTCAACGCCGCAGCGTTACTATTGTGAAAATGGCCGCGCCTGCTCTAATCCAGTACTCTGTTGGCGAGAAAGTGGACATTGTACCGGCTTATGTGAGCGCGGAAATAGACGCGTAGCTCGAAACAATGCTGTATGCTGCCCAACTTCCTGGCTGTCGTGTGCCAGCTCGCCCTACATTCGTATCGATATTTAATCAGTTTAGGACCACTGGATCTGTCTGTGTTCAGAAAAGGAAGGGGCCAGCCAGTGCAACCGATGTTTTTGACATCGATGTGCTGGCATACGTCTCTGTCAATCGGGAAGCAAGCGTCATGGAAATTGCCAGCGCCTATAGAGCGAGCCCAGCTTCAGTTTGGAGGTCACATCAAGACACAGCTACCACCCAAATTATGTGTGTCTTCACCAAGAGCTGAGACCAAGCGACTTTCAAAAACAGCTTGATTTTTACAACTGGTGCCGTATTCAATGCGACGAGTACCCAAAATTTCTCAACAGGGTGCTTTCGACTGACGAGGCCCAATTTTGTAGAAGTCGTATGTCAATGTCCACAACTCACATTATTGGTGGGATCAGAACTCTCACTGGCTCCGTAGGCATAAGCACCAGGTAAGGTGGCCAGCAAACGTATGGTGTGGCTTTAATAACGGCCGTATTGTTGGTTCTTACTTCATCGACAAGAACCTTACCGGAAAGATTTACAGAGAGTGCGTCTTAAAGGGCGTCGTCTACGAGTTTGCCTCATAGTAGCTACTGGCTGTGCCCAAACGCATTTTTCTTCACTGGCTCGTAAATTCGTCGACGAGTCCTTTACCATCCAGTGGGTTGGGCGTGGTGGCCCTACACCATGGCCGCCTAGGTCACCCGATTTTTCTCCCTTGGACTTCTTTCTCTGGGGATATGTTAACAATAAGGTTTTCAAGGCTCAGCCGGCCAACCTAGAGGTTATGAATCAACGTGTGAGGATCTACCTCGACAACATTCCCGGACAGATGCTTTTATGCGCTATCAACTCCATGAAAGAGCGCCTTCGTCTGTGCATTGCAATGCGTGGAAAACAATTTTAGCACTTCATGTAAAACATTCTGTGTTGTCATCCAAAATATTACTTTTCTGGAGTGCCAACATAGGCGTACAACCAAGTAAAACATTGAAATAGACCATTTTTTTTCTATATTTTTGTTACATGACTCAAAACAGCTAAACATAGAATGAACTCAAGGTTTCCTAATTTTATGCCAGCACTTCTTACAATAAATGTAACGCAAGCTGGTAAACAAAACAACGTCGCGCTGTATTTCCAAAAAGCTGTCACATACGATTTTAGCTGCCGAGCCAATACCAATAAAAAAAAAAACTCCAGGGCTGCGTTAAACAATACCGGCACCGAACAACAAGCTTTGCACTATCACAAAAGTGATTTTTATTTTTTGAACAAAGCTAGTTTACTGTAAATGCAAATTAAAGGCTGCTTAAGGAGCTAAGTGCACTTGCGGAGCGCCAGGTTGGCTCCTAACAGCATTTCAAAATGGGCACCTACGTAGTTGGCGATTGCTATTTTCTCCCTTCCGCCAAGTGCGTAAGCAAAAGATACCGCTGGATGCTCTGCTGCCTATGCCTCGCGGCGAGGCTCCCTAGCTAGGAAAATTGCACTTACATTTCGAATTGGCCGCTACATTCATTGAAACACGTCACCAGCGAACGTTGCGCTCGCCCAAGACTTTTAGCGATCCTCGAGCGCTAGTTTCGTTTTTGAGAGAATTAACAATGGCAGGTTTGCTCGCACTACGCTACAGAGTTTTAAACACCGAATATATTGTTGTTTTAAAATCTGATATGAAATTGTTTTCCCCGGGGCTACAAAATACCCTTTGACAATAACCAACAAACTCCACTAATTAAGAAGTTGATTAGTAGAGTTTAATTACCCACCTAACTTATGTGCACGCCCTTGACACTGCCTGGAGTCCGCCGCAGCGATCAGTCTCCTTCTGAAGAGGGTTTCTTTTTTTCTCGAAGAGCCGATTTTTAAAAATTTTTTAAAGTGTTCGCTGAAACACCCTGTATAACTAAATAGCTAACGCCACAAGCGCGAGGGGTGATTTGACCAGCAAGGAAGATCCACATAGCGCATAGGAAAATCCCCTTGTGGAGATTCCATAGAATGGAAGCTGCACAACTGATCTGAAATGTAAGAGAGGCATCGGAGTTGTCTAAACAGTGCAAAAAATTCGAAAAATACGGAAAGATTGGCGTTTTCCCGTAATCTATTGAACTGAAGAAAGCTCTGCTGCGGGAACCGCAAGCTCCATGGTGACATTAGAAAGTATCGCTTCCTCTCCCGCCGGTTTGTGTCATTTTTCAGGCATAGACACCGCGTCAGGGTTCTAACAAATAAAGCTAGATGTACGGGAGCTTTAGACCTTCCGCCACAAGTATTACTTACATCGTTATAGGTTGATACGCACGCCGTTATGACTCTCCTCTGCCCACGAATGTTTCGAGCTTGCAATGCCCTAGGCCGTAGGATACCTTAAACGCGCCGGCATCGTAATAAACAAGACTCTTTGGACCGGCGCGACCATATAGAAGCATGGTAATTACCTAGAAAACACTCTCGATCGATGCCGAAAGAATAACTTGAAGCCGAAGCGCAAGAAGGACCGTTTTTAATGATATTTCCAGATATTATCGGCTTTTTTGACACGTGATAAGCTTAGCTTGGATACGAACACGCACATCAAGTTGAAGCGCCAAGCAACGGAAAAGGAGCAGCAAACCTTTTTGCGTATGGTTAGTGTATTCTTGCGGTGAATTCAAAACATGTCGATGGTTGCAGCTTCACTACAAAAACAGAAAAAGAATGTCGTGTATGTATGGTGGGACCGTAATAACAGAGCTTCAGGCCTGCACAAGAGGTGCTTAAAAAAGCTCCAGTTTGAGCGTACTTTAGAAATATTCACTGCTTATTCACTCTGTGAACAAGGCAGTGAAGCTGGCTGCCGTCCAGGGAGTGCACAAAGCAACACAGTCTATTTTTTACACTTCAAACTTTCTTCAATGTTGTCCTGGAACTTAACAATTTCCAGTTCGACGGGGTTGATTGCGTGCAAATCAGCGCAACGTCAACAGAATCGAGAATTGGACATAACATCGCCAATACTTTTATGGCGTGCCTCGAATCAAACTTTCATATCACTTGATATTTAAAGGGACTCTAATACAAAAGATATATTGACGACATGTTTATGACATGGCAGCACAATACAAAGAGAGCTCCAAACCTTCATTGCAGCATTTTACATAGAACATCCGTGTATTTTCCTTCCTCATTCCTACTTCTAACACAGTGTAAACTTTCTGGACGTTACCGTGACTGCTTCCCAGTGCAGGCTTCGAAGTACAATACACAGAAAACCGACAGATACACGGCAGTATTTCATTTCCGAAAAACCTAAGTCAGGCCCTCCAAGACAACAATACATGGTGGTCAGAATAATCTTTATAGGAGAACTTGCACAAAGGAGACCGATTTCGGCTAAAACTGTCGAGAACTTACGACCACCCTTTTCAAATAAGAATCCCCGAAACAGAACAATAACGACGCCATCATGCAAGCCAATCAGTTACATCGCACAGACATCCTCAAAAAAAAGCGCAGATCTTTGAACTAACTGACATCCGAAAGTAGCCTACCTCAGGTTGTCCGAAGTCAATGCAATTCGATCCTGTGACCCCTGCAAAGCGCTGCCGTAGCTCTAAGCGTGCCTACAGGCCATTTGATGTCAGAACAATCGGAAGTCTCCTGAGACATTGTGCCATTGTGGTGATTAGCCCTGTCGATTGCTCTAACAATACTTCTCGCTACAATCCCACTGCTGTCAAGGAGGGATTAGTGACTCTGGTTCCAGATGGCGTGCTACAAGTACGTCCAAATTACTGCATCAACCTGCTCGCCCTTGACATTCGCAATGCTGATGCCACAGAGCGTCGCCGCAAAATCTTCTCTATTGCTGGCGTGAACAACCAGGCCTATGAACCATGCCCGAGCGATTGTGGAGCGGGCGTGATATTGTAGAACAGCTAAGGAGCTCTCTGACCCTGAAATCCTTAGTGCGTTACGAGTAAGAGCGCTGGTCAAATCCCCCGCAGACTGGGAAAATCATCAGGGAGTGCGCAGATTGCCTTTGCCACAGGAACAGTGCCAGAGCATGTAGTCATTGTTTACACGGGCTATCGCGTGTATAATTACGTAGAGACACTGATACAATATAAAAACTGCCAGCGATTCGGGCACGTCGCGAACATGCAAAAAGTCCCATTGCGACGTTTCTGGTGCGGGGGTACTCATTACGGAGAAACCTGTTGGGTTTAAGATTCTAAATGTCCAAATTGCAACAAAAAGCATGACTCGACCTTTGTTCATTCTCTGTCCCCCGTGATGAGCAGGCTTCTTTCAAAATAAAGTATAGAAACAACATTGAGTACAACTCACCGAAATACGCTCTAGTGAAACGCTGTAAGGCTGGGCCTAAGGAACACTGCGGAAAGCATAACAACACATCTGCGGGACTCGGGCTCAATACCAGTGAGGAGTATTTCCCAGCTCTTCTCGCCCTTTATCGTGAATGGCGGCAGCAGCATACGCCTATAGCATATCTGACAGTACGAGCTACCCGCCGCGGTGGCTCAGTGGCTAAGGCGTTGCGCTGCTGAGCACGAGGTCGCGGGTTCGATTCCCGGCCGCGGCGGCCGTTTTTCTGATGGAGGCGAAAAACAAAAACGCCCCTGTGTACGAGATTTCGGCGCACGATAAAGATCCCCAGGTGGTCAAAATAATCCGGAGCCCTCCACTACGGCGCGCCTCATCGCCTGCGTTGCGTCGGCGCGTTAAACCCTACAATCAAAATAAAACAGTACGAGCTGCAGCAGCAACGATGGGCTCCTGCTCAAAAGATGCCGCAACTCCTGCATCGACAGCCGCGCGTGCGCAGCCATCAGACGAGACTCCGACTCCCGCTGTACGAACTTCGAAGCCTTCTCGTCGAGCATCTCTGCGAGAGCAGCGAGAGCCAAAGGATCACTAGAGTTCCAGGTGATTGCGCTGTGTTATATCAGCTCTAGTAGAGCTGTGCGTATGTTCGTCGCCCCCGCTTCATCCGATGTACCCATGGCCCTCCTGACTCTCCTGGACTATATTTCACCTCTCCTTATGCAATTGCGTTAGCTGCTTAAAGCTGGTGCAATCACAGTTCAAAGATTACGCGAAATTTGAGATAAAGCTACAATCTTACCGTGGAACGCCTGCAGTTAAGCAGCGCATTTCGGACCTACACCATTTCACACTAGACCGAAATCTCATCTGGTCTACAATGTTCTGGATGTAAATCGACGCTTCCAGAAACACTCATGCCGAAAGATAAAAGCCTGCAGAGCAGACGCCGCGGCCATTTCGATTTGTCGACGCTCGCCTTCGCACGTCACTTTGTTGACTACTGCTTCGCGGCCTATATTCTTTGAGTTGTTAGGGGAGCACACGTTCGCTCCAATAAATTTGTTTTCCTTGAAGACAACTGCGTCGTTTTTGGCCACGTGACATCTGGTGCAGATGTGGGGTGAATGCACCCTACACCCTCGTCACGCTGACGAGCCAGTTCCACTCGTGCCAGCCGCCGACAGCAAGGTGTTCAGCCGGAGTTTGGACTGCTTCTGGATAAAGGGAAGTAGGAATAATTTGTGACCACCACCATGATCAACGCAGGCCCCATGAGCAGCACTAGGAATCCTGCCCTCGTCTTCAACAGCCCCGGGAACCACCATCATTCCGCGTATCCCCCGGAGAAGACCCTGAAGACTGGTTGGAGAAAGTGCAGCGCGTCCGCATTTTTAGCAGGTGGGATGACAAAAATACGTTCCGCCATGTTTTTGTTTAAAGAGCAGATACGGCAAGAACGTGATTGTAAAACAATTAAAGCTTGCTGACCGACTGTACTCTCTTTAACAGGGAGTTCCTCAAAACTTTCGCCACCGTAGTGCGGAAAGAACGAGCCACCCTTTTGCTGGAAACGTGCAGGCAACACTCCGACGAAAGTGTCGTGATCTTTGTTGAGGAGGTGAAGCAACCATATCGCCCCGCGGACCCCGAAATGATGGAAGAAAAGACGTTAAGATTCTTGATGCGCGGTGTGAAGGAGGAACTGTTTGCTGGACTTGTCGGCAACCCGTCCAAAACCATTGCTGCATTCGTGACCGAGGCCAGCACGATTGAGAATGCTCTCGAAATGCGCGCTAATCCGAAATTCCGCAACTCTCTTTGCGCTGTCAATGCAAACTACGTCGACAATATGCGGATTCCGGCTGATAGCCTACGCGAGACCATCCGCGCAGTAGTGAAAGAGGAGCTGCGGAAACTTCTCCCCACACCGCCGCAGCCCCACGCCGCTTCCCTTACACCGACGGGATTAGGGAAGAATTTCAACAAGCGTTGGGAATTTCTACGCCATCCGAAGTACCCCGTGAGCCACAAGCTATGTCCTACTCCACTAGAGTTCATCGACTCCGCCCTGCTTCAACACGCCTTAAACAGGACCCGCCGTACCACCGCCCACTGTCCCAGGCTCGTCACCCGGTAGCCCTAAACCAGACGCCGAGGAAGACGGACGTATGGCGAACTCGCGATAATCGTCCGCTTTGCTACCACAGCGGAGAGGCCGGCAACATCTACCGTCGCTCTGAGGGTCGGTTTGCGAGGGTTCTCTGTCGACGCCCCACGCCCCCGACCCGGCCAGTACCCTACTGAGATCGATGAATACCTCTCCAACACCAACGGAGGACCAGCCCGTTTCAATTGTTCGCCGTCGCCTTACCCGTACCAGTCGCCAAACAACCGTAGCACAGCTGACTTCTCACGTGGAAGGTCCCCCAGCCCACTCGGGGGAACTAAAAGAAGCAACTTCGGGAGGGAAAGTTGCACGACCACGGAAAAGCGAAAACCCTCCTACGACGCAGCGTCTCGCTCACGACCATGATTCACGACATGCCCTCAGCCCGACGACCCTACCGAACTCATACGAGACTACCCAACATGACGACAGCTACAAGGTGCGACGCATACCCGACACAAAAGAACCTGCCACTGAGAATACGACGAAGACGAAAACGTATAGTGCCCGACCGTAAACTCGTACAAGTAGAGATACAACGCCACGACGTACCTGGAACGCGAGGAAGGCGGCTTCCGACGTTCAGCTGTCCATCAACGGCTTTGATATAGTCACCCAAATAGACACGGGAGCCGACTACTCAGTAATGAGCCGACCATTTGCTTATAAACCGAAGAAAGTTGTGTGCCCCATGGGAAAGTCCACACATACGCATAGCAGGAGGCCACCTCGTAACGCCAAGTGGAACGTGCACATCGCTCGTCACCACAGACGGCACAATGTACCCTGCGGCGTTCGTCCTTTTGCCTAACTTCCCCGTGACGTAATTCTCGGAATGAATTTTTTGATGGACAACGGTGCAATAATTGATCTATAGGCCAAGATTCCTCCATCAGGCCAACATTTTCCTTCTATCACTGCGTGACGCCTGAACCGAACCCCGAAGACCATGCTGCTGTGAGGATCGCCGATGATCATGTAACTCTGCCACCCCAGCAAGCTTGATGATCAGCGTCTACTGTGAAGATACGTTTCGTGATGTCGAGGCTATCGTAGAGATTGACCAAACGTTGTTTCTTGGACGTGGTGTCTCAGTCGCAACAGGCATTGCTCGCTTTAGGCAACGACAATTCCAAGCATTGGTCACTAATTTCACCGATGAGTACCAGCATTTAAACAAGTGCGCTGCAATTGCGTTCCTCGAAGAAATGCAAGAAGAAAGAGACGTGATCACGGTTGCCGAATTTGAACGCGCCCCCCAAGATACTTTCAAGCTTCCGAATCCCTTCGAAGTGAATCCCGCGTTACCGCAAGCAGAACGAAACAACTTGTTGGCTTTACTGCGTCGCTGCAGGGAGTGTTTTTCGTAAAACTCAAAACCACGTCTCACCTCCTTAGCGAAACACGGATTATCAACCGACGAGGGAGCCCGAGCAACCATACAGTTACCCTACCACGTCTTTTCACGCAATCGGGAAGCTATTGGGACTCAAGTCACCGATATGCTCAGCGACGACATTATACAGCCGTCGAAAAATCCCTGTGCTACGCTGGTCGTACTCGTAAAGAAAAAGGATGGTACAATAATGTTCTGCGTTGACTACCGGCGACTGAACAAGTTCACCAAAAAGGACGTATACTCACAGCCACGTTCGACGACGACCTCGACCACCTCTGCCATGCGAAGTACTTCGCATTGATAGATCTGAAGGCCGGTTATGGGCAAATTTAGGTGGACGACAGACCAGGAGAAGACCGCATATATAACCCCGGACGGTCTATACGAGTTCAAGGTGATACCGTTTGGGCTGCGCACGGCGCCAGCAACGTTTTAAAGAGTCATGGACACTGTGCAAGCTGGCCTGAAGTGGCACAACTGCCTGGTATACCTCGACGACAGTTTAGTGTTCACCCGGACATTCCACGAACAACTTCCAAGGTTATAGTCTGTACTTAAGCCCATACGTACTTCGGGGTTAACGCTGAAGCCTGAGAAGTACCGTTTCGCGTACGAGGAGCTAAAGTTTCTGGACGACGTCGTCGACGCCGTGGGACTCCTACCTGACCCGACAAAAACGTTAGCCACTGCCAACTTCCCAAGGCCGAAACACAAGGGCGTGCGAAGATATCTCGGACTGTGCGCATAGCAGCGGCTCTTTCTCGCAAACTTTGCAAACATTGCAGAGCCACTCACACGCTTGACGCAAGATAACACCAATTTTACCCGAGAAAACGATCAAGAAAAATCATTCTGCGAGCTGAAAAGATGCCTGCACAGCCCACCCGTGCTCGCTCATATCGACGAAGACGCGCTAACGGAGTTGTACACGGACGAAAATGATATAGGCTTGCGCGCTGTCTTTGTCCTAAAACAAAGCGGTTCCGAAAACGTAATCGCTTTTGCCAGCCTTGGTCTGCCGAAGGAGGAAAATACTACTCAGCGTCTGAAAAAGGGGGCCTGGCTATTATTTGGTAATTTTAAAATTTCGCCAGTACGTATATGGTAGACCATTCAATTTGTGACAGTCCAACATGCGCTGTGTTGGATCGCCAATTTGAAGGGCCTCTCAGACCGTCTTGGGCGGTGGAGCTTGAGCCTGCAAGAGTTCGACGTTACAATAATCTATAAATCCGGCAGGAAACACTCCGACGCCGATTGCCAGTCCAGCGCTCCCGTCTACCCACCAGCACAAGATTCTGATGAAGACAGCGCGTTCTTCGGAGTCGTGAGGGGGAGCGCCCTAGCCGCTCAACAGCATGACAACCCCGATTGCGCATCGTAATCGACTACCTCGAAGGATGCAACGTCGCCGTGCCTAAAGCGTTCAAACGAAACGTACCAGCATTCAACCTGAAAAACTCCGTCCTCGTGAGGAATTTCCACCCCGGAACGAGAAAAATTACCTCGTCATGCCCGCCGACCTTCGTTACGACATTTTAAAGCGTGCAACGACGACCCGTCTTCCGGACATCTCGACAAAGCTCGAACTGTGGGAAAAATCAAGGCGACCTACTACTGGCCCCGCCTTACCTCTGAAGTCACCCACTACGTCCGGAGCTGCCGTGACTGCCAGCGACGAAAAATGCTCCGACGAGAACCACCGGACATCTGCAGACAATCGCCGTCCCATTGAGGCAAAAAATATTACGCTACAGCAACACGGATCTCCGAAGAACGACGGCCTACCACCACTAAACAACGGACTAACGGAACGTCTGAACAAGACAATCGCAGATATGCTGCCAACTTGGGACGAAGTGCTCCCGTATGTCACGTTTGCGTACAACACAGCTATCCAGGAAACTACGGAGATGACGCCGTTCGACCTTGTCAACGGAAGACGGCTGACTACGATGCTCGACGCCATGCTTCCTCACGTAGAAGACGATGACCTCAACGCCGACGTCCAAGAATACTTTCAGCGTGTGGAGGAGGCCCGCAACCTTACTCGAGTTTGTACAACGGAGCGGCATCTGGTGGATACCTCCGACGCTGAGACGCCGAGTACGCAGATGACGCCGTTCGAGCTTGTCAACGGAAGACGGCTGACCACGATGCTCGACGCCATGCTTCCTCACGTAGAAGACGATGACCTCAACGCCGACGCCCAAGAATACTTTCGGCGTGTGGAGGAGGCCCGCCACATGGTTCGAGTTTGTACAACGGAGCAGCAGCTGGTGGATACCTCCGACGCTGAGACGCCGAGTACCACCCTGGGGATGGGCGTGGGTTTGGGCTCCCATTCGTAGACGCTAAGTGAGAAGCTTCTAGGACGGTATTTCAGACCCTACCAGATTCTACGACGTGTCGGCCGACTTACCCACGAGGTGATTCCCGAAGGTGATTCTGGAACATCACGACGACGGACGCGGCCCGCCGTCGTCGGCGTGATTCGTTAGAAACCCTAATATGCAAGATGATGGACTTATTGTTGTTGTTTTATTCGCATTGTTTTTCGTTTTCCATCGGGTCGATGCACTCTTTGAGGGTGGGAATGCTGCGTACGATGTATGGATTTGTTTATTTATTGTTTGTTTTTACTGCCCGGCCACGCCCAGCTCTGTTATCTGTGTCCCAAGCGAAGCGCGTCTTTTATTCTGTATTTTTATTACGCACGGGCTATCTCATTCAGATAAGCAGACTGTTTAGTCTTAATGTCACTAGTCCAAAACCATATTCTTTGATCTAAAATGTTCTGGGTGTAAATTGACGGTTCTAGAAACACTCCCGGAGAAAGATGAAGGCCTGCAGAGCAGACGCCGCGGCGTTTTCAAATCTTCGACGCCCGGATTCGCACGTCACTTTGTTGACCGATGCTGCGCCGCCTGTATTCTTTGAGTTGTTAGGGTAGCGCAATTTTCCTCCAATATTCTTGTTTTCTTTGAAAACAACTGCGTCGTCTTTGGCCACGTTACAATATATCGGCCAAACTGTTCCGAATACTACGCATGTAATCAATATTCACCGCTCCTATGCCAACCGTTGCCCTAATTTTCCCCTGTCAAGACATGTGAACAGTCCCGGGCACGCATTTGAACAATTTAAAGCAACAATTTTAGAATCTGCCTGCAAAACCCACAACGATGGCAAGGTTCGGGAATCGTATCTCCTTTATAAGTTTTGGTAAGCGAAGCTTGGTATTAATAAAATTTACACAAAACTAACGTGATTATCCCTGAAACAAAATTGGCGACCTCACAATTTTTATAACATTGTTCACGAACCCTACCCTTGAGTTTCCCATCAGAACTCGCAGAAACTTTTTATATACCGCAGCTTTCTTAGGCTGAAGGGGCTCCACAATGCGATTTGTACCTTGGAAGGAGGGCGCGATCCCACCACCTCTAAGAAACTTCAACTCTTTGTGATTTATGAACCCTACCTATTTCCAGTTGGGTTGCTAGCTGACTGTCCAATGCTTTTTTGTGCATTGTATCTATTTCTTCCATCCGCAGGGGTCAAACCAAAAATACGATCATCGTTCAGGCCTGTATGGATCCAACCGAACCCGTCTCCACACCCACTTAATACCTTATTGTACTCTTTAACTTGCTTTTTGAAACCGCGATTGTCCAGTCTTCCGCACAGTCTGAACTTGTAACCCACGCCACGCACGTTGACAAGTCGTGGTCCAACCTTGAGAGCTGCCTTGTTAATACAACCCCCCTTCTGTCCCTCTAACTCTCATTTCTCTTTCGTTGTTGTTGTTATACCATAGGCATAGACCGACTGCATGCGTACTGTCCTTTCCGACATGTCTTCACTCCTTCTCACAGTTTTCTGCAAGGCTATATAGGAAATGTGTTTAAATGCTTGTGACAGCGAAATCATGTAACTGCACTCTCATGAAGGCAAGTCCCGTTGCAGCTACGTGAGTAAACCTTCTGCGTTATTGCTCTTGCTGAGTATACGACCCTTTATTCATATCATTTCTGGGCGCTATGTGAGGTTGATCTTTCTCTAAATTTCTATATATATATATATATATATATATATATATATATATATATATATATATATATATATATATATATATATACAGAAAGAACTGCCGGCAGTCTACAATGCCAAGGAAGGCATAGGGGAATGGTTAGGCTATTTTTTACCGTTAGTGACATTACATTATTATTATTTTTTATTAATTACGTGAGAAAGAAAGAAAGAAAAACACGCGCCCAGAGTGGGGAGCGAGCCTAAGCCTTTCGATTAGATCTCGAATGCCTTACCAATTCGGCTATATGGGCGACTGTGTTCTCCTTCACTTTCTGGGGTATTTATAATTACTACAACTGTATCTGAAGCTTGAGGGTGGTAGCCAGCGCCACTCAGACTACACGGGGAGAAGGGGACCTTCTTATCAACCCCCGGGGCGTGACACGAACGTCTACAGCCTGTCATAAAAGGGTAACTGGCGGGAAACCCTCTTATGCTACCTTGCCATCAAGGCTGCCAGAACCGAGGCCCTCGCTAAGCTTTCGCAGGATAATATGGTTTGGAAATGAGGGGCTCGTTAGGAAGTACAGAAAGAAATGCCGGCAGTCTACAACGCCAAAGAAGGCATAGGGGAATGGTTAGACTATTTTTTACCATTAGTGATATTACATTATGATTATTTTTTATTAATTAAGTGAGAAAGAAAGAAAAACACGCGCCCAGAGTGGGGACCGAACCCACGCCTTTCGATTAAATCTCGAATGCCTTACCAATTCGGCTATCTGGGCGACTGTGTTCTCGTTCACTTTCTGGGGTATTTATAATTACTACAACTGTATCTGACGCTTGAGGGTGGTAGCCAGCGCCACTCAGACTACACGGGGAGAAGGGGACCTTCTTTTCAACCCCCGGGGCGTGACACGAATGTCTACAGCCTGTCATAAACGGGTAACTGGTGGGAAACCCTCTTATGCTACCTTGGCATCAATGCTGCCAGAACCGAGGCCCTCGCTAAGCTTTCGCACGATAATATGCTTTGGAAATGAGAGGCTCGTTAGGAAGTACAGAAAGAAATGCGGGCAGTCTACAACGCCAAAGAAGGCATAGGGGAATAGTTAGACTATTTTTTACCGTTAGTTTCATTACATTAATATTATTTTTTTATTATTTACGTGAGAAAGAAAAACACGTGCCCAGAGTGGGGACCGAACCCACGCCTTTCGATTAGATCTCGAATGCCTTACCAATTCGGCTATCTGGGCGACTGTGTTCTCGTTCACTTTCTGGGGTATTTATAAATACTACAACTGTATCTGACGCTTGAGGGTGGTAGCCAGCGCCACTCAGACTACACGGGGAGAAGGGGACCTTCTTTTCAACCTCTGTTGCGTGACACGAAATTCTACAGCCTGTCATAAACGGGGAACTGGTGGGAAACCCTCTTATGATATCTTGGCATCAAGGCTGCCAGAACCAAGGCCCTCGCTAAGCTTTCGCACGATAATATGCTTTGGAAATGAGAGGCTCGTTAGGAAGTACAGAAAGAAATGCGGGCAGTCTACAACGCCAAAGAAGGCATAGGGGAATAGTTAGACTATTTTTTACCGTTAATTCATTACATTAATATTATTTTTTTATTATTTACGTGAGAAAGAACTTTTGCTTTTGCCAGGAGCTGCGCCAGATATTCGGCACGACAGCCGCTCGGTTGGACGAGGCGAAACGGAAGCTGGCCACTCGGCTTAGCGCTCTGACGAGACGTATACCCCATACATAGAGGACGTCGTTGCTCTCTGCCGCCGTGTGGATGCAAGCATGCCAGAGGCCGACAAGGTTCGCCACATCCTGAAGGGCATCGCTTCTTTCGCGTTCAACGCCCTCGTGGTGCAAAATCCGACGAGCGTCAGCGATGTGCGCACAACCTGCCAGCGCCTGGGCGAATTGCAGGCAGTTCGTTTGCAACCGGCTGCTCTGGCTACGCCGTCACAAGGGGACACAGACTTACGGATTCTCATACGCCAAATCATCCGTGAAGAGCTGCAGCTCAGCGACCCGCTTTCTGCTCCACGATATCACTTTCGCACGGAAGCTCCTCAGCTGCGCGACCTGGTAAAAGAGGAGCTGGCATCTATTGCGGGTGTGACGCCCTCGACGTCTCCTGGTCCTACGACTCCCACGCCGTCCTACTCGGCCATCGCATCCAAACCGCCCTTACCAATGCAAGCCCCGTTGGCCCACGGACACTTAACAGCGATATCCGCAGCAAGCATGCCACGGGGATACTACACGAACATGCACCCTGGCCGCCAGCACTTCCCGGGTGACCGCCCCGTCTGCTATTATTGCGGCTTTCGCGGGCACATATCTCGTTTCTGTAGACGACGTCAGCAAGATGAACGACGCGGATACGCACCGTTCGAACGCGACGTTGGCTTTTCTTACGGGTCCCGACGTGGCACATATGGTTCTCCCCCGCGTCGCCCATCGCCGCCGCCAACCTCATTCGGCCCGCCTCCGCCCGAGCGTCCATCACGGCGACGCTCACCCTCACCATATCGTCGCTCTCTGTCACCTCTTCGACCCGTGACCCGCTCTAATGACAACCAATCGGAAAACTAGCGCCTGCAGTTTCTGGAGGGGAACTGCACTCGTCAAAAAGCCAAAAACTCCTCCATTAAGACCATCAAATACATTGTCTGTGGAAGTTAAAGGTTTTCGTGTTGATGCCCTTGTTGATACAGGAGCAAGTATATCAGTGATTGATCAGAAGTTGTGTTCGCGCCTTCGAAAAGTGACTACCCCGTATACTGGACCTTCGTTGTGCGGTGCTAATCGAGAGGTGCTCGAGCCATCCGGCTACTGTACAATACGTGTTTTGATAGAGGGAATTCGGCACCATATTCAGTGCGCGGTGTTACCTAGCTGCTCCCATGAACTTATTCTGGGATGGGACTTTCTATCATCGGCATCCGCGGTCATCTCTTGCCGGTACCCCGACATCGAGATCACCGCTACGGACTATAGGGATGTTCCTGACGTCAAGCAGCAGTGCTTCGTGGCAAGTGCCGATTTCGTCCTCAAACCTGGTAGTGAGACAACAATTTCCGTTCGCGGTGGCAACTGTCATGATGGGGACGTACTCATCCTTCCATGTACTCGCTTTCTCCCAAGAGGCATCGTGATCGCCGTCTGTCTTGTGCGCTTCTTCCGCGGGTCGGCTACACTCGTTGCCGCGAACGTTACTCCTGAACCGATTCTCCTTCGTCAAGGCACCACTGTGGCTACTGCTGCTGACTCCGAAGCTGTCTGTGTTGTTCCCCTCTCCCCTATTTCCTCCTGCCCGAGTTCGCCCTCTAAACCGTTGCACCCGGCTATATCTGCCGCAATCAGCTCTGATCTCTCCCCCACGCAAACTGGCTCTTTACTAGACCTCCTGAACAAGCACAAATCCTTATTTGATTCGAATTGTACTACGCTTGGCCAAACTTCCGTCGCTACGCACCAAATTGAAACAGATGGATCCCGTATCGTTTGCCGCCGCCCATACCGTGTGTCTTCGTCCGAACGAAAAGTCATCAGCGAGAATGTCGCCGATATGCTTCAACGCAAAATTATCCGCCCATCAAACAGCCCTTGGTCGTCCCCCGTGGTCCTCGTTAAGAAAAAAGACGGATCCGTTCGCTTTTGTATCGATTACCGCGTACTCAACAGAATTACCCGAAAGGATGTATATACGATGCCTCGCATTGATGATGCCCTGGACTGCCTACAAGGAGCGGAATATTTTTCCAGCCTTGACCTCCGCTCAGGTTATTGGCAAATTCCAATGAACGAGGCCGATAAAGAAAAGACAGCATTTGCCACCCCTGATGGACTGTATGAATTTAATGTAATGCCTTTCGGACTATGCAATGCTCCTGCAAGTTTCGAGCGAATGATCGACCATGTTCTTCGGGGCCTGAAATGGAGAACATGCCTCTGTTATTTGGACGACATCGTTATTTTTTCTTCAATTTTCACTGAGCACTTGAAACGGCTAGATGAGGTTCTTACATGCCTCGCGAATGCGGGTCTTCAGTTGAACACGAAGAAGTGCCGTTTCGCCACAAGAAGCATAAAGGTTTTAGGCCACGTCGTCAGCAATGAGGGGATACGGCCCGACCCGGAGAAGATTGCTGCTGTCATCGATTTCCCACGGCCACAACAGCAAAAAGCCCTACGCAGCTTTCTAGGCTTAGCGTCTTACTTCCGCCGTTTCGTCCGCAACTTTGCTGCAGTTGCTTCGCCTCTCAACAAGCTGCTACACTCCGGAACACCCTTTGTATGGTCAGACGACTGTGAGGAGGCTTTCCGACAACTCAAGCACGCACTCACCTCAAGGCCGGTACTATGCCATTTTGATGAGTCTCGCCCTGTTATTCTGCACACGGATGCCAGTGGCCACGGAATCGGCGCTGTGCTGCTGCAGTCTGATGATCAACGCCGAGAAAGGGTTGTGTCTTACGCAAGTCGTACCCTAAGTACTGCCGAGAAAAATTACACAATCACCGAGCAAGAGTGTCTCGCTGTGGTTTGGGCCGTTCGAAAATTTCGACCTTATCTCTACGGCCGCCACTTCACAGTAGTGACTGACCACCACGCTCTGTGCTGGTTGCAGACGCTGAAAAATTTATCAGGACGGCTCGAACGATGGGTTATTCGACTTCAAGAATATGACTTTACTGTCACATACAGGTCCGGGAAAAAGCACCAGGATGCGGATGCACTTTCTCGTTGCCCTTTTGGGTCGAACAAGACTTCCGCGTCATTACCCCTCGACACGGTCCTTCCCATCGCACCTGTCAATCGTGTAGCCATTGAGGACCTCTCGGGCCTGCCTTCTCTTCAAAGGGCTGACACATACTGCCGTGGAATGATCGACCAGCTTACCGGCCCATCACCTCCTCCAAACAATAGGTCGCGTCGGCAGCTTCAACAATTCAAGTTTTTGGACGGCATCTTGTACCGATCCACTCATCTCTCTTCTGGCCACCGATGGGTTCCCGTTGCGCCACGTTCCATCCGCGCGCAGATACTGGAAGCGCTGCACGACGATACCACAGCGGGCCACCTAGGCTTCAGTAAAACCTACGAGCGCGTCCGCAGTCGTTTTTTTTGGCCCGGCCTGTCCACCTGCGTTGCCCGTTACGTCGCTTCCTGCCCATCCTGTCAGCAGCGCAAGAGATCCACATCCCCGCCTGCCGGACTGTTTCAGCCGCTTCCATGTCCGTCTATGCCTTTCCAAACGGTTGGTATAGATCTCTACGGGCCTCTCCCTTGTACAGCTGCAGGATATCGGTGGATTGTGACCGCAGTTGACCATCTAACACGTTATGCAGAAACGGCGCCAATTCGCTCTGGCTGCGCAGCAGAGGTGGCAGACTTCTTCCTGCACGCAATACTCTTGCGCCATGGGGCCCCTCGTGTTCTTTTGAGTGATCGCGGTAGGGTTTTTCTGTCCAGTATAGTTGAAGATGTTCTTCGTGCTTCAAACACAGTCCACAAAACCACTTCCTCCTACCACCCGCAAACGAACGGCCTAACGGAAAGATTTCACCGGACACTCTCAGATATGCTTTCTATGTACATTCGACCTGATCACACCAACTGGGACACAATTCTACCATTTGTTACGTTTGCTTATAATACTGCAGTTGAACGGACCACCGGCTACTCTCCATATTTCCTCATATACGGCCGCGACCCATCGTTCATTCTGGACACCACATTTTTATCGGCTCCCGTGTCGACCTCAAGCCCCTCCTCCGAGCAGTTCCTCTCCCGTGTAAACCATTGCCGTCGAGTGGCTCGTCTGCAGACTGAAGCCAGCCAGCACGACCGCAAGGACCCCTACGACGCCAGCCACCGTACTGTCCGGTTCTGCCCTGGTGACGAGGTCTTACTTTGGACAGCCAGCCGAAGACCAGGACTAGGTGAAAAATTTCTCCACCGTTTCACAGGCCCGTACACGGTCCTTGAGGAAACATCCCCTGTCAACTATCGTGTCACGCCTAGTCAAGCTCGCTTGGACCGTCGATACCGTGGCCCAGAAATTGTGCACGTGTCACGGCTGAAGCCTTTTGTCCGCCGTACTCCATGAACATTGGCGGTCAGGCGCCCGCCTTCACTGGCAGGGGAAATTATTTTGAGCGCGTATGTCGCGTCGGCACAGCCTCAACACTCCCAGGGACTGTTCGCACAATCTGGGCAATCTCCTGCATTGCCTCCTCGCAGTAACATTATCATTCTCATTAACATTACCCAATCCTCTTCGCTCGTGCATCATCATCGCTCTCGGTACGGTGTTCGGAACCGACAGGATCGCTGAATAAACGTCTCGGTTCACCCGTTGCTCAAGGGCCTTACAATATATATATATATATATATATATATTTATATTGATAGAGATAAAGGCGCTCGCAAGTTACAGTAGAAGAGTGGTGTAAAGTATCTTACCTGTTCTAATGCTTTCTTACAAGCACCATTCACGACCTCTGCATCAATTTTTACCATCCGAAGCACAGTCGGTGCCACATGACATCTGAAAGCCTATTTTAAATTCACGTTAGTAATGCCGCTGTCACCGGCGTTTTCACTGTGCTTAAGCCATACCACTGACGTCAACGTCACCAAATTCCCCAAAAAAGAGATTTTATCGATGTACTGACATGCATGAAAAAATGTCAAAATATTTACCCCTATGGCAAGCCATCCGGTAGTCGTTGCACTATTGCCTTCTTGTCGATTTGTAGTGGTACAGACCGAATCAAGGTGAGGTCTGGGTATTATAGTTTCCTGTGTTATTCTTACGACGACATCAATACTTCGCCTCTTTGAAGCGGCTTTTGCTAAACGGTTTCTAATGCAAGCAGCTTAAAATAGACTCTATCATTATGATGTCATATCGATATCCTTAGAGCATGGAGTAGTCTTTACAATACCACGGTAATTGACCGGAGGCCAAAGGCTGCCACAGGAATTTCAACCTTGCGAACAAAAGCCATTGCTGTGAGCGACGCCTGCGAAATCAGTACCGCTAGGCCGCTACTTACAGCTGAAATTTTATTTTCAAAACGGCACTTTTAGGCAACAGGGCCAACAAAAAAGTTGCAATGACATGTACGTTCAGGTTTTAAAAATTACGAAGCGAGAGCGGTACTTCGGCACCCAGGGGTCATTTCGGAACCGACTTGCTCATTTGCCGTAAACATTCCCAAACAGCAAAGCTCAGTCAAGAGGGCAAGACTAGCTTCAATGGTTTAAAACGGCTCAGGTACAGGAACGACGGATGCCATCTACGCTTGTGTGGCTTAAGCTGTGGGCGTAAATTGTTGCGGGTGCATGGTGTCGATCAGCTTCAGCAACCCCGGATTCAGCACATTGTTCCCTGGCCTCCCCATCGGCTCACGCCGACGCACAACTGCCTCCATCTTCTCCACAAAAGTCGTACATGTAATGTGTGAGTTGTTTGCCACTGAGCATACCTTTGGTTTGGCTGATTTATAAATCTTTATTTGCGAGCTTGAGGCGCAGATGTTAGGGCCCTCGTCTCCTGGTCTTGCTGGATCCTCAGGTCCGGGCGAGTCAGGCAACCCATCCACTGCTCATATGATGGGGAGGAGTTGGGAGCGAGGTGCGGGGTTTTTCGACACTCCCATACCTGATGATATATGGTGCCAGGAGAAGGAGAGAAAAAAAAGGTGGCTGGGTATTGAGTTGGGTAAATGGCGTGAAGAAGGGTGCTGTGGGGATATGTATTTGTTTGCAGTCTTCTCGGGGTGGTGGCTTCATCGCTGGATAGTCTTGGGTACGGTTCCGGGTAATTTCTTCGGTCGAGACGGTAGTTGGCTTGTATTTCGGCGTAATTCGTGAGCGAGTCCCATTTGGGGCAACAAGTGTTGTTCCCTCTTCGATAATGGCCCGGTGTGTATGCCCATGGCCAGCGTCATGTGCCGCCTCATTACCTTGGAGGAATTCATGTCCAGGTCTCCAGACGAGGTGTACTTCGGGGAGTCGGGGGATACTCTTGAGGATGTAAAGCGCTGTTTTGGAAATGCGTCTCCGTATGTAATTATAGCAAGCTGCCTGGGAGTGTGTCAGCATGCGATGGCGTCGTCACCCGTCGTGGCAGCTAGGGCAATTGCAACTTCCCCGGCAGCCTCTACAGATGTTGTGCGGCCTGTGAGAGCGGTCATTTCATGCCCTGCTGCATTTGTTACACACAGCATGGGCTGGCCGATGCAGATATGGGGACGCGTTGATGTATCGTGCAATTGGGCTATTACCGTTTTTAGCGCACATAGCTCGCACTCTAGCGATGTGTCGAGCCTCATTGTGAACCGGATCCACGTTTCTCGGAATCCGGGCTACATGAATGGCTTCTCGTAGGTGCAATGGTATTCGTTCTTTGTGCTCTTGTGAGGGGGCTTCGAATAGCCTAACCTTCTCAGCGTGGCCCGTCCGGTCAGCATTAATTTTAGGCGTTCTAACTGGGAGATGTGTAGCGCTTTCTGTAGCTCTTCCCAAGTGTAATGGATTCCTAGACGCAACAAATATTTGGTTGATGTCTTTGGAGGCCGGCCTAAGGCAGTTATGTACGCCTGGAGGAGCAAAATGTTAAGCCTTGCTCTTTCACTCGTTTTGAGGGACAAGTATGGTGTGCCGTAGGCGACCCGGCTAATGATTACGGCTTGTACAATTGGACGTGACATTGTATATTGAATAAGTTGCGCGGAAGAGGGTCCGTGTTCTTCGCATATACACAGTATACGGTTAACGTTGGATGTTTTCTTCGAGGCATGTCCGCTCATATAGACTTGTGAATATATAGCTTGGTTCGTTTTCGGCAGAACGGTTGCGACTCTGTACCTCGCGAAAGATCATGATCCTAGGTTTAGAAAGAAGACAGGTTCTCCATGTTTTCGGGGTAGGGGATGTGGTAATCCTGGTCGCAGGGAGGACGGTGACTTCGCGTCCTTCATGCTCAGCATCATCAATTCCTCAAATGCTGTGATGACAGCCTAAAGGATGTTTGTGCTTTTATTTCACAGTTTCGCCAGTTTTATAGTCGAAATGGTGAGTCTGAGTTCCGCTTGTTCTTTTTCTGCGTGTAAAGGAGGGTCATGCCGACCCGATGCTTGCCGGGGTATTCCATTGCGACTATTTAAGCCTCACAACTTTCGCCCCTTCAAGCATCGGTGTAAACTGCGTTAGCATGGTTTTGATAATTTAAGTGAATAAATTGGTTCCTGGCTTCTCGACTGTACTTGCGTATGTTTGCATGAATGGTTTTGGTTAGGAAGGGTTTTTTGGGTAGTTGCTGGACCATTGACATGTCTCTCATGAAGTGTAGTATCATCTCTGTCAAGTGGAGGGGGGGGGTCTCGGCTCTCTTAGATACATTGACTCATTTCTATTTTATTTAACTGCCGCTTCTGTTCCCCCAGGAGCCCCGCATGGGGCACCTTGAGTAGTCTTGGTGACGGTGAGTGGCGACACCGCGTACCCCGAGCCCCCCATACTTAAGCTGTCACCTACCGTGCCTAGAAGTTGAAAGGTGAAGGGTTAGAAGCCGTGAACGGTGGCCGTCGGAGCCTTGGTCAAGCTCCGGCCGATGGGACCCCTGCCTGTCTACCAGGCAGGGAGATCCGGGCTTTGACTACCAGGGTAATGTCAAAGGAGAAAGTACCCCCGTCTCCCTGCTTTCCAATGTATCATATGGCATTTTCCAAACCTCCCCCCAAACGTGATCGGCCCCCGAAAAGGGGCCGCACCAAAGTTTCTTTTCCTCCGTTGCAATCGATCTCTCTCCCAAAGCCTGATAATTTCTCGTGGTTTTTGATCATGGAATCTCTTGACAAGACAAAGCCCATCACATCCCAGTCTGTGTTTCTAATCTCCAAGTTTCCTGAAAGCCTTATCGGAAAGTCGTACAAGGCTAAGAAACTCACAACGGGAGAAGTTTTGATAGAAGTAGAAAACAAACAACAATCCTCTAACCTGCTCAAGCAAACGCACATGGTAGCTGTTGACATCAAGATCACACCCCATGGCAGCCTCAATAGCTGCCAGGGCGTGATCTCTGATCGGGATCTAATTAATGAGACTGAAGCAGATCTGCTCGAGGGCCTTCGAGATCAGGGCGTGACAGCAGTGAGGCGAATCACCATACTCTGAAATGATGAAATAATTCCTACCAAGCACATAATCTTGATACTTGACCGTTCAAACCTTCCTGAGTCGGTCAACGCAGGTTTCTTGAGATGTCCAATCCGACCCTACGTGCCGAACCCATCCCGCTGTTTCAAGTGGAAGCGGTTTGGGCATGGCACAACCTCTGGTCGTGGTAAATTGACGTGCGCAAAATGTGCAGCACATGATCATCAAACTGACAATTGTAAATCCGAGAACTTCACCTGTGCGAACTGCCAGGGACCACACGCTGCCTATTCTAGGAGCTGTGAAAAGTTCAAACAAGAAAAACAGATCATTGCCTTGAAAGTCAACGAAAACATCCCCTTCCCAGAGGCGCGGAAGAGGTTCTCCTCCTTCCCTCTGGGCAGGTACGCCGACGCAGCTCGGCGGGGGGCGGAGCGGCGTCTGGTTTCGGCGGGGACCCAGTACGGGGAGTCGAACTTGGTCCCGCCCCTAACCGCCCCCCCCCCCCCTGGGTTGCCTATGGCAGCCCAACCCGCCTCCGCACCGCTCGCTCACCCAGCAGTGGCTGTAGTGGCAACAACGTATGTTGGGGATGCCGCTGCACCCACTGCTTCCTCTCCACCGGCCCAAAGCACACGCAAGGGCACGGAGATGGAGACGGAGGCAGTCGCAGCGACCCCCTCCCGCGCCTCACGGCCTGTACCACCTGTGGTGCTCCCCACGTCTTCGGCACTGACAGCGCAGGCAAAGAACACCCGAAAGGGTACCACGTCAAGAGGGCCCGGTCCGCTGGGCACCCCTTTGCCTTCAGATGACGACATGGAAGTAGAGCCCTTCCGTCTTTCATCGCAGCGGAAGGAACGGGCTGCGACGTCCAGGTCAGTAGAGAAGGCCAGAAAGCCCCTTCCAAGAGTCCAAGCCCCGAAAGACCCTGCATAAATAGTCACACTCCAGTAGCTCCAAACACATCGTAATGGGAAGAGAAAACATAATACAATGAAACTGCAGAGCACTTCTGAATAATCTTGACGATGTATGCGAAATACTGCATGCTTATCAGCCAAGTGTAATGTGTGTTCAGGAAACACATTTGAATTCTAAACACACAAATTTCTTGAACAGTTACTTGATATACAGAAAGGACAGGGAAGGCTGCACGCGCTCTTCTGGCGGTGTAGCCATAATTGCCTGGAAATCTTTAGTCTGCCACCCTGTCACTCTGAACACTGTCCTTGGAGCTGTAGCAATTCAAACAATAATATTTATTAGGTTGATAACGGTATGCTCCATATACATTCCTCCTGATGTTTCACTTTCGAGCTCTGACTTTGAGGCGCTGGTTGACCATCTGCCCGAACCGTATATCCTTACAGGCGACCTTAATGCTCACAACTCTCTTTGGGGCTCTTCTCGCACGGATGCCCGAGGTCGCCTGATAAAGAAATTCCTTACATCTTCACGAGCATGCCTTTTCAACAATAAACAGCCTACATACCATAACATAGGACACAACACGTACTCATATCTTGACTTGGCGATTGGCTCCGCAGTTCTCTTTCCTCTTCTCGAGTGGGGTGTGGGCACTGGCCCATACGGTAGTGACCACTTCCCCACCTAACTAACGTATATAGGTAAAGGTCCATGGAGTCCATCTTCCCAAAACAGGTTCAATGGAACAAGAGCTAACTGGAATACACTTACAGAGACATCCAACCTACACTACACATCCATAGGGCACCTACAGGTTGAAGAAGCTACCCAACTGCTCACGGCGCACATTCTCGACGCCGCCGAAAGGTCCATTCCCCACGCCTCTGGTGCCCCGCGCAACCAGCGGAGGCCGTGGTGGGATGAGGACAGTAGGCGGGCGCGAGAAGCCCAGAACAAGGCGTGGGGTATCCTTCGTCGGTACCCCACGTCGGGAAACCTCCTCTTGTTCAAACAGGCCAAGGCATTTGCAAGACGCGTGCGCCTTGAGCAAAACAACAGAGTTGGCGTACATTCATAAAATCAATAAACTCCTACACAAACACACGGAAAGTATGGACACGAATACGCAAACTCAAGGGACAAGAAACACACGGCCTGCCTTTGGTCAGCACTACTGGGGACACTCTCGAAGACCAGGCTGACACACTCGTACAACACTTCCAACACGTTTCTAGTACAGCACACTACACAAACACTTTCATGAAACACAAACAAATGGCCGAAAAGAAGCCTATACAAGATAACATTAAGTCAACATCTTCTTATACCTCAGAGTTTTCTCTGCATGAGCTGAGGGTTGCTTTGAGCACGTGTAAATCCTCAGCTCCAGGCCCAGACAACCTGACATACACAATAATACAACACCTGCACGCAGACACTCTTCTAACACTCTTACACCTATATAACAAGATTTATCTTTCGGGGCACATTCTAAACTCTTGAAAGGAGGCTATAGTTGTAGCTTTCCTGAAGGAGAGCAAGGACCCGTCATCCCCCTCAAGTTACCATCCTATTGCCCTGACGAGCTGCCTATGCAAGCTCTTCGAGAAGATGATAAATCGCAGGCTCGTGTACTTCGTTGAGTACAACGGTCTTCTCGAGAGCTGCTAGGCAGGCTTCAGGACAGGGCGATCCACCAATGATCAACTCGAAGCTCTTGAATCGTATATTAAGGATGCCTTCGTGCATAAACAGTATTGCGTAACTGTGTTTTTCGACCTCGAGAAGGCATACGACACCGCTTGGAAATATGGGATCCTTAGTGACCTCATGTCATTCGGTGTTTCGGGTAACACGTTGAACGTTCTTGTCAGTTAATTTTCAGACAGAACGTTCCAAGTAAGAGTCGGTGGTGTACTCTCAAAGGTTCACGTGCAAGAAAATGGCGTGCCACAAGGTGGCGTGTTGAGCTTCACTCTCTTCATAGTAAAAATGAACTCTCTTGGTAAGGCACTGCCACCTACAATCTCTTATTCCATGTATGTAGATAACGTCCAGATATCCTATAAATCGTGCAATATGTCAATCTGCGAACGTGAAGTCCAGCTTGGTGTAAAGAAACTTGCCGGCTGGGCAGACAAGAATGGTTTTAAATTGAATCCTGTAAAAAGCTCCTGCGTTGTGTTCTCCAGGAAGTCCGGGGTCCATCCGGACCCAGACATTCATCTTAATGACGTGTCGCTTCCCGTGAGGAAGGAGCACAAGTTTTTAGGTGTGGTGTTTAACCACAAACTCACATTCATTCTCCACATCAAGGAACTTAAAAATAAATATCTCAAAATAATGAATATTTTTAAGGTTCTCTCCCACCAATCCTATGTTTCCGACAAAGAACTCCTGCTTCGCTTGTATACTGCTTTGGTTGGGTCTCGTTTGGACTATGGCAGTGTGGTATATGGGTCGGCGACTAAGACAGCCTTGCGAATTCTGGACCCAGTGCTACACTTGGGCCTTCGTCTTGCTTGGGGTGCTTTTCGCACTAGCCCTGCCGAGAGCCTTTATGTCGAGAGTGATAAGTGGAGCCTTGACAAACAAAGAACGTACATGGACTTGCTTTATGCTTTTAAAATTTCGTCGCTGAATAATCATCCTTTTTATCCTGTCTTTAACGATACATCAACATCTCTGCTCTTTGTAAATTGCCCATCCGTTCCTCTGCGCTTTTCACTTAGACTGAGAGAGGCAGCCTCGGATCTCAGTGCTTCGTTTTTAGATGTGTACAGGTCATCATTTTCTAACAGTTTACCGCCTTGGCAAGTTCGACCTGTGTCGTGCGACCTTTCTTTTACGAGACTTGACAAAAATCGTGTACCACGAGCTGCAATACTGCAGCACGTTCTGTCTTTGCAGTTTAAATACACATGTGCAGAATTTTATAGTGACGCTTCTAAAACCTCCACTATGGTGTCGTGCGCTGCTGATGGTCCAAATTTCAATGCAGCCAGAACCATGACCGTGCACACAACAATTTTTTCAGCAGAAGCGTATCTAATGTTACTGATTGTACGACGCATTCTTGAAAATCAAATTCCCAATTCCATCATCTATACAGATTCTTTGAGTGTTGTTCGCGAACTGTCATCGCACAAGCCCCCCAAAAACCACATAGTTAATCTTGAATTCAACACTATCATGTACGTGTATGCACAAAAGCGTGAGCTGGTCCTTTGCTGGGTCCCAGGACACGCAGAGATCGCTGGGAACGAGTTGGCAGACGAGAGGGCCGCTGCTGCTGCACTCAGGAACACTGTAGACATTACAACGATGCCCTACACAACTCCTGGAGCACCAGCTGCTGGTACGCGTCTCTCAGGTGGAGTTTCATGAACTTCTGACCCCCAGACAACGCCGACCATAGATCTTCAATACGTGGGAGCTGGTACTTCTCCACGGTAGCGACGTGATTGATGGTGACCTTGACGTCCCCGCAGATCCTTACACTGCCGTCTTGCTTGAGGACTGGCACAATGGAAGCGGCCCAGTCTGACGATTTATCGGGAACCAAGATGTCGTCTCGCTGCAGCCGTTGGAGCTCCTCCGTTACCCCATCCTTCAGGGCGAATGGCTGTGGGCGCGGCTTGAAAAATCGGGGCCGGGCTCCCTCTGGCACATGAATGCTTGCTGCCATGGCGGTGAATGTGCCCACCCCGGCTGGAGCAGGGCCTTCAACTTGGTCTGGAGGCTCGGGACATCTTCCACCACCTGCACTGCTTCCTGGTACTGTGGCAGCCACACACCCAAAGCGTGCTTCCAGTTCCGGCCCAGAAGCGTCGGTGACGACCCCTTTGTCAAGTAGAGGGGCAGGGTGGCCTCCCTTTTGCCAAGGTGAACGCTGACCTGGGGTTGATCCTCGACTTGGGCTGTCCAGAGTAGCTGCGCAGCATGACGCCCGACGTCTCGACGGACACTCCAGGGAAGGTGCGTCTGAAGGCCTTCCCAGCCATGACCGACACGCTGGCCCCTGTGTCCAGCGTAATGGAGATGGGGCGCCCGCACACTTCAACGGTCAGCTTATAGGGTGGCACCGATGGCTGCACTGTGCCCGCGTGCCACATGTCAAAAATCTTCGGGTCTTCGGCCACGACGTGAAGCCTAGAAGTTGCATCCAAAGCTGCTGCCGCACGCCCCGCCGCCTACCCTTGCGCCGAATCCCTTGGCCGTGGGCTGGCACGAAACATGTGCTCGACGCTGGCTGCTGCTTCTGTCCGCTAGCCGTCGTACCCCCTGGCACGCCCGAGCAACGTGCCCCGTCCTCCCACACGCAAAGCTCTCCGCTTGCGTGAACTGGCACTGTGATGGGGGGGAGGAGTCACGACCTCACCGAACGCGCCTGCCATGACGTGTCGCCATCTTGTTTACCGCCGCCTCCGTCGATGGTGAGGCGGCCCCACGTGCTATCTCGCTTGCGTCCTTGGCCACAGCATTCATCGCAAGCGCTGCCTTGACGGCGTCGTCCAGCGTGGGTCGGGAAGCTCCAGGAGTGACGTCTGCATGGCGGGGTCGTTGATGCCGCAGATGAAACGGTCCCGTAGCAGCAAGGCGAGCTGGTCTCCGAAGGCGCAGCCGCTCGCAAACCCTCCCAGCACTGCGACGAACTGCCCGAGAGTTTCTCCGTCTCGGCGGATCCGGTGGTTGAAACGGAAGCGCTCCATTAACGTCGACGGATCCGGGCTGTAGTGCGAGCGTAGCGTCGCGAGCAGCTCACCCAGCGACTGTGCATGCGTCGTGGCCGGCTTGAGCAAGTCAAGCAGGAGGGCGAAGACGCGGGTCCCGAAGCTGGCCAGCAAAATGTCGCGCTGTTCTGCCTCGGGAGTGTCCTTCGCCTGGAAAAACATGCCGACTTGTTCCTCGTAGACCAGCCAGGCGGACCCGTCACCTCGAACGGCTCGACCCTCCCGTACAGCGGCATGGCCTAATGGCGGCTGGCTTGAGGGGGCGGTGTCTCGGCGTTCTCGGTGTTGGCGTTCACGGTGGCCTCGGCAGCTCGGCTTCTTCCGACGTCGCCAGTGTCACGATTCAGAGGGGCACAGGCAGCACCCCATGCTGCCACACCGACATCGATACCTGTGCTTAGGCGGAGTGAAAGACAGCGGAGACCGCCGAATCTTTACTGTGGGGGGTGACAGGTGTTTTGTGGTTGTGTTGTACAAACTTGGGGGTGACGGGTGTGACAAGTGTGTGGCACCCTCCGACCCTGATATTCGTTGGCCGCTAGGTCCAGTGGCCCCACCAGGCTCGGTGGGCAACATTGTGTGGGGCTGGCGAATAAACACCACCGAGCACAGCAGCTCGCGGTCAGTTCATCAGTCACCGTCACCACGAGCACTCTGCATGTCGTCACTCGGTTGGAGAGTACCCCTACCCTCCAGGTTCACCAATGCGGGGCTGAATCATGACACCTATCTTGCCCGAAAATGCTGGATTCCACCATTCAGAAATTAACGTGACTCGAGTGTGGTAGACACAAGAAAGAATAAGAACACGCCCAATCAGGGGATCATGGGGTCTGCATGTCGGCCGCTTAAAAAAACTGCAATGCTTGCTCAATGCTTGCTCGCATCTTGCAGCAACACCGGCCTTGGCCAGTGTGTTTGAGTGGTTTCCCTTTTAGCCGGTCAGCTGAACATCCACAGTACTTTCAGAAAAAGCCCCAAGCCTTGTAATCAGCACGTTTCAGTTAAGGATAATGCAGCTGATACTTCACACTTCCAAATCTATTTCTTTGTAGAAGGATGTTCCCGTATTGGTGTTCTTGCACTAGCGTTTGTAAATGGCAGCCTTCAGAACCCTAATCCGGCCTTGTTAGATGGCACAGCGAGTTACATAACTAACTGGGAAAGTGGACTGCAAAGACTGTCAATTCACATCACAAACATCCGAAAAAAGGCTGAACAAAGCAAAACAACTGCTCGGGCTACATCCAAGACGAAAGTTCAAAGGTACCGACATTTTTGTGTCAAAACCTAAGAAATGTGGCTTCAACGTAAACATGACCAACACCAGGAAATTCGGATACATGGTGATTACCTGCTAAACCCAAATTATGATTTTGGACAGAATTTTGAGTTTTCCGAAATCAACAATCAAGGTTGCCACTTAGTGGCTACATGTTAGGTTATGCATGAAACACCAATAATTAGTGTAGCGGAGAGCACTTGTACATTTAGATAATACAACATTATTCAACTATAATAGCACACTGTGCTAATAAAAGTGTGTCTGAAAACCTACGTTTTGTCAGACAAAGACAGAAGGGAATGCTTGTGGCTCTTTTCCGGTTGAATGGAGGGACGTGATGTTTTCAGGCCATCTAGAGGTCTAAAACAGTATGGAACATGATTACCACACATGAAAGAACGGAAGTGATTGGGTGCACGAGTGTTACAACTCGGGCAACACAGCATTCAGCTAAAATCAATGCCCGCATACAGCGGCACCGTACACAAGGTGGCTCGCCGCTATCCCAAGGAAGCTTGCGAGGCGCCCACATTCTCTAGCAAAGGATTCTCTCTCGCCATTGTCAACACGGCACCATTTACAGCGGTCATTAACGAAGCCGTAAACGCTGCGCAGCGCAGTGTAGAGGAGTAGCCACCCGAGTTCTGACAAACCACGCATGAAACGTGGTTCTCAGAGATGAACTTTGAAGCAGTTTAATATACTGCTGCCGAACAGGAAGCATTGCTAAGTCTAGGACCAGGCGTTTAGCGCTCAATGCAAGCTCCACAATCTACTTGCGCCCATCTCCTTTCTGAAGACGAGCCCTCTAGGTTCACCCTAACCAGTTCAGTTAAACAATTCACACACACACACACACACAGGGGCTCCTGTTAACGAAACCACAAAGCGGCGATAACAGCAACAAACGACATCCAGTGATAAGACAGGCGGAATTTGTGACGAGACAGCTTACCTGACAGGACACGACGCAGAAGAGCGAGCGATGTTGAGGCGGTTCAGGGGCAAGCGCCCAACAAAATTTGCCGTCTTTAGGTGGCAAAGTTCTTCTCAGATACTTCAATGCGAAGTGGAACACGACAGACATAACCGAACATGCCGAGTCGCCAAAATATTCCTAATAACTGCGCTTGTTAACGGCATACCACAGATCACGGTCGACGGCAGACAGTGCGATTCAAAATGAAAGATTCGGCCGCTCCGCCGGACGCCGTACTCACGGTTGCGGCCATTGGCAGAAGGTGGTGTAAATAGATTACAACGCAACTGGTAGATAATTGCCTCTGTTACTGAATATAGCAGTAACTCTAGGTTTTATTATTTATTGTGTTTGTTATAATACAGAAGCTTAGATTGTTAAAGTTTACATGCATAAAACGCGAACTGCCTAAGTTTTTTGGCGCTCGATTTCAACGACAAAAAAGCAGCCTATGGCAGGCAAGTACGTTGCTATGGCATTTGGTTGTTTTATGTGTAAGTAATCGAAGTACTATTGGGCGCCTGTTTATTTAGCGCCCCATTTCATGCTTCCCCCCAACTTTTGTTTTCTTTTGATATCCGACTTGTTCTCCAGCGTTGTTTGTGCAGAAGAGACCGAGGTGGTCTGTTTCTTGCATTTGTGCTAATTATTAACGGTAATACTGTAATAAAACAATATTACTGTAAACATATTGTGATTGCTATTACGTTATAACTTCACTGAGCTAAGAGAATGACTGTTGTCAGAGGAGGGGGGCATGATTGCGCTGTTGGGACAGAAGAGGAACAGAGAGCGACGGAATTTTCAAATGGTCACAGTTCAAGGTTGTGCCTGTGGTCCGTGAAACGCTCTTAGAAAAAAAATGGGAAGACGAGGGCTATTGTATCGAAGTTCTTAACAAGCAAGGGCTGATTTTTCTTCTGTTTAACGTCCATGCCGCTCCTGCATTATATCGGATTTGGCGAGGAGAGATCCCGTCATAAGCCCCTTCATTTTCGGTTTTAAGCTGTTTCATTTATTTTTATTTTCCATTCGTGTGACAAGATTTTGATTAACAGTAAAAAAAAGCGTTCGACGCTTGCTTGTTTCTCATAAAAGGCGAAACCTTCAGTCAAACGCTCCATAGATTCGCGTCAGCAGTGTTACCACATATTATTACGTGAACAAAATCTTAGGTAAATTCGATTTCGTTGAGGACACCGATGCCTTGCGTAAAATTTTATTTATAGGACTTACAAGAGGCAGTTTGTAGCCTTCCCTTCCAGTGCACCCAGACATCGAAATGAACCTTGTGATACACTCGAAGTAGATTAGTGCAGAGTGTAATTTAAACATTCAGCACGTTTTGTGCAATTTACGAACAGCAATTCTAGAGCATTTTCCCTGGTCTATATAGAGGGTTCGTATTTAAATCTCTGAACGGCAGGTGAAATAGTGCAATGTGCGGTTTAAACATTCAGCCTGTTTTTGTGCAATTTTGCACGCTTCCGGTCACACACCGATCTTTTAGGCACCCTAACGATAGGGTGCCGTGGTAGCACCCCAATCGATAAGAAATACTTTTTAGCACCCCTTTTACGGTCGTAGTAGTCTTTGAAACTGTTTATTACACCCCTGAATTTTGACACCCTCGAGATGGGGTGCCCGAGCAATATTTGGGCGCATGAAAGGTGCAAAAACACTGCAAAATGTTCACTATACCCTTTTAGCACCTTAAAGGGTGTAGAAATATTAAGAGTTACATCCCTTGATTTGTGGAACCCTCATGATTGGGTGCCGAAGCAATGTTTTGGTCCCAAAAAAGTACAAAAAGGCTCCAAAATGTTGAGTGCACCCTTTTGGCACCTTAAAGGGAGTTAAAAATTTAGTTTGTATGTTTTGCGCAACCAGAGAGGCTGGCTGTTTCGCGGTCAATAATCAAGAGAAACATGCCGACGTCGCCTTCGCGCTCCCGATCATTCGAGCTTCTTCAACCATCTCCCCTGTGCGCTCACCAAGGTCACGAAACATATCCATGTATTGTCCAAATAGAGGTGTGAACACTTGCAATCGTGACCTGCCACGGCCACGACCGCAAGTGTTCGTCTGTGTGTGAACAATGCATGGCTGTGTTTTGTGACCTTGATCAGTCCACACTGGAGATGGTTGAAGCAGCTCAAATACATTGCAAGGGCGAAAGCGACGTAAGCATGGTCTTCTTATTGTTGGCCGTGGAAGAGCCGGCCTTTCTGGGTGCACGCATGACTTGGGCAAAACGAAACGGGTGCGCGCCTGTACACTACGCATCTACTCGTTTTTTAGGTGTTTGTGAGCACTGTGGCTTAGATGTGTCGATTATAAAATAAAATTTCAGTTGCACATAGTGCGTGTCTGTGTCATTTGGATCCTTTGTTAAAACATTCGTGTGCGTGAAAGTCTTATCTTCGAATACCAACTAGGCCGCATCCGTACGTTGTCGTTAGAGCTGTGACATAAGCGTCAGATATTTTCTTACGGCGGTTTATGTGGCGTGAAGACAAAGCAAGCCTGGAATTTTCGAGGCAATGAAGTTTACTATCAAACTCTATACTCCCTCATGCATTTTCATTTACGCTTAGAAAACAGTGGGACATTTCCATGGACATACACCACTTAGAGAAACAAACTTACTCAAGCACGAATAGACTATAAGTAGTAAAATCCAGGTCTAAAATTTTTGCTAATATTTCCACTCAACTAAAAAAGTTTCATACCGAAAAGAAACCACAATTTTATGTGCACGGTGCAAGTTTCCTAACAAGGATATTATCACTGAAAAAACCATCGCGTCTAGGTCAGACGCCCGGAAGTAAAGAGATTATAAATTTCACATGCAACCATTTTGCTGTGAATAAATAAAAAAAAAATATGTGTTAACTTGAGAAATTGCACTCATTTTTTTTCTTTTAAACTGTGTGACTCTAATTGTGTGCATAAAAATGTAAGTTTTTATACGGCCCTGCAGCTCGTCCGTGCACCACAAAAACGGGAGACTGATATGTGCTGGCGTTCACTTGACCGATCAGAAGATAGAGGGCTGCTTGAATGAAGACCACAATTTTTACAGGAATGGTTCTGCTGTTCAGGTCTTTTCCCGACCCTGATATACTATGTAAAACAAATAAACTGTAAAACGTGAAAACGTTCAAAAACTTACCACTAATCTTTGGTGCCTGACCTGAACGGCGGACGCTAAGAAAACATTAGCCGCGTATCTGCTCCTTTCGTTGCAAGTGTCGTCAAAAGATGATAGTGTTTGTAGACGTTTGCTAAGGAAATGCCCCCCTTTGCTTTCACGCTCACCTCTAATGCTGTTCCTGTAACATTGTGCTCATCGCAACGTAAACACACTAAAGGTGTGGGCAAGGCGATTTGAATTTACCGCGTTCCACTGCTACAGGCCGGGTTCCTCGATGCCAGCGCTGCCGTACGGCGGAGACGCGCGTGAATCGAGGCGGCCGAATACAAGTTTTATAAAACCGCGTGGCCGTGCTCCACGTGCATTTCAAGATGAACATGAATCCCAGCTAGTGGATCCTTTCGTTGCTGTCGCCGCGTGATTTTTTATATGTCGCAAGGAGGCGGCAGTTTGCTGGAGTAGATGTAGAATATCATTTGCTATCGAAAAACCGAGGATCCATGGATTTTATAATAAAACAACACTGTAAATATCCCTTGTGTAGTATTTTCCTGTCTTTTATTTGGGTAATGTCTTGTTCTTGTTCAACAAAGTTCACATGTATAAACATATAAACCGGGCTTAGATGTTTACGTTTGAATGAGTATATAGAACTATTGCGCAATATAAATTTTACTTTGGCCGGCTGGCTGAATGAAGTAACAGACAGACAGACCAAGATGTCTGGGTTTAAGTAGTCCAAGAAAGACTATCGTCTTTAAAACTTGCGCGAGTGCCTACGAACGCTGTCTCCCTGGGAAAAGTTTCACGTCGTGAACAGCAAACCCTTCGAGAAAGCTGCTCACCGGACGCCGCCACACTATTTATGTATAACAGGCAGCCAAACGCAGGCAATGATTACTGACACGTGTTAAAACGCAAAGCTCATAACTTCAGCGCACAATCTCTGCCGCAAAAAATTGCGGCCCATTCATTGGGTTTATGATCTCGTACACCTTATTATTTGACTGCGCTGGACTAAAAAAACGAGCATGAAAGAGGACCGAGCTGGATTTATCACGAGCCTCACCCAGAAAATACAAACAATTTTGTACATCTGTTTTTGTATTGTTTTCGTGTTTTTTGTCTTATTTTAGGTCCTTTTTACCCAACACGGTCAAGTGGTTGCTGGGATCACGCTTTCCTTGTTGTGCCGTGTTTTACATGTTTTCTCATCTTTTCTTATCAGTTTTACATTTTCTTTTTCTCCTATCCTGTTTTTGTTTCTGTTTTAACAAATATATTTAGGCTGCCACGTCCTGCTCTTTCCCATATTTATGCAATCTTGTCATTGGTGTTGTGTTTTTCTCTTAGCTATTATCATATGTGTCCACCACTTTCTGTTACGTGATTTCAGAGCCACGACGTCGAAGAGAACATAAATTTTGACGACGACGACGACGATGATGACGATGATGGATTGCTCGTGCGAACACTGACCCAACAAGTACTACAAATTAAAACATGCTGTTGGGCTAGTTGGTAGGTACTGAATGGGAGGATTACACAAAGGATGGTGGCTCAGGAGACAGGTGCTGAAAACAACTGAGTTTATTTCAAAAAGGAGTTGAAGGAGTTTAGGGACAGCTTTGATCATGATTTCCGAAAAGAAATGCGTGAAATCAAGGCTAGCTTGGCACACATCAATAAGACAAATGAGGAGTTGGTTGCCGAGAATGGGCTCTTGAAAGGAACGAACCCCAGGCTTGAGACGCAGTGTAGTGACCTGTCTCAACAGTTCAAGGAGCACAACGTTAGGCTTGTTCAACTCAGCAGCACTCCCGTGTTGCTAACCAACAGATTAAGGGCACTGCCCTTCCGTAAGGAAGAAGATCTTACGGAAGTAACATCTAGAATTGGTGAAGCTATTCAAGAACCCGTAACACCGGCTGACATCAAAGTTGTCCGTCGAGTTCCCAGAGCCAAAAGCCGTACTGTGAAGAACATCGTCGTGCACTTTGCCAGCCGCAAAAAACGTGACCTGTTCCTTGAAGAGGTTTGCCCAGCCATACATACGAGCAGCGATCTAGGTTTTGATTCGCAGGCCCTGGTCTTCATTAATGAGCATTTGTGCCCACCCTTGAAACGACTCCTAGGTCAAGCAATCGTTCGTAAGCATGATGTAAATTCGAAGTACACAGGTCAAAACTGTTAAAAACAACGTGCGAATGCGTGGCTTTCGATTTCGATACGTGCAGCGCAGCCTGCTGATATCCATCGGCGTGACGAGCGAGACTAGGGAACGGCGCTGCATCGGCTTGGCACGCGAACGCTATTGCCGATACTTCCGTGTTTTGGGGAGAGGAGGGGGGGGGGGGCAAGCTACTACGCCGAACGTCCCTCGCCATGACTGCCGCCAAAGACTATATTAAACGCTATCTTACGCAGATAACCAGTGCAGTCTTGTCGTAGCCTTTCTGTATGGTTAGAATATAAAGAAAGCCCTCTCCCTGAAACATCAGTAAACTTTATTTTTATTTTTAATGTACTTCTCCTGTGTCTCTGTCTCTACTAACCTTGTCCGGTCTTCGTCAGAGTAAAAGAAGACCGGATCCCGGTAGAAACGTTAGCTCAATCATCGTTTTCATACGTGTGTCTGCCCTCTCGTGTATATATATATATATATATAAATAAGGGTTGGCAGTACGGAATATATTCTGGAGGTCGTGGGTTCGGGTCCTACCTGACGGGCATTTTTTCTACACTTTCTTTCTTTCGAAAGTCTTCGTCTGTTTCTATGACACACCACATACTCCTCTTTGCTTTCCGAGGTTTTCTTGATGTGTCTTATTCAACGAGCCCCTCATTTGCTATTCTGATTCGCTGTTACCAAAGACGACGCAGTTGTCTTCAAGAAAAACAAGTTTATTCGAGCGAACCTGTGCTCCCCTAACAACTCAAATAATACATGTCCGGCGAAGCAGCAGTCGGGAAAGTTACGTACGCAAGCGGGAGTCGGAGATCGAATGCCGCGTTGTCTGCTCTGCAGGCTTTTTTCTTTCGTTGCAAGTGTTTCTGTAACCGTCGATTCACATCGAGAACATTATAGATCACAGAAGAATATTCTGGGCTAGTGACGTTATTGCAAAACAGTCTTCTTATGTGAATGTGATAGACCGTGCGGCATAAAAGTAAAGAATGGCAGACGCGCTTGGTTTGGAACGCAGATAACACAGCCGGGCCCTCCCGGCAGTAAAAAAAACAAACCACTTTGTCGGGTATTTATGTTAAGGTTTTCTGTTTCTTTGTTTTCTGCACTTGGGGGTGGTGCAATAAAGAAAAAACCAATTTCTGATTCGCTACATGCATAGCGAGGGCCTCTTTTCTGGCAGTCTTGATGCCAAAGGTAGCTTAGGAGGGTTCGACGATGTTCGAACATTCTCGACATGTCGTAGATACTCGAGCAATGGCCCGGGGGAAAAATGAAGGCCCCCTTCACCCTGAGTAGACCGAGTGGCGCTGGCTACCACCCCCAAGTGCAGGAAAAAAATACTTTAGCATAAATATATATACCCGACAAAGTGGTGGGGAAACAGCCCCGACGGTACCGTAGTGGCCATCGCACAAGACCGGTATTCTGGAATTTGTGCGTTCGGATCCCAACCAGCGGGCATTTTACCACCACTTTCTTTCTGACTAAAGGCAGGTACAAGGGTAAGGGAAAAGAGGAGTCAAAGAAAAAGTGCCGTTCTAGTGGAAATTGGAGTCAGCATAAAATATGCAATGCAGAGCAAAAGAAACCAGCAAGACAAAACAGTAACATCCGAATACTCAGCCAGTTGTAAGGAATGCGGAAAAGCTGGCATGACTTGTGAAACTGATGCCGAACCTGAGATGTAAAAAATTCTGATGGCGGGCACGCGTCCAACCACGTACCCGCGGGCCAATACACACACAAATGTATCTGCATAAACATCAGCACAAACGTTAAACAGAGCCGATCACGCCAACGTTTTCATTGAGGCCCATTTTATAGATTAAGATTTGGTGAATGATATAAGATTCCCTGACTTCCCTCTCTTGATGGGAGCGAAAACCGGATTCAAGGATTGTGGGTTTTATTTTATTGAATGAGTGCCCAACTACGCTGATATATTGGGACAACGGCAGGTTCGGGAGGATCTTAATATGCGTTTGTCATTATTAAAACGAAGTGTGAGAGACTGGCGGGTGTGCTCGATATACTGAAGCCGGCATTCCCTACACTAGAGCAGATAATTCACGTTTTCCGTGTCGGAAGTGAAACTACCTTTTATGTTTAGTGTGAAACTGGAAGCTGTACTGCTGGCTGTGGTACTATTCGTCATGTGAAGACAAATTTGACATCGCGGTTTTTGGCAGGGCTGGCAGCCAATGAAAGATGGGCTTGTGGTGCTTGACGAGATGAGTTAATTGCGTAGGTTCGCTGATCTCTGATTGACTACGCGAGGTGGTTTTTGAAATACCATTGGAGCCTCTGGATTTGCGTAAGTATGTTATTAGGCTTCTTAAGAACAGCTGTTACTATAGGGGCTGACAATGAATAAATGACTACCAGATTATTGGTTTTCCAGTGCAAGTCTGTGTCGTAGGGAGTAAACGTGATTTGCGATAAAGCAAGCTGGCGCGTCTCACTGCATGGTCAGTAATCTGTGTGGGGTATTTTTGTCTAGTAAGGGCGGCACGGAGTACTGCGCACCTTTGATTAAAATAAGGATTCTTGCGAGCATATTCTTTTCAAACTAACTGCTTGGCTGTAAGGTATTATATTTTATTATGTTTTACATAGCTGCATTTGAAGGGGAGGTACTCATGGAGGTCAGTACAGTGTTGTACACGTCCCTTTAAAACCGGAACGGAAGCTTCTTCTTCGTTCCTTCCCAATTTTAAACGAGTTCCCGTTAAAAGTTCCTTTATTGCGGAAGGAACGCGTTCTTGTTCCACTTCGAACATTGGAAAAGGTCGTTACAATAACGTTACATTTCATTTCTTTTTAATTAAAATATGGTGTCGGATAATTCTTACGCGAAATAAAATGAGAAATTTAAAACTCACACGAAAAAAATTTTATTATACGAACAGGAACACCGCCGGCAGCAGATTATCTGTAGATAAAAACAATCCAAAGAAAGGTTCCTAGACAAATTATTTCGGGGGGCTCCGGAGGATCTCCAGACACGTCTAATTTCGATTTTGGCGCTCGTGTATACTGGGTGCAACGCATATGGCACTTTCTCCTTCTTCATATGTGCAAATAGAATGTTGCATACAGAAGTATAGTTAAATTATTTGCCGAGAAAACTGTGTTGAAAGTAACAATACATAGGCGTTTAATGAATGGTTATTACAATATTGCAGGTAGTTTAAAATGCCTTCCAGGCCCTGTGCAGGGAATCGAGTAAGCGGTTACAAAAGTGAAGATTTGCGGATCATACAGCACAAATTTGCGAGTGAGAAAACACAACAGAACAAGTATGGCTACAAGGTTCACAATACAAGTTTAAGTCAAGAAAAAGAAAAATATTAGTCAGCAGCGTAGTAACTCACGAAATCTAGGCGGGATAATTACAAAGTATACCAAACACAATCGGGGTGGCAGATAAAGTAGAAAGCCAGAAATAGCTAAATATGTTACGCGATGCACAATCAGTGGCTCTGGTTAGATATACGGCTAAGGGAAAGCCACAGGCAATGAAGAGGAGCATAATCACGTGCCTAAAAACCTTCACAATATAGGCCTCGGGCGCGGTCACGGTGGCGCCACTGAATATGAACCAGTGGCGCCCCTTGTCGACCTGCGCCGCATTTTTTGCTCGTACCTTGAACCGGCGGTCCGCGCATGCCCTGCGCGGTGCCAGCGTGACTGCGCGAAGCGAGCGTGCATGAACTTTTCTGTGGTTTCCAATAAATTTGAAGCCATGAGAAATATTAAAAATAAAGGCAACTTCACCCGTGGAAAAAAATTCGACACCTCTTCCGCATCAACCGAGAAATTCAGACCGAAACAGGGCCGTCTGTATAACCCTGCAACGGGGTGCGATTCAAATGAATAGCCGCAATGAATGAATTGCGGCTGTGGGTAAGCGAAAAATATAGAATATAAATTATAGTGCGTGAGAATTTATTGAACAGCAAACACACAATTCGCTAAATTTCTCGACTTTTCGACATTTCACCTACACAATTGTTTTATTTGTTTGTGTACTTGTCGGCAAACCGAACCCGCGTTTCTTTGTTTTTGCGAATAAGTTCTTGGAATGTTGCCTGCAGCGGTGACGGTGGCTGTTTACATGAGTAGCCATGAGCGCCGAGCAGAAATTGTCCACGGAGTTACCGCATCCGTGGGATAAGCCATCTGCGTCTGCAACACAGTACACGAAGCAGCCGGTTAAATGCTCATTCAAATGTTAAAACGACGAGCGCTATCGAAAATGTCAAAATTAGTGCACACGTCCCCGAAATAGGTACCTGCACAAATTCCCGATGGAAAATGCGGTTTCGCTGGCGTTCCTGCGTGCGTGAGCAGCCACAAAAATGTTGAGACAAGGTATCTTCCCTAAGACGCTGTTGACGAAGAAATGCTGGAACCAAGCGTTGGGGTGATCAGATGGCTTCTCAGAGCGCAGCGTATACGGTCTCCTTACGACCATTAGCATAAAAAACAAAAATTGTATTTTTCGGTGGTGTTCCACCCTTGTTTTTGTTACTGTTGAGTCATCCGCAAACATAAAAGTAAGTAGAATTGCTTATTTTTGGCGAGTAAAAGCACCATTCTGTGATACCTCTGCCGCTGGCGGCGGCTGACCTCGCTAGCCCCGAACGAACATAATATGCTGTTGTTGCTGCCAGGAGGCACTGTGCCGCTCAAGTAGCAGCGGACTAGCTCTATAAAAAATCAAAGCTGAGGTCAAGACCGACCAACTAAAGTAACTCTGAACGCTGGCCGTCCACGTTCGGGCGGCCTCTCTCCGCTATTGTCCATACCGAAATTATGCCCAACAATGACGAAATTGCTGTCGTTTGTCAAGACGACGCGTGCAAGACAAAAGGTCCTGGCACTCCCGTTGGCCCATTCCCACAGAACCACAGACCGCGCCAGGGCGAACTGCATGCGCATTCTGTAACTTCGAGCAGTACAACATCCCGAGACACGGCGGCGCGCTCAGGCATATTCATAGCCGGTGACACTTCGAATGAACTTCTACCGAGCGCAACTCCCTAGTCGGCACACACCGCAGACAGTTACGGGCTCTTTTGACCCATCTATCCCCATTCCCACCTTAACACCTCATAGCATTTGAATAGCGACGCTCCCGCGCCTCGCGCTCAGTAATGCGGTAATTACCCCTGACAATATACAGATACGGTGGTTTCACAAGAAAGCTGAAGCGCCGCTCGGACTTAACAACCTTTTTCTGGCTGGGGACAATTCTATCGACAACACCCGCATCCTGGCCTTTGCAGAGAAACGAATAAAGGTAAAAACCATTCTCGCGGCTGCGCAATTCACCCGTTGAACGCCACGTAAGCTCCGCCGTTATGAAAGCAAGCATAAGCTGTGGCCCGCTGGTTGGTTATTCTTCTGCCTTTCACTTTCGAGGAAGCACGTTCCTCTGAAGGGCGCGGGCAAACTGGCCAGCTTGTAGGAAGCGGAACACCATAGCGACTTGAGGATTTTAGATGCGAAGCATCTCTTGCTCTCGGCTCCTCGGCTCCAAAAAAAAGAAACAGCGGCGCCCGGTTTCGATCCCACGACTGTCTGACCGCAACGGGAGGTACCTGGCACTCTTCCCACTGCGCTGCAAAACCGAGACATCAGCAAGTGTTACGAATGCGCCTTATGTCCTTGACTCATTCAAACTAAGTCAAGAAGCTACTTACACAACGAAGGCACGCGAAGCTGAACGTCAACAGAAAGGACGAACTGAAAGCTTTGGAGGGGGATGTTGAATTTCCTGTGGTAAAGCTGTGGCGGGAAGCGTCACGCGCCTTGCAGCTCAAACAGAGAAGAGTACGAAGAGGGCGGGCAGCGGGCTGGGAGAGTGAGCACGCAATAAAGAAAGACGAGAACCAGGAGGTGTTCGATCAGGTAACGCCGGTGTCGAACTCTTCGCTGTCTCTACATTTCTCTACATTTCGCTGTCTCTACATGGGGCTTCACAGTATGTTCCCATTTGTGCTCCGATAAATGAAACAACATAACAGCAAAACAATGGAACCGAGACGGAACCCCTATGGTGCTTCGCATCTTCCTCATGGTTCGCAGGGTAAAAGGGTTCAGGTTTTTCTACTCGACCCTTTGCATGAAAAACAGCCAAATCATACCAATGTAACATTTGCAGAAGGAACGCCGTTTATGCAGTTCCTTCATAAACCTAACAAGTTATCGTTACAGTTCCACCGACCCGTAATGGAACGGCAGCGTTCCTTCGTTCCTCTAAAAAGGAACTACTTCCAGGAACGCCGTTCCTTGGAACGCCGTTCCGTAGAACACTGCATCAGTGGGTTTTCCCTTAAGATTTGTGGTTAGTTTTCATCCTTTACTGACACTGTTACGCAAAGAAGGATGATTGTTTCAGCCTAGTACTGATAAGAAAGGAGATAGGGAGGTTAAAATTGTTGTAACCAGAGAAGCAGAGGAGAAGTTCCTGTTCGCCATGTTGCCAAATTAGGAAAACGTTGTCTATTAAGCGTTTGTAATAGAAGGGCTTCAGAGTGCATTCATCCGGGTAAGCTGTTTCGAGCGAACCCATGAAAATATTAGCATCGCTTGGTGCCACCCACGTGCCCATTGAAGTACGGTTTATCTGAATATATTGTGCGTTTTCGAATCTAAAGTTATTTATTTCGAGAACCAGTTTTAACAACGTTGCCAGTGTGTCACCATCGACCGGACTTGATTCGCAGATGGCATCGCAGGTTTTATCGACAGCTCGGATACCATCGCCGTAAGGTATATTGGTGTTGAATGAGGCGACGTCCAAAGTGACGAAGAGCGAACCGGGCGGAATGTAGAGTTTCATGATATCGTTTAAAAATGGTATGTGTCTTTTACAAATGAAAGGAGCTTAGGCGGGATGTTGTTGGCAGTAAAAACAGCCTTGGCATCAAAAACAGCCAAATCGTAGCACTGTAAGGTTTGCAGAAGGAACGCAATTTCGGCACTTGCTTCATAAACCTAACGAGTTACTGTTACTGTTCCACCGACCCTTAATGAAACGGTGGCGTTCCTTCGTTCCTCCAAAAAGGAACTAGTTCCAGGAAAGCCGTTCCGTACAACACTGGGTCAGTGGGTTTTCCATAATGATTTCTGGTTAGTTTTCATCCTTTACTGACACTGTGACGCCAAGAAATTGATTGTTTCAGCCGAGTACAGATAAGAAAGGAGATAGGGCGGTTACAAATGTTTTAACCAGATAGGAAGGAAAGAAGTCCCTGTTCGCCATGTTGCCAAATTAGAAAAATGCTGTCCATGTAGCGTTTGTAATGAAAGGGCTTAAGAGTTCATTTATCCAGATATGCTGTTTCGAGCGAACACATGAAAATATTAGCATAGCTTGGTCCCACCGTCGGGCCCATTGAAGTACTGTTTATCTGAATATTGTGCGAATTTTCGAATTCAAAGTTATTTATCTAGAGAACCAGTTTTAAAACCTTGCCAGTGTGTCACCCTCAACCGGACTTGATTCCCAGATGGCATCATAGGTTTATCGACAGCTCCGGTACCATCGCCGTAAGTGATATTAGAGTACAATGACGCTACGTCCAAAGTGACGAGGAGCGAACCGGGCGGAATGTATGATATCGTTTAAAAATGGTTTGTTTCTTTTAAAAATGAAGAGAACTTATGTGGAATGTTGTATATGAGCGCGTATACATAAAAGGAGAGTTTTTCTGTCACTGCCAATTCCGGATACGATAACGTGACCTGGACTATCCTTTTTGTGCATTTTTGGCAGTAAGTAGAATCTAACTCAAACAGACTGAGTGGAACAAGGGTAGTTATTGCGTCTGATACTGTCCTTTAAGCCTGTGCCAAAGTTTGAATTTTTTTTATACTGGCATTAAATTCTTCCGTGGGATCGGCATCGATCGCACGCCGCTTATAAAAGAACAGTCGGATAACTGTCTCAGGGCTTCGTTGGCATGGTCAGTTTTATTCATGACAACTATTGGGCCTCCTTTATCTGCTGGCCCAATGATGATTTCAGGATGTGTCGCTATCAGCTTGAGGGAGTTGTTGTCATCCGCTTGAAACGTTGTTACGATATGGAGCCTGCTTTTCGCAGGCATCAAGATTGTCACGCGTGACGGCCGATATATACATGTATAGATACTTGCCACGCTATGTCGGGGGAGTCCAGTGCTTATGAGAAAGTAGATGGTCGTGCATTTTATTAGGGATGGGGCGATTATACCAATACTCTTGCTGTCGTAAATTGCGGCATAAGTTATCCATGTATTTAAAGAGGCAATATTCTTTAAAATCACCCGATGCCTGGCAAATACTTAGACCATGATATAACAGAATCAATTGAGCAGGAGAGTGGGGTAGCGAAGGACATATTTACAATGCAATAATTTGTAGTAGTAGCTGATTGCAGTATTGGCTCGCAGTCTTCGCGTACTCCAAGATCTAACAGCTCTTGATACGCAGCAGGTTTCACAATTTCATAGCAGTGAAATTTCTTAGATTTGACTAAACTGATTGCTTTGCTCTTTTTATGTTCGTATTCCTGTAATAAACCTACTTCTAGTGAGGTCGGCACGGATAACATCCTAATCTGTTTGCAGTGTTGCGGAACCATTCGGAAGACTCATAGTGATGAATACGAACTCTTGCAAGTTCAAGTGAAGCACTTTCAAAATACTATAACACCTAGCGATGTGATGGGCGGACATTTTAGACGTAGCGGGTTTTAACAGAACTTGTAGACACTTATAGGCTTTGAATGTTTTGACACTTTTGATGGAAGGGGCATGCATCTTGGAACAAATTCATTTGTCGGCATTATTTCTTAAATTGAGAAATGTTTCGAAACTTGTCGGGAAACAGCACCGTTCGATGCTGGCCTGGTTTGTCACTTTTGCGACCAAGGTTTGGTGAAGTCGAAGTAATTGTCGAGTTTGTATCAGGGGTCTCAGGGGTGCGGGAAGTGGTGCAGGGAGCGCTGGAAGCTGCTAGACCGGAGGAAGTCACATGTCTGTAAAGGTTCCAACCCGGGTCAGACGATTGTTCTCCTGGGTTACCAATCGGATGCGTAGGTGAAGCCAGTTCGGCCGCAAATGAATCCGAGCGGCTGGCACGTGTCGTACGATGGGTTCCAGGGTGACCTGATGCAAATTGTGGGCTCGAATGCAAGCATTCCTGTGGGTGAACTATCGTTTCGTTGGGGATGACTCGTGGTTGACGCCGGTTCTCCAGCGTGACCAGATGGTAGGTTAGGCGGTGGGTGGGAAACCTGGGAGGTATTACATTGTTGAGGAGTTTCATGCACTAGGTTTCGAGGACAAATGACTGAGAACTTGAAAGCACGTGATCCTGGGGCCGGTAAACTGGTTCTCAAGTTGTGGCTGGAGATTGAGCTTCAGGTGACGAGTCTTGTAGGCTAGTGGACTCAGAATCAAGATGTTCGGGCCGCGCATTTACCGGTTTCCAGCCTACAAGCAAACTGGCAGTTCGACGGCAAGATGAGAGATCAGTCATTGGGGCAGGGATGCTTGGACAGTCAGCCCAGTGCGGTGAAGACGAATTGAAGCACAGCTGTCTGATGTGAGTGGCCATAATAGCGACACCTTCGCAGCTGGGGTGGGATCCATCGGCTGCAAGGAACCGGGCTGCAGGCATCTATTCTGTTTCATGGTTACGAATGTGCAGAAGTTTTGACTGTCGGCAAGACCGATGAAGAAGGCGGTTGAAGTAACACGCCTCTCTGTTGAATTTTCGGGTGAAAAGTAGGTTGCGGTGAGTTTGACGGCGGCAGCTGTTTTCTGCCAAGATAAGGGTGGCGTAGATGCGTATGATCTCGGGAAGCTCCTATGCGGCAAAGTCGCGTAAGCCTTCTAAAATGTCAAACGTCACGCGTCCTGTTTCCGAGCTGAGTTCGTTGGTGAATTTTGTGCAGGAGTAAGGTTGTAGCGGTGCAGGTGGCAAAGTCCAGCAAGGAGCGAACGTCTTCGATGACGGCAGCAGACTGGGACACAAAGGCTGGGGTTCCATGCTGTTGTGATTAAAAGTACTGATGAAGGTAATTGGCTTGTGAGTCACCTAGCAGGACAGTGCTGGTGGCTGCCTTCGCGAACTTTACGGAGACGTTCGTACACGTAGTCTTTCCAGAACCCGTAGTGCAATGATGCGTATGAAGAAGGTACAATCTCACCAGTAAAAATGTACTGTAAACGAGAAGGCTAACATGTAACGAACGAAAGTTCATTACGTTTCAGTTGTGGGGCAAGCCTTTGTCAGAATGAAAGAAAATGTCAAGTACACTAGCTTATAAAGCATCAGGAGACAATCACAGTACACAGGGACACGTGTTGTGGTGGACAGGATGACAGCAGTTGATAAACATTTTGATTGCATATCAAGGCTAAAATATTTTATAAGTTGACGTCACTCGCATGTGTAGAAAGAGTAGGAGTTTTACAAAAACAGGATGCAGGGAAACAAAAGGTAAATAGAGAGTAGCAAAAAAGGGTAAGGGAAAAGAGCAATCAAAAAAGAACAGACAGTCTACTGAACAGCGGAGCCAGCATAAAATATTTATTGCAAAACGAAAAAGCAACCAAGATAAACCTTAACGTCTGAACACTCAGCCAGTCGTAAGGAATGCGGAAAAGTTGGCATCACTTGCGAAACTGATGCCGAAGCTAAGATGTAAAAAATGCTAATTGCGGTCACGCGCCCAACCAGATACACGCGGGCCAATACACACACAAATATATCTGCACAAACATCAGCACAAACGTTACACAGAGGCGATCAGTGCGACGAGAAAGCCAACACGCCTACGTTTTCATTGAAGCCCGATTTTATAGTTTTTTATTTGTGAATGACATATGATTCCCTGACTTCCCCATCATGCTGAGAGCGGAAATCTGCTTCAACGATTGTAGCTTTTATTTTCTTAAATGAGTGACCAACTACGTTGATATGATGGCGCAACGGCAAGTTTGGGAAGGGCTAGATATGCGTTTGTGATTACTGAAATCAAGTCTGAATGACTTGCGGGGCTAGCCAATATACAGAAGCCGGCATTCCGTACACTAGAGCAGATAAATCACGTTTTCGGGTTCGCAAGTAAAACTACCTTGTATGTTTAGTGTGAAATTGCAAGCTGTACTAATGGCTGTGGCATGTCTATGTGGCGGCAGATTTGAGATCGCGGTTTTTAGCAGGGTTGGCAGCGAATGCAAGATGGCCGAGTGGTCTTGGACGAGGTGAGTGAATCGCGTAGGTTCGCTTATCCCCGATTGACTACGCGAGGCGGATTCTCAGAAATGCGTCGGAACCTCTGGCGTTGCATAAGTATGTTATGATGCTTCTTCCGAATTGATGTTTTTTACGGGCTGACGATGTTTAATTGAGTAGCAGATTAGTGGTTTCCTGAGTGCGAGGCTTTGTCGTCGGGACTAAAAGGGCGTTGCGATCAAGCTTGCTTGCGAGTCACACTGCATCGTCAATAATCTGTGGGGTATTTTTTTTCTAGTCAGGGCAGCACGGAGTACTGCGGAGCTTTGTTTGTAGTCGGATTCTTGAGGAATATATTTGAAAGGATGTCATTCAACTCTACAATCTGCCTGGTTCGCTGCGCGCAACTTTGGACGTAGCTTCATTGTACACTAATATACCTCACTGCGATGGCATGCGAGCTGTCGTTGAGACCTACGATCCGTTATGTGAATCACGTCCGATTGATGGTGACTGACTGGCAAAGTAGTTAAAACTAATCCTTGAGCTAAATAACTTTGAATCTGATAATGCACACTCTATGCAGACAAACGCTACTTCAATGGGCACGGAGTGAGACAAAGCTATGATAATATTTTCATGTGTTCGCTCGAAACAGCATCCTTGGATTAATGCGCTCTTAACCCTTCAAATACAAACGCTTCATACAGGACATTTCTCTAATTTGGCAACATGGCGAACAGGAAATTCTGTCCTTTATATCTGATTTCAACTACTTTCACCCCCTTATATCCTTTTCGTGTCAGCACTCGGAAGAAACAATAAACTTTTTGATGTCATAGTGTCAGTGATGTTGGTAATAGTAGCGAGGAGGAAGAAGTGGCCCAGCAACATACCTCTCGAATCATCATCATTGTATATAGTGTTCCATCATGTCCCAATAAAGCGGCGGCTCCCGTTCGTGGTCCCGGTTCGTGGCTGCCAAAACCGCGTTCTCCCTGCCCTACAGACGCAAGCAGATGGAGAGACGCCTGCGGGGAGCTGATGGTGCACCCAAAGCCGGGTGATGACCAACAGCCGGGTGTTGAGGGCTATGAATTTGCAGGGGTGTTTCTTCAGACACACGGAAATTCAGAGCCCATTTTATGCCTCGACAGATTTAGCAGTCTGCAAAAGCTGCTGCGTACCACAGCACAGGTCTTCAGGTTCATGGAACGTTGTCGACATACGCAAAGGTCTTTTCCTGCGTCGATCACCGCCAAGGAGATGGCCAGGGCCACGATTTTCTGGATACGGCATACCCAAAATAAAGTTTTCGACCGAGAGATTTGACAACTTCGACGTGGCCAGTGGGTCGACAAACAATCTGTCCTGCATAACCTCCACGCATTTTTTCACGACAACCGAGTTCTTCATTTAAACGGTCATGTTCAGGGAATGAGAGCTGCCTACGAGGAAAAGCATCCGGTCATACTACCCAAGCGGCATGCCTTCACAAGGTTAATGGTTGTTGAAGCCCACTGTGGCGTACTTCATGGTGGCGTAGCGAGCACTATGGCCTAGTTCCGTCAACGTTTCTGGATTATTCATGCTCGGCAAGAGGCGAAGAAGGTGATTCGTGCTTGCTTCCTCTGTAAACGATTCAACAGCAGACCTGTTAACGTGCTACATGCTCCACTGCCTGAGGACAGACTACTGGCATCCAAACAATTTCAGCTAACTGAACTCGACTTCGCCGGTCCACTTTACGTGAAAAACACACCGGGCGCAACTACTTCAAAGACTTATGTCTTGCTGTTCACGTTCTCTACCACAAGAGCTGTGCACCTGGAGTTAACAAACGGACTGTCTTCGGACGCCTTCCTTCTCGCTTTTCGTTGCTTCCTGGCGCGCCGAGGGGTACCGGGCACTTTGTACTCCGACAACGCGCTCGCATTCAGAAGAGCTTGAAGAGATATAGAGGCACGGAGGATAATGGGCACCTCTCCATTATCCTCATTTCTCGCCACCAACCGGATAAACAGGAAATTCATAGCCCCAGCAGCGCCGTGGTGGGGAGGTTGGTGGGAAAGGCTGATTCGCTCCGTAAAGTCAGCCTTGCGGAAGGTGCTTGGAAAGACGAGCCTGAGCGCAGAGGAGCTGACCACGCTTCTTACAGAAGTAGAAGCTGTCATCAACTAAAAACCTTATATACGTACACCAGTGCGAAGGAGCCGTCGCCTATATGTCCTGCGCACTTTCTCTTTTGAAGTTTCTTGCAGCGCACGCCTGGCCCAGGCAATGGGGACAACTCCTGCATCAACCAGGTGACACTTGAAAACAACATTAGCAAGATTCGGTACCGGCAGAAGCTTTTGGAACCCCTGTAGAATCGCTGGAGAAGAGAGTATATCCTCGATCTCAGTTCCTTTCATCATCATGCACGTGCGTCCAACCGAAGTTTACAAGTTGGGAACGTAGTCTTGGTGGAGGCCACTGGAACCCCCAGGAGCCTTTGTTTGCTGGGCCGTGTTACAGAATTTTTTCCTGTAAGAGACAGGCTCACTCGCGCTTGTAGCCTAAAGACGCAGGATGGGAAGATAATTAAGAGACCGGTGCAGACACTTCATTTCCTAGAAATGGGGCCTCTATCTTCTGGTGGGGGGAGAATGTAGAAAAAGAAGTACAGGAATAAAAGAAAGGAATAAGAAGGAACTCCTGCCTCTCTGCTTTTATTCGCCTGCCTCTTTCTTAACATTTGTCGGCACCAAATGTTAAGAAAGGGGTGAGCGAAGATAAGGAGAGAGGCAGAAGGCCACCGATCAAAGCAGTTCCTTCTTCTTCCTTTCTTTTATTCCTCTACTTATTTTATACAAGTGAAGGATGAAATACTAACTACAAATCTTTTTAGAAAGCCCACAGACCGCCATCAGAACCTCCACTTCACCTGCAGCTATGCAAAACATGGTAAAACTGATGAGCCAAAGCCAACCGGTTCGTTTTAAAAGAATATGCTCGCAAGAATCCGACTTCAATCAAACCTGCGCTGTATTCTGTGCAGCCCTGAGTAGACAATTTACCCCACAAAGATTATTTACGATGCATTGAGACATGCAAGCACGATTGATTGAAATTAACTTTTTTCTCATGTTCGCACTCTGGCAGATGCACGTGGTGTATATTTTTCATCTCTTCCTTTTTTCTTCAGCGTACGCATGTCAAATATATGCCGTTACCCTGGAAAGAGGCTGCTCTGAGTGCAGAACTTTTTCTACTAAAGTAGTCCGTAGCGCACGCTGAGACCTCGGTAAAGGAGTGGTGATTCCTCGACCCTTCATCCCCCACCCCTTGCAGCATGTTGTCCCAACGGTCTGTGGGGATGACACTGAGACAAGGTGTAAAGAAAGGCGGCCGTGGTGAATTCATCTCTTCGTCTCTGCGATCTGATCTCACTGCGATCTGACTGGTCGGCTAGAATGTCAACAGGTAACGTATTTTCGTGTGCTCTACTGACACTGTTCGTTCTTCTCGGCATTGTTATCATGATGTTACCTTAGATGCCCTCTTTTGTGGGCGTCCGTCCGTGACTAGTAATAATCCCGGCTGTTGCTGTCTAGGACACGGGGGCGACACTTACGTGATATAAATGCTACGAACCGAGCCCATGATATGCGTGGAAACTTTCCTACAAATGACCCCCCACCCCGAACCAACAGGGCTTAGAAAACGGCGCTCCTGTTTACGAGGCAAACATCAGCGCAACGCGCCCACATGCTTGTTTCTTTTCAAAATTAGCTCAGTTCTTAGCAGCACCCATGTCGTGAGCCACCGTCCGTTGTGGTAATCCACCCATTCAGTGCGTACCAACTAGCCCAACAGCACATTTGTTTTTGTCGTACTTTTGTCATTGTTCACACCACCTATCCATCTACATCATCATCATCATCACCATCGAAATGTATGTTCTCTTCAACGTCGTGGCTCTGGAATCATATAGGGGAATGGGAGGACATGTCAGCTCGCAAATGGACATAATAGCTAGGAGAAAAACACAACACCAATAACAAGATTACATAAATATCGGAAAGGAAAGGACGTGGCAGCTTACATATATTCCACCAAGATGGCATGCGTGGCGAGTTGGTATTTGTTCATAGTAATAGAAAATGGTTGACTTGACGAGTTGCAGGCTTGCGGAAGGATTCATTCTTGAATTGAACTGTTTTGACATGCGCGGTTTTTTATGCATATATGTTTTTCTGTATACATAAAAATTCAGCTGTGGGTTCCGCGCTGTATTTGTTACCTTCCTCGTCCTCGTCATTTTTGCGCTTGTATTTTCTATCACCATGAAACAATAGCAACTCCCCCAGCTCGTCCTTGTTCTAACTTTCTCGTTTACCAGCCGGCCTCCCTGGCAGAGTTTGTGTCAAGCAAGAGTTGCTTCGTGGTATGCACGCCTTGGTACGTGCCCTCCGACTCTGCAAGCTTCATGTGGGTGGTTTCAACCATCTGCGGGCCGCGCCAAACGAATGTGCCAGATACTGAGGTCCGAGCTTTGCAGACAGGTTCGAGTCTTCAAGGACCGCCCGCGAGTTTTGTGCCACGCAAGCGAGAAGGGACGGAAAGCGCTGCTCCACGTCAAGTTACCAGAAACCGCGAGATTTTTTGGAGCATTGCCCGGCCCACGCGTCCAACCAAAACAATGTCAGCAACAAATAAAGGCAAGCTGCTCAATCTAAGTGCTCCCCACTTCCGGAGTCTGTGCAATCAAAGCTTCTCCTGGGCCCCAAGTTCAGGTTCGAGCCTTCCCTCAACCCGGTTGAGAAGGTAGGGATGGCCAGGACAGTCTCGGGGAGGGTTGAAGACGACTTGCGTCCAAGGTGCGTGGTTGAGTGTGTTGATGCTTTGAGTAGGACAGACGGCCCTAAAATGAATGTGTCTCCTGTCTGTCCGCTGGCTACGTTTCTAGTGGAAAGGAACTTAAGACCTGTTGGGGCAGAAAAGGAGGGATTTTTGTGATTTTGGATGAGGGTATGTTTTCTAAAAAGGCACGTAAGGCAATGGAAAAAGATTTCCAAACTGCCTCTGTGAATTTGAGCAAAGTGAGAAATACCGCAGTGGCTCTTTTGCATGACCTAAACCTTGGGAGGTTATCCTCTTCGGTTTTAAAGGCCCATAGTTTAAAACTCACTCCGTTCTTCACTATCAAAACCCATAAGCCTAATTTGCCTTTTCGGACCATAATTACGCAGCGAGATTCATGGCAGAAGCTCGTTCCCAGATTTTTAAAAAGCCACCTGAAGCAGCTGAGGATCCACGATCCTTTAAAAGTCGAAAATTTGCGGGCAGTAATACAATTCCTGCGAGAAGGTGAGACTAATTTCTGCAAGGGGTTTAGCATTTATGTCGAATACATGTTTTGTTTTCTGTCCCTACCAATGGGCAGCTGCAGTGCGTTCAAGAGTGTAATACTTAGAAAAATGACGATCTTCTTTTTAGGAGCCGTAGTGGCACTGCTGTTGAAGGGTTTATGGAGTTACTGGCCTTTTACGTGAGTTCTACTTTTGTAGGTTGGCAAGGGCAGACCCTCATTCAACGATCAGGTGTGTGTATCGGCTCGTGCGTGGCGCCCGTTTTATGCGAAATATTTTTAGCCAAAACTGATCGTTGAGTGCAAAGATATCTAAATAGAGCCGTGAAGCGCATCTTTTGATACGTTGATGTCTATTTGGTGCTGGTTAATGCGTTCTACTGCCTGAAGCTGTCAATGAGGTGGTAGGAGTGTTTAGGAGCGAGGAAATTGGTCTGTCTTTCACCTCTGAGGTGCCAAAACATAATTTGCTGCAGTTTCTTGACCTTAGCTTGCATATTGACAGTATTCACATTTGTTTTTGTTATGAACCCTGTTCAGCAAATTCTATCTTTAATTTCAAGCCAGCCCACTCTAAAGTAGTAAAAAGGGGCATTGCTTTTTCGTGTTTGAGATCTGCACTTGAAAGATCCTGCAAACATTTATTAGGTTCTAGCTTTGCGAAGCAAGTAGCATATCTACAAGACGCGTGATCTATTTCTACCTTCTAGTGTACTCGTTGCTGTCACCGATAAGTTAATAAAAGGTAATAAAGGTCATGCTAAACGTGACTCGAGTGGTGAATCTTCACAGAAGTATAAGAAATTGGCAGTTACTCCGTACACCCACAGGATTGCCCACGGGCTTAAAAAGGTTGGTTCCCCCTACGGTGTTAACGTGGTATTCAAAGCTCCAAGTAAGTTATCAGACATTTGTCCACTGGTTTGCAAAAAAGAGATAGCAATATGAAGTTCGTTGTCAACAAGTGCACTGTCAACCACAGGTACAAGTATGTTACTTGTGGTTTAGGCGTTGTCTATCATATCCCGTTGTCTTGTGGTATTTGCTACATAGGTCAAACTGGTCGTTGCGTCAACAAGCGACTGCTCGAGCACTTTCTGTCCGTCCAGAACTCTCCACTTTCTAACTTGGCTTCTCATTGCCGCACGTGTACACGTGTACACAGGTGTACACCGGTTTTATCTGACACAACCTTGTTGTTCAAACACACTAAGTATCCCACTCACATACACACATATACTAGAACAGTAAAGACTCTCCCGTGGAACACTTGCTCCGCCACAAGCGCAACTCACCCGTGGGGAAGCCGCTGCATGGTGCCAGCTACCAAATAACACGTTTCCTAGCCTCTCGCTCCAGCACAAATTCAACCCTACCATGTACCCAGACAGATGCCCATCCTGTGGAGGACACCCGAACCTGTACCATTCCACATGGGAATGCCTCAAACCCCAACCCAGTTGCCTATACCCAGGCTCTCACACTCCGAATTGGAAGCCGTTCTTTCAAGCTCAGCCTTGGACGACCAGCGCTGACTGATCGACCCGGCAAGATGGATCGCAGCAGCAAATGTGGCCCTGGACAAAGAGCACCACCCTCTGAGAGCTAGATAGCCAGACTTTATCATAAAGTTTTCTACTACTACTACTATCAACATACTCGGGTAGTGTCTCTGTGGCTTTTATCATATAAAAAATGCGAAACTTGTGTTAGCCAACCTTTGTCCTTGCACAAAATCGAAATCGGTTATCTTGCAGAACGTGTGACTGTGCGAGTTGCAGGCTTGCACAGAGATTAATTCTTGAATTGAACTGTTTTGACATGTGCGGTTTTTGCTGTTTATATGTTTTTTTCCTTTTACAAGAAAAATTCAATTGTGTGTTCCGCGCTGCTTTTGTTACCTTCCTCGTCGTCGTCTTTCTTGCACTGGCTATTTTCCATTACATATATTCGTTAAAAGTAGAAACAAAAACAGAACTGGAGAAAAAACCAAACATGAAACTAATAAGAAAAGTTGACACAATACGTAAAATACGCCACAAAGGAAAAGCCTCATCCCAGCAGCCATTTGACCGTGTGGGTTAACAAGGACCTCAAAGAAAAAACAAAACCTAACAGAAACAGTACAACAACGGATGTAGAAAATTGTTGGTATTTTGCGGGTGAAGCTCCTGATGGTTCCAGCTCGGTCTTTTTTATGCTCGTTTGTTTTAAGCTAGCGCAATGAAATATTAAGGCTTACAAGGTAATAAACCCATTGAATGGGCTGCGATTTTTGTGCGGCGGAGATTGTGAGCTGAAGTGAAGAGGTTTACGTTTGTACACGTGTCAGTTATATTGGCCTGGGTTTGGTAGCCTGTCGTATAGAAACAGTTGGTCGGCGTCCCCTGAGCAGCGTTTGTTGACGATTTGCTGAGAACGACGTGAATATTTGCCCAGGCAGACAGCGTTGTTAAGCACCCGCAAAAGTTTTTCTTAGCGTTGGCCACTCAGATCAGGCAGCAAACGCTACTGGTGAGGTTCTGAACGTTTGAACGTTTTACAGTTTCTTTGTTTTAAATAGTATATTGGGGGCAGAAAAATACCTAAACTGCAGAACCTCCTCATCTAAAAATAGTGGTCTTTAGTCAAGCAGTCCTCTATCTCCTGATCGGTCGAGTGAACGTCAGGAGATATCATACTCTTGTTTTTATGGTGCACGGAATAGCTGCAGCGCCATGCAAAAACTTACATTTTTATACACAAAATTACAATCGCGCACCTAGAACTAAGAAGGAATAGTAGCAAGTTATCTAGTTAACACACCTTATACATTTATTCACAGTGAAAGGTTGCATCTCAAAAGAACTTTTTTTACTTCCAGGCTGCTGACGGAAGCACCATGTTTTTTTCAGTGGTAAGATACTTGTTCAGACACTTCCATTTTACCCATGAAATTGTGGTTTCTTTTTAGAATGAAACATTTTTTACTTGAGTTGAAATATTGCCAAAATCTTAGCCCTGAATTTTACTCATCTTTTACTCGTGCGAGCATAAGGGTGTTTTTCCAAGTGGTATGTGTTGATGGAAATATCTGCGTCTTTATCTAAGCGTAATGGAAAATGCAGGAGGCAAGGGTATATAGTTTGGTATAGAGATGCGTCGCTAAGGGGTTATCCGGATCTGTTGAGCCACCCTTTTTGAAGAGCGAGTGAGCCGTGGCTCAGTAAAAGTGAGCGAAGGTTCTTTTGGAGAGAGGGAGCCCCTTCTCGCCCCCTCAGATATCCGTGTCAAACGGGGCGAGCATGGGGCGGGCAACAGCACAGAAAATCATGGAGGAAGAGCCAACAGAGCTGACGAACCGGGTCGAAGCTCCCTGCGCCAGCTATTGCCGGCGCGAAAAAGCAACTCCACTGCCGGGCCAGCTGGGGCTTTTTTTCCACATTACTACAGCGCCCCCTGTCGTGGGAGCAAACAATTCGAGTCAGGAGCACCGGATACATTTTTGACCCGTTCTTCAGCTCTTCGGGCTGTTCTGCTCAGTTACTGAGCGGAAGATACGGGTCAAATGATCCGTCCCTCTGCGACATCCATTATCGGCGCGAGAAATCAACTGTACTGCCGGTCCAGCTGGGGCTAATTATCCAAATTCCTCAAGCGCGCCCCCCGTCGTGGGAGCAGACAATTCGATTGAGGAGAACCGGGTTCAGTTTTGACGTGTTCTTCGGCTCTTCAGAGTCTTCCGCTCCGTTGCCATGGTGCCAGCATATTCTAGGCACTATACAATTACTGTACAGTGGAATAAAAGTATTCAAGTTCACTATAGTTACTGAGCCGAAGAGCCGAAGATCCTGGTCAAATGTGCGTCTCTCTGCGCCATCTACGATCGGCGCGAGAAAGCAACTGTACTGCCGGGCAAGCTATGGCTAATTGGGTAATTTTCCCAATTCGTTCAACGCGCCCCCTGTCGTCGGAGCAGACAATGCGAGCCAGGAGAACCGGATTCAGTTTTAACACGTTCTTCTGATCTTCCGGCTGTTCCGCTCAGTTACTTAGCCGAAGAGCCGAAGAACAGCTCAAAAGACCCGGCTCTGTTTCGCGTGATCTATTATTTATTAGTATCGTGCCACCTATTAATGGCGCAAGAAACCTACTGCCCTGCAGTTACTACTGCAGAAAGCTACTGCCTGGCCGGGGCAGTTGCTCGGTGGGGATACCGTAATTTTCCAAATTCGTCCTGCGCCTCCTGTCGCGTAAGAAGACAGTCCGAGTAAGTAGAGCCGGTACTTTTGAGCCGTTCTTCGGTTCTTCGGACCCGGGGCCCTATTCTCGACTGCACAAATTGCCGGCAATTCGCCATGGTTGCCAACAATTTGTCGGAAGTGTTTTCTGATTGGATTTTATTTTGTTCACGTGCTTCAGGTTAACAAAGCGGTTGTGTGTGCTGTCGTCATTTTTACGTTATATGACGTTTACGGGCAGCGGTTTTAAAGTTTGCCTTATTTCTCTTTGACAATGAAATACCAGACAAAAAGCACTAGACTTGACAACGTAGGCCTGTCTTGTCTATCCAACAACAATAATGCTTGTAATACACGCCCTCGCTGTGATTGGCTGAGAAAGCATGACTTAATATAAACAGTTGGCGGGAACGATTACGTCATGAATTGGCAACTTCAGCCTGCGGAAAAGTGATGTAATGCTACGTAACAGCTTGAAAATGGCGGCTGTTTTTGTCGGAAAATACAAGCAAAATAGGGCAAAAATTGCGCAGCTTTTCTGCACGGCGAAATGTCCGCCAATTCGCAGCAGGCGCAGTTTCGCATGAGCTCTGTGTAAGGCATGTTTCCTACCAAAACAAAAATATAGTTTCCACTGCTTCCAAGTCAGCGATCATGGAGCATACAAGTGACGTGCCGTATTTTGCTTTTATGTTTCGCAATAAATTAAAAATTACTTGTCTGGCGTAATCGCAACATACGAGGGCAGTACAAGCCTCTCTACGACAATGAGCACCCAATGCCTGCCATTGTCTATACTCGTACTAGTAAGCTGTTGGGTCACATGATCGAACTCAAGAGCAAAATAACAAAGAAAAGTGACTATTTAATTAATTACAGCGCTGATCGAAGTCGAGGTGGAACAATGAGTGAATCGACGATATCGGTGCGCTCCCCGGTTATCAGGCGTAACGCTTCGCTGCTCTTATGTGTCATAGAAGCGATGGTCGTGGCCGTATTTTTCTGTGATAACGCCATAAACTTGTAATACAGCAGCAGACGATGGCATGGCGGCGGTGGCAGCGGGGAAGGTAATATTGCAACAAAGCTTGCATTGAAGCAGAGGTTCCAGCTATGTTACTAAAAGCTATATAAAGAAATAAATAGATACGGTAAAAAAATTTGTGATGTTCTTTAGCTCGACATCCGCCTTTCGCTCGCTTTTGGATCAACGTTACTCGATCGCCTTTTGGTGTTGATGCCAAATTTGGCCGCCAGAATTTTGTTTTTCTTGTCAGCCTCAGCTACCGTCTTCATTTTATAGTACATGCCAAATGTTTTTATATCTTTCTTGCATAATATTTCATACCTTGGTAGCGATCTTTATGAATGACTCGTCAAATTACACTGCATGTCGTCATAGCTGTAGGTGCATTACTTACGCCGTGCTTAAGCAAAAAAACATGGGCGAATTGCCGGTAATTTGTGCAGTCGAGAAAAGGGCCCCCGGTCTTTTTGAGAGCCGCTCTTCGCAAAGCTGATCTCGTGAGGCGCTATTTGGGAACAACGGTTGAGAGACTGCGGCAGCGGCGGTGAATGACGTATCGTGAGGTCGCAATGGCAGCAGTGAATAAGTGCCTCTGTATTTTCAAAGTAATAGGAAAATTAACTCGGGTGACTGAATGATTCACCACAGTTACATTTGTGCGTTCAGCTGTTGTCCGAGTCAGGATCGAGATGGACCTTCTGAGCTGCTCAGTTCAGCGGTGATTCTCGGCTCCCGGCGGTTCCTTTGCAGAGCGGCTCTCCTAAGAACCGCAGCTCAGCGACTGCTCGCTCGATCACAAAATCGTGCTGAGCAAGGCTCTGAACGAGTCGTGTCGGCACGTTCCGGTAGAGTTATTAGAGGATTATCGGCCGAACATGAAGGAAAGAAAAGGTTGCGGCCGACACAGCTGGGTCTTGTGCGCAACTTTCGCGTCATTTATTGTCGCTGCCAAAAAGCGGACCCGTCTCGCTTCGAGTAAACTGAACAGTGTTGTTCACAAACCACAATATTAAAATTAGTTTCTTGCATCGTATTTTCCAGAATCATTTTTTCTTGCGTCACTGCTCACTTGTGGAGATCATATTTGCGAGATAATAAAGTTGACAAAAAATTGTATTTGTTTCTTTATATAACGACCGAGAGTGATCCTGAAATACCACTGACACATGAATACTTTTGTAATGATGGTGAGGCCAATTCTTTTCAATACAAATACACCGAATGTTGTCACAAAAAAATGTCTCAACAAAAATTGGGCAACGATATAGATCACGCGTGCTTAACAAAAGTTACAGACCTAAATGGACCGCTCTACCGTACAAATGAACCGGTTCACTTCAGTGAACTGAGCCGTTCTGATCCCGTCACTGAAGTGAGCCGTTTTGCCCACCTAACTTTGGTATAACACTTCATTGCCTCGGGAATTCGATGCCCACTTTGTCTTCACGCAACATCAACCGCCGTAAAAAAATAAGCAACGCTTATATCAAAGCTCTAACTACAACGTGTGGGTACGACCTAGTTAGTATTGCAAGACGTGACATTTCACGCACTAAAATAATTAGACAAACGCCTCAAGTGACAGACACATGCGCTACTTGACGATGAAATTTTATTTTTAATTCAACACATGTAACCAACAGTTAGAACAAAAAAAGCTAAAAAAGAGTAGATGTGGTGTGTACAGGCGGGGGCCCATTTCGCTTTGCCTATGTCATGAGCTGGCCGAGAAATGACAGCCCTTCAGCGGTGAACAATAAGGAGACAATGCTGACGTCACCTTCGCCCTCGCGATGTCTTTGATCTGCTTCTACGATCTCCCGTGTGGGCTGATTGAGGTCACAGAACACAGTCACGCATTGTTCACACATAGCCGAATACTTATAGTAGTGGCCATGACTGGTCACGATTGCAAGTGTTTGGCTCTGTTTGAAGAATGGATGGATATGTTTTGTGACTCTGATCAGACCACATGCAATATAGTGGAAGCAGCTAAACTGCATCGAGAGGGCGAAGGCGAAGTCGGCATGTTCTCCTTATAAATGGCCGCACAAGAGCCGCCTTTTCACGGTTCGCGCATGACATAGGGAAGCGGAACTGGTGCACCCACGTACACTGCGCATTTTCCCTCTTAGTTTTATGCGATAGCGTCAATAAGCTCGTTTTTCAATTTTCCCGTACCTGCTAACCTTCCGATATCAGCCGTGCTCATTCAGAGTCCCCGGGAATGCGTCACAGCTGCCAGCCGAAAGCTGCGAATGATGCAGGACTAGGCGAGGGCTCACGTGAACCTGTAATATGCTGCTACGAGTGGGCCTGCCGTGGGGCTTTCTTAAAACAATTCCCCGCATTTCACCGAAAGGAAGAATGTGAAAGTGCGAATCCACGAGTTGAATTTGCGCGGTTCGGTAATGTTCGCGAAACAGAGATCACACACACACACACAACTACAAAGAAAGAAAGATGCGTTTATTTACAGACACCTAATTGTGTTGTCGTTGAACTTGATTTCCTGGCCAATCCCCCACGTGGATATGTGCCATGTCAGCGGCCAGGCAGCGCGCGCCCATCTCCCCCTGTTGCCAAGGAAGACGAGGAGCGCGCGCACCCGCAGCTGTTGTTATGCGGACGGCGGCGGACGCTTCAGGCTCGCTTAAGAAGTGCATTCGCACTTAAAACTCCTCGGCTGTGTGGGGAGGCCAGTACGTGCGCCTTTCAGACAGGCCCCACCATGTCGGTGAGTCATACTTTCACGTCGAGGCGCGCTTCGGGGACACAGAGGCCACGCGATCGCAGGGGAGTTGAAGTTGAAGTTGAAATTTATTTCCATAAACGTACACCGTTATGGCGGAAGATAGGGTAAAAACCTGCACTCAGCAACTTGACGGAGCCCTACATCCTTCATGGTCAACAGAAACAACAGAAGCAACAGCGGCGGGGAAAACAAAAAAAAGCGATACATAGACACCACTTTGGGGTGACAAACAAAACTAGCAAGGAAAATACAATACGTTCAAAACTACAATAGATAGCGAATCAATAAGTGGATATAAGGACGTGAAGGCAATAGTGACAAAAAAAATATACGCAAAAAACCGCACAAACACAGCAAGGAACTATTCCCAAACATCATAGTCTTTCCGAATAAACAAGTTAAACAGCATAGATTTTGTACATGAGTCAATATCAAAGTCAATAAATGCAAGTCGATTCAACAACTTCGGAAGCGTATACCCAATCATCTGCAAAGTGTTGTTTGTACGTGGGCGAGGAACTTTCCAACGTTCAGACAGTCTAGTCGGATAAGGCGTATGATTAATTTGAAGATTAGCTATCAACGAAATGTTCTTAGTTCCGGTTTTGCGTTCTAGAGTATATGTGCAGGCTAAGCGGTACTTAAGCAGGTCCTGAATCTTAGGCATACAAAGTTTACTAAACAAAGGGGCAGTAGGAGCATCGTAACGTGCATTACATAGAAGCCGAATAATTTTTTTCTGTAGCAAAATTAACCTATTTATATTATTTGCAGAAGTTGTGCTCCACACGAGACAACAATAGTTAAAATACCTTAAAAATAGTGAATTGTACAACAGTAACTTGACTTTATACGGAAGGTCACGTACAGAATATACATTTCCAACTATGCGCGAAAGTTGCCCTGCGAGAAAATTAATGTGTGTATTCCAAGACATGTCTTGGTCGAAAAAAACGCCTAGTGTTTTTGCATACATCACCAGTTCAATTTTGGTGTGGTTTAACATAATATCAGCCGGTAAAAGGATATTTGTGTTTTTTGATTGAAAAAGCATCGCTTTCGTTTTATCTACGGTAATTCTTAAGCCGTTGTCCGCTGACCATCTGTGTATTTTTTCAAGCACTTCATTACGGTTTGTACCAACTGCATGACATCACAAGATGAAACAAGGAGAGTAACATCATCAGCGTAAATTATGTATTTTGTATTAGTGTCAACGTTCACGATGTCATTAATGTACATGTTGAAGAGAAGGGGCCCTAAAATACTGCCTTGTGGTACGCCTAAGTGCAATTGTCTGATTTTAGAGCGAAGATTATTTACCTGAACAAATTGGCTTCTGTGACCTAAGTATGACATTATAACTTCTAGAGCTATGCCGCGGATACCATAGTAAAGCATTTTTTCGAGCAGTAGTTTATGATTTATACTATCGAAGGCTTTGCTGTAGTCGATTAAAACACCTAATGTAAGTTGTCGTTTTTCAATGTTTTTCAGAATGAATTCTTTTTGCTCAAGTAACGCTAGATCTGTCGACCTTCGTTTTCTGAATGCATACTGACAATTCGATAACATTGAGTTCTTTTCCAGAAAGTTGGATAGGCGATTAAAGATAATTTTTTCCAAAGGTTTAGAAAAGATAGGAAGTATTGAAATCGGCCTGTAGTTAGATACCGATGCTCTATTTCCTTTTTTGAACAATGCAAGAACCTTCGCCACTTGCATTTTTTGAGGAAAGGTTCCTGATGACAGGCATAGATTATAAACATCAACTAATACTGGAGCAACAATATAATGACAAACTTGGCTGGTTTATTTTGCAGGCCGTCAGCATCACAGGTAGTGCTATCGTTAATCTCCTGGAAAATACGAATTACCTCTGATTCACTGGTAAGATAAAGAAAGATAGTGTCGACAGAGTTGGTCGTGATAAAACGGCAAGCATTGAGATCGCAGTTACTGCTGCCTATGCAGGTGAAATGCTCATTAAACGTATCAGGGACTAATTGTTCGGCAATTTCAAGTCCATCTTTACGGATTTGCACAGTATGTGGTACTTCAGTTTTACGATTCAAAATTGAGTTAAGTTTATTCCAAACTTTCTTCGTATCATTCATGCAGGCGTCAAACGAGACATTATAATAATTTGTTCTGGCTTTACGTATATCTTTTGTAAGTTGGTTACGAAAAGACTTAAATACTTTAAAATCAGACAGCTCGCGTGAATTCAGAAATTTCCTATACAATTTATACTTGGTTTTGATTTTATTCAGTAATTCCCTCGTGATCCACGGCTTTGGTATATTACGCGGATAAGCTTGAGTGGTAAGCAAAGGAAATTTAGCGTCATATGGTGTTTTAAAAATCTTCAAGAATGATTCGTAGGCTGTGTTACTATCTATAGTGCAGTAAACTTCGCTCCAGTCGAGTTGACATAACTGATTACGAAAATTCTCAAGTCGGTTTTCCGTGATACATTGACCTGTCCTGGTACGTGTGTTTACCTTATCGATTTTCAGGTTTAGACTAAGAAATATAGGCATGTGGTCACTTATTCCGCAGGAGAAAACGCCACTTTTAATAAAGGGAGGGTTTAAGTTCGTAAGAAACAAATCAATGCACGTCGATGTATAACTCGTTATCCGCGTTGGAGTCGAAATAACATTTGAAAAGCCGTGCGTGCTTATTAAGAGATTGAAATTCCTTGTGACAGAAGTGGTGGCAAACATGTCGATGTTAAAGTCACCTCCAATAATGGCCTTGCAGCAATTATCTAATATAGAACCAAATCGGTTTTCAATGAAGGAAGGGAAAGATACTAGGCTGCCATTTGGTGGCCGGTAGAAAACGGAATATACTGTTAGGGTACAAAGTGCAGTTAATACTTCGAAATCATCAGTTATGCAGCAAAATTGATCAATGCGATGAGCCAAGATATTCTGCTGAAGAAGGATTGATATTCCCCCACCTCGACAACTGGTACGTGATGCAGTGAAACATTGATAGTTTGGTGGACACGAAGGCACTGAGTTAGTATCGTACCATGTCTCCGACAACATGATTAAATGGAACTCACGGTCAAAACTGCTAAAGAACGCATCAATGTCGTCACCCTTATTTCTAATTGACTGGCAGTTTAAATGACATATATTAGTTGATCTGACATGGTCAGGTCCTATGAAGAGGGAAAATTCAGCCGGGGAGATCAGATCATAAGATCCCATGTTTTCTACAGATGCAGGAAATTCGGAAAATTGCAAGCTTAAACTAAACATTCCAGAACCTTCAGTTTTGGGGCACAAGGGAAACATTGAATATTAACCATCTCTGTGTTATTACACATTGTTCTCAAAAAGATGAAAACCTGCCCACGCAAGAGAAATTTGCTTTTGGTTGAGTGAACAAAGTGTAGTTCTTTAGGGTGCCTTAACGCATCAGAAATTATCTGCGGATTGGTGTGCTTGTTTAGCCTCTTGTGCAGCATGAAACGCAAGGTAGCGAGACGTGGGTACTCGTTCGAAAAACCTTGCCTAGACAAAACAATGAAAACGCAGTTGCGCAGCGCAGGGCATAGATAGCGCGAAAGCATCCTAGTAAGAGTCAGCGTGAAGTCACGCGTTGAACACCAGTGACGAGCACAGATCGCTGGAACCTTATCAGATGCTGTGTGGAGCGCCGTTAAAGACTTCGAACATGGTACACGCACAAGTGTGTATGCGGTGTACAAATAGATAACCACTGTCAACACAAAAATCAAATCAAGATGCAAGTGATGGGTAGAATATTGCCCCAGCGAAAGTAAACGTTTCTTTCTTACACAAATAAAAATGCAGAGGGGAAATAGCACGAAAGAATGCAAGGAGCAAAATAAAAAACCGGAAACACGACAGTTACAATTCGCTATCGCCATCTTAACAGCTCGCACATACAAAAATAAATCCATGAAAAAGAGAGTAACAAGAAGCAAAACTAGAACATAGAACATTTTCAGCTGTCAGTCAATTGGAAAAGATCATCCTGACGACGAATTACAGTGGTAGGGTCACCCTCCGATCTTCGGACAAAGACCTTGCCATTTGCATGCCAAGAAAAGCTGTACCGGTTTGCCATTGCCCATTCACGGGTGAGGCGGAGCAAGTCCCTGTTGTGTTTCGTCATGTTTTCAGTGATCGATGCTGGCTATTTCGCACTTTTGAGGGCTTTCCGTGCTTCAAGCCATTTGTCACGAAGTGACAGCCTTGCGAAACGGACAATGATTCCTGGTATTTTTCCAACCTTGTAAGGAAGCCCGTGAATAGCCTCAATGTCATCAGCAACCAATTCTAGTAGACCAATAGGTGTACCCACCCAATTTAGCTTATTCAACAAGTTCTCGTCTTCGGACACAGCGATACCATGAACTTCGATGTTGTACTTTCTGCTGCGCCACTCGATGTCATTAAGCGAAGTTTTCATTTGTTGTATGTCGTCCGAGTCACATAGTTTAGTCTTCAGTTCAAGAACACGCCTCTTTAAGCTACATATTTCCTTATCGTGATGGGCTTGCTTACTCATTATTTCGTCATATTTTTTAGACATCATTTCGATTGACTGCTTTATCTCAGCTACCTGAGAAGGCAAGGCAGCGAGTGCATAGAGCCTCTTCGTTATTTCTGCGAGGCAAGAAACAAGTTCCGGTTCCATACCGCCCTTTCCTCCAGCTTTACCCTTAGGATTGCGGCATGCAGGGCATCTCCAACTCTTTCTCCCCGCTTCGCCTTTGCTTTTAAACGTGGATTCTGACCAACCCGAACAGTTTCCCAAATGGTAAGCGTACTCACATTCGGAGCACTTGATTTGGCGACCGTCAAAGCATGAAAAGCATGATAGTGGACGGGGGAAAACAGCAAATAACCGTAGCAAGGCAGAACGACACTGGCAGCAACGGCGGTAGCAAGTACGACAAACAGTCAGCGTGGAACGTGAGAATTGCTACCAACCTGGAAAACGAAGAAGGAAAATTTAGGGGGCATCTTCTCGCCACCGCCGCCGCTGCCAATGTGCCTCGTTAGTTGTTCCACCACCAGGAGCCCGATAAAACGACGTGAAGACAGCGTAGCCAGTTCAATACTCGCACAAGTCCAGAGGCAGCTGGTGAGGCATCTCTTGTCCTGACGCAGGAAGACAAAATCGGGAAAGCTTTGTTTGGTGACGCCACGAAGAGGCCAGTAACCACAGCAAAGCCAGGATACTCGAAGATACAGCAGGCGGAACCAACCTGGGAAACGAAAAAGGAAAATTTAGGGGGCGTCTTCTCGCCACCGCCGCCGCTGCCAATGTGCCTCGTTAGTTGTTCCACCACCAGGAGCCGGATAAAACGTCGTGAAGACAGCGTTGCCAGTTAAATACTCGCACAAGTCCAGAGGCAGCTGGTGAGGCATCTCTTGTCCTGGGAAACGAAGAAAAAAATTTAGGGGGCGTCTTCTCGCCACCGCCACCGCTGCCAATGGCGAGTCCTCCCCTCTCTCGGACTTAACGTGCGCCGATGCTACCGACGTCTAAAAAACTCTAGAAAGAACGTTATGTGTGTCTGTGACGTTCGTGACGTGTGCACATTCTAGAGGGAACGCTGTTTTGACCGTTGCGGTTTTCGGGTATAAATACGAGCCTCTCAAGCGCTGTAACCCATTCCTGTTTGAGGAGTTAATCCATGCATTTACTCTGCTCGAGTCCTGTACTGTTACCTCGCCCGTCGAGGCATTGTTCTTTGGCTTTGGCTACCTCTCGCTATGAAGTAAACAGTTACGTTCGCCTACGGCTTCTGCACTTCTTGGCGGCTGCAACAGCGGCTGGCCGTTCGCTTCACCACGCTACCACACGTATGTCGGAGGCGACGGAGCTCGGCTTGGGTGCGCCCTCAGGGTCGCAACAACTGGTTGGTAGGGATAGGATGGCAACTTAGTAACACCAGGAGCCAGCGGTGCGAGATTCAACACCACGGACGTCGAGGCGGTTTCGGACTTAGCAGAATTCACGGCGGTCAATGGTGAGTGCGGGACTTATCTTCACTGAGCTTTACCAGGCTTCTGAGGATAGCTGGTTGGGCGTGTATTTTTGTCGCGTGGGTTATTCGCGCAAACCATTCTTGAGAATTGGGAAGGCAGTACTCTAGACCGGCCACGAATTTAAAGGCGTTGAAAAAACCGCCGTTGTTGGAGCTTGCAAAAGAGTTGCGCTTGGATGTTACGGACGCGCTGAGAAAGCCAAAGCTGATACAAGCTATAATCGCTGTTTGGCGCTGACGATGACGAGCCGTCGGAATGCATTGAACTGATTAATAGCAGGGAGACCACTAAGCGTCAGGCTGCAGAGGCAGAGTCTTAGCGCCAGCATGAGTAACGCGAGAGGCAGAAACAGGAACGAGAACCACAGCTCGAGAGGCAGAAACAGGAACGAGAACAGGAGCTTGAGAGGCAGAAACACGAAGATTGGAAGAGTAGCTCATAGAGGCAAAGGCTTTCGGAGACCACGACAAGGTAGTCGAGTGCTTCGGTCTTGACCAGTTTTACCGCCGTCTACCAGAAAACCTGAGACTCTGGGTGCAGGATAGGCCAGGGGTAAATACTGTGGATCAGGCAGCTCAGCTAGCCGAAGAGTTCGTCGCACGTCGAGGTGCGCAAAGGCCAAAAGACGGCCAACAAGAGTTCAGGCCGAGCCCTAATAAGTCAGGGCCGAAAGGCAGAGCTCCCTACGAAAAGAGCTGAGTGAAAGTGGCCGAAATAATGAAACAGGCTCTGAAAACTAAACAAGCGCAAACGCAGATACAGAGGACCGAAAAAAGGCTTTCGAAGTGCGCAAGCAGCCCCCATTCTACAATTGTGGTGAACAGGGCCTTTCGCCGCAAGTTGCAAAAAGGGCAAGCTTGTCTTTGACATAGTAGACCAGGACTATGAGAGCACACAACTTTTGGAGCCATACGTACGCAAGCTTACACTTACTGGCAAATCGTGCCGAGTTCTTCGCGATTCCGCAGCAATGATGGATGTGATCCACCCGTCATTCGTCGCACCGCACCAATTAACGGACGATTACGCGTGGATAAAGCCGGCCGTAGAAGCGCAAAGCGCGTCTTCCGATCTCCCAGGATAACCATCAATGGTCCCTTCGGAAAGCTCAAAACAGAGGCCGCTGTCTCTCCCAGCCTTACGGCGCAGTATCCGTATCATTTCTCGAACATGTCCGATCACCTACTGCACGAGAGGGGACTCGGTTTCGGCGAGGGGATAGTGTTCGTGGTCACGCGCCCGAGGGCTCGCGAACTCGGACCGTAGGCGGCGGTTGAAAGCAGGAACGATTCGCGCGGAGAGGAGGTGGCGAAGCTTGCTGAGACTACCGCCGACGTTGGTTTCGAACGCGGCCAGTCTGCCTCCTTGCAGGTTCAGATCGCCGGTATCGAGCAGAAGCAGCAGCCCGCCGAAACAGATGATTCTCTGGCAGAGCTTTTTGTAGCACCAACTTCGGAAAGTTTGGAGCGGTTGCTGAACGTCGGTAGTGTTGCCCTGAGCGCGGAGCAAAGAAAAGATCGCACGCTGGAAAAGTTACTGGACAATGTAATTGAAGGGGTTGCGAAAAAGAACGTAAGCTTCCAGACGAGGGAGGAGGTACCTTATCGCAAGTATCGAGATCGGAGAGGGGTAGAGCATGACCATTTAGTTGTCCCGCAGGTCTGCCCTCAGGATTTCTTGCGTCTCGCAAACGAAAACTCGTGGTCAGGGTACCTAGGCATACAAAAACAAAAGACCGCCTATTGCAGGAGTACTACTGGCCAGGATGCTTTCGCGACTTCGAAAAATTTGTGTGCTCTTGTGATGTGTGCCAGAGAGTGGGCAAGCGGGGAGACAAAAGCAAAACGCCCAGAAACTTGTCCCGGTTATCACGGAGCCCTTCCGCCGTCTCGTGATCGACACGGTTGGCCCACTTCCCGCAAACGACCTCTGGTTACCGTCACATCTTGACCGTGCACTGTCCTCCTAACTTCCCGGAGGCCGTACCCTTGAAGGAGTTGAGCTCAGAGGAAATTGTGAACGCCCTACTGTCCGTGTTCGCGAGGCTTGGCTTTCTGGCGGAAATACAGTCAAACCAGGGTACAGTTTTTACGAGCGCCCTAACGACGACGTTTCTCGAGAAGTGCGGAGTAAAACTATTTCATAGTTCGTGTACCACCCTGAGTCGAACTCTTTCCAGAAGCTGCACTCAGTAATGAAGGGCGTTCTAAGAGCCATGTGCTACGACCGAAAGGCTGACTGGAAGCTATGTTTGCCGGCCGCGACGTTTGCTTTGAGAACGGCTCCTCACGAGACCACCGGTTCCCGCCAGCGGAACTTGTTTACGGACGCTCGTTACGTTCCTCCCTACGCAAACTCCTGGAATCGTAGGAAGGTAGGGGTGAAGACCTAATGGTTGTAGAATACGTACTCTCGCTGATACACCGCTTGCACAGGGCACAGAAGCCAGTGGGCACCGCAATGAGCACAGCCTAGAAAATTCAAAGCCTAACTACGACAACGGAGCCAGGGCAACTCAGTTTGAGGTTGGGGACCAGGTAACGATTTTGCGCCGTCTCAATGCCACAAACTAGAAGTCCAGTGGAAAGGTCCGGAATAAATCCTTAAAAAATAATAGGATGCAAACAACGTGGGGAGTGTTCCTGGAAAGCGCAAGCTCCAGCAAGTATACCACGGCAACCTACGAAAGCCCTACAGGCAGCGGGAAGCTGTGGTGCAGATGCTAGTTAGCATACCCGAGGAGATTCCCCCCGAGGTTCCGGAATTGGGGCCGCTTACCCATGACAGCACGAGTAGACTCGTTAACGACCTACTAACGAAGGCGAAGCTGGAGCCTGCACAAAAACGTTAGTTGCAGGCACTGTTGGAAGAGTTCTCGGACCGGTTTTCGGATAAACCCGGCCGAACTTCCCTCTCAACGCATGACATCAAGCTTACGTCTTGAAAGCCCGTGCGTTTAAAAGCGTATCGCGTCTCCCCACGACTGCGCCAAATTTTCGAAATTTAAATCCAGAAAATGTTGGCTCTAGATGTGATAGAGGCTTGTAAAAGCGACTATACTTCGCCCCTGATACTGGATGAAGTTCCTGGAAAGGATCCGCGATCCACGTATACACAATAGGAAGTAAACCTTATCACCAGAGACCAAACCTACCCGATACCGAACATAGAGGAACGTATCGAGAAAGTAAGCAGTGCTTGCTTCATTTCCACTTTTGGCTTAGTGCGGGGATACAGGCAGGTTCCGCTAACGAAGAAAGCTAGCCGATACGTGGCGTTTATTTCACCCTTGGGGACCTTCCGACCAAAGGTTTTGAGTTTTTGGCTCAAAACGCGAAATACTGCTTTTGAAGTCACATAGACAAAGTGTTACGGGGGTTCGACGACTTCGCGTTGCCCTATTTTCAAATAATTTCAAGCACCATTACAGACGGAATACCTATACATTTGCGAAAGATTCTTTCGTGTATGTACGCTAGAGCAAGTTGAAACTACATGCACGCCAGTATAGGCGAGGGTCTGGAACCGATTGAGGGTTCTGACCAAGAAGCACGCAAACTCACTTCCTGTTCTCCTTGCGACCACGACTGCCAAATCCCCCATCTCGAAAACAAGGAGAACCTGTCTTCTTTCTCAACCTAGGTGCACAGCCTTTCGCGAGATGCAGAATCGTAAGCTCTTAATAGCTGATATCACATTCACAAATTTATATGAACGGACATGTGTGGTGGGAAACATCCACCGTTAACTAGATACTGCGTAAATGCGAAAAAAATGCACCCTCTTCCTCATACATCAGTCATGTCCAAAGGTATGCTCTGTGGCGGACAACTGAAACATCATAATCCAGTGTTGTGGAGAAGATGGAGGCAGCTTTGGGTCAGCGTGAGCCGATGGAGAGCGCAGAGAAAAAGCTGCTGAATCCGGGGTTGCTGAAACTGATCCACACTATGCACCCGCAACCATCTACGCCCTCAGCTTAAGCCACACAAGCGTAGACGGCAGCTGTCTTTGCTCTGTCTGGAGTATATGGCGCCTGTCTCAGCTGTTCTCAACCGTTCAAGCTAGTCTTGCTTTCTTGGCTGAGATTCGGTGTTTGGGATGGTTTATGGCATATGCATGAAGTCCGTCCAGAAAACGACCCATGGTCGCCGACGTACCGCTATCACAACGTACATCTTAACACCTGAACGTGCATGTCACTGCAACAATTTTTTGTTAACACTTTTGATATTTGTGTCGTTTTGGAAATAAAATTTCCGATGTAAGTAACGCATGTCTCTGTCTTGCAGTACTGCTTTCACATGCGCCGCACAAAGCAACGGCATTTGGCCACGCATGTGAAATTCCTTTGGCAGTCCTTTTCTTCTGGACATTTAACGTGGTACAGTAATGACTACTTCATCCTCGAAAGGTATCGAAAGGAAATCATAGATATACAGTTTATTTGAAGCGTCTTGTGTAAGGAATCGTTTAACAAACGCTGTATAAAAATGCCAAATATTGCTGTGGTCGTAAGTATACACAAGTGACTTAAAAACCTTGACATTGCTTTGATTCGCCCGTACTAATACAAATCGACAGGATGGCAATGGTGCAATGGCAATACGATGGCTTGCCATAGGATTAATTATTTTGAAACATTTTCCAGTAAGTATTTTGAACTTTTTGAACATTAAGTGCTGTGAACATTTCCATATTTTGAACATTTAGGTATTTTGAACATTTGAGCTTCGATCAAATCTCTGCTTGGCGAGTTTGGTGACGCCGATATCAGTGGTTTACCTTAAGCACAGTGAAAACGGAGCTGACAACGGCATTACTAACGTGAATTTTAAAACAGGCTTTCAGATGTCATGTTGCACTGACTATACTTCTGATGCTAACAATGGATGCAGATGTGGTGAATGGTGATTGTGCGAAATCATTTGAACGGGTAAGATACTTTACACCACTTTTATATTCCAACTGTTACTTGAAGGTAGTGTTAAAGCTGTTACTTGATACAACTGGTTTTTCTTCTCTTTTTCCTAATCTATTCCGAAATAGCGCGCTTTATTGCCTCCTTCACTGTTCAGCATTTTTTTTAGTATCCACTTCACATAAAAAACCCTGTGAACCTCATGCAAATCTCCTTGTGGGCCAGACATGCGGACACTCCTTCTAATATTTTACAGACACTGGCCACCCCAACCAAGATTCCTCAGAGGATTCTACGGGCTGTTGTTTTTATTGTGTTTTTCTCTCAGTAGCACTTCGATAACCTCGCAATGGCACCCTTCACACGACTTCCTTGATCCCGATGGTTCCAAAGCCCCTTTTAAGGTCCTCCGGGGCACCCACAGCACACCGTAAACACCTCCTCCCTTCATTCTCCCCCTCTCTGGCCCGTTCGTAGTCTGGCCAGCTGCGTCTCGCCTGAAGGCCGGGTCCTAGTAATCACAGCTTCGTTTCTCTTTCCCTCTTTCGCTCTTTTTACCCTCCCGTTCACCCACTCGGCTTCCCTTTCACAGGCCGCTTTCAACTAACTTTCCCCTCTCGTTGCACCGCAATCTCTATCTCTATAAACAGTGTGCCATAGATGAATCCGTATGCCTTCAAAAATAAAGGTCCCCTTCTAACCACGTTGCCGTAGGTCTCAGGCCGTGTGTACGTATGTATATGTATATATATATATATATATATATATATATAAAGAGAACACACAGGTATGAAAACGGTGGCTCAACTAACTTTTCGACCCGGGTCCGGTCTTCGTCAGAGTACTCTGTTGAAGACCGGACCCCAGTTGAAACGTTGGCAACAATCGTATGTTCTAGCCTGCTCTAAGTTTTCTTATGAATATATATATATATATATATATATATATATATATATATATATATATATATATATATATATATATATATATAGATAGATAGATAGATAGAATATACACATATATATATATATATATATATATATATATATATATATATATATATATATATATATATATATATATATATATATAATTATATATATACATAGTGTAGTGCGAACGACGAGCAAGCGGCGCGAAGCCACCGTGCCAGCACTACCGAAGAACGGGTAAGCTACGCGGCAACGGTCAGCATTAGCATTGTGATTGGTCGTCGCGATCCCGACAGAACTTGTGATTGAATCAAGGAGATTGTTGTCCACTCTGATTGTGCAGATGACGAGTAAGCAACAGGGTGAGCCACCATCATGGCATCGTCATCGGTGTGAAGCTTGGGAAGTGTGCGAGACCTTCTGCCAGCTGGAGCGGCGACTTAGTTGGCTACTTCTGAGTGCTCTTTTCCTTCTCTCACCTATCTAACCAATAAATCCGCATTACAATGTGTATATTGTTGATGAGAAAACCCACAAAGAGTGCGTATAATTAGTTTGCCGGAGACGCTACTAGCATATTTAAAAAGATGTTTAACCAAGTAACGGAAGCGAGGCTCGCATTCATCCCAGTAGTTTACCTCATAACACTACCACATAAACTTGGATTACATTTTCATAGACCTTCACGCCGAACGGTGAGAAAGACCGAAATCTATTTCTAGAAAAGTGTTTGGGTTTACCATCAGGCTATGCTCGGGGGACAACCGAAGAGGGAGGAGGCAGTGAAAATAAGGCTGAAAAACACTGCTTGAAACCGCAGGCGTCATCACTGCAATACCAGATGACAACTGAACAAGGGGTTGGGGACCGAGTTAAAGGCTTGCGCCTGCAGGCGCGACGTAAGTGAGCGCCAAGCTTCGAACAACGTGGAAAAAAAAGAAATGCGGGAAAGCTTGCACTCAGCTGCAAGACTTGAATGGCGAAGCTGTGGAAGGTAGGCATTGGTAGACAATTACTTAAGCTCCAGTATCATTGTTTCTTGGCATAGTTGCGGTGCTATTAATCGTCGTCATATGCATGCATCTAAGTGGTCATCGTGGTCTTCGCGGGGTGTGGTGGATGCAAAGTCATCCTCAGCACTCCCACCACTCCATGAGCTTTTCGTCATCGACTCTAAAGAGCGGTCGCGGGATCTGCACGCGGTGGCGAAGAGGATTGGCACACTCGTAGCAATGTCTCCTGTTATCCAATATGGCTTTCAGAAAATGCGGTGGCCGCGGTGACAACTCCCAAGTAGGCTGGCTTGTCATGTTTAGCATTACCGCTGCTTTTTTTAATGGGCGGTAGCGCATGACGACAGCCCTGCAGTTTTTTCGAAAGCCATAGCGCGAGCAGGGTACTCATCGTTCTCCGCGAGGCACGCTCTCACAAGAACTCGCCATTTTCAATCTGCTCTGTGTTTTTGGCGGTTTTTTTAAAGCCACTGCGCGTGCCGATGACCCTCGGTGGTGACCGCAGGGCGCGCGCTCAGGAGCGTTCGCATTTTCTTGATATTTATTACCGGAAAGGTGACTTTACGGCTTGTATAAAAGCTATGCTGGTTAAAAAAAGAAAAACATTAAACAGTAATCAACGGAACAGAGTGTTGACGGGTACATACAAGCAATAAAGGAAGATTTCAGTACCCGCAATTAAGAAAGTTTCAGTTGTTGGGGGCGCGCCTTTGCGAGGGATGCAAAAAAAGGGGAAAAGTTGCACAGAAAGGCAAGCAACACAAGGCAGGCGTCAGCAGGAAGATAAGTGGGGGCGGGTAAAATACAGTTTAACAAAAGAACGTAAGCAGAGTACTTGTCAGCAAACATTTCTCTGGCGTGAAATTAAAGAAAGCCTATAGAAACAGAGGAAATCACACAAAGAAAAGCACACACTCAAGCAGATTGCCCATAAAGGGTAAAGTTTCAAAATTGTAGTCGGTACGCAGAATCCTGCCCGAGAAAAAGGCCGGATTTAGGCTAATACGTCCACGTACGAGGTGCGAGCATTCGAATCAGCTACAGGGTATTGACAGAGTGGAGGAACTTGTTCTCGGTGGAATAGAATTTGTGCGAAGTCTGATCGAAATTTCAGTTGTAGGATTAATACACAATGTGAATGAAATAAATCAACAACGCTATCAAATTGAGGTCGCCAACTTATTCGAGGGAAGAGCGCGCTAGTTTTCGGCAACTTTCATTGATACCAAGAGCAGCTGACTAACTTATTAGTTATGACTCCCAAACCTCGTCGTCGTAGTGTGTTTTAAAAGCTGATTCTGAACTTGCCGCTCTAAGATCTTCAAATGCATTACTGGGAGTATTCATGTGTTTTGCAAAGCAATTAAAGATAATTTTTTTAGTGCGAGAGGTGATTAATAAACCGCGTACGAATGGGCAGTTCTATTTAACCGATGCATTGTTGCCTACAAAAAGTGCACACGAGAAGGTATACGAGACTGACAGAGACAAGTTAAACTTACCTGGCGGCAAGGTTTGTGGTGGTCATTTGTGGGCCTGATTTATGTCGATGTTTATCACGCGCATGCAACCAGTGCTTTGCAGTCGGCTGATGCCAGATTTAGAAAGAAAGTCACCCAGATTCCTAGTTCATTTCATTTCATTTCATTTCATTTATTTCCACCTTAAGGGCCCTGAGGGCATTACATAAGGGGGGGCGTGCAGAAAGGTATGACACAGCGCCAAAAAACATTACAAGGCAACAAAGGGAAAAAAAAGAACTAGTGACAAAGGTACAGCAATATTAGCAGCAAATACAAAAAACAGTACAAAAACCCAGTTCAAAAGTACAAAAGATACAGCATTAACGAAAGGAAACACATAAGGCACATTTGATACGCAGGTATTATGAAACATGGTTGATCAATTTTTCGCGGAATAATTTGCGGTCTGCGCACGAGGCTATTGTATCGGGCAAATGGTTCCAGAGGGTTATTGGTTGAGGGAAGAATGAGTTGCGCATTGACGAAGTACGGCTGAGTAGTCGTGCTATGGCGTTGCTGTGGCTGATACGGGACGAGGTTCGGTTTGGCGGTTTTAAGAGAGGGTGTCTGGATTTCGGGTGATGATAAAAGGCATGAAGAAGGCAGAGGCGTGAAATGATCCGGCGTGACTCGAGTGAATGCAGGTTCAAAGATTGCTTTAGGGCGGTTACGCTTGTGTTGGTGGAGTTCTGTGAGCAGATAAAACGGGCGGCACGATTCTGTATGGCTTCTAATTTGTGGGTGAGGTATGCCTGTGAGGGTTGACAAATCGATGATGCATATTCCAGTTTTGGTCGTACAAACGTTCGGTAGGCTAGTTTTTTTATGTCCGGAGATGCAAGTTTTAGATTCCGGCGTAGGTAGCCGAGTGTGCGCGCGGCGTCTGAGCAAATGGTTTGAATGTAAAATGTCCATGATAAGGATGGTGAGAGATGAACTCCGAGGTATTTGTAGGATGTTACAGCGGCAATCAGGAACGAGGTAATTTTGTAGGAGAACTGTGATACGGTTTTTTTACGGGTGAATGATACCAGTTTACATTTTCTGTGTTTAGTGGCATTAATGATTGATCACACCATGCTGCGATATGGTTGAGATCATGTTGAAGATCAATACTGTCTCCAGGGTTGCGGATGGTAGTGTAATGGACGCTGTCATCGGCGAATAGTCTTAACTGGTTAACAATATTATTCCGTAGGTCGTTAATGTAAATTAGGAAAAGCAGTGGTGAGAGGCACGCACCCTGTGGGACCCCGGACGTCACATCAGTGAGGGACGAATGATGGTCATTGAAGGTTGTGGATTGCTTATGATTGGTGAGGAAATTTTTAAGCCAGGAAATTATGTTAGAAGAAATTCCAAGGTTAGAAAGTTTAGCGAGCAGTCGGTTGTGGGGAACCCTGTCAAATGCCTTCGAGAAGTTTAAGAAGACGGCATCAATCTGAAAGTTGGCGTCCATATATTGTAGTAAGTCGTTTGTGAAGTCTGCTAATTGTGATTCGCACGAGTAGGATTTTCGAAAGCCATGTTGTTGTGGGTAAAAAAAGTTGATCGACTCTAGATGGGTCTTTATGTTGGAGAATAGAATGTGCTCATTTAGTTTGAATGGGATGCTGGTCATTGAGATAGGACGATAGTTAGTTGGGATTGCAGGGTTACCGGATTTAAAAAAAAATTCCCCGCGTTTCCCCGAGGGGAAGAATGTGAAAGTGCGAATGCACGAGTTGAATTTGCGCGGTTCGGTAATGTTCGCGAAAGAGAGATCACACACACACACACACAACTACAAAGAAAGAAAGATGCATTTATTCACAGACACCTATTTGTGTTGTTGTTGTACTTGATTGCTAGAGCGGATCTCAGCTTTGAAATTTCGTGTCAGTACTCCTTTAAGCGGGTGCATTAGCCCTTCTCACGCCCGATTCCTGGCCAATCCCCCACTTGGGTATGTGCCATGCACAGACACCTATTTGTGTTGTCGTTGTACTTGATTGCTAGAGCGGATCTCAGCTTTGAAATTTCGTGTCAGTACTCATTTAAGCGGGTGCATTAGCCCTTCTCACGCCCGATTCCTGGCCAATCCCCCACGTGGGTATATGCCATGTCAGCGGCCAGGCAGCGCGCGCCCATCTCCCCCCGTTGCCAAGGAAGACGAGGAGATTCCTGGCCAATCCCCCACGTGGGTATGTGCCATCTCCCCCCGTTGCCAAGGAAGACGAGGAGCGCGCGCACCCGCAGCTGTTGCTGACGGACGGCGGTCAACGGAATTGAGGGTCGTTTATAAAGTGCATTCGCACTTAAAATTGGTACGATCTGGGCTTTTTTCCAATCATCCAGGACGTGCCCGGTGTCAAGTGACTGGGTAAATATTAGGTGTAATATTTGACTAGAGAGCAGTAGGGTATTTTTCAGTAGTTTACTGTTAATCTGATCGCAGCCGGCTGAAGATGAAAGTTTAAGAGCTTTTATAAGGTTAGCTATTCCCTCAGGGCAGATTGCAAAATCAGGCATTTCGATTGGGGGAGGGCCCACGGCAACGGTGTTGGGAGGAGGGTGTGACGGCAACAGTGTTACTGGCGGAGGAAAACACAGAGGAAAAGTGATCGTTCAGGGCAGTGGCGCATTGGTTAGTGTCGATAGTTACTACTTCCGAGTTTGTAAGTGCTATGCGGCTGAATCGGGACATTGGTGATAGGATGCGCCAGAATTTGTTTGGGTTAGTCTGAAGAATGGATAACAGATATTCGGAGAAGAATTTTCCTTTTGCTGTAGTTAGTTCTTGAATATATTGCTTAGCGCATGAGTGGTAACGTTCCCATGCTAAAGAGCCGTTGTTTGAATGTGCTGTTCTGTAAAGGCGCTTTTTGTGGTTACGGAGTCTTTTTAGGCGTTTTGTAAACCATTCATTGTTAGAGTCGAATTTGATAACTATTGTTGGAATGTGTCCGTTTTTAAGATTAAGTAACGTAGTCTTGTAAAGTTCCCAGTTGGCATTAACAGATCTGGTTAAGTAATTATCTCGGAAGCTATCGAAGAAAAGAGCAAGTTTATTGTTAATGGCATCAAAGTTTCCCCGCTTATAATCTGTGATAAGTTGCGTTGTTGGTGATCTCCTTTTTAGTGGGGAAGCGATGCAAATATGAAGTAAACTACGATCGCTAAGCCCGGGAAGCGCGGTTACTGATTTGATGTCATCAGGGCAGGATGTTAGCAGCAAGTCGAGTGTGTTGTTGCCTCTGGTAGGGCATGTTATTGAATGATGAAGGATGAAATCTAATGTTACGTCTAGGAATTGTTCTGCTTCTTTAGAAGACCTGTCTGGGATTGAAAGTAAAGGCCAGCTGATTTGTGGGTAGTTGAAGTCGCCAAATATGAAGATGGGTGTATCGGGATATTTATTTTGAACTAATGTTAAAGAGCTGCCGAACATGTTACAAAAATTAGGGGGGCTGTCCGGTGGCCTGTAGCAAATGCCGAATATTAGTTTACGGGGAGGATCGGATACGCAAACCCATGTTAGTTCGATATTTTTGTCGGCGCATACGATCGAAGATGAAAAGGTGTTTTTGATAGCTATGAGAACGCCACCGCCTCTACAGTCGTTACGATCGCGGCGATAAAGAGCAACATTTAGGTTAGAGGGAAGCACTTCATTATCGCTTAAGTTCACGTGTAGCCAAGTTTCTGTCAGTACTATGATGTCAGCACTGATATCTTCGATGAGGCTCTGAAGCTGGTCGCGTTTAGGGATTACACTTCTAAGGTTTGTAAATGCAACGTTAAGATTTAAGACTGATGCAGGACGGTGGCTCGTAGTACTCAGGAATGGGCGATTCGGGGATTGTCACGGGGCGCTATGGGTTGTGTTTGCTGGCGGTGCTTGGGCAGGGATTTCTAACGTGTCATTAGACCAGTTGCGTTCCTTAATGCTGTCAGATAGTGCGTCGTAGAAGTAACTTTTTTTTACCTACGTGTAACTTGTCGACACTAAGTTTGAAAGCGCAGTTTTGGGGCCGGATGAATTTCAACAGCTTCGAACGTGCAAGGCGCGTGGATGGGGCAAAGTCTTCTCTGATTCCGAAGGTAGTGTTTTTAAATTTTGGTCCGTTACTTAGTATTTTCTCTTTAGTTTTGAAATGGCTTAGTTTTACAACAATGGGACGTTTTTTGAGTTCTGCAAATGTTCTCAGGCGATGTGCACGCTCGATGCTGTTTGGTACAAGTTTTTCGTGAAGATGGTTGTTGCAAAACGTGATAATCGATTCCTCCGAACCTTCCCAGGTTTCGTCCGCCGAATCGTCAAGTCCGAAAAAAAGAAGGTTGTTACGGCGCATTCGGTTGTTAGCATCAGTGTCGGCGGCTTTCAGGATTTCGATGTCGTGTTTTATGCTAAGTGCCTCGTTAGTTTCGGGGAGTGTGCGTTGCTCGGTCTAAAGTGATTCGAGCACAGAGATACGGTTTGTTAAAGTGGTAAGGAGCTATTCATGGTTGGACTGCGTGGCCATGATTTTGGTTATGTAGGTGGAAACAGTCAGAAGGGCTTTCTCCAATCTTTCAATGGTAATCATGATGGATGGGAGATCGGGTTGGGGTGGACCGGGGTTCAGCTAAACATCGCCGCGAAGTAGTAGTAGCACTTGTGATGATAAATGATATTCAAGGGCCTTAAAGCACAAGCTAACAAAATCTCGCCACTTCAAGTCGTAGGGGCACGACAACGCTATAAGGTAGGGGTTGTTAGAAATATATTGTTTAGCATTGTTAAGATAACTGACCTGGAAGAGGAGTGTCGTGAGCATTGTGCGGCAAGCGCTGTCGTGCCCCGGGATTTTGGTGGCGAGCTTCTGATTAAGTAGAGCGCGTGCGCCCCCCGTGACTCGTGACGTCGGTGGGTACATCGGTTGCCAGGCGAAGTCAGTTGAAGGCGTCGAATCCAGGTGGTGGGTGGCTGGTGGCGGGTTTTGGGGGCTTCCACGCTCCAGCAGGCTGGGTTGGGGTTGGGGTAGGGCTCCGGGCAGCAATTCGCTCACGTGGCAGGGGTAGTCTGTGGTCGGCAGGCAGCATAGCAGTATCTGGAAGAGGAGTGTCGTGAGCATTGTGCGGCAAGCGCTGTCGTGCCCTCGTGTCTGTAGATTGTGTCTGTAGATAACACATAGTGGCCCGGAAGTGTACGGTGCGCGTCAAGCTTGTCTAGGGCAAGCGAGCGTGGGGCTTCGAAGCGTGATGGCGACGTCTGCTGATAGCGGCTGGGTTAGACATAGCTTGCCATTGCACGTGCGTGGGTTTCGGGCAGGCCCTGGACGGTCGTCGTTCCGCTTGGGCCTCTCAAAATTGCAGACGCCACCACCTACAACGGGCGCTCCTTTTCTGCGTGCCAGCCGAAAGTGGTTACACCAGAGATCAGTGCGTAATTTGACGCGGGGTATTATCACCCCAACGGCTTACGTAATCGCACAACTGGTTCGACCGAAAGCTTTGCCGTGAATTCTTGTTGGGTGCTTTCCGTTTGGTACGCTCTAGATTTGAGATTCAGAAGATTGACTTTCGTTGCTTTAGGCGATTACGTAACTGCCTGTGATAAACGCGTCAAACGGCGCGTCTATCTGGCCTGTCACCGCTCATGGCTGGCAGTAGGGAAGACCAGCGCCCCTCGTGGGTGGTGGCATCTGCAAAGGAGTGGCCCATGCGAAATGACGACCTGTCCGACCCTGCCCGAGATACACGCACGCGCAATGGCAAGTTATGTCTAACCCAGCAGCTATCAGCAGATGTCGCCAGCACGCTCCGGAGCCATGCGCTGGCTTGCCCTATGCAAGCCTGACGCTCACGGTACTTTTAAGGACTTCCATTCGAATAAAGATATTGCCAATATTTATTTGTACGGCTGACACTGTTGTAGCTGAGGTAGAGTGAGTTAAAACAACATCAGTTTCGCATTACCTAGGTGACTTTCAGATTTTGGATTCGGAAACTACGCTAGTTTCAGATTACGGTTATTTTAAAGTTAGGGGATATTTTCTTGAGGATTTCAGTGCGGTCCAATTTATTGGCTCGCATAATAGCATTGTTAATAGCCTGTTCCAAGTATTTTTCATTCAAAAGGGTCGTCGTCAGTTCTCGACAGTCTGAGTCAAAATTGGTCGGCTTTGTGCAAGTTTCCTAACAGGGTTCGCTTGACCACGATGTATTTTTGTCTTGCAGTGCCTGCCATAGGTACTTTAAAAATGCAAATACGACCGCGTATCTGTCGGTTTCTTATGTAGTGTAATTTGAAGCCTGCACTGGGAAGTAGTGACGATAACGTCCAGAAAGTTTACACTGTGTGGGTAGTAGGAATGAGAAAGAAAAATACTAGGATGTTCTAGGGTAAATGCCTCAATGAAGGTTAGTAGCTCCCTTTCATTGTGCTTCCATATCCTGAATATGTCGTGAATGTTCCTTTTGTATTACAATCCCTTTATATTTCAAGTGACAAGAAAGTTTATTTGGAGGCGCGCAAAAAAAGTGTTAGCGTAGTCAAGTCTGATTCTCGTTTCTGTTAACGTTGCGCTAATTTCCATGCAATGAATCCCGTCGAACTCGAAATTGATAAGTTCCACGACCAGATTGAAGAAAGTTTGAAGTGTAAAAAAAAAACAAATGTTTTGCTTTGTGCACTATTTGGAGCTTCACTGGTTATCCTTCTTCATGGAGTGAAAGGGCAGTGAATTTTTTAAAAGTACGCTAAAACTGGAGCTTTTGAAAGCGCCTATTGTAGACGCCTGACGCTCAGTTGGGGACGGTCCTACCATACGTACACGACATTCTTTTTCATCTCATGTAGTGGAGCTGCAACCTTCCAATTGTGGGGGTTTACTGCCAGAATTACTCATACCTAAAAAGGTTTGCTGCTCCTTGTTGTTTCTTTGCGTTTGAACTACATGTGGTTCAGCCTGTCCGGATCTAAGCTCAGCTTATCACATGTCACAAAATGACCATGATATCTAACAGTATCCTCCAAAAAAAGCCGCCCTTCTTGCGACTCGGCTTTAGGTTATTGTTTCCACATCGCTTCAGAACGCTTTCTAGGTTGTCATATTCCTCTTTTGTCACGAGCGACAAACGAATCTCGTTTATTACGACGCCGACGCGTTTGAGGCCCTCCTAGACCTTGTGCTTGGCACTCTAGAAACATTTGTGGGCAGAGGAAATTCAGAACGGCGGGCGTAGAAACCTGTAAGGGCTTTAAAGAGTACTTGTGGCTGAAGTTTGTAAAGATCCTGTCATCTAGCCCTATTCGGCAGAACCCTGACGCGGAGTCTGTCAAGGATAAGTGACAAAAACAAGCGGGAGAGAAAGCGATAATTTTTACATTAGCTATATGGCATGCTGTTCCCGCAGCAGATCTTTTTAATGTTCGTTCGGTTACGGGAAAATGCCAATCTATCAGTATTTTTCGCCTTTTTCTCAGTGTCTGGACACCTCGGTTGGCTTTTTCACATTTCGGATCACTTTCGGGGCTTCCATGCTACGGAGGTCCGCTTAAAGTTTCTCTTGTAGCGCTATCAAGATCGTAATTGACGGTCTAATCACTTTTCGAACTTCTGGCGTCATCTTCATGTGTTACGTAATCCCTTAGAGGTACCCAAGACCCTTAGACGCATCCTCGGAAGGTTTCGCACCTCTATAAAGATCTGCTTGCTATAAAGCCCCGAAATAGCGAAATGAAACAAGCGGTTCTGCTCACAAACCACTGAGAGTAACGGGAACGTCATCTTCGACAACGAAGAACCTATGTTCTGAGCAAGCCTCGGCTCCCTCGGCAACAAAGCGTATGCGTCAATTTGCCGTTTTCAAGTGGCCAAACAACGTGTTCAGCAAGTGGTCGCAACTGCCGTCTCCTTTTATAGTGATATTGTGCAGTTTGTTTCTCACTATCACCGAACAGTTGGCAAAGGTGACGTTTACAGAAACCTGGCGTACCATCTATTCTCACTGCCTCTGACCAGAAATTTCATTACTCGCTGGTTCGTGATACTCATGATATAGGTTGCTCATGGAAGTTTAAAAAAAAATATTATACACGGGCATTTTATAAACAGAACAAGTAAATAGAATCAAGGTTTTCGGCGAAGTAACCTTTCATGCGGATTTCTCAATAGCGTTTCAGAAGTTTCATATATCCAATTCATTTGTGCTTTCACACGATACCCTTACAAATGTCAAATATATTTTCATTATTTTTTCAAACGGAAATTTTAAAAACAAAGGGAAATTTCTACGTGTACACTCCTAATAAAGTTGATGTCAATTCAATTTTCCCGTGTTCTCATCGATCGCGCATCATCTGTTCCGATTTCCTGTTACCACAAGCCTCCCGTAGGAGCCAGTAATTTAATACAATAACTGACTAAACGTTATCCATTACACCCACAGAGATAAAGTCTTCCCATGGGTAAGTATTCGCCTGAGAACACAATCGTCGTCCCATTTGTTTCCGGGTAGCTCCACTAAAGCACGAGCTCCAACCATATCCCATAACCACGCGCCTTCGGCAGAAGCCCATGTGGGGACACCAGCCGAGATTTCTTGATTGTGTCATGATTGGCATCATGGCTGTGAATTGACATCATGGCGGTCTGAAACATTCTGGCAAAATGAATGCATCAAGATATGTTATACCAGTGTTTAGTTCTATTGGCTCAAATCACGCGGAGTACGGCGTTATGCTCTCCTCCCTCAGATCCTCTGTAGTTTGGGCGCCCACACATCCCCATCTCCTTCTTTTCCGTGAAATATTAAAGGAGCCATGAATGTCGGGTGCTACTGGAAGCCTGACATCCCAGTGAATAGGGGCTTTCATGTTAGGAGAAGCAAGAAGAGTGTGACCGGTAGGCGTTATGAGAGCCCGTTTAGCGGGCCGATGACGCGTTCTTCAATGAAATCCTCCACCGTATTGCAAATGCCGATTTTCTCGAGTGTGGCAGTGGTAGTGCGCTGCGAGATTCGTATCGCCGTTTTGGAGACCTTTGGGATGAGGCAGTTGACTTTATAGCGTTCGGTGCGTGAGGGCAAGAGATACGGGAGCGAGTAAGTGACAGGTCTTAGCACAAATGCCTGTGGTCAGATGTATGATGACAAAGGATACGCTCCATTTCTTTGAGCCTCTTGTTGCGGCCAGCAATCCTGCTTATGATGGCGATCGTCTTAGTCACCTGAGAAGTTAGCTGTGCTAAGTACTTAGTGTTTCCACAATTGCGCTGTATACAGAGGCCATGTATTTTCAGGACTGCCACTAGGAGATCACCCCTACCATCAATGCCGACCACCTCAATGGTGGGTGTCTGGGGTGGGTTGCTGGTTGAATTGGCGGGGAGGTTTAAAAGCTCAGATTTTTCAGGTAAGAATTCCAGCCCGGTTTTGCGAGCGGCGGTGGTAACGTACTCAGCTCCCTGTTGAAGAGCCTCCTCGATGTAAGCGTTGCAGCCACCGGTAGTCCACAGCGTAAGAATATCGTCGTATATGCTGTGGCCTAAGCGTAGGATCGCGCCGAGCTTACTGGGAAGGTGGATTATTGAAATGTAAATAGGAGCGGGGAAAATACTGGGCCTTGAGGCGTTCCAGTGGGTTGGAGATGGATATTGTCAGATTTCTGGTCGCCGAGCTGAATAACAGCCATGCGGTTCGAAAGGAAGTTGCGGATATAGTTGTACTTGCGGCTACCCGGATCCAAAGTGGCAACGTTACGCGAAATAGACTGGTGTAATACCTGATCAAAATCTTTCTGAAAATCAGGCGCCAAAATGGCTGAATTATCTACCTTAGAAGGAGCAGTGAAACGTGTTTTAATTGCAGGACTACATCTTGAGTTGACAGCCCTGCCCGGAAGCCGAACATGGTGTGCGGAAATTTCCCAGTCTGATTCGTGTGCCTCACAAGTCTTGCATGAACGACATACTGCAGAACTTTGCCCACACTAGAGGTAAGGGACACTGGTTGCAGGTACTCAAGTGCCAGGGGTTTGCGTGGTTTCGGGAGGACAGAAATTTTAGGGTGTTTCCATTCGGGTGGTAGGCTACCAGCCTCCTAGCAACGGTTGTAGTAAGCGGTCACAATTTAGGTTGAGGTATCGTCAAGGTTACGAAGCAGCTGGTTAGTGACGCCATCCATCACGGGTGCCGACCTTGGACAGATTTTGAGTAAGGCTGCACGAAACACGGTCATGGTAATTGCGCGATACATGATGGCATTCGCGGGTCCATGGTAGTTGGGAAGAGCCTCACAGGCCCCTTGAGTGAAGTATAGTTCTTTAATTCTAGCCATTTGTTGGCCGTTAGTAACTGGGAACTGTTGGATAATTTAAGTGAGTCGGTTTTTGCTGGCCTGCTTAGACATAGTGGAGTCAAGCATAGGCCTAAACATGGCCCATATGTGCCGTATGGTAAGGTTTCCACCGCGCGATTTGCTCCCTGTTTTCTACAAGCAGCGTCGGGAACAACGCCCACGAGCGTTTACAGAGAAATACCCCGTCCACCTCATTACGGTTTACGTGGACGCAGCTTGCTATCGACGGTAGGACGCATACGCTTTCGCACTAATCAACTATACCAGCACTCCTCCTCTGAACTTCCCCTCATCTTACCCGCTGAGGCGGAGTTGATGGCAATCGCCGTACCCTTACACACAGGCCACCCCCTACCAGTATCATTTCCGATTCAAAAACTGCCATTCGAAATTATGCCAGTGGCATGATCTCGCCCCTGGTGCTTGAAATTCTCCTCAAAAAATCCTCCTACCGAACCCATAGAGCTGATCGGTACTCCAGCCCACAGGGGCGTGAGGGGAAATAAGGCAGCACATAAGGCCACTAGGAAGCTCACCTTCCGGGCATGCCCTACCCGCGAACCCTTTCATGGAGACCCATCAGCTCGGCACAGTCTCTTAACGTTCTAAGACATCACGAAACATTACCGCCTCTCACGCCGCCAGCTCCCTCCCGCACACCCTGATTTCTCCAACAGGGAAGAACGGCTATGGCGACTGGTGCAAACCCATACCCTCCCCTGTTACTACTACCTGCACCGTATTTATTCTCCCATCTACCAGTCCTCCAAATGCCCCGCCATCGGAGCAGTGGAAACACTGGGCCATCTCCTTTGGAACTGTCCCCACGGCCCCTATGCCCCCTTTACCAGACGGTGGGCACTGGCCTGAGGAGCTGGGCATCTTAGACCTGTCTACCCAACGGGTGGTCATGGCGAGAGCTACTCCGGTTACCGGTACGCCGGTCACCACGCCTCCCTTAGGGGCCTCTAAAAGCTCAATAAAATGTTTGTCCTCCTCCTCCAGGGCCCATTTTCAAGGGATCGTCGAGGTGTGGCTTTGTAATACCATAAACACGTGTTTGCAATGAACACACTGTTTATTCATCATCTTTTTTCCCCTCATAGCGTTTTTTAAGCTTCGACGTTGTACAAGCGACCAGAGCTGGATGTTCGTCTTCCTGAATCGCGCACGGCTCGGCGCCGCAATAGTCCCTTGACCTTCCTTCGCGGCATACGCTTATCGATAGGGCGATGGCCTCCTCGCCTTCCTCTGCTTCTGCCACTACCTTTGTGTCTATGTTCAAGCTGTTTCACCCGAGATTAAGACATCTCTCCCCGGCCACCTATCTCTCCCTGCCATTGGGCCGCCCGTCCGTTCGGGGCGCTTGCTGAAGAGGAGGTGACTTGACCTCCAGCTTTTATGGTCAAAACTGGTCACCCCACGAAAACTGCCCCAGGTAGTGGTACTGTGGCATTCACTACAAAAAATTGTTTTACGCAATTCTAAGTGCGCATTTCTGTCGCAAAGTATATATTACACATTACCTGACTCTCACTAGCCATAAGAAATATTGTTTTTCTGTTAATAATTTTGCTAAAACCCACCTTGTGTCATTCCCAGCCATCGGTTAAAAATTGCCCATATCCTTTAAAAACTACGCCTCTCCTAACTTAAATTATTTACCGCAAATATTTGGTCAGCGAGAAGAAATATCAGTAAGGAATGCATGTTTAAGCAGTAATTGTTTATGGTGTTGTTTTGTATTTACTTGCCTAATAAAATGGTTCACCATTTTACGTACGGGAGGCATTACAATATTTCTCTGCTCCTGTTACAGTGCTATGGAAAGGACTATATGTGCTGCTACCCGTATGTTTGCAAATGGTATGCGCCGAAGAGGAGAACTATCTGTCAGTGGCCTGAAAATTACCGTATTTAAAAGCTGCAATAAATTCGCATGCAATAAACAATTACCACAGCATTAATCTTGGTTTTGAAATTTTGCATTCTAGCAACACTTAACACACTCATTTTACAGTAGTCTGAATGATAATTGCCGAACTTTTATCAAACCTATGAATGTAGACAAAAGTACAGCGAAACTATGTGCTCCAAGCAACTGCAGGTTGTTCCAGGGCTCACGGAAATACTGCTTTCCATACCGTTCTGGAAGCGTTGTCGCGTGCACTCGAGTGGTTCCTACGGTGAATGATTTTTTGTAAGCCTGTTCCTTATAAGCGCTCGTAGGTTTTCCCTGACAACACGTATTCATTGTCCCTGTAGCGCAAATAACCCAGATCCTTTGGTCGCCTTTAAAATTTGTGACAAAACTAAAGGGGCAGAATTATCAAACAGCGATAATTGCCGAGTTTAGGTGAATGTTAGGTCCAGCGGTATGTTTACAAAGCACTCCGAAATAGAATACAACGTGTGAGAGATGCTGCATACACCGCATAGTAGTGGTAATTTGCGATAGGGGTCAGAAAAAGCAGAGTTCCCGCTGTACAAGTATTGTACCGGCCTCCTGATAATTGGTGCTAACTGAAAGTGTGGAGCTCTACTATGAACGCTTGTCAGTATGCTTGGTTTTGGCTTCTTTTTATCTTCACCAGTTTTTGCTTTTTACCGCTCAACATAGAAGTAGAAGCTGTAAGTAGAAGCAGCAATTTCACAACGCTTGTTAGGGAGCTAGTTGGTTCATTATTCTTAGCTATATTTAGCACAAAGACGAAAGACGATGCACATGAAAGGTGACAGAAAAAGCGCTAAATGGTGTGCTACCTTAAATCTCAGTGCTTGTCCTGCCTTCTTTTTTGTGTATCGTCTTTGGGTTTTGCGCTAAACATATTCTAGTAGCTTTAGGCGCCCTCTAGATGCTCTCCACGTGCGATTGACTGTGCTCCGAGATGCGGAGCACCTCCTAAGAGCTTATCAATGCATTGTGAGGCTATTTCTCCAAATGAGGAACATAGCGGGGTTTAAAATTACTTTTGACAAAATGAAGATCCTTCAGAACGAGTCCTTACAATTGGAAAGTGCATTGATAATGCTTCTGCATGGTCGGTGCACAATTTCTATGCAACTATACCTTCTTATAATGATGTTAGGTGCTGTTGGTGCGCACATGCTACCTTCTTCCTGTACAGCACTGCAAATTCACCAACAGAAGACGCTGCTTTAGTACCATGTGTGACCACTTCGTTAAAAATGGGAATGTGATACTAGTGCTTAAAATGGTTGTTAGTGCCGTTCAGTGGGACTGGGATCTATCAGACTGGTGGCAGAATTGGGGGAGGTGATATGGAAAGCAACCTTGAGGCTGAATGTTTCATAACATATGATTTTTGAGTAAAACTGTATGGTGGCTTTCACAGGAATCGTGCACAATACAGCCGGATTCCCTTTTTCCTATTGGTGAACGAGCGGAAGCCTTACGTACAGCCCCAACATTATTTTCCGAGTTATGCCCCGTCCAGAGTCTTTAAGGAAGATATCCAGGCTCGGTCTGCTGCCAGCCAAGCCGGCAGAAGACGTTTGCGTGAACTGCGCGGCACCACAGACCCTGAGCACCCACGCATAGCCATGTAGGACTAGGTGTGGGTGCTCGGGGCCCCCATGTGCCGATGGAAACGGATGGTAGCCCACGAAGAGGTTAACGATGTGCAGCAGAGCACTGCAGGTGCCTACGATATTTTCGACAAACCAGCGCAAAACACCTGGGAAAGCTGAACATCGAATAACTGAAGACAGGGACTCTGGTTAAAAACTTCCAGCCCCTTTGAATGAGTAAAGAAATTTATTCTCCGGAGAATTTAAAATAAAGTTCACCGGGAGGCGTAATTTGTCACAGCTAGAAGGGGACACTGGAACGCCTTGCGGGGGAGGGGGCTGAAGGAGATGGCAGATTGATAGGGAGAAGATAAACAGGAGAGATGGTATGTTTGCGTTTAGGCATCGTAGAAAATTATGTTTCTGTAATAAGTATTATTCAGGTAATCATTTTCATGTCTTCAAATCTTGTTACCCATTCAGAGCAGGAGAAATTAGAGAGCATTTCGATGATGTCTCCGAACAACGTCGCCTTTTTGTCTTCTGCACTGCCGGGATTTTGTTGGTCATCGCAGTTTTGTGTCACTCCCTACAGCTAATGAGTTTATGATCAACACCTCTAAACCTTGTCATCCTTTAACCTTTAATATCCTAAGGAGACGTTCAGTGCTTTGTGGTGCATGTGCTGTTACATCTTTGTGTGGGTTTAACCAATTAGAGTGCAACCCCGTTCACATGTTTTTCACCGGTCGGCGAAAAGAAAACATAACAACCAGGAAAACGCAGCATTGAAGAAACCTTCGAAAATGAAGCAAAACAGCGTAGCTTTGACTTGCCACCATGTATTTGCAACTTTCGCTTTTGAACCTTAAAAAACCCGAGAATGTTGGATTATCGCTCTACGCGATCGCTGGAAAACACCATTCGTGTCAATGCAAGGTCCCTACCAGTGCCGTCTCTGTTCCGCGCTTCCTGCTGGTCTAGTGCGTTTAGTAAGTCAAGCTTTTCCTGAATTCGCCAGGCCATCAGGGCACGACAAAGTTCCGGGTTGCATGTTCAGCGGTGTTCTCAAAGCTTTAGGTGCACGATGATGACGAGAGCGCGTGCTACTCTTGCGGTGGTTCTTTATAGCAAACACACACTTCCGGCATTCCGAATGAAGCTTCCCCTCTAAACGTAGTGATGATGGTGGTAGCATATAGTAACACATGACCATCTAGTGGTAACGAATCGCACCCGAGTGCGGCTTCATGCAGTCCGTTTCCTAGCGAAGCCTGTGCAAGGCTCGTGCAATGTCGAAATGGTGCTCTCCGCATGTGGCCGAGCGGCTTTGAAGTGATTGCGACGCATCATCCGGCAGCGTACTCTGAGTCACAACGTAACAGTGAGGATTTTAATAAATGGGACTCGACGTGAGATGCGCCAGAAATAGACAAAAGAACGTACCAGCCGGAAAAACGGAGCACTGAGGAACGTAAGAGCGGTTGTACTGTATAGGGTGGCTAGAACGCCCACTTACAAAAGGGCAGCTCCCAAAACGGAGAAATAAAAAGGCCTATACATGTTTATAAGCATTTATTTTGTTGAGTATTGTGATCTGTGAGCTCACCAGTTTCGTTTTCTTTTTTCACGCGGATATAGCTGCGCTAACTTCACATCGGGGAGATCTTTTGGATCTGTCGGATTTTTTTATCACTGGCTGCGGCTACCTAAATTTATACAATGAGAACTATTTGTTGATTAGCAATATCGGCAGCCTAGTGCAACGAACTTACAGCTGAAAGTATTTCACCTAGAAAAGGAGAATTGGGGTCGGTCACAGCGCTGGCCACCTGTCCTTGTTTCCTTTCGTAGCCTTTTGTTTCGCTCAAGAACAAAGCATTAGTCCCAACAAGAAGCACAGCTTTTGTCCACACACCTCGCACAATACAAAAAATGGTAAAGAAGCGATGATTTGATTTTTAGTGCAACGTGGACACAGCGGACCTAGCTGAAGGAATACAGCAGTCACCTCTTTTAAAGTTACCTTTCATCTGTAGTAAGCATTTTTCTTGTTATAATGTCATTGATATCCACTGGTAAATTTCTTAAGACAATTTCTTCAAAACAGAACACGTAAATTTTTTCCGAGGAAATCTTGTGTTGGTTCATCAGTGCTGGGGCTCAAGAATGAACTACCCTGTGTTAACGCTTTATGTTTCCTAATTTTTTTCTCAGACTTGTCTGGCTTGAAGTAGTGACATTTCAATTTACATGTAGACCGCTTTAAAGTTTAAATAAAACTGGTTAAGAACCTGAAATACAATAGACCCATATCTTTGTTTATGGAGTTTACGTTTGCTTGACGCGTGCAACGACCATTGCCGTTCTCTGCGGAACTGCATTACCAAGGGACGTCGTACATGTGCTTGCTGTTCAATAATGTAACATCAAGAAAAAATTCAGAGCTGTCAAACGGCGAAGATTAGCTCCCTGGATCACATTGTTCGCCTTCGAAAACGCTTCCCTAGCCGGCGGCTGTGGTGCACTTATACTACCACGGGACGCCTGCTCACACGGAAGAGCAGCGTGCCCTCTTTAGGTGTTGCACTCTTCCAGTCACTGACTGGGAATCAAGTATACTCGAAAAAGGCCTCACAATTTATGCTGAATCCACATCAGACAACCGCATCTGGCGCAACTCTGTTAATAAACAAGATAAACCGACAGGTAAACAATGGGAACATGAGGCTTATATAAACCGCACGTTACTGTTGTGTGCGAAATCTGATTTGCTGAGAAATGTTTCAGGCAGTTTTACAATGAACACCTTTCATGTCACCCCAGTTTCTTGTAGAAGACAGTGCTCCTACCAAAAGTTTGTCCATCTTTACTTTTAAAAACAGCAATGCTCTTAAACAACTGATTTATTTTTTTTATTTATTTATTTATTTATTTATTTATTTATTTATTTATTTATTTATTTATTTATTTATTTATTTATTTATTTATTGATTGATTGATTGATTGATTGATTGATTGATTGATTGATTGATTGATTGATTGAATGATTGAATGATTGATTGATTGATTGATTGATTGATTGATTGATTGATTGATTGATTGATTGATTGATTGATTGATTGATTGATTGATTGATTGATTGATTGGTTGATTGATTGATTGATTGTAGGGTTTAACGCGCCGCGCAACGCAGGCGAAGAGGCGCTCCGTAGTGGAGGGCTCGGGATTATATTTGACCACCTGGGGATCTCTAACGTGCGCCGAAATCTTGTACCCACGGCCATTTTTGCTTTTCGCCTCCATCAGAAAAGCGGGCGCCGTGGCCGGGAACCTAATGCTTTTAAGCAAGCTATAAGGTGTCTTAAAACAATGATTCATTATCCACAAACTGAACACACAACCTTCTTTTGTATCAGGGTTGCAATTGCCTTTGGGACTAAAAAACAACCTAACCCACCAACCCAACCCAGGAAACGTAATCAGTGGGCCTTGCAATTTTTGAGAAACCTAATCCAAAGGCAGGAACGAAGCAAAAGAGAAAGGAAAACTGAAAAAAAAATCGCATAGGGTTCGCTCCTGGTGCAAGCCTGGAGAAACTGCAGAGCTGGCGACCACTCTCCCTTCTTCACAGACACGGCTGTTGCATCATCATCAGCACCAGCAGCCCACTAGGCCAACTAGCGTATAAGCGTTTCATAGTCGGCACAGCAAAGTGAGGCGTGGCGTCCTCTAGGGGCATGTTTGACTCTTTGTCCACGTGCATGTGGCCCTCAATTTATTCGCGCAGAAGAGCTTGGTCTCGTAGTGTAGTAGTTCCGGTCCTTGGGAGCGAATATGCTAACCCGGGTTCAAATCTCGTTACCGCTTTTTTTTGCATTTTTAGGTCCTTGTCATATTTGAATATTAACACTTGTTATCACGCATAGAATCTATTTGTGACATATTCATGCCTTATAAATGGGATTTTGGGCATTTTCGTTCCCTATTTGTCAGTATCAGCTACTGCTTCTTGTACGTTCTTGCGGTTTTTCCCCTTTGAGGTGGTTTCGGCTATTTCTGTTGAATATTTTTATACGTTTTGGTTCTCCACCATTGCAGGTTCGTTTGGGCTGTTATTTATTTCATTTGGAGTGCTCTTGTATGCTTTAGGTACGTTTATGCTGTTATATAACCCCCTCGAGCAAGCTGAGGTGATGGTTGACTGTACCGTCTAGAAAACGCATATTCGCGGCTCACTGTAGGACGAAGGCCTGTCCCATCGACGTCCATCTGCTTTTGTCTCACGCCGCTCGAGTCTACTCCTTGCTTCCAGATTTCGGCCCAGATTTCGTTCCTATTCTGTACCTGCGTCGCGTAATTTACCTTCCTTTTTTCTAGACCTGTCTCTCGGTGGTACCATGCAACTCCACAGATTGTCTTTTCGCCTAACTATGGTGCCCGTTGCATTTCATTTTCGTTATTTGAACTATAATATTTTATACTATAGTTTGTTGTAGAATCCAGGAAGCTCAATTCCTGTCTATAAAGGCTACTAGGCGGAACCTCCGGCAAGGTCGTTCCGTTGATGCAAAAAGCAATCCGCCGGGCAGAAAGCAACGCCTTCCGGCAGAAAATTGCTTGGCGTTAGAACTTTGCGAACTTCAAATTTGACAGTCCGACAAGAAGGACGCAATCCGCCAGCTATCCTTCGATGCCCTGATTGGCTCCTACCAGCCTCCTCCTGGCGAATGAGGACTATCAGAAAGTATCAGGCTAAGAACATGGCGGTGTAGGCGGGCGATGAGACGGTGCCGGAGGGCCTATATTTATTTACATTTGCGTTGTGGCTATAGCATGGGCCCGAGAATCAGGCAGCGCCCGTTCAGTGCCGCCGAGAAGCACGCAGGCCATGAAGTTCTGTCTGCGTTATCGTCTGCATTACTGGTGATGATTGGCACAGGCGATGACGATGATGATGCCGCTACAGGGCTTCCCCCTAGCGCGCATTGCGTGATGAAAATATAGGGCACTCTGAAAGCGCGCGAAGAATATATGGTTGGAGAAATGGATGATGTGCACGTAAAACGTATGAATCAAAGAGGCGGATGCGGTGTAGCACTATGTACAAATGTGTGTCCATGGTCACAAAACGTTCGGTGGGCCGTACAAGGTCAAACTGTAGTGATCGAAAGGGGGACCGTCTAGGTCAGCTTTGAGGGAGCGTCCGGGGCAGCTAGTAGTTTCGGGTGGCCTGCACTGGGAGTTTTTTTGTGCTCGCTGGTGGAAACAAGCTAGAAGAACTGCAGGAGCATATAAACATAATTTCAAGTGAGGTAGAGCACTTTCTAAGCACGGCCGACTCATTGTGTCGCGTTGCTTGCATAGGCCGCGTGGGTGCGCCTATTCCCCAGACCGTAATGGCAAAGCTAGTGGGGGCATTGCGACCCCACCATAGCCCTGCCTGTGATACACGCCGCGAGAGGGGTTGTTGGTGCGTGCTGTCGACGGTCAGAAGCTTTTCTTCGGCGAGCATTCTTTGCACCTGGTGCAGCGCGAAGCACCCGCGGACGCGCTCGGGATGGAAAGTTGACGTGTCGCGTTTGCTGTCTCATGGGGCGAGCCGTGATCAGCCCCTGAAGTGCACGCGGCAGCCCACCAGCTGCGGCGGTTCGCTGATAATGGCGAGCACAGGTCAGCCGAACGTGTGGCGCTTGTTTTTCAAACCGAACTGTAATCTGCGCTACCGCCGGATGGTGACTGTTGGATACCATGATGAGCGTATGCCCGGAGGCCTTCTGCAATCACTGAGGTGCGCTTCACTTGGCCTCTAACTGAGGGGTGGTGACAGGAGACGAAGGTATATAGCGTGACGACTTCAATAAAGTGGCCGCTGCAACTACCTCGCAGCTGGTGGAAATGCGTGGGACAAGAGCGTCTTGCACTGGCACCTCAAGACATTTGTCCGAGCATGGTGCGCTAGGTGCCAAAGTGGCGCACATGTCCTAGAGATACGTTTTCACGAAAGGTGGTAAATGCGGTTGCCTCAAGCGCCACCTTGATGGTTCATCATCATCATCATCATCATCACCAGCCTATCTACGCCCACTGCAGGGCAAAGGCCTCTCCCATTATTCTCCAATTACCTCGGTCCTGTGCCAACAGTGACCAATTTATCCCCGCAAACTTCTTGATCTCATCTGCCCATCTAAGTTTCTGCCGCCCCCTGCAACACTTGCCTTCACTAGGGATCGACTCTGTTACCCTTAATGACCAGCGGTTATCTTGCCTTCGCATTCCATGCCCTGCCCACGTCCATTTCTTTTTCTTAATCTCTACTAATATGTCTTTAACACCAGTTTACTCCCTGACCCACTCCGCTCTCTTCTTGTCCCTTAAAGTTGCACCTATCATTTTCCGCTCCATTGCCCGCTGAGTCGTTCTCAATTTAAGTTGAACCCTCTTAGTGAGCCTCTAAGTTTCTGCCCCGTAGGTGAGTACCGGTAAAATGGAGCTGTCATACACTTTCTTCTTCAGCGACAATGGTAGGCTGCTTTTCATTATCTGAGAATGTCTGCCATATGCACCACCCCATTCTGATCCTTCTAATTATCTCTGCCTCATGGTTGGGATCTGGGGTCACAACTTGGCCTAAGTAGATATATTCGCTTACCAATTCCACTGCCTCGCCACCTATCTCAAACTGCTGTGCTGGCCCTAGGTTATTGATCATTACTTTATTTCCCTGCATATTATTTTCAGGCCCACGGTTCTACTCTGTTCGCCCAGTGCGGAAAGCATGCTTTGCAATTCGTTCCCCGAGTTACTTAGCAAGGCAACGTCATCAGCAAATCTGAGGTTACTGAGGTATTTTCCATTAACCCTTACTCCCACCTGTTCCCAATCCAACGTTCTGAATACTTCTTGTAAGCATGCTGTGAATAACATTGGAGAGATTGTGTCTCCTTGTCTGACACCCTTCCTTATAGGTATTTTACTGGTCTCCCTATGGAGGATGATGGTAGCTGTAGACCCATTGTCGATATTCTCTAGTATTCTTACATAAAGCTCATCTACCCCCTGGTTCCTCAATGCCTGAATGACTGCTAGGGTTTCAACCGAGTGAAATGCTTTCTCATAATCTATGAAGGCTATATATAGGGGTTCAGTATACTCAGCGCACTTCTCTATCACCTGATTGATCGTGTGAATATGGTAATTGTTGAATAACCTTTACGGAACCCTGCTTGTTCTTTAGGTTGACTGAAATCTAAGGTTGCAGAGATTCGGTTAGCGATTACCTTGCTAAATACCTTGTAGACGACTGACATTAAGCTGATCGGCCTGTAATTTGTTAAGTCCTTCATGTCGCCTTTCTGATGGATTAGGCTGATGTTCGCGTTCTTCCAAGATTCCGGTACCATTGCGGTCATTAGGCATTATCTCTACACGTTTGCCAGTTTTTCAAGTACAATTTTTCAGCCATCCTTCAAGAGGTCTGCTGTTATCTCATCCTCACCAGATGCTTTGCCCGCTTTCATTTCTTTCAAAGCCTTCCTTACTTCTTCGGTCGTTACTGGTGGGATGTCTATCTCCTCTGAACTACTGTCTCGTTCGGCATTATCCTGTATGTCCCGGCAACTGTACAGATCTCTATAGAACTCCTCGGCCACTGTGACTATTTTACCCTTATTTGTGATGACATTGCCTTGCTTATCCTTAAGTGCATACATCTGATTTTTCCCCACGCCAAGACGTCTCTTCACTGCTTTCAGGCTACCTCCGTTCTTTACAGCGTATTCCTCTCCATATTATACTTCCGTATGTCAGCTGTCTTACGCTTATATATTAACTTCGAAAGCTCGGCTAGTTCTATTCTGTCAGCTGCGGTAGAGATTCTCATGGTTTGCCGTTTCCTGATAAGATCTTTCGTCTCTTGTGAAAGTTTACCAGTATCCTGTCTTGCCATAGTGCCCCCGACTTCTACTGCACACTCCGTTATATTGCGTGTAAGGTTGTCGCTGGCTTGCTGCGTCGTAGGCTCGGCTTCCTTGTTAAGGGCGGAATATCGGTTCTGCAGCGTGATCTTGAATTCTTCTACTTTACGTCTTACTGTTAGCTCATTTATCGGCTTCTTACGTACTAGATTGCTACGGTTCCTCCTCAAATCTAGCCTAATTCGAGATCTTACCATACGGTGGTCACTACACCTTACCGTTCGAGCACTTCTACATCCTGCACGACGCCAGGGTTACCGCATAATATTGTCACGAAGACAAGGACGATGCAGTTGTGTTGAATGAGAAACACGTTTATTGGAGCGAACTTGTGCTCCCCTAACAACTCAAAAGAATACAGAGGCGGCGAAGCAGCGGTCAACAAAGTGACTTGCACAGGCGAGTGTCGTCGAATCGAATGCCCCGGCATCCGCACTGCAGGCTTTTTATCTTTTGGCGAAGTGGTTCTCGAAACGTCGATTCGCATCGAGAACATAGTAGATCCAAGAATATTATTCTGGGCTGTTCACGTTAGATCGGAATGCTCTCCCTATCACAACAGATAACACATGCGGCACAGAAAGAAAGAATGGAACACGCGCTTTCCTTGGCGCAGAGATAACACAGACCGGCGCAGCCGGGCGGTAAAAGCAAAACACAAATAAACAAACCCAATGTATGGTTCGCGGCATTACCCCCCCCCTCTAAGAGTGCATCGACCAGATGCTAACATAAGCGACAGTCCGAACAAATGAAAATAAAAGTTCGTCATTGTCCCCAGAAAGGTTTTAAGCGAACCACGTGGACGACTTCAGGCCGCGTGCGTCGTCGTGATGTGCCGCAGTCACCATCGGGGATCACTTCGTAGGTAAGTTGGCCAACACGTCGTAGAATCTGGTAGGGTCCGAAATACCGTCGCAGGAGCTTCTCACTGAGTCCGCGTCGTCGGATGGGAGTCCAAACCCACACACGATCCCCTGGTTGGTACTCGGCGTCTCGGCGTCGGAGGTTGTAGCGGCCCGCATCCACCAGCTGCTGGTCCGTTATACGAACTCGAGCGAGCTGGCGGGCCTCCTCTGCACGTTGAAGATATCCGTGGACGTCGGCGTTGAGGTCGTCGTCTTCTACGTGCGGAAGCATGGCGTCGAGCATCGTAGTCGGCCTTCTACCGTAGACAAGCTCGAACGGCGTCAGCTGTGTCGTCTCCTGGATAGCCGTGTTGTACGCAAACGTGACATACGGGAACACTTCGTCCCAAGTCTTATGTTCAACGTCAACTTACATTGACAGCATATCTGCGATTGTCTTGTTCAGACGTTCTGTTAGTCCGTTCGTTTGGGGGTGGTACGCCGTCGTTCTTCGGTGATCCGCGTTGCTGTGGCGTAATACTCCTTGCATCAGCTCCACAGTAAATGCCGTTCCGCGGTCTGTGATTAGGACTTCCGGGGCTCCATGTCGCAGCACAACTTGGCGTGTTTCTCATTCAACGCAACTGCATCGTCCTTGTCTTCGTGACATCTGGTGAAGGTGCGGGGTACGCACCCTTCATACCCAGCACTCCACCAGATGTCACGAAGACAAGGTTCGTGACAAGGTTCTGTACGGTGCAAAATTTCATCATATTCACTGGCAACCCCATCTAAGATAAATACAGATGCGGTCGTTAAGAGCTTTCAAACAATTGAAGTTTACTGCGCCGCATACGACATCCACAAACCTCTTCATTTCCAAAGACTGGCTGCACATCGCTCTTCGTGCAATATGCAGTGAACCTCGGCAAATTGATTAGCGAAGCTCAGTGCCGCAGCTGAAATCGACCAATAAGCCCGTTGTTGCATCCCACCACAGATGGAACACCATCTGCTGCCAAGAAAAACAACGTTTCAGGTGGTAGTCTGTTGTGTTCGACCAATCTTTTAACAACAGAAAGAATACCTGCCCCTGTAGTCATACCTGTCATTGTTCGGGAGTTCTTCAGTGACGTTCAGTTTTTTGTCTATACCCCTTACCGTATTGTACGTGCTCTCAAATTTCAGTGCTTCCGTCAGCACTTCCGTCAGAATGCTCCAATTTCGGGGAAGCGGTTGACTCAACCTTTTTGGATGTTTTTCCTAATCACGGTGATTATCTGGGCGACTGTTTGGGGAGAGCAATATTTTCTCAACTGTCTTTTTTATGCTGCGACACGTAGCATAAGCGGTTCTTAGTGGGCACTCTTTCACACACATGTCTTCAGTGAAGGCCTTGGATGATCTGGCGATAAGCTCAGAAATTACAAAGCGTTTCCTTACTGCGTCGACGCTTGCTTTGGCCGCCTTTATGGAGAGGTTTTGCTGCTTCGGCAGCATGACTTTCTGCTGAGGCATGATGTGCTTGGAAACTTCCGAACTTGCCAGTAAGACTACTTCTCGCGATGACAAGACATGAAGTGTTGTCGAACATTGTATTCATTTGCGGTAGCACAAGTCTGGTGGCAGACTAGCACAACACCTTATTTCGGAATTGTGTGAAAAAGTAACATGGTTCCCATGGCTCCTGAAGCCACACCTTCTCGTCTTTCATTTTGCGTTTTTCATATCTCTTGGACAACGCCAATGCTGCACGCTAGAGTTCCAAAGCATACAGTTTCGTTGGTTGGAAATAGTCAAAAAAAATTTAAAAAGACACCAAGTGCCATGTCATAATTACGGAGGCAACAGGCACGTAGGAGCACACTTTTGTAAGAGCGCTCTGTCATGATTGGTTCATGGTGTCCCTACCTTGCACAGTGCTGTCAAAATCTTGGACGTTTTAGGATATATAGGGACCTAGTTTTGTGTGTCAATTTAGCGCCCCACACATAGATATGGGGCATTTGGTGGCTGGAAGTGTAGTTTCGAAATGCAATGTTCAGTCTTTTCGTCAGCAGCGTGGTATCCCTCCCTCAGAGGAGATACGTAACGCTTTGAAACGTCCCTAAACGCACATGGACACGTGTTGGCGCCAAACCCCTGAGTTTGACGCATGGCTCCGCCATTTTCGCAACATGGGCAGTGAAATAAAGGTATTTGACTCAAAACCAAAGAGAAAAACAAATGTCCTCACACACCGCAAAAGGCACTACAACTTTTGCACTTTTTTCAGGAGCATTGAAAAGTCCTGTCCACGCGTCGTCTTCTCATTATTTATGTGCACTCCTGTTCGAAAGGTCACAAAGCGCGTTGGGAGTTCTTTCCCGTGCGCCGTGATCGCACAACCTTGTGCGCACAGTAGTCTCAAATTCACAGGTGGCAGTTGCTTGCAAACATTGTGCACCTCAGCTGAGTGGCCTCCAAAAAAAGAGAATAGCCACGCGTTTTTAAGCAGTCTCTCATCGCTGTCCTTGCCTACACGAGCAGAGGCGTCCTCACGCATTAGCTTTAAAAAAATGAAGGAAGCTCACAGTATCGCGTAAGACTTGAAGGTCGAGAAACTGTACGCAACCTTCACGGCCACCAGGAAGATTTTAGTCCACTATTTCCACAACGACCTTTACTCTGTCATTTTTGCTATAAGTGTTAGCTTCCCTCGTTTTTTACTTCAGTGATAATCATTGGACATCACCTTGGACGGGCGTACGCAATGACGTGGTTTTCTGTTTCCGAATTAGTATTGCCACAATTACGGCGAATGCTGGAGTTTTTCTTGTTCCAGGCAAGTGTTTCCACGATAACGATTAAAACTAAAGTTTTTTTGGTGGCCAATCTCGGTCATCGCCCTAAGTTGGTATGCTTTTGTTGAGGAACCGGCGCCGGGGACGCTGGACGGTCGCCTCAACGCAAGCACACACCAGGACTCGGTATTTCTTGCTTTTTTATATGCCGCATGATCGCCGCAAGCTTGGCCAATCTCCCTAAGTGGGTATGTATGGCTTCACGAACGTGCACAGGGGACGCTGCGCGGTCGTCGGGAGGCATGCACACAAAAGCGTTGGACATGTTCTCGGTTTTGTTGCCCCCGGGTGGTCGCCGCGAGGCCGGAGATCACGTGCGTGCGCTCGGCAATTTTTCGGTACTTTTAACTGCGGACAATAAAATTACCACTTCTTCAACAGCTTCGATGTTATTAAGAAAACAAAATTGAAAGCAGGCACTCATGAATGGGCGCCGGCGCAATCGAAAGGTCCACGGGTCCTGTGTTCTCAATCTAGACCTCTGCTTTAAATTATGATTGTCACACGTCACGTGAAGGGTTACCTGCGTCGAGAAAAACCCACTAATTGCTGTGGCTAGAATTCTTACCTTCAGTAGACCGATTCGTGGCACTCTAGAGGACTCGTGGAGGCAGCGTTAATGAGTTGTCAAAGTGTGAAAATATCGGTGTCGCTCCCGTGACGTCCGAGGGTTCTATCCCCTGGTAAAATGCACACGTGTAGTAAAACAAGAGTAGTTAAAACATATACAAATTGATGATACAATGTACCATGCTGGCTCGGTCAACTTGTCGTTGAGAAGGCGTAGTCTTATACCAGTGCAAACTCCCATCTTCCGTTTTCTGAGTTCTAACAGTAAGCATGGCTAAACACTTTTTCCTGTTTTTACGAAACATACTTTTGCCAAAGTAGCTCTGGTGAGATGGATCAAATGCTGAACTTACGTAATTTTTTTTTGTCTGGAAGATAGCAACGAAAGATGGCTCTAAGTACGTTTCAAAATTATGACAGGGAGAGGAAATAGGGGCGTAGCCAATGAATAATTGCATCATTCACTGGTTTCGCCATTCTGTCGCTTTTATGTTAATTATGCCGCCGTATTTTTTGTTCCCAGAGTTTAATCTAATAAAATTTAGGCCTGTGCGGGTTCACACCCTTAGTCCAATTTTAGCGAGTTGTTCCCTCATCCAGTAAGAATACCACGAAACAATTTCGCCCTAATCAAGCCAATTACAATGCTGTTTGAGTATGGGTTCTAAGGAATTTATTGTACTAGCGAACATTAGGACAGGCACACAGTAAAGGCAAGACGAAACGCATGCTAGAAGACGAAACACACGCTTTCTAGCGTGTGTTTCGTCTTTTCTATAGCTGTGTGCCTTAGATTTCGCTAGTACGATGAGCTCCTTAGTATACAGTAACCAACTCGCCCAACTTAGCGCTTTAGTTGAGCATGTGCAAAGTATTTTGTCTTTCCGGCGTTGATTGTGGGTAAGAGGAATTGAAAGAGGTCGACCGACATGTTGGAAGCAGGAAGAAGAGCCAGAGGAAGAAGAGAGTGTGAAAGGACATAACCGGACTGTTGGTTGTTTTCTTCCAGAACACCACCTTTTTAAAGGAAACGTTACATTTGGCGCAGCCGATCATTCCGGGCAATGTGGGTGTCGATCAAGCTGACCCAGCGCGCTCATTCTAAGCAGCACAAAGTGCAAAGCCCAAGCATGCCAAATCATAATGGCCAATGTGTCCGAGCTTGGCAATACCTCGGTCACAATCGTTGGCTGGTGTTTGGGAAAGGTGACAAGCCAACAATGTCAAGCTCTGGAAGGCCAGTTTTGGACAACGCTTTGCAATATATGTTGACACGATAATGGCTACGGGTGGACCCCACGCTATTTTTATGCACATTTCTGAGTTTGTAGCCAGTCGTTATGGCCAATGCCCATTCTATCAGTTGCCCCGCAGCCCGATTTCAGCTTTATACATACCATTATATTGAAAACCATCTAGTGCGCACTCGTAAAATATTTTCCTGTACAATGGCATGTATAAAAGTGAACTTGAACCGCGACGCGCTATAAAGAATCAGCATGCACTTTGCAAAGCAATTACGTGACTTGCCAAAAACAATTACACAACACACCTGTCCTCTTTGCGTAATTTTTTTTTATTTGCACTTCAAACTTACAACGATAAACCTCACTTAACACAAGCAAGAATACTAAATAAGTTTGGTAAAAACAGACATGAAAGGAAACACAAACACAAATGCACACTGCTTACTTATAACAGCGCCTAGCACTATCCTTAACACATGCACGTGTTAAAATATTCCGCCTAACCTTACGGCTTGTTAACACTCGCAATGCAACTTCAAACGTACTCCACTATTTATTTCGCAACACTGCGTTTTATGGCAGCAGTTACTTGGCTCGCTGTTGAGAAAACAGTCGGTGATTTCACCGAAAATGGGCTTCACACTCATTGCATTCGCACAACGTAATATCGAAAATGTTCAATAGGCAAAGCAACAGGCCAGAAGTTTCCTTAAATTTTGCGGTGGCTACTCTAGTCACATAAACAATTAATCGAGACAGAAATGTCGTGTCGTCAACGTTTTATTTGCGTAAGCTTTGTTTTGTAACAACCGAGGATCAGAGACTACGAGAGAGAGACAGAGAGAGAGAGTAAACGTTAAATATACTGTCACGAAGCCAAGGACGACGCAGTTGTCTTGAAGGAGAAACAAGTTTATTGGAGCGAACTTGTGCTCCCCTAACAACTCAAAAGAATACATAGGTGGCGAAGCAGCGGTCAACAAAGTGACTTGCGTCGCCGAGCGTCGCAGAATCGAAATCCGCGGCGTCTGCTGTGCAGGCTTTTATCTTTCGGCGCGAGAGTTTCTGGAACCGTCGATTCACATCCAGAACACTGCAGATCACAGAAGCTAACTCTGGGCTAGCGGCGTCAGGACGAAACACTCTGCCTATGCAAATGAGATAGCCCGTTCGGCATAAAAATAAAGAATGGAACACGCGCTTCGCATGGGACACAGATATCAGATCCGGCCGCGGCCGGGCATAAAAACAAACACTAAATAAACAATCCCGTATATGGTTCGTGGCGTTACCCCCCCTCTAAGAGTGCATCGACCCGATGCTAAAATAAAACGACAGTCGGAACAAATAGCAACAACAAAACAACAAAAAAAGTTCGTCATCATCCGTAGAAAGGTTTTAAGCGAACCACGTGGACGACTTCAGGCCGCGTACGTTGTCGTGATGTGCCGGAGTCACCATCGGGGATCACTTCGTAGGTAAGTTGGCCAACACGTCGTAGAATCTGGTAGGGTCCGAAATACCGTCGCAGGAGCTTCTCACTGAGTCCGCGTCGTCGGATGTGAGCCCAAACCCACACACGATCCCCTGGTTGGTACTCGGCGTCTCGGCGTCGGAGGTTGTAGCGGCCCGCATCCACCAGCTGCTGGTCCGTTATACGAACTGGAGCGAGCTGGCGGGCCTCCTCCGCACGTTGAAGGTATCCTTGGACGTCGGCGTTGAGGTCGTCGTCTTCTACATGCGGAAGCATGACGTCGAGCATCGTAGTCGGCCGTCTTCCGAAGACAAGCTCGAAAGGTGTCATCTGCGTAGTTTTCTGCGTCGCTGTATTGTACGCAAACGTGACATACGGGAGCACTTCGTCCCAAGTCTTATGTTCAACTTCGACGTACATGGACAGCATATCCGCAATCGTCTTGTTCAGACGTTCCGTTAGTCCGTTCATTTGGGGGTGGTACCGCGTCGTTCTTCGGTGATCCGTGTTGCTGTAGCGTAAGATTCCTTGCATCAGCTCCGCGGTCAAGGCCGTTCCGCCATCCGTGATTGGGACTTCAGGGGCTCCATGTCACAGCACAACTTGGTTTAAAAAGAACTCGGTGACTTCTTTTGCAGTCCCCCTCGGAAGAGCGGCGGTCTCTGCGTAGCGCGTCATGTAGTCTGTCGCTATGACAATCCACTTGTTCTCTGATTGTGACGTAGGGAACAGGCCTAGAAGGTCCATTCCAACCTGTTGAAAGGGCCTCGACGGGACGGCGATCAGTTGCAGAAATCCGGCGGGTCTTGTCGGCGGCGTTTTTGATCGCTGGCTCTCACGGCAACTCTTAACGTAGTGGGTGACGTCGGATGTAAGGCGGGGCCAGAAGTACTTCGCCCTAATTTTTGCAATAGTGCGAGCTGTGCCGAGATGTCCGGAAGACGGGTCGTCGTGGGACGCTTCCAAAATTTCTTCACAAAGGTCTGAGGGGATGACAAGTAGATAATTCTTTCCCGTTCCGGGGCTGAAATTCTTCTTCACGAGGACAGAGTTTTTTAGGCTAAATGCTGGTAAGAACCGCTTAAACGTTCTAGGCAGGGCGACGTTTCGTCCTTCAAGGTAGTCGATGATTACGCGCAAGTCGGGGTCGACACGCTCCTGGGCGGCTCTATCGCTCTCCGTAACAACCCCGCAGAACGCGCTGTCTTCATCGGAGTCTTGTGGTGGTGGGTCGACAGGGGCGCGGACAGGCAGTCGGCGTCGAAGTGTTTCCTGCCGGATTTGTAGACGATTGTAATGTCAAACTCTTGCAGGCGCAAACTCCACCGCCCAAGACGGCCACAGGGGTCCTTCAAATTGGGTAATCAACAGAGTGCATGGTGGTCTGTCACAACCTTGAACGGTCTACCATACACCTATGGGCGAAATTTTGAAATGGCCCATATGATTGCCAGGCACTCTTTTTCGGAGGCAGAGTAGTTTTTCTCCTCTTTCGACAGACCACGGCTTGCATAGGCGATTACCTTTCCGCACCCGCTTTGCTTTTGGAATAGGATGGCCCCCAAATATAAATCGCTGGCGTCCGTGTGCATTTCCGTTTCGGCGTTTTCGTCGAAATGAGCGAGAACGGGCGGGTATTGCAGGCGTTGTTTCAGCTCGCAGAATGCTTTTTCTTGAGCGTTTTCACAGGCGAAAGGGGTGCTATCTTTTGTCAGGCGCGTGAGTGGCTCTGCGATGCGTGCAAAGCTTGCGACGAAGCGCCGGTAGTATGCGCACAGTCCGAGAAATCTTCGCACACTCTTTTTGTCTTTCGGTCTTGGGAAGTTCGCTATGGCTGATGTTTTCGCTGGGTCAGGCAGGACTCCCGCGGCGTTGACGACGTGTCCCAAAAACTTGAGTTCCTTGTAAGCGAAGCGCACTTTTCGGACTTCAGCGTTAACCCCCACGAGCGAAGGGCCTCGAGTACCGACTCCAACCTTGCAAGGTGTTCATAGAAATTCCGGGCGAATACCACAAAAGTCGTCGAGGTAGACGAAGCAGGTGTGCTACTTCAGGCCAGATAGCACAGTGTCCAATACTCTTTGAAACGTTGCTGGTGCTGTGCACAGCCCAAATGGCATCACCTTGGACTTGTACAGACCGTCCGGGGTTATAAATGCCGTCTTGTCTCGGTCTCTCTCGTCCACTTCAATTTGCCAGTAGCCGGTCTTCAGATCCATCGATGAGACGTACTTCGCGTGGCAGAGGTGGTCGAGGGCGTCGTCGATTCGTGGCAGGGGGTACACGTTCTTTTTGGGGATTTTGTTCAGTCTCCGGTAGTCAACGCAGAACCTTAAAGTGCCGTCTTTTTTCTTCACGAGTACGACCGGCGCCACCCACGGACTTTTCGATGGCTGTATTGTGTCGTCACTGAGCATGTCGTCGACTTGAGTCCGGCTTGCTTCTCGCTCGTAGGAAGAGACGGGGTACGGTGACTGTGGGGTAGGTCGGGCTCCATTTTCGGGTATTATTCGGTGCTTCGCTAGAGGTGTCGGACGTAGTTTCTAGTTCGACGAAAAACACTCGCTGTAGCGACGCAGAAAAGCCAATAGTTTGTTCGGTTGTACTTGCGGTAGCGCCAGATTGACTTCGAAGGAATGCGGAAACTTGAAGGTATCTTCGGGTGCGCTTTCAAAGTCGCCGACTGCGTTCAAGTCACTTACTTGTTGCGTTTCTTCGAGGAATGCAATTGCAGCGCTCTTGTTTAAATGCTGGTACTCCTCGGTGAAATGGGTGACCAAAACTTCGGATTTGCTATGCTTGAACCGCACAATGCCTCTTGCGACAGACACACCGCGGTCGAGAAGCAACCTTTGGTCACTCTCCACGATAGCGTCGGCATCAGGAGCAGCACCTTCACACGAGACGGTGATCACCAAGCTTGCGCGGGGTTGCAGGGTGACATAATGATCGGCGGTCCTTACAGCTGCACGGTGTTCGGGGTTCGGTTCCGGCGTCTTAGAGTGATCGGAGAAAAACGTTATCGACTTGGTCTGCAGATCAATTATTGCGCCGTTGTCTGTCAAAAAGTTCATTCCGATAATTATGTCGCGGGAGCAGTTGGGAAAAACGACGAACACTGCAGGGTACGTCATGCCGCCTATGGTAACGCGCGATGTGCACGTTCCACTTGGCTCACCTGGTTGCCTCCTGCTGTGCGTATGTGCGGACCGTCCCATCTTGTCATAACGTTCTTCGGCTTAGACGCAAATGGTCCGCTCATTACGCAGTAGTCGGCTCCAGTGTCTACGAGGGCGACTACATCAAAGCCGCCGATGGACACCTTGACGTCGGATGCCGCCTTCCTCGAGTTTCGGGTGCGTCGGGGCGTCGCATCTCGGCTTGTACGTGTTGGCGGTCGGGCACTGTGCGTTGTCGTTGTCGTCGTCTTCTCAGCGGACGTCTCGGTCAGGTAGGGTACGCGTCGGGCCGTATAGCTGTCGTCATGTTCGGGAGTCTCGTCAGGGTTAGGTCGGTTCGTCGGGATGAGGGCATGTCGTGAATCACTATCTTCGGCGCGTCCTTGCGTCGTTGTAGGGTTTCCTGTTTTTCGCCGTAGAGCAACTTCACCTCCAGAAGTTGCTAGTTTTAGTTTCCCCCGCCTGGGCTGGGGGACGTTCCACGGGCGAAGTCAGCGTTGCTACGGCGGTTCGGCGATTGGTATGGGTAGGGCAACGGCGAACGGTTTAAACGCGCTGGGCCACGGCTGGTTTCACATAGATACTCGTCGATTTCACGTGGTCGTTGGCCAGGGAGAGGGCGAGGTTCGTCGAAGGAGAAACCACGCCGTCAGAGTCTCTTGTATGGGCAGCGACGGTTGATATGGTCGGCCTCTCCGCAGTGGGAGCACAGAGGACGATTATCGGGAGTTCGCCATACGTCCGTCTTCCTCGGCGTCTGGTTTCGGGCTACCGGGGGTCGGTCGGGTGACAGTGCGCGGCGGTATGGGGGGGGGCCTCTTGAAGGCGTGTTGGAGCAGCGCGGGGCCGACGAAATGCCGCAGAGTATGTCATAGCTTGTGGCTATCGGGGTACTTCGGTTGGCGTAGAAGTTGCCAACTCTTGTTGCACTTCTCTAATCACGTCGGTAAGGGTTGCGACTTGGGGCTGTGGCGGCGTGGGGAGAAATTTCCTCAGCTCCTCTCTCACCACTGTACGGATGGTCTCGGGTATGCTTTCAGCCGGAATCCGCATGTTGTCGATGTAGTTCGCATTAGCCGCGCCAACAAAGTTCCGCTCGTACTGCTTAGCACGCATTTCGAGGGCATTCTCAATTGTAGCGCCTTTGGTCACAAATTTGGTGACGGTTTTGGGTGGGCTTCGAACAAGCCCAGCAAACAGTTCCTCCTTTACACCGCGCATTAGGAAGCGCAGCTTCTTTTTTTCCGTCATATCGGAGTCCGCTCGGCGAAATAGTTGCTTCACCTCTACAACGAAGATCACAACCCCTTCGTTGGGGTGTTGCGTGCGCATTACCAACAAGAGGGCGGCTAGGTCTTTTCGCACGACGGTAGCGAATGTTTTGTAGAATTCGCTCTTAAAGAGAGTCCAGTTGGTTAGGGAGCTTTCATAGTTCTCAAACCACGTTCGGGGCGTATCCTCTAGATAGAAGAAAACATGGCGGAAGGTTTCTTCGTCATCCCACCTGTTAAAGATGCGGACACGCTCCACTTTCTCCGACCAGCCCTCAGGATCTCCGTCGGGGGATCCGCGGAACGATGGTGGTTTTCGGGGCTGCTGCAGGACGATTGGTGATACTAGTTCTTGCACCATGGTGTTGGTTGCGGCGTTCCTTGGTTCCTTGGCGTTCCTTGGTTGGTTGGGCCGTTCTGGCAGAAGACCGAGCTCGGGTGGCACTCCTTGCAGTCGGAGGCTGGCTCTAGTTGGACTGGGCTGGCGGCTTGCAGAGGTCGTCATAAAGGGTGCGTACCCCGCACCCCTACCAGATGTCACGAAGCCAAGGACGACGCAGTTTTCTTGAAGGAGAAACAAGTTTATTGCAGCGAACTTGTGCTCCCCTAAGAACTCAAAAGAATACAGAGGCGGCGAAGCAGCGGTCAACAAAGTGACTTGCATAGGCGAGCGTCGCGGAATCAAATCCGCAGCGTCTGCTGTGCACGCCTTTATATTTCGGCGCGAGAATTTCTGGAACCATCGATTCGCATCCAGAACACTGTAGATAACAGAAGATCACTCTAGGCTAGCGGCGTCAGGGCGAAACACTCTGCCTCTACGAATGAGATAGCCCGTGCGGCATAAAAATAAAGAATGGAAGAGGCGCTTCGCATGGGACAAAGATAACAGATCCGGGCGCTGCCGGGCATTAAAAACCAACAATAAATAAACAAACCCGTATATGGTTCGTGGCTCTATGAAGAAGGTGGTGGAGGTAACACGCCCCTTTGTTGAATGCGTGTGATCTCGGCAAGCTTTTTTGCGGTGCAGTCGCATAAGGCTTGGTACTTGTCAAACGTCACGCGTCGTGTTCCCGAGCTGAGTTTGTTGGTGTATTTCGTGCAGCATTAGGGTTATAGCGGTGCAAGTGGCAAAGTCGAGCAAGAAGCGAACGTCTTTGATGACGACAGCAGACAGGGACAGAAAGGCTGGGGTCCCATGCTGTTGCGATTTAAAGTACTCATGAAGGTAATTGGCTTGTGAGTCACCTCTCAGGACAGTGCTGGTGGTTATCTTCACGAACTTTACGGAGACGTTCATACCCGTAGTCTTCCCGAACCCATAGTGCAATGATGCGTATGAAGAAGGTATGATGTGGCCAGTAAAAATGTAGTGTAATCGAGAAGACGAAACAAATGAACGAACGAACGAAAACAAACAAAAAGTTTTTAACGTTTCGGTTTGGGGCAAGGCTTCGTCAGAATAAAAGCAAATGTCAAGTAAAATGGCCTTTAAAGCATAAGGAGACAATCACAATAGACACAGGGACACGTGTTGCGTCGGGCAGGTTGGGCAGGTTATAAGTTGCCACTTCGCTCGCATGGGTAGGAGTAGGAGTGTTATAAAGAATAGGATACTGTGAAAAAAAAGGTAGATAGAGAGTAACAGAAAAAGCTTAAGCGGAAAGAGCAATCAATGAAAAACAGACGTTCCACTGAACAGCGGAGTCAGCATAAAATATTCAATGCAGAAGGAAAAAGCAAACAAGATAAAACAGTAACGTCTCAACACTCAGCCAGTCGTAAGGAATGCGGAAAAGTTCGCATCACTTGTGAATCTGATGCCAAAGCTAAGATAGAAAAAATGCTGATTGGGGGCACGCGCCCAACCACATACACGCGGGCCAATACACACACAAATATATCTACGTAAAAGGCAGTACGAAAAGTTATACAGAGGCAATCAGTGCGACAAGAACACCAGCGCTCCAACCCTCTCATTTAAGCCCGATTTTATCTATTCAAATTTGTGAATGGGGTATGATTCTCTGACTTTTGAATCATTCTGTGAGCGGAAACCATATTCAAGGATTGTAGCTTGTATTTTGTTAAATGAGTGACCAAGTACGTTGAAATGATGGCAAAACTGCAATTTTGAGAGGGACTAGATATGCGTTTGTGAATATTGAAATGACGTCTTAAAGGCTTGCGGGGCTGCCCAATATACAGACGCCGGTATTCCGTACATTCGACCAGATAAATCACGTTTTTGAGTAAGCAAATAAAACTATCTTATATGTTTAGTGTGAAATTGGAAGCTATACATGTTTATGTGGCGTGTTTGTGAATGTGGCATGTTTATGTGGTGGCAAATTAGACATCGCGGTTTTTAGCAGGGTCGGCAGCGAATGCGAGATAGGCGAGTAGTCTTGGACGAGGTGAGTGGTTCGCATAGGTTCGCGTATCGCCGATAGACTACGCAAGGCAGATCTTCAAAAATGCGTTGGGGCCTCTAGCTTTGCATAACTATGCTATACTGCTTCTTAAAAAATATATGTTTTTTAGGGGCTGACGATAAAATAACTTAGTACCAGATTAGTGGTTTGCGGAGTGCGAGTCTGTGTCGTTGGGTTTATATGTGCGTTGCGATCAAGCTTGCTTGCGAGTCTCACTGCATCGTCAGTAATCTGTGGGGTATTTTTTTCCTAGTAAGGGCGGCACGGAGCACTGCGCAGCTTTGTTCGTAGTTCGATTCTTGCGAAATATTTATTTAAAGATATCATTGAACTGTATATTCTGCCCGTTTAGCTGCTCGCAACTTTGGACGTAGCTTTATTGTACACTCTCATACCTCAAGGCGATGGCATGCGAGCCGTCGTTGAGACCTATGATGCGTTCTGTGAATCACGTCCGATTGATGGAGACAGACTGGCAAAGCAGTAAACTGATTTTTGAGCTAAATAACTTTGATTTAGATCATGCACACTATATTCAGATAAAAGGTACTTCAATGGGCATGAGGGTGGGACCAAGCCATGATAATATTTTCATGTTTTCGTTCGAAACAGCATACCTGGATAAATGCGCTCTTAGCCCTTCTATTACAAACGCTTCATACAGGACATTTTTTCTAATTTCGCAACATGGCGAACAGGAACTTCTCTCCTTTATATTTGGTTTCAACAACTGTCACTCCCTTATATTCTTTTGGTGAAAGCACTCGGCTGAAACAATTACTTTCTTGATGTCGCAGTGTCAGTGAAGGGTGAAATACTAACTACAAATCATTAAAGAAAGCCCACAGACCACCACCGGTACCTCCACTTCACGTGCAGCTATGTAAAACATGATAAAAGTAATTACCACAGCCAAACGGTTCGTTTTAACAGAATATGCTCGCAAGAATCCGACTTCAATCAAAGCGGCGCAGTATTCTGTGCCGCCCTGACTAGACAAAAATACCCCCCACAAATTATTTACGATGCAGTGAGACATGCAAGCAAGCTTCATCAAAATTAACTTTTTTCTCATGCTCGCGCTCTGGCAGATGCACGTGGTGTATATTTTTCGTCTCTTCCTTTTTTTGTTCAGCGTACGCATGTCATATATAGGCACATACATTGGAAAGAGGCTGCTTTAGGGGAACACTTTTACTGCTAAAGTTGTCTGTAGCACACGCTTGGCCATCGGTAAAGGAGTGGTGATTCCTCCACCCTTTATACCCCACTCCTTGCAGCATGTCGTGCCAACGGTCTATGGGGATGGCGCTGAGACACGGTGCAAAAAAAAGGCCGTGATGAATGCATCTGTTCCTCCCTGCCGTTTGTATTATCGGCATTCTCACTGGTCGGCTACAATATCAACCGCTAACGTATTTTTGTCTCCGCTAGTTACACTGTTTGTTCTTCTAGCTTTGTTATCATGATGTTACCTTAGATGCCTTCTTTTGTGGGCGTCCGTCCGGGGCACATATTATTCCCCACTATTGCTGTCTAGGACTGGGCGGCGACACTTACGTAATATAAATGCTACGAACTGAGCCCGTGATCTTCGTGGCAACTTTCCTACAAACGACCCCCCGAACCACAAAGGTATAGAAAATGGCGCTGCTGCTTGCGAGACAAACATCAGCGCAACGCGCCTATATGCTTGCCCGTTTCAAAAAAAGCTCACTTGTTAGCAGCGCTTGCCTCATGAGCTACCGTCGGTGTCTTTGCGGTGAGCCTCGAGTTCAGTAAGTACCAACTACGACAATAGCACGTTTTACTTTGAAGTACTTGTTGTGTAATAGTTCACACAAGCGATGCGTCAACAATATCTTCGTAGTAATCATCATCATTATCTTCGAAATTTATGTTCTTTTCAACGTCGTGGCTCTTGTATCACATAAGAAGAATGGGCGGACACGTTACCTCGCAAATGGTCATAATAGCAAAGATAAAAACACAACACCAATAAAACAAATAATAATATCGGTAAGTAAAGGACGTGGCAACTTACATAGATTCGTTAAAAGTAGAAACGAAAAGAGAACAGGAAAAAAACCAAACAGAAAACTATTAACAAAAAAAATACACAACATGTAAAATCCGCCACAAAAGAAAAGCCTCATTCCAGCAGCCATTTGACTGTGTGGCGTAACAAGGACCTGAAAGAAGAAAAAGAAACAAAACGGAAACAATACAACAACATATGTACAAAATTGTTTGTATCGTGTGGGTGAAGCTCTTCATGGTTCGAGTTCGGTCTTCTTTTATGCTCGTTTGTTTTATGCCAGCGCAATCAAACAAAAAGCGTTACAAGGTCATAAAACCAGTTATTGGGCTACGATTTTTTGGCGGCGTAGATTGTGCGTCGAAGTGACGAGCTTTGCGTTTTTACACGTGTCAGTAAACCTTGCCTGGGTTTGGCAGCCTGTCGTATAGAAATACATGGACGGCGTCTTCTGAGCAGCGTTCGTCGATGGTTTGCTGTTCACGACGTGAAACTGTACCCAAGAAGACACGGTGTTAAGCACCCGCACAAGTTTTTCTTAGCGTTGGCCCTTGAGGTCAGGAAGCAAGCTTTAGTGGTAAGGTTTCTTTGTTGTACATAGTATATCGGGGGCGGAAAAATACCTAATCAGCAGAAACGTTTCCTATAAAAAAGTGGTGTTTAGTCAAGCAGCCCTCTATCTTCTGATCGGTCGAGTGAACGCCAGCAGATATCATTATCTTGCTTTTATGTTGCATGAAATAGCTGCGGGCCGTATAAAAACTTACATTTTTATGCATAGAATTAGAGTCGCACATTTAAAAGTAAAAACAATTGTTGCAATTAATCAAGTTACACAAGTTTTAATTTATTCACAGTAAAATGGTGCATCGGTGCATCTAAAAAAACTTTTTACTTCCAGGCTGCTCAGGCAAAAACAATGTTTTTTTCAGCGGTAAGATACTTCTTCAGACACTTGCATTTTAACCATAAAATTATGTTTTTTTTTGGTCTCAAAGATGTTTCCCATGAGTCGAAAGATTGGCAAAATTGTGAGCACTGAATTTATCATCTATTCGTGCAAGCATAAGAGTGTTTCCCTAAGTGGTTTAGGTTGATGAAAAAACCTCAGTGTTTTTCTAAGCGTAATGGAACATGCGGGAGGCAAGAGTATATAGTTTGGTATGACACTTGATTGCCTCGGGATTTCCTTTCCCGCTTTGTCTTCACGCAACATCAACCGCTGTAAGAAAATACGCAACGCTTATATCATAGCTCTAACGACAACGTGTGGGTGATACCTAGTTGGTATTCCAAGATAACCCTTTCAAGCGGTAAAATATTTAGACAAACGAGGCAAATGACAGACATGCGCTACATGACCGTGAAATTTTATTTTCAAGTCAACACATGTAACCAGCAGTGATAACAAAAAGTTACAGCCATTCCACTCTACGTGAAAACTGTCGGAAATGCAGAGCACTGATTCGCTATAATGCGCTGTAGCACCGTTATCCGCTCACTGCTACCACCCGACGCATTTCAAAATTCCCGCCTTCGCAGTGCTGGCACGCTCCCTGCCTGAAACTGCGCCAGCAGGAGTTCTCTTCTTTTTGTGCTTGTTTTCCCTCCCGCATCGCCGCCCGACGTTCACGAATGGCTGCGGCTTATCGCTGGCGAAGTTCGGCGTCGGCGGCTCGCTTGCGGCGCTTGCACACAGCATCCGCAGCACGCCGCCGCACCGCCTTCTCTTCCAGCGTAGACACTGTCGATGAAGTCGATGGTGAAACGTGAAACGTGCCGTGAACCCCGTGCCGCGGCTATGACGCAACGTAGAGCGGCTATGACGCAACGTGGCGCGGCTATGACGCAACACAATCCAACACAATCCAGTTTAACTCAATCCAATCCAAATCCAATCCAAATCCAAGCCAAGCCACGCCAAGCCAATAGAAGCCAATCCAAGCCAATCCAATCAAATCCAATCCAATGCCAGACACACGGGGAGCGATGCGGACTACGACTCCGGACGTCAACGCGGGTGACATCGTGAGTTACTGAAATGCTCTGCATTTAAAAAACCAGAGTATATGCACTGTGTACAGGCGCCAGCCCGTTTCGCATTGCCTATGTCATGCGCGGACCCAGAAAGGCCGGCTCTTCCGCGGCCAACAATAAGGAGACCATGCTGACGTCGCGTTCGCCCTCGCGATGTATTTGAGCTGCTTCTACAATCTCCCGTGTGGGCTGATCAAGGTCACGAAACACAGCCATGCATTGTTCACACAAAGGCGAACGCCTGCAGCAGTGGCAATGACAGTTCACGATTGCAATTGTTCGGCTCTATTTCAACAATGCATGGATATGTTTCGTGACCTTGATGAGCCAACAGGGGAGATTGTGGAAGCAGCTAAAATGCCTCGCGAGGGCGAAGGCCACGTCGGCATGTTTTTCCTGATCATCATTTACCCCCAAAGTGCCGGTCTTTCTGATTGCGCACATGGCATAGGGATGCGGTACTGCTGCACCCCCGTACGCTGCGTATTTCCACTGTTTTAGTTTTAATGCGATAGCTTTATTAGGCTAATTTTTTTAATTCCCCGTGCCTGCTAGCCGTCCGCTGTCAGTCGTGCTCATCACGTTTCCACAAGAATGCGTTACAGCTGCCAACCGGAAGCTTCGAATGATGCAGGAATACGCGAGTGCTCACGTGAACCGGTATTACCCGCAGCACCAACTGACATGAGCAAACACAGACAATGATAGTATCGCCAAGACAAAAGAAATCATATACGAAACAGCAGCGTCACGCCTGCGCAGTGCCGTCTCTCGTACGTTCAGTGATCGAAAACATATTCGCAAACCGTCAAGAGCTGTGCCCGCCACTGACGCCATCACACCAGAGCAGCTGTCCCATCGCAGCTAAAGCCCGCACAAACATTGTGTCACATCACTACAGTGGATGGTTAGAGTCTGAACACCAGTCACAGAAAAACGGCATCGTCTGAACGCCAATGTCTAACTCCGGTGCCTGAAAAACGAAGGGAGGTCTAGATTATGAGCAGAAACGAAATAAAAGGTCTCCTAGGAACAACTTAAAGCAATTTTATAGCGCCTCACTAAATTACTTTTTTAAATTAACTTTTCAAATATCCCGCGTTTCAGTCACAACAGCAACGCGTGTGGGGCAAACAAAGGATTGCACCACGTGGCCAAAATAAAAAAAAACACACAAAATATTTCAGGATGTTTCCACCCAAAACCCTCACGGAAGACTCCTAAGCACGGCCCTACTGAGGAGCGCCGGAGTCATTCTTGCCACCACGAAAATACAGAAAATTTTTAACGAATGTTGCGACATTCTAAAACGCCTAACCAGGGTTCATCACGAGTGAAAAAGGAAACCATAAGACTCGCACTGATTATCGCGCAGGCGGCCGTGCCGCGAACTTAAACTCGCCCAAGAAAACCAAATAACCGCCTTCATCGGGACTGATGCCTGGCAGCCCTCAACCGATCCATTTTCACTGTCGCGAAAAGGCCCTCAAACTAGGTCTAACAACATTTTTGAAGACATCGAGAAAGCCACTATCCGAGCCCAAAGGAAGCGGATTTTAAATAAAAACGGAACGTGAGATAGCACCCCCTTCCGCATCTAAGATAACACTAAGATAGCACACCCCTTTGTGCCGTATCCCACTTCGTTGCACCCCCACTTGGTAGCATTTCGTATCTAACTTAACACCCCCCCCTCGCAGAGAAAATAGTTCACTTCATTAGAGACATCTCCCCGTTCCAGCGACTACCCAAGAAAACCTTTCCCAACCGAAACAATTGCATCCAAACATACGGAAGGACAGGCGAGAGGCCGGGGTCCAATTCATTCAATTAAATTATCAAAACCATGCGAACGCAGTTTACACCGATGCCAGAGCGGGTGAAGTACTGTGGATAAAATAGTCGCAATGTTATACCCCAGACATATTCGGGATTGCATGACCATCCCCCACATACAGGGATGGAATAAGAGGAAATTGGACCCGTCCTTTCGACCATAAAACTAGCGAAACAATGAAATAAAAGCACAAACATCACAGCATTTCAAGCCCAATTACAGGTAGAATACCTAAATGTTCGCGAAAGATTCTTTTATGTATGTACAATAGAGCAAGTTTAAACTACGTCGACACCCGTATAGGCGAGGGTCTGGAAGCAATTGAGGGTGCTGACCCAGAAGCACGCAAACTCACTTCCTGTCCTCCCTGCGACCACGACTGCCAAATCCCCCATCTCGAAAACACAGAGAACCTGTCTTCTTTCTCAACCTAGGAGCACAGCCTTTCGCGAGATGCAGAATCGTAAGCTCGTCGTCGCTGATATCACATTCACAAATTTATATGAACGGACATGTGTGCTAGGAAACATCCAACTTTAACTGAATACTGCGTAAATGCGAAAAAAGTGCACCCTGTTCCTCACCCCTCATTTATGTCCCAAGGTATGCTCAGTGGCGGACATCTGTGGAGAAGTGGGGGAGGCAGGTTTGGGTACGTGTGAACTGATGGAGAGGGCCGGGAAAAAGCTGCTGAATCCGGGGTTGCTGAAACTGATCCACACTATGCACCCGCAACCATCTACGCCCGCAGCTTAAGTCACACAAGCGTAGATGGCATCTGTCTTTGCCCTGTCTGGAGTATATGGCGTCTGCCTCGGCCGTTGTAAACCATTGAAGCTAGTCTTGCCCTCTTGACTGAGATTCGGTGTTTCCGGCGGTCTATGGCATATGCAGGAAGTCCGTCCAGAAAACGACCCCTGGGCGGCGAAGTACCGCTATCGCGTCGTACATCTTAACACCTGAACGTACATGTCACTGCAGCTTTTTTTGTAAGCACCATATCCTATTTGTGTCGTTTTGAAAATAAAATTTCACATGTAACTAACGCATGTCTTTGTCATGCAGTACTGGTTTCACATGCGTCGCTCAAACCAACGGCTTTTGCCCACGTGTTCGAAATTATTTTTCCAGTTCTTGGCCTCTGGACATTTAACGCGATACAGTAATGAATACTCCATGCTCTAAAGATATCGAAAAAAAATCACGAACATACCGAGTTTATTTGAAGCTGCCTGTGTTCGGAATTGTTTAACAAACACTCCCTAAAAAATGCCGAGTATTGCGGCGGTCGTAAGTATAAACAAGTAACTTAAATACCCTGATATTGCCTTGCTTCGGCCCGTACCAATACAAACGGACAGGATGGCAATATTGCAACAGCTATATGATGACTTTCAATAAGTGTAAATATTTCAAACTTCTTCCGGACACGTGAGTGCTTCGATGAAATCTCTGTTTTGGTACTTTTGTGACGCTGATATCGGTGGTATACCTTAAGCACAGTGAAAACGCTGCTGACAGCGGCATTACTAACGTAAATTTTAAAACAGGCTTTCAGGTGTCGTGTTGCACTGACTGTGCTTCTGCTGGTAACAATGGCTGCAAAGGTGGTGAATGGTGCTTGTAAGAAAGCATTGGAACGGGTAAGACACTAAAGACCACTTTTATACTGCAACTTGGGAGAGTCTCTCTCTCTCTCTATCTTAATATATATAGTGAGCAAATGAAGGCCCCGTCGAGTAAATGCATAATGAGAGGTCGGCAGTCTACAATGCCAAAGGAGGCATATGAGTGCTGTTAGGCTTAATTTTTACTGCGGTGACTGAAGTTTACATTTTTAAAATATACGTAAAAAAGAAATAAAGGCAAACACGCAACCTAATTGCTTTCTTTTTTTCTTACGTATATTTAAAGTATGGGGATTATGCCTCATTTGGGACTGTAGACTTCCAACCTATATATATATTTATATATATATATATATATAAATCAAGAGAAAGATAACACTGACAAAGCGCGCCGAAATAGTATAAGTAAAGAGTCGCATACACAGCAAGAACAATAACAAACAAGGTTTACTTACGTAGCGGCAACGGGACTTGCCTTCATCAGAGTGAAGTTACATGATTTTGCTGTCAGGTAACCTTACTCTGATGAAGGCAAGTCCCGTTGCCGCTACGTAAGTAAACCTTGTTTGTTATTGTGCTTGGTGTGTATCCGACTCTTTACTTATATATATATATATATATATAATACAGAAAGATAGGTCGGCAGTCTACAATGCCAAAGGAGGCATAGGGGTGTGGTTAGGCTATTTTCTTTTTTTTTTTCACTACGGTTAATTAAGTGAACATTTTTTTAATATACAGAAGAAAGAAAGAAAGAAAAACACGCGCCCAGAGTGGGGACCGAACCCACGCCTTTCAATTACTTTTGATTACATATATATATATATATATATATATATATATATTTATATATATATGTATATGTATGTATGTATGTATATATATATGTACGTATATATATATATATATATATATATATATATATATATATATATATATATATATATATATATATATTTTATATATATGTATATGTATGTATGTATGTATATATATATGTACGTATATATATATATATATATATATATATCTACATATATAGTCTGGAAACAAAAACTCGCACAGAGCGCGAAAACATAGGGTACGTAGAGACACAGACGCATGAGAAAGACATTAAAAATAAAACACGTTTACTGACATTTCAGGAAGAGGAATTCTTTTTTTCCAGAGTACAGAATCAGTTGGTTTCAGGGTTATATATATGCAGAAAACGTAGCAAGGGCGAGGGCAGGGCAAGAGAAGCGAGAGTTTGTACAATTGAATTATGGTTGGTGGGCAGCAAAAGAATGAGGCAAGTGGAAGAAGGAAAAAAATTATAACAAGAACCCACAGTCACGCGAACGAACTTGAGAAAAAAGAGCCAAACAAGAAAAGAAACCGAACGAAAAAAAGAAAAATTTAACAAGGTTATTCCCCCTTTCCCCCGTGGCAACAGGGGTGGAAGAGGGGTCATAACAAGATATGCACATGGACGCATTCGACATTGCCAAAAACATCACAGTCAGGCGGAACGAATATAAGGAAACAACTGAAAAAAACGAAACAGAACTAAAGAAAATAAAAATGTATTTACCCATTCCTCGCTTGGCAATAGGGGGAAAGAGAGGGGTGAAAACAAGGAACGCCCTTGGACGCATTTGGCATGGGCGTAAAAAAAGATCACAATGAAATTACAGTCGCCTGGTACGAACATGAGAAAGACGTACGAAGAAAAACAAATTAACAGGTTAATTGGTAGTTTCGGCAACTGGGGGCAGAAGAGGGGTCCAAAGAAGATGTGCCCATGCACGATCTCATTAAACAACTCTGCTTCCGTCGCCCTGACCTCGCCCTTGCTACATTTTCTGCGTGTATATATAACTCTGAAATCAACTTATTCTGTATTCTGAAGAAACGAAGTCCTCCTCCTGAAACCTCAGTAACCTTTTATTTTTATTTTTAATGTCTTTCACGTGTGTCTCTGTTTCTACTTACCTCATACATATATATATATATATATATATATATATATATATATATATATATATATATATATATATATATATATATATATATATATATATATATATATATATATATATATTTATATATATATATATAAATCTAGAAAAAGATAAACTCACAAAGCGCGCAGAAATAGTATAAGTAAAGAGTCGGATACACAGCAAGAACAATAACAAACAATGTTTACTTACGTAGCGGCAACGGGACTTGCCTTCATCAGAGTAAAGTTACATGATTTTGCAGCAAAATCATGTAACTTTACTCTGATGAAGGCAAGTCCCGTTGCCGCTACGTAAGTAAACATTGTTTTTTATTGTTCTTGCTGTGTATCCGACTCTTTACTTATACTATATATATATATATATATATATATACATACATATATATATTGAAAGGGGGTTTGTTGGCTAGAAGCTGCAGACGGTCGCAGAGGTCCAAAGCCACCGAGAGCGAGAGAGCCGACGAACGGTCACACCCAAAGCCGCGCAGACCGAGCTTCTTCTTGGTTCACACGAGCGGCTGGTTGTCTGCAAGCAACATGGCGATGTCCGAAGGTACATAGCCATTACAACGGATTGTCCGCAGTTCCTAAATATTGCAGCCCGCGTTACCTCATTACAACTACCGCCAGGGTAATAAAACGCCGTCCTGGCGTGTCACGGGGCACACGACATTAGGGGATCATAATACGGCCTCAAACGCTGGACATGAACAGTCTCCTTCCCCCGGCGACGGAGGTCTGAGGAAGGTGTCATGGGCTCTATGACGTAGTTCACCGGTGACGTCCATTCGAGGACACGGTAGGGTTCGTGAAACCGAGATAGAAGCTTGCTACACAATCCCGGTGTGGTGGTGGGAATCCACAGCCACACCAGAGATCCTGGAGAATACGTCGGGTGGGTAGCTGTGTCGTCGTTCCGAGATTTTTGATGCAACTGATCTTCAGTCGTAAAGGACGTTGCAAGCTGGCGGCATTCTTCCGCGTACTTGGCAGCTCCAGAAGCTGGGGAGCACTCGGAGCGATCCGGTCCGTAGGGGAGAACCGTATCAAGGGTACATGACGGCTCGCGACCATACAGGAGGAAAAAGGGTGAGAAACCGGTTGTGGCCTGAATGGCTGTATTGTATGCATAAGTCACGTAGGGCTGCACAAAGTCCCAGTCGTCGTGATCCGCTGAGATGTACATTGACAGCATGTCGCCGAGGGTGCGGCTGAAGCGTTCAGTGAGGCCGTTTGTCTGGGGATGGCACGCTGTACTTGTTCGATGGACAACACGGCACTCAGCGAGGAGGGCATGAATAACGTATGAAAGAAACACACGTCCCCTGTCGCTGCAGAGCTCACGAGGCGCCCATGCCGCACAAAGAAGCGCCGTATGATGAACGAGGCGACGTCTCGTGCTGTGGCGGCAGGCAGAGCCGCAGTTTCGGCATAGCGCGTCAGGTGATCGACGGCGACGATAACCCATTGGTTGCCGGAGACTGTGGTGGGCAAAGGTCCATACAGGTCTATACCAACACGGTCAAATGGTTTCTCCGAGCAAGGAAGCGGCTGCAGTGGACCCACCGAGCTGGAAGGCGAAGACTTGCGACGCTGGCAGGTAGTGCATGACCTAACATACTTGCGCACAAAGGTGTACATGCCGCACCAGTAATAGCGGAGACGGACACGGTGGTATGCGTTTAACAAGCCAGCGTGGGCGCACGTTGGATCGGCATGAAGCGATGCGCAAATGTCGGTGCGAAGGTGCCGAGGAATTACAAGCAGGTAATTCCGTCGAGGTAATTCCGCAGGTAATTCCAAGGTAATTCCGAGGTAATTCCGCCGGTAGAGCAAGCCATCACGAAGCGTGAAATGCATAGCTTGTCTGCGCAGGGCCCGAGGTTTTTCAGTACGGCAGAAGTCCGAGAGCAAGGAGATAAGCGAAGCAATCCACGGGTGCTTGCGTTTACCAGAGGATGCAGGCACTCTCTGGTGACACTGGAGAACAGGATAAGGCATCAGCGTCGGAATGTTTGCGGCCTGACCGATTTATGATACGTATGTAGTACTCTTGTAGCCGTAAAGCCCAGCGAGCTAGCCTTCCAGACGGATCTTTTAGTGTGGACAACAAGCATAGCGCATGATGGTCTGTGACGACATGGAAAGGGCGGCCGTACAAGGAAGGTCGGAACTTATCTAGTGCCCAAACTATGGCCAAACACTCTTTTTCCGTGACGGAGTAGTTGGCCTCAGCCTTTGTAAGGGTACGGCTAGCGTGGGCGACAACGTACTCGTCAAAGCCCGATTTTCACTGAGCAAGCACAGCCCCAAGACGAACGCCGGTGGCATCAGTATGAACTTCAGTGGGGGCGTTCGGGTCGAAATGCCGCAGGTTAGGTGGCGACGTAAGAAGCTTCCGCAATGTCTCCAACGCGTTTTCACAAGCAGGGAACCACGAAGTGAGGTCTTTAGAGGTACCAGAGGGAAGCTGCGTCAATAGTGCAACGATGGTCGCAAAGTTGCGGACGCTCATTAGGCCTTCATAGATGTCGGCTTCGGGAACTCCGCAACTTCCTTGGGCTTTGACGTGTCTGGTAGAACTCCATCCTTCGAAACGACGTGGCCCAAAATAGTGAGCTTGTGAACGGCGAAGCGACATTTATAGAGGTTGAGCTGCAGCTTTGCGTCAGCAAGACAAGTTAAAACTTGTTCTAATCGGCTTAAATCTGTCTCGAAAGCCGGAGAAAAAACGATGTCGTCAAGGAAGCACAGGCATGCTTTCCATTGTACTTTGCGCAAAATGCTGTCCATCATGCGCTCGAAAGTGGCAGGCGCATTCCAAAGGCCGAACGGCATCACATTGAACTCATACAGGTCGCCAGGTGTTATGAAAGCCGTCTTTGCGCGATCCGCCTCGGCCATAGGTACCTGCCGGTACCCGGAGCGCAAGTCGAGTGATGAGAAATATTCGGCACCCTGCAGACGGTCGAGGGCGTCATCAATACGCGGGAGAGGGTAGACATCCTTTCTAGTTATCTTACTGAGGCGCCGATAGTCGACGCAAAAGCGCATCGAACCGTCCTTCTTAGTCACAAGGACAACGGGAGATGCCCAGGGACTGTTGGAGGGTCTAATGACGCCTTGCTCAAGCATCTCGTCCACGTTTTCATCAATAGTACGGCGTTCTTTGTGGGAAACGCGATAAGGTCGTTGTCGTAGCCGTGGGTGCGAGTCAGTGTCAATCGTGTGTTCGAGTGTTGACGTTTGACTTATCGGAGCTTTCAATAAGTCAAAAGACAAGCGGAACCGATGGAGGAGGGCCAGCGGTTGATCTCGTTGTGTGGGCGTGAGATCTCCATCGATAGCCTGATTGAAAACGTCTGATGGTAAAACCTCTGCTTCGGATGTAGCACTCAATTCTGCGACATGAGTGATCATGGGAGTATCGTCGGTAACATCGATGACAGCACTTGGCTCGAGAGGCTCAATCCACCCGATAGTCTCGCCCTGTAGCAGCGAAATTTCATCCGAGGACCTGTTACAAGCATGCGGCTCGTACCAGCATGGGTCGTTAACAATGCGGATGGCAGCGGAAGACGTCTCCGTCGGATGAAAAGGTCGGAAGGCGTAAAAAGCACGGTTGTGTAAGCAGTGTACGCACAGCACAGGGGCACGGAAACCGAGCAGTGCGGTGAAATTTTTGCATTTTCGCTGAAGACCAATTTACAGCAGTTGCCTCATTATGGTGCGCGTCGCATTCTGGTGCAAATTCAACTTCTGCAGGCGCACAAGCGATGACGGCATGGCGACGAGCGAGAAAATCCCAACCCAATTTAAGGTCATGGGAACAAGTAGGAAGCACGATAAACTCTGCAATGTACAAAACATCCTGGATCGCCACTCGCGCCGTATACGCTGAAGACGCATGGACGTGCTGTGCGTTTGTGGTACGTAGAGCAAAGCCATCCAACGGCGTCGTCACTTTTCTAAGGACACGGCAAAGGTCGGCATGAATAACTGAAACGGCAGCGCCCGTGTAGACTAACGCCAATGCAGGCCGATCTTCCACAAATACGTCAATAACATTTCAGGGCGAAAAATGAAGCCTTGGACAGTTCGCTGGTAACGCCGTTCTTGCCTCCAGAACTGCGTCAACTAGTTTTCCTCTTCGGTAACGGTTGGTCGGCGGCGCATGGGAGAAAGAGACTTACGACGAGGGGAAGACCAGCGACGGGTAGCGAAAGTGCGGGAGTCAGAAGGTGCAGCGGTGAAGTCGGACCTGTAGGAGACTTCGCGTGGCGGTCGGCTGCGAGGGCCATAAGTAGGGGCTCCGATATTGTCGTTTGTGGGCGTCAGGCGTGGGTGGCAGTATCGGGCGACATGTCCGGCATAGCGGTAATTAAAACAGATGGGACCGTTGTCCCACGTTTGCCAGGCACTGCTGGATTGCGGTGGAGGCCGAGACAACGGCGGTGGCCTCATCGGTACAGGGTGTTGGTAACAACTTGGTAGCGTCAGCAACTTGCTCTTAAATTACACTGCGGAGTGTTGGCGGCAAAGTAGACGAAGGCTCCGGGGTTATGACAGCAGGGAAAGCTGACGGGCGACTTCTTCCAGCACTGTCTGCTTGATCTGCAACAGCAGAGAAGAGTTGTCGGGGTCACCGACCACGCTCGCTATGGCGTCGTCTTGGACAGAGGTGCGTCGTGTGCTCACTCGCTGTCGACGAAGCTCGTTGTAACTCTGGCAAAGGTTCACCAGTTCAGCAATTGAGCCCGGGACTCTCGCCAAGAGCATCTGGAAGGCACCCTTGTCGATGCCTTTCATGGCGTGTTTGATTTTCTCAGGGTCTGTAATAGATGGGTTCAGACGCTTGCAGAGGTCCAAAACATCCTCGATGTAGCTCGTGGACGTCTCGCCGGTCTTTAGGACGCGGCCGTGTAAGCGTTGTTCGACGAGCAGTTTCCGCACAGGGGGACGCCCAAAAGCCGCAAATATTTTCGTCTTCAAGATCAGCCACGCGGTTATGCCGGATCCGTGGTTGTTTAACTACACTATGGCGAGACCGGTGAAAGAAAGGCTGACGTTATTGAGTTTCATGGCCTCACCCCATCTGTTATGCGTACTGACACGTTCAAAGGACGCCAACCAGTCCTCAACGTCTTGCTCCTCATTGCTATTGAACTTGGCAGGTTCACGTTCACGGAGAGCGCCAGCGCAGAAGATAGCTGGGGTCGGAGGCACATGGGGCGTGTCGTTACCGTCAGGCATGGCCGTTGTTATGGTGCGGCTCCGTAGTTCCAGGGCTTGGTCAGGGACGCCGACCGACGACGCGGACCGACGCGATCTTTGAGCCTTGAGGGGATTGCTTCAGGAACCCAGACGGGTGTAGCTGAAGAAGCGCAACCTCCACCAAAATGAAAGGGGGGTTTAATGGCTGGTAGATGCAGACGGTCGCCGAGGTTTAGAACCACCGAGAGCGAGAGAGCCGTCGAACGGTCGCATCTAAAGCCGCGCAGACCGAGCTTTTCTTCGTTCAGACGAGCGGCTGGTTGTCTGCTAGCACATTGGCGATGTCTGATGGCACATAGCCAGTACAAAGGATTGTCCGCAGTTCCTAATTATTGCAGCCCGTGTTACCTCAATTCAATATATATATATATATATATATATATATATATATATATATATATATATATATATATATATATATATATGTATATTTCTATATAGATATATCGAAATAAGAGTTAGCGGTCAAAAAACCACAGAAAGAAAAGTGGAGGACGTGGTAGGTCATTGAAACAGATAAAAAATGTGGAAAGAAAGAAAGAAAGTGGAGAAAAAAATGCCCGCCAGGTAGGATCTGAACCCACGACCTCCAGAATATATATGTAAAGATATATAGCGAATCAGAATAAGAAATGAGGTGCTCGTTGAAAATAAGGCAGAAGTAAAGTTTGGCAGTCAAGAAAACCTCGGAAAGCAAAGGGGAGGATAAGGTAGGTTAATAAAAACGAAAAAGAATTTGGAAAGAAAGTGGCGACAAAATAACCCTTATTTTTTCTCTCTCCCTCGATATATATGTATAGAAATATATTTATATGTCTATATATATATATATACATATATATATATATATATATATATATATATATATATATATATATATATATATATATATATATATATACAAAGTAGAAGTACGCTCTTCGGAGACTTTATTTCCAACGTTTCGACCTGAGACAGGTCTTCCTCAGGAATGAAGGTAAAATCGTACGGACTCAGAGTGGGGGCGGCGCCCCGAAACACAAGCCACATGGGAAACAAACACACAAACGACCACACACAGCATACAGAGCTTATTCTGCCAAAGGCAGGCGAAAAAGAGCCTTCAAAAAAAAAAGAAAAAGAAAAAAAACGCGAAAAGAAGAGGGAGGAACAAGGTGGCAAGGAGGAGGCAAGAAAGAGGCAAGGAGGAACACACTGCATGAACGCGGGTTGTGGGGATAACAGAAAATGCGACGAGTTCACGGGTGGCGAAAGGCCCAAAAAACATCCGGTGTCTCCGGGAGGGAAAAACTACAAAGCACACGCCGCCACGAGCAGTGAGTTTACATGCGCGTCACCGGTAACAAGGATTAACTACTGACCGTCTTCAGCGGCATGGTCGAGAATGCAAGCGGGGCCAATTACTGCATCTGAAGCGCAGGCAGCCTCCACGACTTTGGGGGGTCCCACAAAAGCCAATGGGGGAGCCCATTTGAGGCGTCCCCTTCTCCGCCTAAGCCTCCATTTGTACACGGCGTCGCGTCGTGTAGCGCCAGGTCAATGTACGGCCTGTTAACTGTTAGTACTCGGCTGTCGCCGGCACGCGTGGAGCCCTGGGCCCAATTCACGAAAATATGTCGGAGCGCGGCAATTTAAAAAAAAATGAAAACAAGAAGAGAGAGGCGACCGTCGGTATGTGCCGTGCCTCTGGGGCAACCAAAAAAAAAAGAAAAAGAGGGAAACAATGAAAAAGAGAAACAAAGCAAAACATGAGTGGAAAGACAGGAAGGACGCGTGCACTCCGTGAACACCAGCATTGGGGATCACAATGTGATTACAAAACACCCGAGGCATAAGCCACAACAGGCACCAAAATAAAATACTTCTTACACGCTCGGTTGGAACTAAAAGCTTCAACATTCCGTTTCACATTTCTCAAGGATAAAATGGGTGACATATGGTGACATAAACAGGCAATGGGTACCATCTGGTTATTAATGAGGCATGTTATGCTTGCTGAGCGTTGAGACAAGGAAATGAGAGAAAAAAATATAAAAATAAAAATAGCGGGGACGGGAAGGGAAGTGTTGGTAGGGGGTCGGGAGCGGACGAGATAATTGTAGTGACTGCGGAACATAATGGTAGGTTGTTGGTGTTACAATGTACAACCTCACACCTGGAGCAACAGGCTGCCCGTAAACATCAGACCGTGCAATGCCCTGCGCGGGAAGGGCCGATAGCAAAAGGACAACAAAACTACAAGGTCTCGTATGTCCCGGGGTCACTATGCTTCAATGGTCATGCAGCGTACGAATTACAGTCATAGTCCCAGGACTCTCATTAAGACCCCCCTTCAGGGTATTAAATTTGTAGATTAAGTAAGACCACTTGAGAAACCTCGGCCAGGGGTCGTGGTGAAGCGTTTATTGCAAGGCAACGGTGCAACCGGCTTCTGTGTGAGACCAGCCAAGATGGAGCCCGAAACGAACGCGCTCGTCGGCGAGATGATGATGGTAACGGGAGTGTTCCAGGCCGGTTCCGGTTGAAATGAGATTGACCAGTGCAGGACACGATATCCGATAGGACTGAGTAACTGTGCTCACAATATATTTATGTATATATATATATATATATATTATATAAATATATGTATATATATATATATAGAGAGAGAGAGAGAGACATAGAAAAATTAAGGGTTATATTGTAGTGCGAATGACGAGCAAGCTGCGTGCAGCTACCGTGCCAGCACCATCAAAGAATTGGTAAGCTGCGCGACAGCGGTCAGCATTAGTCTTGTGACTGGTCTGCGCAATCCCGAGACAGAACTTGGGATTGAGTCAAGGAAATTCTCCACTCTGATCGTGCAGATGACGCCGAAGCAACATGGTGAGCCACCATCGTGGCATCGTCATCGGCGTGGAGCTCGGGAAGTGTGCGAGACCTTCTCCCAGCTGGACCGGCGAATTAGTTGGCTACTTCTCAGTCCTCTTTTCCTACTATCACCTATGTAACCAATATATCCGCATTACAATATATATGTCGTTGAGGAGAAAACCCACAAAGAGCGCGTATAAGTAGTTTGTCGGAGACGCTACCAGCACATTAACAAGATGTTTACTCAAGTATCAAAAGCGCAGCTCGTTTTATCAGAATACAGTTTACCTCATATTACTGCCTCAGATACTTGGATTACATTTAAAAGGCCTTCACCTCGAACGGTGAGAAAGACAAAACCATTTATGGAAAGGTGTGTGGGTTTAAAGTGGGGCTATGCTCGCAGGACAACCGGAGACGGAGGAGAAATGAAAATAAGGCACAAAAACAGTGCTTGACCCTGCAGGCGTCGTGACTGCACTACCAGATGGAAAATGAACAAGGCGTAGTCGACCCAGTTAGTGGCCTTCACGTGCAGGCACGACGAAAGTGAGCGCCAAGCTTTGATCAACGTGAAAACAAAAACAAATTCGGGAAAGGTTGCACTCTGCCGCAACACTTGAAAGGTGAAGCTGTTAGAGGTTGGCACTGGTGGACACATAAGTAAGTTCTAGTATCATTTTTCTTTGCGTAATTCCGCTGCTATTATTCGTCGTCATAGGCATGCATCTAAGTGGTCGTCGTCCTCTTCGCGGGGAGGGGTGGGTGAAAAGACATCTTCAGCAGTGTAGACTTCCATGAGATTTTCGTCATCGACTCCGGGAAGCGGTCGCGGGATCTGCAAGCGGTCTCGAACAAGATTGGCACACTCGTAGCCATGTCTCCAGTTATACAAGATGGCTTTCAGAAAATGCGGTCGCCGTGGTGAGCTTTCCCAAGTAGGCTGGATTTTATGTTTACCGTTATTGCTGCTTTTTTTTAAAAATGGGCGGAAGCGCTCGACCATAGCGCTGCAGTTGGTTCGTTGGTTGGCTGCATCCTTAAGTCATGGCGCGTACCCACGCGCGGAATTCGCCAAGAAGCTGCCTGTATTGATTAGGCTGTGACCCGGTTCATTTCAGAGATAGAAAAAAAAGTGAAGTATGAGAATAATATTGGGAGAAGAAAAAGTAATCTTTGGATAGAACAGGTTTGCTAGGAAGAAAAAAAATTGCGAATGAAGACATAGCTCCCGATCAGGGCATCCGGCCTTTCGCCGCAATAAAGGAGTGAAAGGCGATCACAACATCTCTGTGGCAATATCGTAGGACGGAAGCACCTAGGGAAAGAAAAACGGTTAAAGACAAAGGTAGATTCAGCCGATTAAACGTGTATTCAAGGTGCGTGCGTTACATCGAGGCAAAGCTTCGGCATTTAAATGAACGTGTTCTATAGTTTCGCGGTCTTGCATAAAGGGCATTGAGGAGATAAAGCCTGACCAGCTTTGTGTAGATAAAAATTTAAATGGGGGATTCTGCAGCGACATTTTGTGGTTGCCACCTCACATTTAAAAGATTCGCATAATATAAACTTCCATAGGTGAGTGAGGTGAATATAGTCGGAGCTTGATCGAAGGGCATCTCCACGATTAATTTGTAAATGTTGAAGGCACCTGAACCTCGCCCCCAAAAGAAAACTGTTATTTGGGCAATTCACGACGATAGGACCCCGAAGAGCCAAATTGGCTTATTGGTCTGCTATTTTATTGAAGATTATCCCTCCATGACCAGAGACCCACACTAACCGGATCTCACGAAGCTGGTAAAGAAGGAATGAACGGAATGACCGGAGAATGGGAGAATCTTTATCATTTGTCAGAGCGGTGCACGGGGAGTAAAAATTCGAAAAGATAATCACCCACGTAAATCTATGCTGTAGTTTATTAAGGGCTAACATTATCACCAATTTTTCTGCCTGAAAAATTGGGGTATAGTCTGGTAGCCTGATTGAGAAGGACCAATCTAGGAACTGAGTATATATTCCTACCCTAGCCTTCTCATCACTTTGCCAGACATCTGTGGCAATGACGACATGAGTTTGAAGAGTAGCCAAATAATATTCAAGTAAATTATATAGTAATCTAGCCGGAAATAATTTCGCATGCGGGAGAAAAATGTCGGTCAAGCTTATGTCGACAGGTGACACATTATCAGAATAGGGCTGGACTAGAAAAAGATCTGCATGAAGAGGCTGCAGTCATGCCTGTACGCTATCCAATTGAGGACGCTGAAATCGGGGCCACGTAAATTCTTGAAAACGGTCAGGCCTCAAAGCAAAAATGGTTGGAGCCCCGTACAATTGAGATTCAAACAGTTTTGGAAATGTCACAACAGTCAGCAATTTAAATCGATACAAAAGTGAAGCCAACCGTGTCTCAAGGTGCAATGCAGAGTTCGCTACATATTTTCGCAACCCGAAACATAAACGCAAAGCCAATCTCTCAATCAGAAATAGAGGATGGAGTTTGTACGTCGCGCAAACGGAAAATAACACGCGACCAAATTCCAATACAGGGCGAACATGACAACGATAAGTCATTCACAGGGCGTCTGTACGCATAACGAATTTATGATTGCATAGCCTACGCAGCACTCCAGCAGCTTTTTCACCTTTGGCAGCAATGTGCAAAATATGAGGACGTCATGTGAGGTGGTCGTCGTAAGTGTTTAATACCCAAGTGTTTAATTTCCGTGACCTGAGGGATGGAGTCCAATTGGTATGTTCGACATAATGATATAGGGTTATTGCAGAAAAATATATAACGGCACAATTACTGACATTTAGCGAGTGGTGTAACGTACTCAGCAAAGTATCCAGGACAACCAAATAGTCCTGCAGTCGCTCGTACAACGCTTGGATTTCGCTATCAGCCGAGAAAAAAGCAATATCATCGGCATATACATAAGCAGATAAGCCTTTCTGCATTGGAATAGAATTTAGAAGCAACTTAAAAATAACAGGAGAAACAACTCATCCATGAGGAACTCCACAAAATAGGTGATCCTGGGTTGGCGATAAACCACCCTTGAAACAAAAGAATTTCTTTTCCTTTAAAAACCCACCAATCCAGGAGCGAATGTACCCCAGAATCTCGCTAGATGCAAGGCGTGACATCAACGTGCTGTACTCCACGTTGTCGTAAGCATTTGCTATATCTAGGGTGACGAGTGCAATAATATGTTTTAGTCGGCGAGCTAATTTATTACGGCTGTTGATGTCGACGTGGGCCTTCCAAAAATAATTTCCAGGTCTGAAACCAATCTGGGTGAAGCTTAGAATACAATTACTGTTCACAAACCGCATAAGCCGGCTGTGCAATAATATTTCAGCCAGCCTTACCACGTTGCTAGTCAACTAAAACATCCTAATATCACCTTGCACGAAACCCAAACTTTCGTTTTTCAACAATGGTACTACCTTAGCGAGATTTCATTCCAAAGGTATCCAGCTGTTTTTAGCGACATGTTGACAATGTTTAGCAAATCATCAGGACGCACCTCGAACAGAACTTTTAACGTTGACACCGTAATGCGATTTGACCCTGGAGCAGACTCAGATAGCTGCAATATTATATCAGCCAATTCCATCTTTTCACTTGAGTGAAGCCGCCATTCGAATCCTGGTGCGCAAAAGGAAAGGCCAACCCAGAAGAAAAATGCGTTTCCAGTTCCGGCGCAGTTCGTTCCAATGTTTTCATAGACTCCCTTTTTGACTCAATGATTGACTTGTCATTATCCGGATCTTGCACAACCTTTCTTGAACGAAGGAATCTATGCAACATGCTTCTATTTTTGGACTTAACTAGAGAGGCTAACTTTTTGGTTTTATAATTTTCTTTTGCTTTAGAAACAATCTGCTTGAATATGACAGCCGCAAATTTATAACTGGTCCAGTTGGATGGGAATTGGTTTTTAGGAACTTTATTCAAAGCCGCTTCTCTCTGACAATACGCACGCGCACATTCCTCATTCCACAATGGACTGGAGCCGCCATCTTTTTGTGAACAAACAATAAAGTGGGATGTTTTAACATATTCAGAAAGAACTGATCACACTTGAGCTGCCCGGAGTTCCTCGTCTCCCAATGGAATAGAGCTAAGTGCTGTCTTTAGTTCATTTTGAATGGGATGAAAATTTGTGTGCCGAACTATATGTGCTCACGGTGACTTAGAAGGGCAGAAAATCTCATATAAAATTGTGAAATTGTGATGTGATCGCTACTTGAAGCTTGGTCCCAAGTACACCTTGAAGAAATATTTGCCGGGGTTGAATAGGTCAAATCAAGAACAGCACTGGTCTGCCAGCGAAAAAATGTCGCAGTTTCAGAGTTAAAACAATACAAACTGTCGTCCCGTATCCTGCCGCAAAGACGCCTGCCGCAGGAATCTGTGCGGAAACCCCACAATACGTGGTGCGAATTGAAATCCCCACAAAGAACAACTAGCGTTTGACATGCCGACACGACAGCATCGAGTGAAAAGGTCAAAGTTACTCCACCCGGAAAGTACGTGTTCACTATAGAAAATGCAACGCAACCTGGAAGGTTGAATGTCACTGCCAGAATTTCCGATTTTATTGACATCAATTGAAACGAATGATGGGTTATATGGCAAAATTGAAGGGATGTTACGGTTAGCAAACCTCCTCCTTTAGTTGGAAGGTTTAAGCGTTACGTTCAGTAATTCTGGAATCTAAATGGCCGACCAGGAGCCAGCCAAGTTTCCTACACTACAATAACATCTGGTTGGGTTTTAGAGACAATATATTGAAGGTCTGTTTGCGCTGAAAAGACTGAACGACAATTACATTGAAGTATCCGAAGAGACAGTTTGGGGAAGTGATGGCTCCAACAGCCGCCTCCAAAATATAACCTGTTCATTGACTCGCTTCACCTTACTTTGTCTTTTGTTTCGGGCACGAATCAGGTGAATCCGAAATCGGCGAGCCGGTTCTTTCACACGCAACCGGTTGACTCTCCATGTCTCCTGGGTGGTTCTCAGATTCGACGTTATTCTCGTTAGCAGGACGAACGTTAGGTGCCGGGCGAGAAACAGGCAGACCAGTTACGGCTTTGGATGCATGGCGGACAATCGAGGCTGGACGACTGGAGGGCAGGCCAGCCACCACTTTGGAGGAAACAGAAGTACCTCCGCATCGGGGCTGAGACAAAGGGTTTGAAGAAGCAGAAGTGAATGGTGACGGTTGGCTGAAACGGCTTGAATAGTGAGCGGGGTCAGTCTCATCCAAAGGTAGTTGATTGAGTGACCCAACAGCCTTAGTATCGAGACCACAAGCTAAATCTGTTTGCACACCTATGCCACACAACCTGGACACAGACTGTCGGATGTGTGCTGTATGAGCTGTTCTGCCATAGCATGCAAGTAGCCAACCATCATCTTGGACTGTCTTTTTTCGATTGCCGACGCTATCACATCAACAAGAGATGCGTCCGCAGTAGCGGAGCCACGTGCCACAACTTAAGCGTAGCCTGACGATCTAGCTCGAACTACAGCCATCGCCTCACTCCACGTGCACCGCCGCTTTTGAGTTACCTCTAAGATCTTCACCTCTGGTGCTCCAACCGGACAATTTGAGTGGTCCGCATGGTAGGTAGCAAGTTTCCTCATCTGTCTGGCATGCAGCAGGCGGGTGATCGCCTCCACAAGTACAATAACGAGCGGACGGCTTACAGCCCCCGACACTGTGGCGGAATCGCCAACATTTTCGGCAGTGTAGTGGACGAGTGGAAAGCGGCTCAACCTTGAAGATTAGGGGCCACGCCTTTAACTGCCCAGGGACAGACACACCAGCGAAGGTTGCGAAGACTGACTCGGTCGGATAGCGGACATCGTTCTCCACTCGGCTACAGCGATGCACAGCAATGACACCAGCCGAAACAAACTCCTCCAGCATATCTAACAGGGACATTTCTGGGTTAACACCGCGAATGATGCCCTTAGAGCAGGCAAGGTATGCAGGCACAAATTAGCTCACCGGGAAAGAGGCAAAGGTTGAACACTGCAGCAAGTCCTGCGCGCACTCTTGGTCAGGCGATCGGATTACAACGCCGCCTTTCCCGGAGGGACGCACGCTGGTGATTTTCTGGTAGCGCTCCCTAGCAGAACGAAGGTCGCCTTTCATTTTTCCGGTATTGTTGTGCCGTAGTGCGCCCCCATTCGTGTGCACAAGAGCCACAGGATGTCGGTTATCACGTTGCGGAGGAAAGCCTACAAAGGGAGCTCCTGTGGCGTAAGACTGCCCGACCACGTGGTAGGCTTCCGGCCAGGAGAGGTGGTCTCCATTCAGCGCAACAGCGCCTGTCCTCACTACAACCTGAAACAAACGGGTCCCAAAAGGAAATAGGAGACAAAATTACCTTAACCTGGCCAAAATCCCGCGTAGGAAGCAAACGGCTTGCTGAGACATTCGAGCAAGAGACACGTAGACCAAGCGTGTTCTGAGTGTAATTGTGTTCGGAGGGGGTTCTTCTCTTTTTCGAAAGGCACTGCGCGAGCGGGGTACTCGTCGTTTTCCGCGAAGCATGCACTTATGATCGCTCACCATTTTCTACCTTTTCGGTGTTTTTAGCGGGTTTTTTTCAGCCACTGAGCTTGCCAAGGACCCTCGGTGGTAAGCGCAGGGCGCGCTCGGGAGCGTTCGCATTTTCTTAATATTTTTTACAGCAACAGCGACTTCACAGCTTGTATAAAAGCTATGCTAGTAAAAGACGAAAAACGCAAAGAGCAATCAACAGATGACCGGTGTCGACTGGTACATACATGCAATAAAGGAAGATTTCAATTGTTGCGCGCGCCTTGTTGAGGGATGTGGGAAAAAAAAGAGAAAAGTTGCATAGAAGGGCAGGGTAGACAAGGCAGACGTCAGCAGGAACATTAGTGGGGGCGGGTGAAATACAGTTCAACAAAAGAAAGGAAGCAGAATACCTGTCAGCAAACATTTCTTTGACAGAGAGTTGAAAAAAGCCTAGAAACAGAAGAAATCACCCAAACAAAAGCACACATTTAGGCGGATTGCCCATAAAGGATCAAAATTTGAAAATAGTAGTCGGTACGCAGCCTCCTGCCCAAGAAAAAAAGGCCGGGATTTCGCTAATAAGGCCACTGTACGAGGTGCGAACATTAAAATCAGCTACGGGGTATTGACAAAGTGGGGGAACTTGTTCTCGGTACAATAGAATTTGTGCGAATTCTGAACAAAAATTCAGGTGTAGGAATAATAAACAACGTGAAAGAACTAAATGAACAACGTTAATAAGTTGAGGTTGCCAACTTAATCGAGGAAAGAGCGCGCCAGCTTTCCGAAACTTTCATTGATAGCAAGAGCAGCTCACTGTAGGCTTATGAGTTACGACTTCCATACCTCGTGGTGGTAGTGTGTTTTAAAAGCAGATTCTGAGCTTTCGGCTCTAACATGTTCAAGTGCATTACCAGGAGCATTCATTTGTTTTGACAGAGCAATTAAAGAGAATTTTTTTCGTGCGAGCTGTGATTATTAAACCACGTACCAAAGGGTATTTCAATTTGCCCAATGCATTGTTGTCAGCAAAAAGTACCCTCAAGAAGGTATATGACACTGGCAGAGTAACTGTTAAAGGTATCTGGCGGCGCGCTGCATGGCGGTCATTTGTGGACCGAATTTACATCAATGTTTATAACATGGCATGCAACCAGTGCTTTACGGATGGCTGATGCCAGAGAAGTCGCCCAGATTCTTATTGTGTCTGTAGATAATACATAGTGGCTCAAGAAGTGTACTTTTTTGGAGTCCTCTTCGAATAGGGACATTGCAATATTTTGAATTTCATGGCTGACACTATTGTAGCCGAGGTAGAGTGAGTTAAAACTACGCCAGTTTCGGATTACCTAGGTGTCTTTCAGCTTTCGGATTCGGAAACAAAGGCTAGTTTCAAATTTCGGTTAGTTTAAACTTCGGGGATATTTTCTTGCGGATTTCTGTGTGGCTTAACTTGTTGGCTCGCATAATAGCATTGTTAATAGCCTGTTTTAGGTATTTTCCATTCAAAAGGGTGGTCGTAAGTTCTCGACAGTCTGAGTCAAAATTGGTCGGCTTTGTGCAAGTTCTCCTAACATGGGTTCGCTTAACCACGATGTATTGTTGTCTTGCACTGCCTGACTTAGGTACTTTGAAAATGCCAATACTACCGCGTATCTGTCGGTTTTCTATGGAGTGCAATTTCAAGCCTGCTCCGGGAAGTAGTAACAGTAACGTCCAGAAAGTTTACACTGTGTCGGTACTAGGAATGAGAAATGAAAATACGATGATGTTCCAGATTAAATGCCTCAATGAAGTTTAGTAGCCCACTATCATTGTGCTGCCATATCCTGAATATGTCGCCAATATACCTTTTTGTATTACAGTCGCTTTAAATTTTAGATGTCAGGAAAGTTTGATTCGAGGCGTGCCTTAAAAGTATTGGCGTAGTCAGGTCGATTCTCGTTCCTGTTGACGTTGCGCTGATTTGCACGTAATGAACCCCGTCGAACTCGAAATTGTTAGGTTCCAGAATAAGATTGATGGCCGCCAGCTTCACTGGTCATCCTTGTTCAGAGGGTGGAATGGGAGTGACTTTTTTAAAAGTACGCTAAAACAGGAGCTTGTGAAAGCGGCTCTTGTAATTCCCTGAAGCTCTGTTGGTGAAGGCCTCACCACACGTACGCGACATTCTTTTTCATCTCTTGTAGTGGAGCTGCAACCATCGAGATGTTCGGTGTTGACCACCACAACTAACTAACTATAACCAAAACTGTTTGCTGCTCCTTTTTTTTGCTCGGCACTTGAACTTGATGTTGTTCAGCCTGTCCGGATCTAAGCTCAGCTGATCACGTGTTAGAAAAAGCCATGATATCTGAAAGCATCATTCAAAAAAACAGCCCATGTTGCTCTTCGGCTTCAAGCTATTCTTTCGGCATCGCTGTAGAACGCTTCCAGGTTCTTATCATGTTCCTCTTCGGTCGCGGCCGACAAAAGAGTCTCGTTTATTACGACGCCGACGCGTATGAAGCCTTCCATGACCTTGTGATTTGCACGCTAGAAACATTTGTGGGCAGAATACATTCAGAACGGCGTGCGTAGCAACCTGTAACGGCTGTAAGCAATATGTGTGGTGGAAGTTCTAAAGCTCTCGTCATCTAGATCTTGTTGCCAGAACCCTGCCGCGGTGTTTATCCCTGAAAAATGACAAAAACCACTGGGAGAGGTAGCGATGCTTTTTAAAGTCGCCATGGGGCATGCTGCTCCCGCAGAAGAGCTTGCTTTAGTTCGATGGCGTATGGGCAAATGCCAATCTTTCGGTATTTTTCGACTTTTGCCCAGTGTCTAGACCACCCGTTTGGCTACCTTACAATTCGGATCACTTGCGGGGATCCCGTAACACGGAGGTCCGCTTACATTTTCTCTTTTAGCGCTATTGGAATCATCCTTGCCTGTCTAATTTCTCCTTGTGCTTCTGGCGTAAGCCTCATGTGTTATATAATACCTGTGAGGTAACCGAGGCTCTTAGACACACCCTCGTAACTTTTGGCGACTTTGTAAAGTTCTGCATGCTTCAGCGCCCCGACTTAGTGCAATAAAGCAAGCTGTTCTGCTCACAAACCACCGAGAGTCACGGGAACGTTGTCTTCGACAACAATGACCTTAATTTCTGAGCTAGCCCAGGTTCCCGCTACAACAAAGCGTATGCGTCGTTCTACCGTTTTCTAGGCACGAAACAACGTGTTCAGCACGAGGTAGCCACTGCCTTCTTTTTTTTCGGTGATATTGTGCAGTATCTTTTTCCCTATGACCGTATATTTGGCACAGGTGACATTTACAGAAACCTGGCGTCCCATCAATTTTCACTGTCTCTTACCAGCAATCTCCTTACTCGCAGGTTCGGCACACTTCTAATATATGTAGCCCATACAAATTAAAAAAAAAAAGTTTTACAAGGGTATTTTTAAAAGCCACAAGTAAATGAAATCAAGGTTTTCGGAGAAACAAACTGTCATGCACAATTCTCAATAGCGTTTCACACCTTTAAAATATCAAATTCTTTCGTGCTTTCACGTGATACCATTACAAATGTCGAAAAAGTAATTTCATTATTTTTTTCAATAGAAATTTAAAGAGCCAAGTGGAATTTCAACGTGTACACTCCTAATGAAATCAAAGTCAATTCCATTTTCCCGTGCTCTCATCGCTGGCGCGTCATCTGTTCCAATCTATCTGTTACCACAGGCCTCCCTTAGGTACCAGGTAATTATTACAATAACTGTGACAAAAAGTTATCTATCACACCTGCAGAGATAAAGCCTTCCCATGGTTAAGTATTCGCCTGAGAACACAATCGTCGTCTCATTTGTTTCCGGGTAGCTCGACGAAACCACGAGCTCCAACCATATCCCATAACCACGCGCCTTACGCAGAAGCTCATGTGAAGACACCAGCCGGCATTTCTTGATTGTGTCGTAATTGGCGTCATGGCTGTAAATTGACATCATGGTGGTGTGAATAATTATGGCAAAAATAATGTCTCAACAAGTATTATTTCAGTGTTTAGTAATATGAGCCCAAATCCCAAGGAGTACGGCGTTCTGCTGTCGTCTCTCAGTTCCTCTGTAGTTGGGGCACCCACAATTCCCCATCTGGTTCTTTTCTGTGAAATATTGAGGGAGCAATGAATGTCGGGTGGTACCGGGAGCCTCTAGTCATAGAGAATAGGGGCTCTCAGGTTAGGAGTAGCAAGGAGAGTGCGACCGGTGGAAGTGGTTGAGAGCATGTTTAGCTGGCCGATGAGGTGTTCTTCAACGAGTTACTCTGCCGTATTGTAAATGCCTTGTTTCTCGATTCTCGTATAGTGCTCTGCGGGATTTGTAGCGCCGTTTTGAAGACCTTTGGGATGAGGCAGTTGACTTTAGAGTGTTGGGTACGTGAGGGGAAGAGATACGGGAGCGAGTAGGTGACACGGCTGAGCACAAATGCCTGTGCTCATACGTACGCTGACAAAGGATGCGCTACGTTTCTTTGAGTCTCTTGTTGCGGGCAGCAATCATGAGGGCGATCGTCTTATTCACATGAGAAGTGAGCTGTACTTAGTACTTAGTACACTAAGTACACTAGGTACTTAGTGTTTACGCAATTGCGTTGTATGCAGAGCCCAAGTATTTTTAGGACTTCCACTTGGGGATCACCCCTACCATCAATCCGGACCTCAATGGTGGGTGTCTGGGGTGGGTTGCCGTTTGATTTGGCGGGGAGGAGGAAAAGCTCAGATTTTTTAGGTAAGCGTCCAAGCCCGATTTCGCGAGCGGCGGTCCTAACTCAGTCAGCTCCCTGTTGGAGAGCCTCCTTGATTTGAGCCTCGCTGCCTCCGGTGGTTCACAGTGTAATATCATCAGCGTATATGCTGGGGCGTAAGCGAAGTATCGCGGCGAGCTTACTGAGAAACTGGATTAGAGAAATGTTAAATAGGAACGGGAATAATGCTCTGCCTTGACGTGTTCCAATGGTTGGGAGATAGATATTATCCGTTTTCAGGTCGCCGAGCTTAATAACAGCCGTGCGGTTCGAAAGAAAGTTTCGGATATAGTTGTACTTGCGGCTACCCGGAGCCAAAGTAGCAACTTTACGCAAAACAGCCTGGTGTGATACCCGATAAAAAGCTTTCTCAAGATGAGGTGGCAAAGTGGCTCAATTATCAACCTTTAAAGGGCCAGCGATAATTTCCTTTTTTAATTGCAGGAGTACGTCTTAAGTCGACAGCCCTGCCCGGAAGCTGAACATGGTGCCCAGAAATTGCCCAGTCTGATTCATGTGGTTCACAAATCTTGCATGAACGACTTGCTGTCGCACTTTGCCTACACAAGATATAAGGGATATTGCTTTCATGTACTCAAGCATCAGGGGTTTGCCTGGTTTCGGTAGGAGCGAAACTTTAAGGTATTTCCATTCGGGTGGTAGGTCACCAGTCTCCCAGCAACGGTTGTAGAAGTGGTCACGATTTCGATTGAGGGATCGTGAAGGTTACGAAGCAGCTGGTTAGTGACGCTATCCATCGCAGGTGCCGATCTTGGACGGATTTTGAGTAAGGCTACATGATCCTCGGCGATGGTAATTTCCTGATACATGACGGCATTGGGGTCAATGGTATTCGGCAAGAGCCTCACAGACCCCTTGGGTGACGTAGAGGTCTTTAATCCTAGTCATGAGTTGGCCGTGAGTACCTGACAACTGTTGGATAATTTTGATGAGTCGGTTTTTCCTGGCCTGCTTAGACATAGTAGAGTCAAGCATGTGCCGTAGTATGACCCATGTGTGGTGTATACACCGTGTTTTCTACAAGCAGCGTAGGGAACAACGGGCACGAGCGCTTACAGAGAAATGCCACGTCACCCTAATACGGTTTACGTGGACGCAGCTTGCTATTGACGGCAGGACGCATACGCTGTCGCACTAATCAACCATCCCAACACTCCCCGTCTTAACTGCCTAACAGTTCGCCCAATTCGACCCGCTGAGGCGGAAGAGGCGGTAATTGCAATACCCTTACACATAGGCCGCCCCCTACCACTATCATCTAAGATTCAAAAACGGCCATTCGAAATTATGCCAGTGGCATGATCTCGCACCGGTGGCTTGGAATTCGCCTCAAAAATCCTCCTACCGTACCCATAGAGGTAATATGGACTCCGGCCCACACGGGCGTGGGTGGAAATGAGGCAGCACATAGGGCCGCCCGCGAGATCACCGTTTGAGCAGGCCCTAACCGCTAACCCTTTCACGGATCCCTCTCAGCTCGGGAGAGTCTCTTAACCTTCCAAGACACCACGGCACATTTCCGCATGTCACGCCGCCAGCTCCCTCCCGCGCATCCGGATTTCTCCAACAGGAAACAACGGCTATGGTGACTGATGCAAACCCATACCCTCCCTTGTCACTACCACCTGCACCGTATTTATCCTTCCGTCTACCACTCCCCACACTGCCGGCCTGCGGAGCAGTGGAAATACTGCACTATCTTGGACTATCTAATTTGGAATTGTCCCCACGTCCCCTATCTCCCATTACCAAACGGTGGGCACTGGGCTAAGGCGCTTGATAGCTCCGACGTCTCAACCGAACGGGTGGTCATGGCGAGGGCTCCTCCGAGGCACCGGTCCCCATGCCCCCCTAAGGGGCCTTTAAAGGCTCACTAAAACGTTTGTCCTCCTCCTCCTAGGCACATTTTTAAGGGATGGTCGACGCGAGGCTTTGTAATAATATTGTCACGATGCCAAAGACGACGCAGCTGTCTTGAAGGAAAACAAGTTTTATTCGAGCGAACTTGTGGTCCTCTAACAACTCAAAGAATACACAGGTGGAGAAGCAGCAGTCAGCAGAGTCACGTACGCAAGCGAGCGTCGGCGATCAGAATCCCGCGACGTCTGCTCTGCAGGCTTTTATCTTTCAGCGCAAGTGTTTCTCGAAAAGTGGATTTAAATTCAGAACATTGTATACCAAAGAAAATAATTCGAGGATAGGGATGTTAGAGCGAATCGCTATTCCTATCAGAATGGGATAACCCGTGCGCCATAAAAATGACGAATGCAACACGCACTTCACTTGGAGGGGCGCGGCCGGGCAGTAAAAACAAAACATAAACAAACAAACCTAATGCCTAGTTCGCGACATTACACCCCCTCTATGAGTGTCGCGACCGGATGCTAAAATCACAAAGACTGTGCGAACAGACAAGCAAAACAAAAAAGTCCATCATCTTGCGCAGTAACGTTTAAGGTGAACCACGGGCACGACTTCGGGGCGCGTGCGTCGTCGTGATTTGCCGGAATCACCATCAGACCATCTCGTAGGTAAGGTGACCAACATGCTGTAGAATCCGGTGGGGCCCGAAATACCGTCGGCGTTCAGGTCGTCGTCGTCTACGTGCGGAAGCATGCCGTCGAGCATCGTAGTCAGCCGTCCTCAGCAGACAAGCTCGAACGTCGTCATCTGCGTAGCTTCCTGGAAAGCCCTGTTGTACGCAAATGTGACATACGGGAGGACTTCGTCCCAAGTTTTGTGTTTAACGTCGACGTACATAGACAGCATGTGTCCGCGATCGACTTGTTTAAACGTTCCGTAAGTCACTTCGTTTGGGCGTGGTACGCCGGCGTTCTTTGGTGATCTGTGTTGCTGTAGCTTAAGATTTCTTACATAAGCTCTGCACTGAAGGCCGCTCTGCTTCCCGTGATTAGGACTTCAGGGGTTCCATGTGGTAGTACAACGTGGTTGATGAAGAATTTCGCAACTTCTTGTGCAGTCACCCTCGGAAGAGCGGCCGTCTCGGCGTAGCCCGTTATGTAGTCTGTCGCTACGACAATCTATTTGTTCACGGATCGTGACGAAGGGAACTGGCCCAGAAGGTCCATTCCAATCTGTTGGAGAACCTCGATGGGACGGCGATTTGCTGGAGAAGTCCGGCGGGTCTCGTCGGAGCGTTTTTCGTCGCCGGCAGTCACAGCAGCTCCGGACGTAGTGGGTGACGACAGAGGTAAGGCGAGGCCAGCAGTAGGTCGTCTTGATTTTTCCCACAGTGCGAGATGTGTCGAGATGTCTGGAAGACGGGTCGTCGTTGCACGCTTCCAAAATTTTGTAACGAAGGTCGGCGGGCATGACAGGGAGGTAATTCGTTCTCGTTCTGGGGCGGAAACTCTTCTTCACGAGGAAGGAGTTTCTCAGGCTGAATGCAGGTAAGTTGCGTTTGAACGCTTTAGGCACAGCGACGTTGCGTCCTTCGAGGTAGTCGATCATAACGCGTAAGTCGGGCTCAGCACGCTACTGGGCGGCAAGGTCGTTCTCCGTCACGACTCTGAAGAACGCGCTGTCTTCATCGGAGTCTTGTGGTGGTGGTCGAAGGGGGCGCGGGACAGGCAATCGGCATCGCAGTGTTTCGGATTTATAGACGGCTGTAACGTCGAACTCTTAAAGGCGCAAGTTCCACCGCCCAAGACGTCCAGAGGAGTCCTTCAAAATGGCGAGCCAACAGAGCGCATGGTGGTCTGCCACAACCTTGAATGGTCTTCCATATACGTACGGGCGAAATTTTGAAATCGTCCATATAACATTAGGCACCCTTTCTCAGTGGCAGAATAGTTTTTCTCCTCGTTCGACAGACCACGGCTGGCATAGGCGATAACATTTTCGCAAGTGCTTTACTTTTGGACGAAGACGGCACCCAAGCAAGTATTGCTGCATTCCGTATGCATTTCGGTTTTGGCGTTTTCGTCGAAATGAGCCAGCACAGGCGGGCTTTGCAGGCATGTTTGCAGCTCGCAGAATGCTTTTTTTGGCCGTTTTCCCAGCTGAAAGGTGTGCTATCATTTGTCACGTGCGTGAGTGGCTCTGCAATGCATGCGAAGTCTGCGACGAAGCGCCGTTAGTATGCGCGAAGTCCGACAAATCTTCGCACGCCCTTCTTGTCTTTTGGCCTAGAGAGTTGGCAATGGCTCAAGTTTTTGACGGGTCAGGTAGGCCTCCCGCGGCGTTGATCACGTGGCCCAAGAACTTGAGTTCCTCGTACGCAAAAGGGCCGTTTTCAGTCTTCAGCGTTAACCCTGACGTACGAATCGCCTCCAGTACAGACTCCAACCTTGCAAGGTGTTCATCCAAAGTTCGGGCGAATACCACAACGTCGTCGAAGCATACGAGGCAAGTGTGCCACTTCAGGCCAGCTAGCACAGTGTCCACGACTGTTTGAAACGTTGCTGGCGCCATGAACAGCCCAAAAGGCATCACCTTGAACTCGTATATACCGTCCGGGCTTATAAATAAACTCTGCTCTCGGTGTCTCTCGTCCACTTCAATTTGCAAGTAGCCGGTCTTCAGATCCATCGATGAGAAGTACTTCGCATGGCAGAGGTTGTCGAGGGCGCCATCAATTGGTGGCAGGGGGTTCACGTCCTTTTTGGTGATTTTGTTCAGTCGCCGGTAGTCAACCCAAAACCTTAATGTGCCGTCTTTGTTCTTCACGAGTATGACCGGCACAGCCCAGGGTCTTTTCGATAACTGTGTAATGTTGTCGCTGAGCATGTCCTCGACTTTATTTCGGATGGCTTCCCGCTCGTGTGAAGAGACGCGGTACGGTGACTGTTGGGTAGGTCGGGCTCCATCTTCGGTGATAATTCGGTGCTTCGATAGGGGTGTCTGACCTATTTCGAATTTGACGAAAAACTCTCGCTTAGCGACGCAGCAAATCCACTAGTCTGTCCAGATTTTCTTGCGACAGCGCCGGGTTCACGTCGAAAGGATGCGGCAGCTTGGAAGCATCTGCGCGTGCGCGTTCAAGGTTAGCGATCGCGATCACTTGACTTGCTTCTTCCGTTTCTTCGGGGAACAATATTGCAGCAACCTTGTTTAGATGCTGGTACTCCTCCGTGAAATTCGTCAACAAAACGTGGGATTTCTATTGCTTAAAGCACGCAATGCTTTTTGCGACGAAGACACCACGGTTCAGCAACCTTTGGTCACTCTCTAGGATAGCGTCGATCTCAGGAGTAGCATCCTCAAAGTCGACGGTGATCATCAAGCTTGCGCGGGTAGGCAGGGTGGCGTGATCTTTGGTGATCCTTACAGCAGCAGGCTTGTCGAGGTTTGGTAGCGGCGTCATGGAGTGATCAGATGAAAAAGTTATCGACTTGGTCTGCAGATCAATTTTTGCGCCATTGTCTGTCAAAAAGTCCATTCCGAGAATTACGTCCCGGGATCAGTTAGGTGAAATGACGAACGCAGAAGGCTACGTCGTGTCGTCTATGGTGACCGGTGATGTGTACGCTCCACTTTGCGCTGCGAGATGGCCTCGTGCGGTGCGTAAATACGGACCTTCTCATCTCGTCGTAACTTTCTTCAGCTAAAGCGCGAATGATCCGCTCATCACCGAGTAGTCCGCTCCGGCGTTTATGAGGGCTACTACATCAAAGCCGTCGATGGACAACTGGACGTCGGACGCCGCCTTCTTCGAGTTCCGGGTGCGTCGGGGTGTCGTATCTCAGTTGGTGCGTATTGACGGTTGGGCACTGCGCATCGTCAGTATTGTCGTTTCCTCAGCGGCAGGATTGGTCATATCGGGTACGCGTCGCGGCGTGTCGTTGTCGTCGTGTTCGAGAGTCACGGCCGCGTTTTAGCGGGTCGTCGGGCTGAGTGCATGTCGTGAATCATGGTCTTCGGTGAGTCGTGGCGTTGTTGGGGGGTTTTCATTTTTCCGCCGTGTTGCAACTCTACCTCCAGAAGTTGCTGCTTTTAGTTTCCACCACGTGGGCTGGGGGACCTTCTACGTGCGAAGTCGGCATGTGCATGGCGATTTGGGGACTGGCGTGGGTTGGGTGACGGCGAACGGTTTAAACGGGCTGGTCCATGGCTGGTGTTCGACAGGTATTCTTCGATCTCAGTAGGGCGCTGTCCGGGTCGGGGGCGTGGTGCGTCGACGGAGAACCATCGCAAACCGAGCGTGTTGTAGGGGCAGCGATGGTAGATGTGGTCGGCCTCTCCGCAATGGTAGCACAGCGGACGATTATCTGCGTTCGCCGCACGTCGGTCTTCCTCGGGGCGGGAGGTTGCACTACAGGTGGTCGCGCCAGCGACAGGGGACGACGGTATGGAGCTTCGTGACGATAGGGTGCAGGCGGGCGAGGTCGATAGGCAGCAGCCGCGTAGGCAATGGCTTTCGGCTCGCGGGGTGCTTCTGGCGTTGTTGATGTTCGCAGGGCTTGCTGCACTTTTTCTCTAATGACGTCGGTAAGGGAAGCAACACAGGTGCTGCGGTGGAGTTGGGAGAAGTTTCCGCAGCTCCTCCCTCACTACTGCGCGGATAGTCTCGCGTAGGCTGTCTTCCGAAATCCACATGCTGTCGACGTAGTTCGCATTGGCCGCGCCAACAATATTTCGGCCATACTGCTTAGCACGCATTTCGAGGGCCTTCTCAATTGTGCTATCTTCGGTAACAAATTCGGCTGCCATTTGGGGCGGGTTGCAGTTAAGTCCAGCAAACAGTTCCTCGTTCACACCGCGCATCAAGAAGCGTAACTTTTTTCTTCTGCCATGCAAGGGTCACCACGCCTGAAAAGCATCTCCATCTCCTCAACGAACACAACAATGCTTTTGTTAGGGTGTTGTCTCCGCGTTAGCAGCAATACTTCGGCCCACTCATTTCGCACAACCATAGCAAACGTTGCTACAAATTGTGTTCTGAAATCGTTCCAATCCCCAAGAGAGCTCTCATGGTTCTCGAACCAGATCCGTGTTTAATCTTTAAGGTGGAACACTTGCCTTATTGTCTCCGCATCGTCCCTTTGCTTAAAGAGTCTAACCCGTTCGACTTGATCCAGTCAGTCTGCGGTATCCTCAAACGGTGACTCATGAAATGATGGGCTCTGTGGGTTGCTGAAGGACGAGGGCAGGATTGGTAGCGCTGGTCATGGTGCCTGCGTTGATCATGGTGGCTTTCACGTCTTCTTTCTTCACTTTATCCGGAAGCAGTCCACACTCTGGTTGAAGACCATGCTGTCGACGGCTGACACGAGTTGGGCTGGCTTGGCGGCTTCCAAAGGTTCTTTCATGATTTCACCAGATTTCACGATGGCAAAGTCGACGCAGTTGTCTTCAGGGAAACCAAGTTTATTGGAGCAAGCTTGTGCTCTCCTACTAACTCAAAGAATACACATTCGGCGAAGCACCAGTCAGCAGAGTAACGTACGCAAGCGAGCGTCGGCGATCGGAATCTCGCGGCGTCTGCTCTGCAGGCTTTTATTTTTCGGCGCGAATGTTTCTGGAACCGTCGATTTACATCTAGAAAGTTTGAGACCAAAGAAACATATTCGAGGCTAGTGACGTGAGGGCGAAACGCTGTCCTTATTAGAATGAGATAACCCGTGTTGCATAAAAATAAACAATGGAACACGCACTTCGCTTAGGACGGAGATAACATATTCGGGCGCGGTGGGCAATAAAAACAAAACATAAAGAAACAAACCCAATTCCAAGTTCGTGGCAACATAAACACATGTTTGCAATAAATACACTGTGTATTCATTATCCTTTTTTCAATCACAGCGTCGTTTAATCTTCGCCGCTGTACGCGCGATAACAACGGATGTTCGTCTTCCTCCATTCCGCACGTCTCTGCACGGCAAAAGTCTCTTCACCATCCTTCGTGGCGTACGCTTATAGCTCAGGTGGCGGATTCTCGCCTTCCTCCACCAGCTGGCGACATGGGTCCCCTGCGCGTCTCGGTTTCATCGTCGCCTATCTCTCCCCGGCCGCTATTTCTCCCTGTCATCGGGTGCTGCTCGGTACCGGGCGCTCCGCCAGGTGGCCACGCGCGTCTCTCGCATGCCTCCGTTCCCTCTTCGCCTATCTCTCGGCGGAAGAGTTCTAAGTTGGGCTAGTTGGAAAGACATATTCCTGGATGAAACAAGCGCAAACTTAAACAAAGACAAAGGAAGTGGAACACAAGTTGTATCAACGTGTGTTTGAGAGACCATGAATTGTCAATAAAGGCCCCCCATCGTCCTATTTTTCTTCACAGTGCCCTAACTCCAGCGCATGTAACCCTACTTTTCCTGCCACAGATATTTTACTTAGGCTCGGTTTAGAAACATCACGCGAAATTACGGAACTGTTAAGCGTGAACAGCATTGAGCGTTCTTTGCTCACGAAAACTCGCCGCGAACGCCACAGGCGCGCTGACGCCGCCGAAGAACCACCCGCACGGTGGTTCTTGCAGGCGGCTTCGTCCGTGAACTGCTGTGGTGAGCTCGTGTGACCGCTTCTTAACGCTCTGTAATATGCCGCTCAAGGCACACACGGAGTTGCTTGTGTGGTAAAGGAGCTGATAATGTGGGCGAAAACAGTACTATAAAACATCACCCGAGAAGCTAGTGAAAGCGCCTACGCAATACCTGCCACTATGGTAAGCATAAACATCTCCAGCGGTGCCAGCCGGCTGTCTCGAGCACTTGAAAACTGTCGCGCAGGAATCGCATGCAAAAACGTTCCATGCGGTCCACGCCTTACACATAGCAGAAAGACGAGGCAATTGTGTCTACCAAGCAAGCGTGTCTTCATCCCAAAGAGATTGCATATCTCGGTGGGCCATTACTGTCGCTGGTGTCTATCTGCTTTATCACCGTTGCTTTTGTAAAGTCGTTTCACTCGTTCGCACTCTTTTCTGTTGTTTTAGATGACAAGCATATCATGCTCGGGGCTGTGTCCCTCGCTCCCTCGTTGTCGTTGTCCACCGTCCGCACTGTACTGCGCATGCGCGTCTCTTTAGCTCTGTGAGCGCTTGGGCTGACCTCAGCGCAGTCAACTATAAAAAATTAGTAGTGGCTTAGCTCTGCAATGCCAGGATAAACGTAGCGTGAACTAAAGTTCTGCAATCCCGTCCAATCCAGTCCAGTCTAGTCCATTTCCGTCTAATCCAGTCCCTTCCAGTCCAGTCCTGTCCAGTAAGTGCTCCTCGCGCATGCTCAGCACGGCTCTTCACGAGCCACGCAAAACGGCTATCAAGCGGCTCCAGTGCAGCTTCAGACTTGGCTACTGCGCAATTCAGGCGCACAGCTGGGGCCCTATTCTCGACTGCACAAATTGCCGGCAATTCAGGCAATTTTCCGGAAGTCTTTCCTGATTGGCTTTCAATTTTGGTCACGTGCTTCCGGTTGACAAAGCGGTTGTGTGTGCTGTCGTCATTTTGACGTTTCATGTCGTCTACGGACACCAGTTCTAAAGTTTGCCTTATTTCTCGTTACTAAAGGCGCATAATTCTTGGCCGGCAATGAAAAAATAGACTAAATGCAGCGGACATGACAACGTAAACCTGTCTTTGCTATTCAACAACAATACTGCATGTAATACACACCCCCTCTGTGATTGGCTGACAAGGCGTGACGTAATTTAAACAGTTGGCGGGAACGATTACGTCATGCATTGGCAACTTCAGCCTGCGTAAAAGTGACGTAATGCTACGTAACAGCTTGAAAATGGCGGCTGTTTTTGCCGCAAAATACAAGCAAAATAGGGCACAATATTGCCCCGGCTTACGGCGCCGCGAAATGTGCGGCAATTTGCAGCAGGCGCCGTTTCGCATGCGCGCTGTTTAAAGCATGTTTCCTACCGAAACAAATTATAGTTTCAAGTGCTTCCAAGTCAGCGATCATGGAACATATAAATAACATGCAGTATTTTGCCTTTATGTATGGCAATGAAATAAAAATTATTTGTTTGGCGTAACCACAACATAAGAGGGCAGTACAAGCCTCTCCATGACAAAGAGAACCCAATGTATGGCATTTGTCCATACTTGTCCTAGTAAGCTGCTGGGTCACATGATCGAACTCAAGAGAAAAATAACAATGAAAAGTGACTATTTAGTTCATTACAGCGCTGATTGCAGTCGAGCTTGACGAATGAGTGTATCGGCGACATCGGTGCGCTCCGCGGTTATCAGGCGTAGCGCTTCGCTGCTCTTATGTGTCATAGAAGCGATGGTCGCGGCCGTGTTTTTCTGTGATCACGCCATAAACTTGTAACGTAGCAGCAGACGATGGCGTGGCGGCGGTGGCGGCAGGGAAGGTGATAACGCAACAAAGCTTGCATTGAAGCAGAGAGCCCAGCTATGTTAATAAAAGCGATTGAAAGAAATAAATAGATACGGTAAAAAAATTGTGTGATGTTGTTTAGCTCGACATCCGCCTTTCGCTCGCTTTTGGATCAACGTTACTCGATCACCTTGTGGTGTTGGTGCCAAATTTGACCTCCAGAAATGTGTTTTTCTTGTCAGCCTCAGCTACCGTCTTAATTTTTATAGTACATGCCAAGTGCTTTTATATCTTTCTTGCACAATATTTTATACCTTGGTGGCGATCTTTATGAGTGCCTCGTCAAATTACACTGCATGTCGTCATAGCTATAGGTGCAGCACGTCACTGATTGCTTACGTCGTGCTTACGCAAAAAAAACATGGGCGAAATTCCGGCAATTTGTGCAGTCGAGAATAGGGCCCCTGGGCACGCGCCGGCGCCAGTGCATCTGCCGTGGCTATGACCCAACACAATCCAACACAATCTACTTTAATTCAATCCAATCCAAATGTATTATATTCCAATCCAAGCCAGGCCAATGCAATGCAATCCAATGTCCGCGCTCCCGCTGAACAGACCTTCACTGCACACGTGAAACTGCTCAAGCTCGGCCAGTGTAGCTTACGGTACAAAAGAAATAGTTAGGCGGCGCCCTGTTTCGATCCCACGACTTTCTGGCCGCAATTGCAGGTACGTGCGCTCTTCTCACTGCGCTACAAACCGAGACGGGAGCATGTGCTACGGACGCGTCTTATGTCCTTCACTCATTCAAACTAGGTCAACAAGCGACTGATACAACGAAGGCACGCGAAGGTGAACGTCGACGGAAACGACTAACTGAAAACTAATTGAAACTTCGGCCGACCCCATGGCTGCGTCACATGATACTCAGAGTTCTCCTATGAAAAGATGTCGTGTTAAGCGTTTATATTCACCCTTCATGATATCGAACTTTATTGTTAGACAAGCGGCTGTCCTTGCGTCCCACTTCCTTTGTCTCTAAGTTCAAGCTGGTTTCATCAAAGATTAAGCCTATCTCTCCGCGGCCACCTATCTCTTCCTGACAACGGGCCGATGCTCCATGCCAGGCGCTTGCGTAAAAGGGTGTGACTTCAACTCTAGGTCTTAAGGTCAAAACTGATCACCCCGCTAAGACTTCCCGAGGTAGCGATAGTGTAGAGTTCACTAGAAACAAATTATTTTACACAATTTTAAATGCGCAGTTCTGTCGCAAGGCATATATTACACGTTACCTGACTTTCACTAGCCATAAGAAATATTGTTCCGCTGCGGCAAAAATTTGACGGGGTATTTTTCCTGTTCCTAATTTTGCTCAAAACGCACATTGTCGTTCGTAACCATCGGCTAAAAATTGCCAACATCCGTTGATAACAACTTGTGCCATTCCTTAAATATTTATGGCAAACAATTGGTCAGCGAGAAGAAATACAGTAAGGAATGCATGTTTAACCAGTAATTATTTGTGGTGTTGCTTTGTATTTAATTGCCTAATAAAATGGTTTACCATTTATGTACGGCAGGCATTACAATATTCTTGTGCTCCTCTTACAGTGCTATGGACATGACTCGTTGTGCTGCATGCCCTTTGTTTGCAAATTTGATGCCTGGACGTTGTGGACTGTCTGTCGGTTACCTGACAGTTACCGTACTTAAAAGCTCCAATAAACTCGCATGCAAAAAACATTTTACAGGGCAATATTCTTGGTTTTGAAATTTTGCATTCTAGCATAACTTGACGCACGCAATTTACAGTTGCCTGAATCATTATTGCCGAACTTTTATCAAACCAATAAACGTACACCAAATTAAAGCGAAACTGTGTGTTCCACGCAACTGCACGTTGTTCCAGGGCTCACGGAAATAGTGCTTGCCATACCATTCTGGAAGCGTTGTCGCGTGCACTTCAGTGGTTCCTACGATAAATATTTTTTATAACCGTGTTCCGCATAAGTGCTCGTAGGTTTTCCCTTACTACACGTATTTGTTCTCTCTATAGCCCAAATAACCCAGATCCTTTGTTCGCCTTTAAAATTTGTGACAAACCTAAAGGGGCAGAATTATCAGAGAGCGATAATTGCCGAGTTTAAATGGACGTTTGGTGGAGTGGTTTGTTTACAAAGCACTTCAAAATTGAATACAACGTGTCAGAGATGCTACATGCGTCGCATAGTAGTGGTAATTTGCGATGAGGGTTAGAAAAAGCAGAGTTCCCGCTGTGCGAATATTGTTGCGGCCTCCTGATAATTGGTGCTAACTGAAGGTGCGGCGCTCTATATGAACGCTTGTCAAGTTGCTCAGTTTTCGCTTCTTTTTATCTGCACCAGTTTCTACTTTTTACCACTTCACTGAAAAGTAGTAGCTGTAAGTAGAAGCTGCAGTTTAACAACGCTTATTAGGACACTAGTTGGTTCATAATTCTGAAATACGTTTAGCACAAAAAAGAAAGATGATGCATAATAAAGGAGAAAGAAAAAGCGCTAAATGGCGTGCTATCCTAAATCTTAGCGCTCGTCTTGTCTCCTGTCTTGTGTTTCGTTTTTGGGTTTTGGCTCAATATATTCTGGTAGCTTTAAACACCCTGTGAATGATCTCCACATAAGATTGACTGTGCTGCAAGATGCGGAGCAGCTTTCAGAAGCTTATGAATGCATTGTGAGGCTATTTCTCACAATAAGGAAAATAGTGGGATTTCAAATTTCATTTTACCAAATGAAGATCCTTCAGAATGAGTCTTTACAAACGGAAAGTGCATTGTTAATGCATCTGAATGGTGGGTGCAGAATTTCCATCCAAAAATAATTTGTTATAATGAATTTAACTGCTGTTTGTGTGCCAGGCTACCTTCTCCTTGTACAACAATGCACAGTCACCAACAGAGGACGTTGCTTCAACACCATGTGTGACCACTTCGTTAAAAATGAAAATGTGATAAAAGGGCTTAAAGTGATTCATAGCGCAGTTCAACGGGACTGGGATCTATTAAACTGGTTGCAGGGTTGGGGGAGGTGAGACGGAAAGCAAACTTGACGCTGAATGTTTCATGTACATATGATTTTGGAAATAAACTGTATGGTGGCTTTCACAGGGAGCGTGCACAACACAGCCGGATTCACCTTTTCCTGTTGGTGATCGAGTGGAAGCCTTACGGAAAGCCCTAACGTAATTTTCCCAGTAATGCCGCATCCAGCGTCTTTAAGGAACATATCCTAGGCTCGGTACGCAGCCAGCAAAGCTGGCAGCAAACGTTTGCGCGCACTGTGCGACATCACGGACCCTGAGCACCCACGCATAGCCATGTGAGACTAGGCGTTGGTGGTCGGGGCCCCCTTGTGCCCATGGAAATGGATGGTAGATCGCGAAAAGGATAAGAATGTGCACTGCAAATTTCATTAGTGATAAGCAATTGACGGATCCAAGATATCTGTCATATGTGCCTACGACATTTCGGACAACCCAGCGCAAAACACCTGGGATAGCTGAACATCAAAAAGTTTTAACGTCTGGTTATAAACTTCCAGTCCCTTTGAATGAATAAAGGAATTTATTCTCAGGAGAATTGAAAATGAAGTTCACCGGGAGTCGTAATTTGTCACAGCTTGAGGGGGACACTGGAACGCCTCGCGGGGGAGGGGTTTCAAGGAGATGCCAAATTGATAGGGAGAAGATAAACAGGAGAGATGGTATATTTGCAGTTACGCCTCGTATAAAATTATGTTTCTGTTGTTGCTACAATCAGGTAATCCTTTTCTTGTCTTCAAATCTTGTTACCCATTTAAAGCAGGGGAAAGTAGAGAGCATTTCGTTGATGACTCCGAACAATGTCGCCTTTTGATCTTCTTCACTGCGGGGATTTCTTTGGTCATCGCTGTTTTGTGTCACTCCATACAGCTAACGATTTTATGATCAACACCTCTGAACCTTGTAATCCTTTTACTTTTAATATTATAAGGAGACGTTCAGTGCTTTGTGGTGCATGCGCTGTTACATCTTCCTGTGGGCTGTACCAATTACAGTGCAACCCCGTTCACATGTCTTTCGCCGTACGGCGAAAACAAAACGTAACAACCATGAAGACGCATCAGTGAAGAAACCGTCGAAAGTGAAGGAAAACAGCGTAGCTTTGACTTGCAGCCATGTATTTTGCAACTTTCGCTTTCGAACCTTAAAAAACACGAGAATGTAGGATTATCGCTCTTTGCGATCGCTGGAAAGCACCAGTCGTGTCGATGCAAGGTTATTACCGATGCCGCCTCTCTTCTGCGCTTCCTTCTTGTCTACTGTGTTTAGTACGTCAAGTTTTGCCAGAATTCGCGACGCCATCAAGGCACGACTAAGTTCCGGGTTGCAAGTTCAGCGGTGTTCTCCAAGGTTTAGGTGCACGATGACGACGAGAGCGCGTCCAACTTTATGGCAAACACACACCTCCGGCATTCCGAAGTTACACTATAGTGAACTAGAATAGGGGTAGTGTGCTCAGAGGCGCGGCCGGAGTGAAGCCGCCGCTGTCGACAACGGCGGCCGCTTGCGGTGGCGCTGCTGTCGTAACCACGGTAGGGACGCCACAAACGAGCTTGCTCGTACGTAGTCGCGTAGGCTCGCAGGGAAACACCGCACGTATTACCGCAAACGACTGGGCCGGCTTGTAATGAAAAGCGTGGATGTGCTTTCGGTAGAAGCCTCACACGAGTGAATACGAGGTGAAGAGTGCAGTGCGTGATGTGCAAGTGCGGCGCGAGTCTGGCTGCTTTCTTGCGAGCTTCTTGATGAATTCCAATGGAATTACAAACACAACCTGCATTCTTGCCGTTCAAAAACGTTGATTGCAGTCCGTGTTCTCGGTTCTTAACAATAGCTTAATGCTTTTTATACATGCATACCCGCTTGAAGGGAAGAGGCATAACCGGCTGACGCGTGCTGCAGAATAATTTTGTAATTAATGAGAAAGCGTTACAAAATTTGATTTCTTGTTTAGCTGATGTTGTACTAACCTCATTAAGTCAGAGCGCGAAATCTACGGAGAATTACTCGGCCCGCAGTGCCGGAGTCCATTCTAATAGAATAAGTTTTTTTTTCCTTCTAGAAATTTTTTTTCTTCCTTCGCTTGTTGTTTTTGCGAGCGAAGTGGTGTAGTGGATAACTGATAAGACCAAATACCCGTTAAGCATACGTGCACTCTCCTCCCGTACCGAAGAAAATTTCAAATACTCAAGCCCTTAAATTTCTGCCCAAGGCATCAGAGGCAATTATTTTTTAAGGCCGGGCTGAGCATAAAGGCAAATTAACCGCCTTATTTGCTCAGTTACGTCTCATCTTAAGGCGCTTGGATCATTCCCGCGGGCCAGACTTGTCCATGTTTACTCTAACAAAGAAGTGAAGCCGTACGACGGTATAAATTTCACAATATCCTTGCATAAGAGTCACAATCGCGACCTCCTTGGACAGCCTGATGCGAATGAACATCACACCTTTTTGGATACTAGAGTTCAACACAGATGTGCAGCAAAACGTTGTGTCGTTTTCTCCATGAAGTGCATGCTTCGTCCAGAACACTGAAGGTGTGTGCTCGGCGTTTCCAAAAAGTCATTTGGCTGTAGAGATTAATCAATCGCAGAAGATACGGCCTCGGGTCGTGCAGCTTCACCAGTGGAAGTCTCCTGCTCTTGTGAGTGCTCATTCAGCGCAACCTCGTCTTCACTGCTACTACATTCGGTACTTTCGAAACGCCCTTTACACCTTCATTAGGTGACGATTTTGCTTCTTCCCCAGCTGATCGTTTCCACTTTCTCGGCAGCCTCCCCCGCGGTACTTTCTTCGATGCGTACTCAGATAGGTTAGGTAGAATAGTCGGCACAGCATCTGGTGCTAAGCGTGGCTTTCCACGAAAATTACGGGCCCCTCGTCCTTGCACGACATGAGCGGATGACGGAGCGCCGCTCGTACACAGCGCAGTTATCGTTCAGCGCTTAATTTGCACGTCGGAGGTTCCTCTCCCAATGTTCTCTTCGAGAAGCCTGTCTTGGTACCCTAAAAAGGGCCACCTTAGGGCCACTTAACATAGCCGGTCTTGCAGCCCTGCGCGTAGCAATGGTTCTGCCTACTACCGGGCTTATTTGCTTCCTTCATGAAGGAGACTTATAGGCCAATTAATACGCGCCGCACGCTACATTGATGACTTCCCAGTTCAATGAAAACAAAATAACCAAACGCGCACCAGAAACGGAATCACAGGTGCAAAATGAACTCCGCCACAACCATCAAACCACCACGCCGGAACGCACGCAGATCGAGGAACGCCCGCGCTGCTCCCCTACCGTGGTTTGAACCGTAGCGACACCAAGCGGAGCGGGCGAAAACTATCAAATGTCGACGCCGCCGGCCTCAGCGCGCCTCGTTCGGGCGCTCCGCAGTGAGCACACTACCCCTATTCTAGTTCACTGTAGTTACCCTTCCATTCTAAACGTACTGATGATGATGATAGCATAGAGTAACACAGGGCCATCTAGTGTGACGAATCGCACCCGCGTGCGGCTTCATGCAGTCCGTTCCGTAGCGACGCGTGGCCAAGGCTTGTCAAAATGTCGAAGTGGTGGTCTTCCCATGTTGCCCGGGGGGCTTTGAAGTGATTGCGACGCATGATGCGCGAGCGTACTCTGAGCCACAACGTAACAGTGACAATTTTAATACATGCGACTCTACCGGAGATGCGCCGGCAATAGACAAAAACAACGTACCAGCCGGAAAAACGCAGAACGGACGATCGTAAGAGAGGGGTTCCCCTGTATAGGGCCGCTAGTACAGCCCACTGACAAAATGGCTGCTACCAAAACGGAGAAATTAAAAGGCCTATAAATTTTTATGTGCCTGTATTTTGTCGAGTATTGCGATCTGCGACATCACCTGTTTCGTTTTCTTTTTTCGCGCGAATATAGATCCGCTAACTGAACATAAGGGAGATCTTTTGGATCTGTCGCTTTTTTTATCACTGGTTGAGGCTACCTCAATTCATACAATGAGAGCAACTTTTTCATCAGCAATATAGACAGCTTAATACAACGGACTTACCGCTTAAAGTATTTCACGTAAAATAGGAGACTGGGGGTTGGTCACAGCGCTGACTCACTGTGCTGGTGTCCTTTCATGGCATTTTGTGTCGCTCAAGAACAAAGCGTTAGTCCGAACAACAAGCGCAGCTTTTGTCCACACACCTCGCACAATAGAAGAACAGTGACAAAGAAGCGTTGATTTGATTTTTAGTGCAAAATGCACGCAGCGGACCTAACTAAATGCATACAGAAGTCACCTCTTTTAAGGTTACTTTTCGTGTGTAGTAAACACTTTTCCTGTTGATAATGCCATTGATATCCACCGGTCACTTGCTGAAGACAATTTCCTCAAAACAGAAAACGTAATTTTTTCCGATGAAAGCTTCTGTTGGCTCATTAGTGCTGGTGCTCAAGAATGAACTACCGTGTAGAAAATGTAATCAGGTGTTAACGTTAACGCTATATTTTTCCTAACTTCTTTTTTTTTGTCAGACGGATCTTGCTTGAAGTAGTACCACTCCAATTTACATGTAGACGGCTCTAAAGTTTACATAAAACTGGTCAAGAAACTGAATTACAATGGCACAATATTCTTGTTTATGGGGTTTACGTTTGCTTGACGCGTGCAGCAACCATTGCCATTCTCTACGGAACTGCATTGCAAAGGTACGTCATACGCGTCCTTGCTGTTCAATATTTTAACACCAACAAAAAATTCACAGCTTTCAAAGGGCGAAGATTAGCTCGTTGGGTCACATTGTTCGCTTTCGCAACCACTTCTCTAGAGAGCGGCTGCTGCGCGCATATGCCACCACGGGACGCCTGCTCACACGGAAGAGCAGCGTGCACTCGTTAGGTGTTGCACTCTCCCAGTAGCTGACTTGTAATCAAGTAGACTCGAAAAAGGCCTCACAATTTATGCTGCTTCCACATTAAACAACCTCATCTGGCGCAACTTTCTTAAAACACAAAATAAACCGACAGGTGAACAATGGCACAAAGAGCTAATGTAAACCGCATGTTACTGTTGTGTGCGAAATCTGATTTCCTGACAAATGTTTTAAGCACTTTTACAATGAACACATCTTATTTCACCCCAGTTTTCTTATAGATGACAATTCTCTTGTAAAAGTTTCTCCAGCTTTTTTTTTTGAAGCAGTGCTCTTAAGCAACTGATTGATTGATTGTAGGGTTTAACGCGCCTACGCAACGCAGGCGATGAGGCGCACCGTAGTGGAGGGCTCGGGGTTAAATTTGACCACCTGGGGATCTTTAACGTTGGTTGGTTGGTTGCATCCGGAACGAGAATGGCGCGTACCCACTCTGGGGGATTGGCCAAGTCTTATTGTGATTTCACTGCTCAAGAAGCTTAGTAATTAGTTTCAAACGAAGGGAAAATAGGGTACAGTGATGCTAACAATTTTGGAACCAAAAGAAATTCAATACTACTGTACCAACCGGTATTTCAATAAACGATTAAAAATGGGTTGAAGCTATTGAGTAACAAGGCAAGCGACCTGTTTCGGCAATAAATGAGTGAAGAGCGCAAAAAACATCCCCGTTGCACCGACCAAGCCCGACTGCCCCAAATGACAATAAATTAGGCACCGACAAGGCGTGCGCCGAAATCTCGTACACGCGGGCGCTTTTTCTTTTCACTTCCATCAAAAAAGCGCCCGCCGCGGCCGGGCATCTAATGCTCTTAAGCAAGCTCTAATGTCCTAAAACAATGATTCATTATCCCCAAAGCGCACACATAACTTCCTTTTTGGGGCATCATGGTTTTAATTGCCTATGGGACTAAAAAACGAACCAACCCACCAACCCAACCTAGAAAACGTAATCAGTGGGCTCTGCTATTTTTGAGAAACTTAATTCAAAGGCATGAACGCAGCAAAAGAAAAAAAAACGAAAAAAATCGCATAGGGTTTAATACTGGTGCAAGCCTGGAGAAACAGCAGAGCTGGCGGCCATTCTCCTTTCTTTACATACGCGGCTGTTGCATCATCGTCAGCGCCAGCAGCGCACTAGGCCCACTGACGTATTGGCGGTAAGCGCGACCACGGGCGGCGCTGCGAAGCGCGCCTCCGTGACGTAGGCTTAGGGATTCTCGCATTTGTCGTCTGCTTCAGTCGCGCTCGCTCTCCCTGCTGTTTCTTTGCGCTCGGTTGATCGGATGCTTGTCCGCACCACATTTTGCATGTGCGTAACTTCTTATCATAAGAATAGACTTAAAATCGTCTACACTAGCTCAAGGCGTGATTTAACATATAGTGTTCGATTCCGCTACCGAAAAAACATCGCCGGCGTCGCCCCATTCTTCGCGAAGCCGGTCTTGTGCGCATCGCGAAGAGTCGATACTAGGCGTTGGTATTTTTTGTTAGCAATATTTGGAAAAAAGGGAACAGCCAGCTGCTCGTAGCCGTCAACACCGAAAATACATGCCCAAAACAAATTCCCGGCCGTCGCGGCTGTCCGCTTTGGCAGAAAGCATTACGATTCCCGGTAATCGCATGTGAGGTAACTCAGTTTTTTTGCAACCTTGACGAACGCTCGAAAGTATTGTATCACATCACTTTACGTTGGAATGGCTTGAAAGTGGGCCGACATGCAATATGGGCCACAAAATCTGTAGGCTTAGTTCCAAATAACACACTGCGTGTTCAGGCCCGTGCTGGTTTTATACAGGCCTATGACCAGTATGGAGGTTTATTGAGCAAAACGAGCTACGTCTACGGTAAAAATACAGTAACACTATGCTTGTTCAGAACTGGAGGGATATTTCGTTACATTTCGCGCAGCCATATCTTCTCAATATTCAGATATGGGTTATAGGAAAGCTGCACTCAAGAGGAGTAAAAGGACGATGAGAAAAGTTTATTGAACAATGAAATCGAGATGATTAGTGGGCCGGGTCCTTAGTCCAGGACAAGAAAATAACAATAATTTTCTTCTTTACGCTTAGAACTAAAAGTTGGAAAACAATAAAGACCTGCTTGGAAATATTCATCAGTTTCGTTTCTTGTTATATATGCAGATATACTATTTATTGCGTTTGTTAGCGACTATATCGAGCTTTCAACTTCATAATCATGTCGTAACTGCTCAGGTTGAGAGTCAGTTACTTATGATAACGACGATTACGACAGAAAGTAGGAGCGCAAAAGACGCCTTCGAGTACTCTGGACAACGTTGTCTGATGCGCGATCAAGGTGGCGTTGCCCCAAACCTTCTCTTTGTGTTTTGATGTGAATAAACAAATCACGCTGCAAAAAGACAATTTGTGAAGAAGGGAATGTGTGCCATACAGCCCGAAGAAAATATCGACATGATGTTTGTGAGCCTCCCAAAGAAACCCAAACCTACTAATAAGACGTTCGTGACAGTGCAGAAAAATTAATGTCTTGGGCAAATAAAAAACGTTCATTTCATACAAGTCAGCGAAAGAAATAGAAGACAGCTGCTTTATTTGCTGCTGTGCGGTGCCCGCTTCTTGGTGCGTAGCATAACAGACTGTTTAGTCTCCATAAGAGAATCTCAAAAATACTGTGCGGAAGCGTACTCATTTCGAATACTTATCAAGGAGCTCTGAGCGTTGAACCTCGCGAATAAGCGAGAAAAGAAGAGTTACACCCAATCTTCTGACCGCTTCTCTGAAGAGATTTGTTTTCTCTCTCCTTGTGTGGTCAAAATTGGGGGGGGGGATACAGCTTGAAATTATCCAGATATCTCAGAAGCCAGCAAAAACTACTGAATATCTAGAAATACGCTTTTCAATGCACTAACGTGTCAAAGCGGGAGATTTCTGGCGCAGGCACTGCTGCCTCCCACAAGCGGAGTGTAGCAGACGCCAGCGGCGCGAGTCCCTAAGCCGACGTCAGAGCCAGGGGGCGCCACTCAAACATCTCGCCGCCAATAGGCGTTTCCTAGTCAGCACAGTCAAGCGAGGCATGGCGCTATCTTGGGGAATGTTTGAAGCTATGTCCACGTGCTTGTGGCCGTCAATTTATTCGCGCAGAACCGCTTGGCCTTGTAGTGTAGTAAAAAGAGGCAGAAAATTCTTAAACACGTGAATGTACGAGGAATAATTACCGAAGCAGTGCTGATGGCGTGCGAAGAGTGCAGCACAGGTATTATAGTGTACAAATCTGTCAGCACTCCCACTAGAGTGACGCGATCGGTTTTACAGGTCTGCCGCCTTTCATCTTTGCTCTTTTGCATATACATTGAATCGTTTTGTGCAAACATCGTTCACAGCCATAAAATTCGGGGCTTTTCTTTGCAAGCTTGCAAAGTGCGCGTACTTGCTTACGCCGATGATATCGCTTTGTTCTGCGCGGATACAAGTAGCATAAACGAGAGTATTGATATTTTAAAAAGATTTTGTAAAAATAGCGGTAGTACCGTAACTGCGATAAGTGCCTTGGTTTTGGCATGGCAAATGGCAATCGAAGCCCACCGTATTTGCACTAATAAACTGGGAAGTCACTCCCACGAAATACTTAGGCGTCCCGCTTGAAAATTATCGGGATAGTGACCCGTACTGGCGAAGGCAAGCAAACGAGATAGGGACAAGGCCGAAAAGTTGGGGCGAAAACAACTATCCGTTTTTGCACGTGCTGCTGTTTGTAATTTGTTTTTCGTATCCAAATTGTGGTACGTGATGCAGGTATTACACTGCGGGCGTGCCAATGTACAAAGATTGCACCGTGTGTTTGCCGTGTTTTTATCGGGTTCCACATCGGAGCGAACGAGTCGGACAAACCGGTTTCGTCGTGTCCGCTCCAGTGGACTTTCTTTGGTGCGCTTATTCTTGCGCCAAGTAGTAAACCGTTTCCTTTTTCGGCGAGATGTGCGGGGCCCTTTTTTTGCGCACTGTGTGTCAGGTTGGTTTCGGTGCAGAACTGACCGATTTGGTTGTTTTCTTTTGTGTTTATGGTGGTGGAATCCATGGCTACCTACGTGAAGTTGTTCATAGCACCACGTTTCTTTGTGCCCGCATCAGCTTTGCATATTTATCTCATGTGCTGAGGAAGAAATTGCATAGGGATCTCATGGATAGGGTGTTGCCGATCCCGTGGTACAGGTCCCTATACCATGTGGGGTCGGGACAAGAGGTTCTTGGGCGTGTGAAAGGAATGCAGCTCCTGGCTATGATAAATCGTTTTCTTTAAATTGAATGTGTGTGTACTACCTGTAAAAACCTGGATGATTCAGAAAAGTCTATTTGTGCCTTGGGGCCCTGATTGCTTCCCATCCAAAAAACCAGATACCATCGAACACGTGTTCATAGATTGTTGGGACGGGGTCTTCCTATGGGACGTGTTACAGCGTACCTTAAAGAAAGATTTTCCCATTGATAGCCACGAAATTCCGTTTTCAGGCATAGAAAATAAAAGGGGTGTTCCATACGGCTTCATAATGTTACTGGCCCTACACGGTATATGGAAGGCTCGCATGACCCGCTGGTACAATGATGTCGATGCGAGGCCAGGGAGGAAATATTTTTCTGCAAATGTCCGCCACATAGTAGAGGTGTTCAAAGCCGAGCCTAGTCCACCCGAGTGGCTGACTGTGCTGGAGAGTGTGGCGATACTACCGCCTTTTTAAACCTGACGCACTAGCAAGGTATATGCTAGTGTTTTTTCACGTGGTGTAATTTTGTTGATGTTTTGCATGTATGTATTGACCCAAACTAGGCAATAAAAAAAGTCTCGTAGTGTAGTAGTTCCGCTCCTTCGAAGCGAACATCCTAAACCGGGTTTAAATCCCGTCACCGCTTTTTTTGCATTATCAAGGCTTTGTCATATTTAAATATTAACGCTTGTTATCACGCATAGCATCTATTTAAGGTCTCTTCTTGCCTTATAAATCAGATTTCGGGTATTTTTGTTGCCTTTTGGTCAGTTTCAGGTACTGCTTCTTGTCCGTTCTTGCGGTTTTTCCCCTTTTAGGTCAGTTTCGGCTATTTCTGTATAATATATTTTTACACAGTGGTTTTCAACCATTGCAGGTCAATGTTGGCTGTTATTTATTTCAGTTCTGGTGGTTTTGTATGCCTTAAGTACGTCTATGCTGTGATATAACCTACTCGAGCAAGCTCAGGTGACGGGTGGCTGTACTGACTAGAAAACGCATATGCACGGCCCACTGTAGGACTGAGGCCTATCCCGTCGACATCCATCCGCTTCTGTCTTGCACCGCTCAAGTCTATTCCTTGCTTCCAGATTTCATGCCAGATTTCGTCCTTGTTTTGTGCCTGCGTCGAGTAATTGGCCTTCCTTTTTTTCCAAACCAGCCTCTCGGTTGTCCAGTCAGTCACCCTGCTAGTCCACAGGTTGTCTTTTGCCTAACTACCTGGCTCAGTACATTTCATTTTTATTTTTTAAACTATGATGTTTTATACTGTAGTTTGTTTTATGATCCAGAAAGCTCAATTCCTGTCTATAAAGGCTACTAGGCGGAACCTCCGGCAAGGTCACTCCGTTTCAAACAAAAGCAATCATTTTCTTTTATTTTTATTTCATTTTTTCTCTTCAAACATGGGTGTACAGAAGACTGGAGAGATCATCTGGGCCCTTAGCAATAATGCTACTACCGGGCCCATGCAGTTAATAGATTTACAACATTGCAAGCACTCAGTTGCACTACATGTAGAAACGAAAGAGTACAAAGAAAACAAGCAGAATAGAGTATATGCAAAATATGCGGTTTATAGCAGGACACATGAAGAAAATATCTCGTCAACAAAATTAAACAATACGCGCATACAGAGGTCATCAGATATTAAAACACAGGAATTATAAAAGAAAATATATATTTAAAACACGTTATGAAAAATTACTGATTTCTTGCGTACACATCTGATTATAAAGTAAAGTTTCCGTGATTAAATAGGCGACGTAAACTCATTACATTGTACGTACTTTATGAGTGCACTGGAAAAATTTTGACTTTGTTTGGCGTGAAGTGATATGATATTCCATATTTTACTTCCGACATATTGCAGAGTCCGTTTCCATACCAGTTATGTACCAGGGGAATGTTGAAATTGTGATCCGATTGAGTTCTAGTATTTCTGACTGGTGTTATAAATATTGATGATGGTAAGGTAATAATGTTTGATATGGTATTCCGTGTAAGAAAAGCTACTTTGAAATCACCTGAAAATAAAAGTCATTATATCGAGCTGTTTGAAGAGTGGTGCCGAATGAGGAATGAGCCGTGCGTGTGGAAAACGTCATAGTTCATAGCGCCCGTTTTTTCAATATGATAACCGGTTCAAGATACGAATGACAATTACTGCCCCATGTTTCGACGAAGTAGGTCAGCTGGCAGTAAGAAGTAGCGAAATTAGTGGCTTTTAGCGTTGGTAGAGCATAATAATAGCGTGCCTAATCGAGGGTGAAACAAGCACGGCTCAATTTGCTGCTGGCTATTTTTATGTGTTCCTTATAGTGCAGTTGCTGAATCCGCCGGGCTGAACGCGACGCCTTCCGGCAGAATATTGCTTGCCGTCAGAAGGTTGCGAACTTCAAACTTGACAGTCCGCCAAGAAGGCCGCAACCCGCACCTATCATCCGACGCCTTGATTGGCACCTACCGGCCTACTCCTGGCGAGTGAGGACTATCAGAAAGTTTTAGGCTGAACACGTGGTGGTGTGGTCGGACAATGAGACGGTGCGGCAGGGCCTACATTTATTTACAGTTTCGTTGTGGCGACAACATGGGACCGAGAATCAGGGAGCGCCCATGGAGTGCGGTCGAGCAGCGCGCAGGCCATGATGTTCTGTCTCTATCATCATCTGCAATACTGATGACGATGGGGCGCAGGCACTGACGATGACGATGCCTCTACAGGGCTCCCCCTCCCCTAGCGCGCAATGCGTGATGAAAATAACGGGCTTTCTGAAAGCGCGCGGAAAATGGATGAAAGAGCGGCAGAAGGAGCTATGTACACGTAAACAGGAAAAAAATGTAGTATGAAGCAAAGAGGCCGATGCGGTGTAGCACTATGTACGAATGTGTGTCAATGATCACAAAACCTTCGGTGGGCAGCACAAGGTCGAACTGTAGTGATCGAAACAGGGACAGTCCAGGTCAGCTTTGAGAAAGCGTCCGCGGCAGCTAGTACCTTCGGGTGGCCTGCACTGGGAGTTCCTTTGTGGTCGCTGGCGGAAACAAGCTGACAGAAGTGCAGGAGCAATTAAACATGCTGTCAAGCTAGGTAGAGCACTTTCAAACCACGCCAGACTCATTTTGGCGCGTAGCTTGCATTAGGCGGCTTGGGTGAGCAGGGTCGACAGACTGTAATGGCAAAGCTAGTGGGGGCGTTGCGACCCCGACATACCCCAGCCTGTGACAGACGCCGCCAGAGGGGTTGTTGCTGCGTGCTGTCGACGCTCCAGGAGCGTTTCTTGGGCGCGAATTCTTTGCACCTGATGCCGCACGAAGCACCCGCGGATACGCTCGGGATGGAAAGTTGACGTGCCGCGTTTGCCGTCTGATGGGGCGAGCCTTGATCAGCCCCGGAAGTGCACGGGGCAGCCCATCAGCTGCGGCGTTTCGCTGATAATGGCGAGCGCCGGTCAGCCAAACGCGGGGCACTTGTTTTCCAGACCGAACGGTTATCTGCGATACTGCAGGATGGTGAATGTTGGATACCATGATGGGCGTCTGACCGGAGGCCATCGGCAAGGGCTGCGGCGCAAGGGCTGCGGAGACGAAGGTGTCCAGTGTGACGACTTCGAGGGACTGGTCGCTGCAGCTACCTCGCAGCTAGTTGAAATGCGTGGAACAACACCGTCTTGAACTGGCACCTCAAGACATGTGTCCGAGCATGGTGTGCTAGGTGCCAAAGTGGCACCCATGCCCCTGGGAGACGTTTTCACGAAATGTGGCAAATGCGGTTGCCTCTAACGCCACCCTGGTGGTTCAGTAGGACATGGAGGAAGCGCAGCTGCGGTGATGGACAGACTGCTGCAGGGGTGGCGGGCACAGTCTCCTCTACATGCTACCGCATCGCTGTGGTCCGTGAGGCATGATAGGCCATCGTTGTCATGGCATCGTTGCTGCACGCCAACGATGTCGCTGTAAGCGTGCTGGTGCGAGGCAGCTGGGCCGGGACACCCGTGGAGCCAGGTTCAGTAGCTCGCATGGATGGCTTGGGAACCGACGGGACAACGCCAGGAGAAAGGCCCTAAGCTCGTCGTAAGGGCGGGCTCCATGTTCCGTCCAGATGGAGGCCAGGCTAGAGGGGAGCAGATCGTGGATCAGAAAGTAACGGTCCCGCTGCGTCGTGACACCACAAGGGTCAAAAAAGCCCTCCATCTGCGAAAGCTACACCTTGGGGTTCTCAGGGCAGAACGGGGAGCGAGATGGCAAGGCCGTCGTACTGAGCGATAGTGTCAACGTGACGGGAGTCGAGTCGTTGATTCTAAAGAGCGTGAAAGTAGTCGAGGCGGAGGTCGGATGTTCAGCGAGCCGGGTACTAAGGGTACATTGCATCGTGCTACGGCCACATGCTCGTCACAAGGACATAGGCGACACAGCAAGCCGTTGGTCGCACTTCGCATTCTAACGCTTGGCGTGTCGTCCGTGGACGCAACGACATGGAGCGATGCCGAGTCATTACGGCAAGCAGGGCTCGCGCCTACACGTGCCATGACAAGGACCTCGAGATCGTCGTACTGTTGCTCACTGTGTTCTACGATGTCAATGCGCATGTCATGCGGGAGCACGGCTTTGGCAATGTGGTGCAGCTCAGCCTACGAGTCGATGCGCCGTAGCTAGAAGTGCGCCGCCATTTCACGGAACCAGGCTCCGGGATGGCGGTGTTCAAAGGCCGGGTAGGGGGCAGATTGAAGGTGAAGGGGCCCAGCTGGCACAGAAAGTGTGCCCCAGGACCGGCCCGTCTATGGCCGCTTTCTGGCATGTCCGGCCAGCATCCAGGTTCTGGCAGTCACTGATCATGCGTTGAACGGCCAACATTCGGGAACCAGCGCTTCGGTATTTTTCTGTCCGCCCGTGTCCGGACGCACAACGGCAGCTAACCGGCTGCCAGATATTCAGTTCTCTTACGGCTGCCAATGTTGAGAAAGAGAACGGCCGAAGTACGGCCTTAGGGCATTTGTTTTTTCTTCGGGAAGCGGTAATCGGCCGGAGCACGGCAAGCGACCGGCCAGAGAATATGCGTATTCTTGCGGCAGTTGGTGTTCGAAAGGAGACCGGCCGGAGCGCGGCTGCCGTGCATTTGGTTTTTCAACGCTGAACCGCGCGTCCGGCAGTAGAATATTCGTTTTCTTCGGGCAACCAGTGTTATGAAGGATACCGGCCGACGTACGGCACCAGAATATATGTTTTTCATTCGGTTAGCTGTCCTCGGCCGAATTATGGCAAGCGAAAGGCCACAGAATATTTTGCAACCGGTGTTCAAGAGGACATCGGCCTACGTAAGGTATCTGGTTATACGTCATTTTTTCGGCAAACGGCATGCAGCCGAACAACAGCGCTTGCCTGGGCGCCGAGAATTTATGCACAGATGTGTTTGGAAGGAGACCGACCGGTTTTTTCCTGGGGGGAGAAAAAGCCGTTAGGGAGCCGAACGACGGGGACGCGCTTTTCATCCGCTCCGTGTTTCTACGTTTTAAATGAACGAACATCGTTTGTCAAACAGTAATGAGTTTTCTCGATGAACGGGCAAGGTGCAAGGACTCACTGGACATTAGCAGGGAACCTTTTAGGCCATCGAAATGTCATTTATTGCCACAAGAAGACTGTGCCACCCCGACGGGTGAGCTAAGCCTCGCCAGTCATTGCAGCTACCACGCCGCTGCCGCCGACTTCGTCGACGCATCAGCTCGAGGCTATTCGCCCCCTCAAGAAATAGAGAGCATTGGAGACATCGACCCGGCAGAGATGTCCGATCCGAGATGGAGATAGTTCACCAAAATAACTGGCCTTCAAGGGCGTCGAGCAAGCGGCCACCACGCAGGAGCTAAACTGCCACCATGTCAAGGACCCCTAACCAAAGAAAGGCAAGTGCGAGAAAAAGTGCAAGTTATTCTGCTTACAATTAAACTGCGACAAGCAATGTTGCACTATGTTGTTGGTGATAGACGTAGAAGAGACTCACTCGTGCATTGGTAGGATCAAGTTCATTTCCTGCACTATGTTACTTCATGGGATTTTACGACTGCCTATTTAGAAAAAAAAATTATTTTAAATTGGCTTTACCAACAGAGCCTTGCCACTGACGAAGCCTAGCTGTTAATTTAGTTCCGATGTTTGAAGGTGAGCTTAGCTACTCTTGCGATACGACTCATTTGGTTAAACATAATCGCCAGCATCCTAGCAAACACAGATTTTGTGAGGATTTTCTTGCTCAACGCAGATTGTTGAGTTCACGCACGCTTTGGCTCTTACAGTAGATAAGCTTAAAGTGGTGGACTGTATATTCTTGGACTGCAAAAAAGCAAATGATGGTGTTCCATATCACCTTCTGCGTAGTATATTTCATCCTATGAACTGAATGAATCGGTTTTTGCATTGTTATTACTATTGGCCCTACAGCTTTGTTCAAAAGTACTGTGCAGTTTACCGGACTATAGCGAGTGAACGTGATTCCGTATACCTGCAGCTTTATTCGAATTTAATAACATCTTGGTGTGCTGATTCAGAAAAGTTTTTAGATGTTAAACAGTGTGTTAACGGCACCTTTACAACAAAACCTTCATTCCAATTGAATACGTATACCGTAAATTATGCTGCTCTGACAAGGGCCCAGGAATATAAATACCTAGGAGTTTATTTAAGGAGTGGTTAGAGGTTAAATAGGCAGGTTCACACCATAAGAGTTTCGGCTGCATACGTGTTTGGCTTTCTGAGACGAAATTTCAGTGAACCTTCATCTAACTGAAAAGAACAACCGTATTTCACTCATGTGCGCTCAATCTTGGAGTACGCATGTGTTTTCGTCGATCCCTACACCAAAGAGCTTGTTGATACGCTCGAAAACATACAGAATATGTCAGTGCGGTTCGTATTAGGTAATTGGCACGCTCAACTTAGTATGAGAGAAAGTAAAAGTAAACTCAAATGGCAGGACGTGAAAGATCACAGACGAAACCACAGGTTGAACTTTCTTCGTAATATCTATCATTCGAAAACTGGTGTAGAAGGGAAGTATGCCCAAGCGCCATTCTACATATCGCAAAGTGGGACCGCTAGCTTAAAGCAAATTATTAACTTTCCTTTAAAGGTGACGCCTTGCGCGATTCATTTTATTTTACATCAATACTGCAGTGTAATTATGTTCCACGTATGATTGCATTAACTGTTTATATTGACGATTTTCAGCGCGCTTTGTAGAAATATTTCGTTATTTTGTCTCATATTTAATGCTTAGTGTTATGTATCTTCCTTCTGTAATGCATGCAAAGGCAAGCAGGCATATAAATAAATAAAACAATGAATAAATAAATGAATAAAAATAAATAAATATTTTAAAAATAAATAAATAAGCAAATAAATAAACAAATAAACTTCCAATGGCGGAAGTTTGCCTCCGACGGGTTGAGAACCCTACGCAGTCAACCTTGACCAATAAAATATTTATTCCCCTATTCGTTGCAGTATGCAAGGTTTCCTGTATGCATGCTACCATTGCTATGTTATTGGTTTGAAACAAATTATGTAACTCTAATTTTACGCCTTTCCTTTCGTGAACATAGAGGGATACAACTGCAGCCACCTAAAGAAGGGCGTCATTCGCAACGCGTCTAGAATTTTTTGAACGTAGTATAATATTAGAAGAAAATTAAGTTCTTTTCGACTAATAAGTGGTGTGGACGTATACTCATGAAAGCAACATTAAAATAGGTTGAAAATGAAAGTACCTGTTCGCTCCTTCTTAGGATCAGCCCTGAGCAAGGTCATCAGAAAAGTTGATCGAGTAGAAAATGTCTTTGCAAGAAAAATGGGCAAAAACTGGACACACTTTGTTGTGAAGCAGTTATATTAAATGCTCCTGAGTGTTTTGTTGAGAACCAAAACGCTTCGTAAAGGTATTCACGCCGGTTTTATATACATCAAAATTGGTCAAGCAACTGTTATAAAAATAGTTTATGTAGTCATAGCATGAAAGTGTTCCGGAATGTTGCCCTAAAAAAAATTGGCTAAAAGCAGCGCAATTTATCTCTCTGAAATTCAACCCACTAAAGTATGCGCCCTCCGCCACGCCCCCCCCCCCCTCCTCCTCTTTCCCCATTTATTACAGGTAAGACGCCCCACAGAGGATATCAGGACCTGGACATTACATCTATTCAAGCTCTACAAAGAACTGAATATTTTCTGTGTTAGGCAGTAAAAAAGGCACAGCAATTAAAGGAACGACAATTTGTGAGCACTGTTTAATAAATGAATTTTGCTGTCAATTGAGGCTGGTATTGAAGCAAGGCTGCGCTGAAAGCTTTACGGCTGGTGGTTTCGCGCGAGCTCACTTTGATGTGGCTGCACTGGACCCAAAATGCTGGGTTTGTGCTGCTTCTGCAGTGCGCGAATGAGTCATCTGCTTGCGCGACATGCAGTGACCGGCCGTAGTACAGTTAACGTACTGTGGCTGAACTCCAATGCCCGTAGCACGGCCGTGTTTCCGGTAGCTGTTGTCCGGTTGGAGTCCGACGACCGCATCTCGACTGTTCCCCGCCTGCCGTACTTCGGCCGTACACGGGTGGCTTTGGAATGGCCGGAGCCCTACGGCTGGAATCTGGTCGTATGACCGTAAGCCGGTCGACTGGCCGACCAATACTGGCCGTTGGACAGCCATGGGAGTACGGCCGTATACGGCCAAAAGGCCCACATTTGGACATGGGCCGAACATGGCTGCCGGAAAACGGCCGGACAAAAAATCACCGGCCAAAGTGCACCGGCCTGTTTTAGGCCGAACAGTCCTGTGCTGCCTGGGGGGGCTCCATGCTGCTGACGTTCGGGTCCGCAATTATGTAGGCGGCCGATGAGACTTTGCGGCAGGGCCTACATATACTTACAGTTGCGTTGTGACGGCCCGAGAATAAGGAAGCGCCCGTGGAGTGCGGCCGAGCAGCGCAGAGGCCATGATGTTCTCTTTTCGTCATTATCTGCATTACTCATGATGATGGGTCGCAGGCACTGACGATTATGATGCCGCTGCAGGGGCATTGCCATAGGGAGGCGAAGCGGAGAAAAATCTTAAAGCCAAGGTACGGCGCTTGTATTAAGTCTCGACTGCTTTGTGACGGTTTAAATTCTCGCGGCATTTGCTTATGCCGACGGCAGCATACCGGAATAGCGCTTAGGTTGACATCCACAGTGCACCGATATCGAGGCAGCAAGCATACAATGATGTTTGGTCTGGTGAAGGCTGGCCTGTCGTTTCTGTGTGTCCGTGAGTGTGTTCGAAGATATCGATACCCTCATTTCTGCGCGCCGGCTTCCAAAATGGACGAAGTAGTGACATACCAGCAGTGAAAATTCTGTGCGAGTCCGTCTGGGTTCTTAGTGCCGCATCTACTACGGCCAGCGTCTTCCGCCGGTGCGTTCTAAGGGGGATTTTGTGCATGGCACACCCAAAAACGGTTCGACCGTGACTTATCATGACGCGAAGAAGTAAGATCGTGTTGTGCCGTGCTTTGTGCAGTGTGAAGTGCTGCTGTGACTATTCTTCACGGTATCTATGGCGGCAATGATATGTATTTATTGCGGTAATCTGGAGCTCCACAAAATTGTTTTGGGCGGCAGACAGTAGCATTTGTTTCCGCCGACACCATTTCTACTCTACGCAAAGGCTCTTTACTCTACGCTTTTATTACTTCCGACTGCGATGTTTTGTGAGCGGCCGGAGATGTATTCCCACTGCAATTGGTATTGTCATTATTGGGCTTGCCCTTGTATTTTTTTCTTTTATTTTTCTCTGCGTGTCATACAAATTGATTAAATCTTCATTACGGGTAACCTGCGGTTGTTTTACACTACAGACAGTGCCTTTGCGAGGCTGTTGCAATGCAATAATTTGCACCATTGGCAAGTGGCACTGTGTGCACGCAAATTTCTGGCTTAGGTGCGGAATCGGTTGATGCACATTCTTGTTCAACACAGTACATGCTTACGGGTCGATTCTTCTAATGGAGGCTCATTATATGCAATAGGTTCGCAACCTGTTGAGTAGATTGCTGTCCCGTAGAGTGGAGAAAACCAAGCAACTTCAAGGTATTGAGTTTACAATGTGTATTTCAGAAGGTTTCTTAACGACGTTAAATGCTATTTTTTGCAAAGTTATACTTGAAAGCATGCTCGTTGTGAAGTGGTCAGCAATCGTTATTATGTCAGGCGTGGGCATCCGGTTTGTACTAGAGTAAAAGGTTGCTTTGGCTTGATCCCAAGGGCCATATTTATTCAGTCAGATTAGTCCAGTTAGTGCGATTCCATTTATCTAAGTCTAAGAATATGTTGTTGAGGGTGCGAGTTATATCAAAAGCTTTTTTTCTGGTTGTGCAGCTTTGGCTGTGTTGTGCCAATATAAAATCATTTTGATGAGCCGTGCAGCTCTTGGTTTATTTGGTCAAATCATTCAGGGAAGTTTTTGAGCATGTACTCTAAAGAAGCGTGGTCCTTCAGCTGGCTTGTTTAGGGAAATTGGGGGATTCCCGGAAGACAGCGTGATGAAAGTGTACGATTTTCTTAACAACTGCATTTAGTTATTGGAAGCATCGAGATTGTCTGAAATCAGGGGTCTCAAACTCACAGCGATGAGTGGGTTGCAGTCACGACGTTAGTCCTGTAATGGCCGGGACAGCAGAGAAAGTTCAAACGAGGCAGACGGGGATAACAGAAGGAGAGCTATCCCTTCCATTTTGAAACAACGAAGTAGTCTTTTCCGAGATTTTCAAAAATGCAGGGTCATTTCTAAATATAATTTCGTGCCAGGATTTGAGCAACATGTGGCTACGGGTCTCCAGAATGACTAGAATATTTATGCCAGTTCTGAAACAGAAACTATTTTTCCCATGGTGATAATTCAACATTTGCTGACCATATTGGTGCCTCACGAGAAAAAGGCATGAGGGAAGAGAGGTCTCTGTAGCTTGTCAGAACAAAGCGTTAAAATCACCACATATGGGTAAATAAATTGAGTATGATTTAGGAAAGCAAACAAACTTTATTCCTTCATAAGCACAATATAGTCTGGCAACACTTAACTGCGGCAACAGAAAAAATGTCCGAATAACCTTGCGTGGAGACGATCCTCATGGCTGATCGCAGGTGTTCAGTAGTCATCCTTCACTGCAGAGCAGTTTTGTTCACCATCAGCGCAGAGGCAGGTGTTCTGACAAGTAGGTGCTTCCAAACATGGCAAAATTACTGGAAGCATGTTGACGTAGCGCAGGAACGCTTGCAATACCAAGAAACTTGTAAACATCTGGTACATTCATGTCTTGAAATGTCTGCTTCAACAGGCTGCTAGTAGCTCAAAAAGTTCTATTGGGCGCGGCGTCATCTGCGGCACCGACAGCAGCCACAAAAACATTTTGAACTAATCGTTGATGCTCTTTGTTCTTTGGGAGCGTCACTGAAAACCGCTTTGGAGATCGTAGAGGAGGTCAGCGAAGTTATTGCAGGATTGTTTATCCACGTTCTCAAGCGGCTTCAGGGTTGGAAATCGATCACTTTGATGAAGTCTCAGCTGACGCTCCCAAAACTGTAATTTAGATTCAAAGAACAGATTGTCGTCCAACATTTTTGCGATCACTTTTTTTTTTCTACTGGGTTTTAACGTTGAGGTAGCACAAATGATCAGCGAAGAATGCGAGAAAGTGAAGCCACTTCCTGTCTGACAGCTCAACAATTGCATTGTTCTTGTTCTTCGTGACGGCATCACTTTCTTCTCAGCGTTCAAAAAGTCATTTCAGCACTCTACGACAACTCAGCCATCACACCTCTGTATGTGTAAAACCATTATATTCACTGGCAACCACATTTAATATAAATACAGATTGGCGGTGGGTAAGAGCTCTCCAAAGGATGAAGTTTACTGCGCCGAACACGACATCGATCAACCCCTTCATTTCCAGATACTGGCTGCACATCGCTTCTTCGTGCAAAATGCAATGAACCTTGGCAAATTGATTGGCGACGCTCAGTGCCGCACCTGAAATCGACCAATAAGCCCGTTCTTGCATCCCACCACAGATGGAACACCATCTGCTACCAAGCAAACCAATTTTTTCGTTGTAGTTCGTTGTGTTCGACCAATCTTTAGAGAACAGAAAGAATACCCGCCCCAGGAGTCGTACCTGTCATTGTTTGGGAGTTCTTCAGTGACGTTGAGTTTTATGTCGATACCCTTACCGTATAAACTTCGTATTGCATCGCATTGTAAATCGTATATATCGTATTGTACGTGCTCTCTAATTTCAGTGCTTTCGTCAGCTGCTATTGAGAAAGTTCCAATTTCGGGGCATCGGTTGACTTATCCTTTTTGGAAGTTTTCCTTAACCACATTAATTCTCTGGGCTACTGTTTGGACAAGCAATATTTGCTCAACTGTCTTTTTATGCTGGGACAAATAGCATAAGCAGCTCTGATTAGGCACTGTTTGACCACCAGGTCTTGAGTGACGGACTTGGATGATGTGCCGATAACCACGGAAATAACGAAGCTTGCCCTTACTGTTTCGTTGCTTGCTTCAGCGCCTTTATGAAGAGGTTTTGCTGCTTTGCCAACGAGACCTTCTATTCAGGCATGGTGGGCTTGGAAACTTCCGAACTTGCCAGTAAGAGTACTTCTCGTGATGACAAGACATGAAGACATGATCATTGAGGCCACTGCCTCAATGATCGCCTGAGGGAGCATTCCAACAATATAAAGACGTCATCAAGTACCACCTTGGCAACGCATTGCGCTTCCTGCGGCTGCGCCCCCCTCCTCCATGACTGCGTCATTCTCGCGCGGTATCCTGGACTGAGAGAGCGAAAAATCTTTCAGGCGTTCAAGATCAAGAAGAAAGGGTGTGCTTGTATTATTTTCACGTCTGGAAAAGAAAATACTGTACCTATCTTGAACATTAGACTTTGTATGGGGGCGTCGCGGATCGTGCTTTTTACGAGACATCGTTTTTTTCCGTAATGATATCTCCTAGGTCTTTATCGGCTCTTCTATTGTTTTCCTTTTTTTCCGTAATGATATCTCCTAGGTCTTTATCGGTCCTTCTGTTGTTTTCCTTTTTCTATATATATGTTTTCTGCTGCAATAAAGCCCTCAGTTGTTCGTCGGCGCCTGTGGTTTAGCCTTACCTTTTTTCGCCCCGTCATTTGCGCTGTTTTTTCTTTGTTTTTTTTAATCTAAGACATGAAGTGTTGTCAAACATTTTTTTTATTTGTCGTAGCCACAATCTTGTGGCATACTAGCACAACACCTTGTTTCTTGATTGCGTGAGAAAGGTGGTTGCCGTCGCTCCTGAAAGCACATCTCGTCTTCCATTTTGCGTTTTGCATATTTCTTGGACAACGGCATTCCTGCACGCTAGAGTTCCAAAACATAGAGCTTCGTTCGTTGGAGATAGCCCGAAAAATATAAAAGAGAAACCAAGTGCCACCTGTCACATTTACGGTGGCCACAGGCACGTGGGAGCACAAATATGTAAATGCGCTCTATCATGATTGGCTCATGGTGTCCCTACCTTCCACAGTGCTGTCAAAATCTTGCAAGTTTTAGCATATGTAGGGGCCTAGTTTGTTGTGTCAATTTAGCGCCCACACAGAGATATGGGGCATTTGGTGGCTGAAAGTGCAGTTTCGAAATGCAATGTGCAGTCTTTTTCTCAGCAGCGGAATGTCCATCTTTCAAAGAGGATAAGTAACGCTGTGACATGCCACTAAACACACTTGCACGCACGTTGGTGCCAAATGCCGAGTTTGACGCACGGTTGCGCCATTTTCCCAAGGCATACCGGCCGACTGTTGGGGGGACGGAGCACCTAACGCTCTCTTTTTTGACTGATGTGTAAGAAACATTTCACTGACTCACTGACTGACTAGCCACATGGGTAGCGCACTAAAGGTATTTGACACAAAAGCAAACACAAAAACAAGCATCCTCACACAACGCACAAGACACTAAAACCTTTGCACTTTCTCAGGAGCCCTGAAAACTCCGGTCCAAGGGTCGTCTCCTCATTATCAATGTGCAGTTCTGTTCGCAAGGTCAAAAAGCACCGCGGGGATTCTTTCCCCGGCACCGTGATTGCACAACCCTGTGCGCACAGTAGAGTGTCCGATTCGCAAGTTGCAGTTGCTTGCAAACATTGTGCACCCGACTTAACAACACCTCAGTTGAGTGGCCTCCAGAAGATCGCCACGCGTTTCTCTGTAGTCTCTCATCCCTATCCTTGCCTACACGAGCAGGGGCGTACTCACGCATTCGCTTTAAAATATCAAGGGAGCTCACACTAACGCGTAAGACTTGAAGATCGTGAATCAGTAAGCGACCTTCACGACCATCATGAACGTTTAAGTCCACTATTGCTGCCGATTTGCTTCTTCTTCACTGCCGCAATGACCTTTACTCTATCATTTTTGCTATAAGTGTGAGCTTCCTTCGTTTTTTACTGCAGTGATAATGATTGGACATCACCTTGTACGGGTGTACGCTAGAATGTGTCTTTCCCTTTCTGAAAAAAAAACTGACACCAACCACGAGTGTTTGCAAAAACATCCCCCTCGCGAGGGGCACGGTCAAATGCAGAAAATTTTCGGGGGGCGCACGACGTTAAGTAGGTTGGGTTACGTTAATGTTATTGCAGTTGTTGCTGTTGGTTGTTATTGTTGTTGCTGTTGTTATAAGTATTATTGTAATTAATGAGGATAATTGTAATTGTATTATTGTAATTAACGAAGGCATCTGAAGAGAGCGCAGGCGAATGCTGGATTGGAGCCCCGCACATACCCGATTTTATCTGGTGCGAATAAATTGACAGCAAGAGCGAACGACGAACACCGCCCCATCACGGCAGGACCGCGCCACGAGCACGTCACGACTACGTCACGATCACGCCACAACTGTTGTAGCTCCCGCGCCAAACTACGACGCATGCGCGCCCCACCTGTTGCTGAATGCGATCCGTGCACGCAGAGAACACGCGAGGAGCAGCGTAGAGCAGGCGAGGAGTGGGGGAGAGGGCGCACTTGGAACGGCTGTTGCGTACGCCGAGGCACGCCAACGCCGGGTGACATCGTGAGTTAAAGAAATGCTCTGCATTTAAACGTTTCGCCACGCTTACGGTGAACGCTGGAGTCTATCTCATTTCGAGCGAGTGCTTCCGCAATTACAGTGAACACCAATGTTTTTTGGCCAATCTTGGCCAATCTTTCTATATGGGCATGCTTTTTTTGACAAACTGCCGGTGGGGACGCTGAACGGTCGCCGCGACGCACGCACACACCACCGCTTGGTATTTCTTCCTTTTTTAACTGCCGGATGGTCGCCGCAATCTTGGACAATCTCGCTAAGTGCGTATGTCATCATCATCATCATCATCACCAGCCTGTCTACGCCCACTGCAGGGCAAAGGCCTCTCCCATTATTCTCCAATTACCTCGGTCCTGTGCCAACTGTGACCAATTTATCCCCGCAAACTTCTTGATCTCATCTGCCCATCTAACTTTCTGCCGCCCCCTGCAGCTCTTGCCTTCTCTAGGGATCCACTCTGTTACCCTTAATGACCAGCGGTTATCTTGCCTTCGCATTACATGCCCTGCCCAAGTCCATTTCTTCTTCTTAATTTCTACTAATATGTCTTTAACACCAGTTTGCTCCCTGACCCACTCCGCTCTCTTCTTGTCCCTTAATGTTACACCTATCATTTTCCGCTCCATTGCCCGCTGAGTCGTTCTCAATTTAAGTTGAACCATCTTAGCGAGCCTCCAAGTTTCTGCCCCGTAGGTGAGTACCGGTAAGATGCAGCTGTCGTACACTTTCTTCTTCAACGACAATGGTAGGCTGCTATTCATTATCTGATAATGTCTGCCATATGCACCCCACCCCATTCTGATCCTTCTAATTATCTCTGCCTCATGGTTGGGATCTGGGGTCACAACTTGGCCTAAGTATATATATTCGCTTACCACTTCCACTGCCTCGCCATCTATCTCAAACTACTGTGCTGTCCCGAGGTTATTGATCATTACTTTAGTTTTCTGCATATTATTTTTAGGCCCACGGTTCTACTCTGTTCGCCCAGTGCGAAAAGCATGCTTTGCAATTCGTCCCCCGAGTTACTTAGCAAGGCAACGTCATCAGCAAATCTGAGGTTACTGAGGTATTCTCCATTAACCCTTACTCCCACCTGTTCCCAATCAAACGTTCTGAATACTTCTTGTAAGCATGCTGTGAATAACATTGGACAGATTGTGTCTCCTTGTCTGACACCCTTCCTTATAGGTATTTTACTGCTCTCCTTATGGAGGATGATGGTAGCTGTAGACCCATTATAGATATCCTCTAGTATTCTTACATAATGCTCATCTACCCCCTGGTTCCGTAATGCCTGAATAACTGCTAGGGTTTCGACCGAGTCAAATGCTTTCTCATAATCTATGAAGGCTATATATAGGGGTTGAGTATACTCAGCGCACTTCTCTATCACCTGATTGATCGTGTGTATATGGTCCATTGTTGAATAACCTTTACGGAACCCTGCTTGTTCTTTAGGTTGACGGAAATCTAAGGTTTCAGAGATTCGGTTAGCGATTACCTTGGTAAATACCTTGTAGACGACTGACAGTAAGCTGATCGGCCTGTAGTTTTTGAAGTCCTTCATGTCGCCTTTCTTATGGATTAGGATGATGTTCGCGTTCTTCCAAGATTCCGGTACCATTGCGGTCATTAGGCATTGCGTATACAGGTTTGCCAGTTTTTCAAGTACAATTTCTCCGCCATCCTTCAAGAGGTCTGCTGTTATCTGATCCTCACCAGGTGCTTTGCCCCCTTTCATTTCTTTCAAAGCCTTCCTTACTTCTTCGGTCGTTACTGGTGGGATGTCTATCTCCTCTGAACTACTGTCTCGTTCGGCATTATCCTGTATGTCCCGGCTACTGTACAGATCCCTATAGAACTCCTCGGCCACTGTGACTATTTTATCCCTATTTGTGATGACATTGCCTCGCTTATCCTTAAGTGCATACATCTGATTTTTCCCCACGCCATGACGTCTCTTTACTGCTTTCAGGCTACCTCCGTTCTTTACAGCGTATTCGATCCTCTCCATATTATACTTCCGTATGTCAGCTGTCTTGCGCTTATTGATTAACTTCGAGAGCTCTGCTAGTTCTATTCTGTCAGCTGCGGTAGAGATTCTCATGGTTTGCCGTTTCCTGATTAGATCTTTCGTCTCCTGTGAAAGTTTACCAGTATCCTGTCTAGCCATAGTGCCCCCGACTTCTACTGCACACTCCGTGAGAATGCGTGTAAGGTTGTCGCTGGCTTCCTGTGTCGTGAGCTCGGCTTCATCGTTAAGGGCGGAATATCGGTTCTGCAGCGCGATCCTGAATTCTTCTACTTTACGTCTTACTGTTTGCTCATTTATTGGCTTTTTTCGTACTAGCTTGTTGCTTGTTGTAGTGGGTATGTATGGCTTGACGAACGTGCGCAGGGGACGCTGCGCGGTCGTCACGAGGCATGCACTCACTAAAGAAGCCTGAATTCATTGGTGCTTCTGCAAAAAGAGGGTATAAGCCACTGGTGGGATCAGGACTGCTCTAGAGATTATCGGCGTAGGAAGGCAGCGCGGAAGAAGTTCAGTCATAATCGGAGTCCCGATAACTGGTCAAATTTTAAATAATATTCGGCTATTTTCCGCCGAACAGTCTCTACGGCCAAAGAGCTGCATCATTTGCATTGTTTCTCGGCGCTTTCAGATACACAAAACAGACGTGCTCTCTTTGCTTTCTTGCGTAACCGCAAGAGTTTAGACAACCGCCGTAACGACGTTTCAGTCGTGGGAAAGTCTTACGAAATCATGCATTCTAGCAAAAAGGGCACCCAGGACATAACCTCAGGTTCTCATTTACACAATCACCCATTGTTGTAGAAAGTATATCAGCTGTAGACTTCTCCCTTGTCACGATGGAAGAGATGGGGGATGTTGTTATACGGCTGCCAGGAGCCTCTCCAGAGCCACATGGGGTGTCTACTCCCGCTACAAAACTTTTGTTTGAGGAATCTCCTGACGATCTATTGAATATTATAAATACTTCGTTGGAAAAATTATGAATTCCTGCTAATTGGAAAATCGCAATACTTGTTCCCTTCTAAAGAACCCAGCCTAGGTGTTATTCAGGACAATATTCGCCCAATTGCACTAACTAGCAACCTAGACAAATTGATAGAGATAACTTTGTATGGCCGATTACTCAAGTTTCTGTCCAAGTAAAAATATTGAGCCCGCATCAAATTCGCTTCCATCCGGGTTGCTCCATTTGGTCCGCCCATGTTGACCTGGAGAGCCGTGTTCAGTTTGCGTGCAGAAACAAAGAGGTATGCGCACTCGTCACACTGGATGTTACTAAAGCGTATGACAGCGTTGAATATAGCGTACTGCTAGCCAAACCTAAAGAATGTGGGGTACCGAAGTACATTCTTTTATTGATTCAACAATTTTTAATTGAACGCAAGTTCTTTTGTTCAAAAAATGGCTTTAAATTGTCGACTTTATAATAAACAAGGGGGGTCCCCCAAGGCTCGGTGCTTTCCCCCATTCTATTTAATGTACTAATGCGCTCAATTCCAATAAATCAGTAAGCCTCTACCTATGTTCTCGCTGACAACAGAGCCTTTTTTCTCTGCTGCCCAGGACATTCATGTTCTTTATAAAATGCTACAGCCATATTTGTTTTCCATCGAAAGGTGGTGAACAAACGCAAATTTGAAAATTAACGTCAATAAGTGCGCTGATACTGTATTTCGGGTATTTGCCTCGGTTACCTCTGCCTGGCGTATCGGGAGGCGACTATTCCTCAGGTGGCGTCTTTGCAGTATTTGGGTGTAATATATGATCAGACAATGGATTGGCGCCCTAATATAAACTATATCGCGACCAAAGGGGAACGGGCACTTGGACTGTTGCGGAGACTCAGCAATAGGAGTTTTGGAATGAGAAGGGACACTTTACTTTTTATTTACAGGGGGTAGATGCGTCCCATTTTAGAGTTTGGTTGCACCCTCTTTTCCGGTTCACCAGATTACAAACTCAGAAAGCTTATTATGTTGGAGCATCGTGCACTGAGATTGTGCCACGGCCGCCCAAGGTGCGTGGCCAATAACATCTTGTATTTAAAGGTACGCATTCCGTGTCTGTAGTCTCGGTTTCAGCTTGTAACAGCACTGAAGGTTATAAGGATTTTTGGATCTCCACAGAGCCGATATTTTTAATGGATGATTGCTCAGCCGGCACTCTTTTTCAGCTCTTGGTGGGCTCGCTACATTCGACCACAGTGTGTTTATGCCCAGACGTTACTCTCACCATTGAGTATCAATATTCCCACATTACTGACAATGCCCTGTGACGTTCCTGCTGCACCTTTAACTGTCCATAATATTTTCCCCAGTAACGCTAAAATGCTTAGGTCGCAATTTTTAACAGGAATGCTCAACGACCATTTTGCAAGCTTTGAGGATTACGCAATACTTGCAACAGATCCATCCAAGCGTGAGGAGCGAGCAGGTGTGGGAATTTTTATTCCACACTTTAACTGGTCAGTCTCGCTGCGTTTACCTGATTTCACACCCATGTTCCAAGCCGAATTCCTGGTGATAGTCCTGGCCTTAAAAGAGGTACTTCCGCAGCCCTTTAACTAGCAATAATTACTGACTCCTTATCGGTTTGTTCTGCTCTGTCTTCATCCGAAAATTCCGCTCTTATTCGTACATTCAACTTCCTTGTGCCTTCCCATTTGCGGGACCTCTGCCTCATTTGGGTTCCAGGTCACAACGGGTTACAGCTTAATGAACAGGCTGATTCCTTGGCGTGATCTTCGTTAGATGTCCCTCCAGTTGACCTATGCCCTATTTATTCCCTTAATTGTAGCAGGAGGAAGGTTTCGTACCTACCACCGCATGACCAATTTGGAAGAATATGTCCACCTAAAACATAACTAGAATACCTGTTTTTGTGAATCTCGACAATGCGAGGTCCCATTAACTACCTTCAGATGTCGACTCCCCCAACTCAACTTTTATATGCAGCGGGCTGGTCTAGCCTCCTCCTTCTTACGTGCTGTCTGCGGTGATCAGGAGAATTTAGAGCATTTCCTATTTCATTGCCGCGGTTTTTCAATGATGAGGCAACGTCATCTTGCCGCGCCATTGCGACGAATTGGCCTGCCTATTTTCATGCCCGTTCATCTTTCATCTTTTGGGGCCACATCACTGGGATATTGTCACCGAGGTGTGCCTGCAGCCATTCATGTATACACTTCTGAGACCAGGCGCCTGTTCGCTTTGATTCTTGCATGTAGTTTTTCCGGTCCAAAAAGCTCAGTTGTTCTACTCAAAAATATTATTACAACTTTCAACCAATTCCATTTTCTTTCTTTTTGCGTATAAATAGCGAGCTTTATAAGTTTCCGGTGTTCTAGGCGGGTGCATTAGCCCTTCTCACGCCCGATTCCTGGCCAATCCCCCGTGGGTATGAGCCAAGTCCCCAGGAACAACAACAACAACAACAAAAGCGTTTGGCATGATCTCGGTTTTGTTTCCTCCCTAGCGGTCGCCGCGAGGCCCGAGATCACGGGAGTGCGCTTGGCAATTTTTGGTATTGCTAACTGCGGACACTAAGATTACGATTTCGTTAACAGCTTTCATGTTATTTAGAAAACAAAACTGAAAGGAGACACTCATGAGCGGGCCTCGGCGCAATCGAGAGGTCCGCAGGTCATGTGTTCTCAACTGAGACCTCTGCTTTAAATTATGATTGTCACACGTCACGTGAAGGGTGACCTGGGTCGAGAAAAACCCACTAATTGCTGCACCTACAATTCTTGCCTTCAGTAGATCAATTCGTGGCAGTCTTCAGGGCCCGTGGAGGCAGGGGTGATGAGTTGTCGAAGTATAAAAATATCGCTGTTGCGTCCTTGACGTCCCAGGTTTTTATCACCTTGCAAAATGCACAGGTGTAGCCAAAAAAGAGTAGTTAAAAACGTAAACGAATCGATGATACAATGTGCCATTCTGGCTCAGTCAACTTGTCGTTGAGAAGGCGAAGTCTTATACCAGTGTGCACTCCCATATTCCGCTTTCTGAACGTTAACAGTATGCATAGGTGAATGTTTTTCGCTGTTCATTCGAAACACACTTTTGCCAAAGTAACTCTGGTTAGATGGAATAGATGCTGAATTTACGCAAAATTTCTTTTGTCGGGAACTTACCAACGAAAGATGGCTTAAAGTAAGTTTCAAAATAAGGACAGGGACAGAAAGTAGGGGCTTAACCACTGAATAATTTCATTATTGACTGGTTTCACCAATCTGTCGCTTTAATGTTAAATATGGCAGCGTATTTTTTGTTGCCAGAGTTTAACCTGCTAATATTTAGGGCTGTCCCTGTTCGCACCCTTGGTGAATTTTTTACAAATTGTTCACTCACCCACTCAGAATACCATGAGAAAACATTCGCCCTGATCAATCCAGTTGCAGTGCTGTTTGAGCATGTGCAAAGTATTTTTTTTTTCCTTCCGGCATCGATTGTGTGTAACAGGAATTGGAAGAGCTCGACAGAGATGTTGGAAGCAGGAAGAGGAGGAAGAGGAAGAGAATATGAAGGCACAATAACCGGACTGTTTTCTTATCAGCCCTTTTGAAAGATCACCTTACCGGTTTCCCCTCCCATGTAATCATTGCAACCGACGCCTCTGTGCGGAATGAGAAGGCAGGAGTGGGCATTTTTTCTTCCTGTTTGGATTGGGCCTTTTCTCTCCGATTGCTTGACTTCACTACATCGTTTCATGCTAAATATCTAGCGATTATTTTGGCCCTTGGAAAGTTACATTCTAATACACAACACGCAATTGTGCTTACAGATTCTCTTTCTGTTTGCACTGCCATATCGTGCTCAAAGTGTTCTCCCCTACGTCAGGCCTTGGGTATTTACTGCCTCCGTATTTACAAAAACTTCGTTTGGTGTGGGTGCCTGGACACGCAGGCATCTGGCTCAACGACGCGGCCGACACTCTGGCGGGCGTTGCATTGGATGGCCAAGTGATGGAGGTTCTACCACCCATACATTTTGTCACCTCGGCACGCTTTCGAAGATTAGCCCTGCTACAAAATATTGCGGAATCCGCATACGCAAGTTCTGACCTCGAGCACCTTCGGCAGTCATGCAAGTGCCGGATTAGTCAGTCACGAGCTTGTGAAGTTACCCTCACGAGCTTTCGGTGTGGCGTCCCAAATTTAAATTATTACTTGTATCGCTGCAATCTGGCCACTTCACCACTCTGTACATTTTATAACGAATTAGACACAGCTGAACATTTTTTCCTCTCCTGCCGACGGTACCCCTCCATACGAAAAAGATACTTAGAAAACAGCTTTAACGAATTCGCCTTCCCACTGTCTGTTCCTCTGCTCTTATCGTTCGGCGCGAAGGCACTGGGTTTTGGTCGCGCAGATCTTTGCTCCGCCGTGCACTTGTTCATTTCGGAATCTGGCCGTCTCCCGTGCTACCCCAGGCCATGCCGGGCTTGCCTGAAAAAGATCCCTGTGTGTATCATTGCTGCTATCAGTGCCTTCCCGCCCACTGCCTCTCCTTCGCCAGCTTCCCTTCTTGTTTTATTTCTCTACATACTTTTCATGTTTTTTTTCCTAATTTTTATTTTATTTTATGTTGGTTTCAACACTTCCTGGTGCTACGTCTCATGTTTGAGCAGTTTGTTTTCTGTATATATTTCCTAATATTTCATTTAAATGCTTAAATGTGTTTCTTTAATTACTTTGTAATTTATCTCTGTGAGCGCCCCTTTACTGGCCCATCCCCCTGAGTGGGTATGAGCCATCTCTTTCGGCTCCACCACGACCACTGTTTTCTTTGTGAACACGACCGAATTAAAGGGAACGTTACATTTGGCGCAGCCAACCATTCCGGACTATGTGGGTGTCGTTCAAGCTGACCCAGCGTGAACATTCCAAGCAGCAGAAATTGCCAAGCACAAACATGGCAAATCATTAGTGGCCAATGTGTCCGAGCTTGGCAATACCTCGGCCACCATTGTTGGCTGCTGTTTGGGAAAAGTGACAAGCCAACAATAGTCAAGCTCTTGAATGCCAATTTTGGACAACGGTTGGCAAAGTATGTTGACATGACAATGGCTCTGGTGGACCCCACGATATTTTCATCCGCAATTCTGGCTTTGTAGCCAGTCCTCACGGCCAATGCCTATTCTGTGAGTTGCCTCGCAGCCTATTTCTCCTCTATAGATGCCATTACACAAAAAAACATTTATTGCGCACTCGTAAATAATTTCCTTTACAATGGTATGTATAAAAGACAAATGGAACCGCGACGCACAATAAACTAACTGCATCAACTTTGAGAAGAAATTACGTGATTTGCCAAAAACAATTAATACAGCACACCTGGTCTCTTTGGTTAATTTTTTTATTATGTACATCAAAGTTACAACGATAAACCTGACTTAACACACGCAGGAATACTGAATAAATTTGTTAAAGACACAGACAGAAACGCAAACACAAGCACAACAGTCCAGAAAAAAGCGCTGCTCATGAAGCGCGAACCGATCTATGCTTAGTTTAGCTGCTTGTGATGCCTACAAAACAGAAACATTCAGGTAAATCAAAAATATGCCCTCCTCCCTTGTAATTCGCCAACATGCCAAGATCACGGTATCTAGTTCAACAGCACTGTTGTAGAACATTCCAGCTTGGAAGGCTTCTTCTAGCTGCTGCATCAGCCACTTGTCCACGAGAACCACCTTTACGTTGTAGCGGCTGTAATAAGCAACAAAATCGTCTACTACAACGCTAGATTTACCCTGCTTACATAATACAGCCCCTAGCCCCATTCTTAACACATGCACATGTGAAAATATTCAGCCTAATCTTTTAGCTTGCAATGCAACTTGAAGCGTACTGCACTATTTATTTCCCAATACTACGTTTTACGGCTCCAGTTACTTTGCTCGCTGTTGAGAAAACGGTCAGGAATTTCACCAAAAATGGGCTTCACACTTATTGCAGTCACGCAAGGTAATATGGAAAACGTCAAATAGCAAAGCAACACGCCAGCGGTTCCCTGAAATTTTGCTGTGGCTACTCTAGTCACATAAACAATTAATCGAGACAGAAACGCCGTGTCATCACGTTTTATTCGCGTAAGCTTTGTTTTGTAACAACCGACGATCAGAGACTACGAGAGAGAGAAACAGATAGAGAGAGAGGGAGAGAGTAAACGTTTAATAATACGACCCATGTCCTGAACCGCGCGCTAGGAGGTTGAGATCAAATGACCTCCCCCCTGATGGTGAGCAGGTTCTGAAGGAGAGTTGTCCACGAAGAGGTCGTCTTGCCTGGCAAAGCTCTACACAATGAGTTCGAAACGCACGGACGTTGACTTTTTTTGCCGGACATATATGCCAACTTCAAGGGAGATGGGAAGCCTGGTGACATTTAATGGTTATATTTGAAGCGGTAACAAATGAAGCGACCATTCGTAGCCGCTACAAACATAAGTACTTTGTTTTTAAACTGGTTACGGTGTTTCGATCGCCGTCGCTCACTTCTGCCTCGTCAGACGCGAGCGGAACCGACGGAGAATCCAAGCGGAAGGGTAATTACTTTGTCGCCCGACAACATATTTAGGTTGCTCAAAAAATAAAGAAACGAAAGCTTCATTTAGAGCTAGAGAATAATTGCTCCAGCTTGATTCATCCGTAACTCTTATAGTGCACACGAGTCTTGCTTCAACGCATGCTGAATGTCGTCAACCTGCAATGGGGGCACGGCCGCTTGTTAGGCAAAAACAAAGCCGGAAAGAGGTTATCCATAACTGCCATCACACAAATGGACGCAAATGTGTGTGACCGCTTATACTTACCAAGCACAAACAGGAAGCAGCCCTCACGCACGCCAGTTAATATAAACGACAGCTGCAGTTTTCGTGGGAGCTTGCACGAGCTCTCCGTACCGCGCAAAGAAACATGAAATGCTGACTCGCGTTTTCAGCTGCCGGCTGCAGCAGGCAAACAATTAACTTCAATAAAGCTTGGTGTTGTGATAGTTGGTATCTAGACATAACGGAACATATAGCACTGAACTTAGCATGGCGACCACGGCATAAAATGAAGAAAGGGCTTCTACCAGAGGCTCAAAGGCTTTTAACAGAGTGGAGGATCTCTTCCATGCCTTGAGGGACGTCTGCGTCGACATTTGGCCCCCAGTAGGCAAGACACGACAGTACGACACTGCTCGGAATGCCGTAGTATCGGTCCGCACTCCTAGTTACGCTCATCAGCCCAAAAACAAACAAAATAGGTTGATTGGTACCCCCAAAGACCTCAAGCGAGACTGTTTATTTAATTAAATCTCAATCCCATTTGCTATCTTCACCAGTGTGTGTCGGCGGGCCATTACAAAACGTTTTAGTGGACACCGTAGCATAAGTGAGAATCATGAGTACAGGACTTACCCCACCAGATGACTTATTTTCTGGTGGGTTTGTCCATTTACATAGCTACGATGGGACTGCTAAGGTGCTTGGTAAGTGGATGATCGTCGAAGGCGAGTACCAGAGAAACAAAGTGCTCGTAGAAGCATTACAAATACACGACGCCAAGTTTATTAACATCGTAGTCATTCCTGAGATAATGAGAATGAGGATCAACCTTTTTTTAGAATGATGAGGTGCTCGTTGACCATCCCACTGAGACGATATGTGCTCAAACAAAGCCGCCCATCTGGCTGGTCACAGATTACGAGAACTTCTGCTCACGATATGCCGAATTTTTGTGTGTAGGCACTTATCCACAAGCCGCAGGCAGTCATGGAAATGCCGTTTGAACAGCACGATGTTACAGCTGTACGAAAAAAACCATATGGCATATCCTACAAAACAAGAAGTGGCTAAAAGCGTAACTGCGAAGTCGGCTGCAGTTTCGTATTATGCGACCATCCGTATCGACATTTAATTGCGTAACCTATCGCAACTGCTTTCAAGAACAATGGTGCATATAGGCTGTGCACTGACTACAGGCCTGTGAATCACCAGACTAAGCTGTTCTCGTACCCAATTCCAAAAACAGACTACTTCAGAAATAAAACAGCGGTTGCTCTTGGTTCTCTCGAGTAGATAAGAGCAAGTGCTATTCAGGATAAATACAAGCACTTATCTGCATTCATGACTCCTTTTAGTACATATGAGTGCAACAGACTCCCCTTCGGAAGGAAGAATTCCGGAGCGTGGTTCCATAGAATGATGGACACCATCCTACAAGACATCAATGTACATTTGAGTGGAGTGTACGTCGATGATATAATAATCTATTCCAGGAACAGAGGTGAGCACATATCACAACTCTGAGACTTGCTATGCCCTCATAAGGCTAAACGCAATAATATCAAAAAGGTTGAGTTCTTAAAAAACAATGCTGTTTTTCTAGGAAGTGACTTTGATGGCAAGGCGAAAAGCCCGAAAGAGGAATCCGTCAAGAGACTTTCCCAGCTCCGCCAGCCTCATGACGTGCATTCTTTATGCGTCTTCCAAGTACTGGCCAGCCACTTCAGGGCATTCTTTAAGGATCACGCAACTAAGTCCAAATGCCTCAGCACTGATACAGAAAGATGTTCCCATTAAATGGACCAAAAAATATCGTCGGATGGAGTGCTGGCGCTCTCAGATTTCACAACACCGTTTGAACTGACCAGAGATGCATCGAATTACGGATCCGGGGCGATGTTGTACCGAAGAGATGACAAGGAACCACCGAAAAGACAGCTCAAGGCCAATGGTTACTGTTCTTATACATTTACCAAGGCAGATATCCATTCTTCTACGACAGAAAAAACCGGCCCTGTGAGTGGTGATGGCGCTAAGTTACTTCAGAACGTACTTGGAGGGTGGACGCTTCAGATTGCTACAGACAATCAAGCCTTGACATATATACTGAATTTGTCCCATGGGAAAGGGCTGCTGGCCAGGTGGGTCAGTGAACTGTGACAGTTCACTTTTGACATCGCTCAGAAACCAAGTGACAAGTTACCTGACAGTGATGCCATGCCACGACTCCAGATAACTGCCCCATGTGATGATCACCGTAGAGAAAGAGACGAGCCGCCGAGACCCCTCCTGATGATTCCTTTTATCCTGTGAACTCATGATGATGATTATGGGGCACGAGAGAGGCAGATGTACTTCTTTTACGATATTCTCCCCCGCGCAACAATGAACGAGCGTAGTCCGCGTCCGAAAAGTTAAGTCTGTGGACCTTTCCTTTCAAGTTCATGCGAGCCAAATGAGTTCGACATCGTGTGACTTCCATCTCCATCGATGATAACTATGCCTTAGGGTTGGTGAGTCCATGAACCGAACTTCTGCGGCCCCTAGAAGCAGTGTTGTAGGCACACCAGTTGAGCTTGTTTTCCCTATCTTGGTTGCACGCATTACTTCCCGCCCTACGTCATTTTTTATGGCATCCCGATGCACGTCGAACGCAGTGGACGTATGCTTGCTTTCAAATGAAATGTAGCGCGTCCTGGTGACTAACTCATCTCTGTGTCTTCGATCGCGGGGGACTGTACGCCCTTTCGCTGAAAGCTGGCGGTGCCCACGGCTATTCTTCCCATCCGCAAAATTTAGCTTGCGGCGCCCATACTTTCGCAGTGGGGTTGAATTGAGATTTAAAACAGCTTCCTGCTCCTCCATCTTCGCACATTTCCTCTTGACAGTTTTTGCTTTGCCAGTCTTGCGGACCTTTTTCTTCGGAACCATACGTATTAACTCTGGAGGACAAAGAAGGTCGTGCCCTAACAAACATTTCTTCCCGCCTTCGACCGGCAAATTGTTCAAAATCACCTTGGGGTCTCTACTATTGCACATTTCTTCACTGGTCACCTGAGGTGCTGGAAGACTATAAGGCTCCTTGGGTGTTGCATGTGACGGCAGGTTGTCTATGGTAGAGTCGTTGCTTGTGTCATTCGCTTGCGCTTGTCCAGCCGTGAAAGAAATCAGTGTCTATTGATTGATACCTTATTGCCAGCGGTAACCTCGTTGGATTGAGTCTCTCCTCCAATAGGCACGAAATGGGCGGTTGTCAGCGTTGCTGCCCCTTGCCAATTCACGTTTGTTTTGGTCGTAACTTGGGCCTTGCAATTCACAGCTCCATTACTCTGTTTCGTGTCTGATGTATCGCTCTTTCTAAAGCATTCTCTCGTATTTTGTCGGTGGTCCTTCAGTAATTCGTAGGTTCCACCTCTGTTGGAAGAAATTAGGTTTTGCCGGCTCTCTGTGCGTCGAACATTTTAAACGCAGCCCTTGCCTTTGCCCTACAAACTAATTCTGTCGGGCTCTCTGTGTGTCGAACATTTTAAACGCAGCCCTTGCCTTTGCCCTACAAACTAATTCTGTCGGGCTCTCTGTGTGTCGAACATTTTAAACGCAGCCCTTGCCTTTGCCCTACAAACTAATTCTACAAACTAAGTGCGTCTTCAACCTCGGCCTCTAATTCCTCGATGTCCACGGTGTCTTGAACGTCTCCGGTAATCACTTTCACTTTGTCACCATATTCAACAAAATTAAGAAGAAGTTCTTTCAACTCACTTGTTGATGGTGTTTCGATTGGGAGGAGGTCTTCAATCTTGCCAATGATGGACGTGATACCTTGACGGACGATGCGCCGCCTTTCAAGTAGGGCCTCTATAGTCCGGTCCAGCGTTGGAAATTCCCTAAGGGCTGGCGACCGGGCTCAGAGGGCAATATTCGGCATCGTCTCCGCGTCCGTATCGTTCCCGCATTCGATCAACGTGTCTTGCATCGTGCCGATATCTCCTATGGCAAGGCTTGTTCCGTCTTCTTCATCTTAGGCTGCTCCGATGTTTCTCGAATCGGCATCTTGCATCAGCGGCTTCATTCGTGCTCCCAAGAGGTGAGGGGGTGGCTGAAGAGAAGCAAAATCCCCTCAGTGTGGCTCACCTCTCCAGGTCCGTTGTTCCGGGTTTCACGGCAACAAAAATATGTAGACAAAGGGACGAGCCGCCAAGACCCCTCCGATCATACCTTCATTCCTGTGAACGCATGATGGTGATTATGGGGCACGAGAGAGGCAGAGCTACTTCTTGCACAACAATCATCACGTGAGCGGTATTTTGGAAGACCCAGAGGCGATGTCGCTGAAAGATGGCCGCTTACATGTACTGAAGACTAGTGTACCAAAAACGTTGGCTCTTTGCTATGATTCGTCTTATTCTGGCGGAGATTACTGATTCTGGCGCACATACTGAAAAATCGAGCAACAATTTCATTGGAACACCATGAAGCACCCCATCTCTGAATACGTACGGACCTGTCGCCAGTCTCAAATCTACAATGCCAAGTTCAAGTACAGAGGTAGCGCAATTGCCATCGCGCAACATTCCTAAGAACCATTCGCAAAGATGCACCTAAACTTCGGGGAGCTCAGAAAAAAAGGAGGGAAGAGGCAGCACGGAAGCGTTCTACTGGCAATTGATGAGCGCACGCGAATCGTCGCCTGTAAAGCCGGAAAAGGAGATGCAAGGAGCGGTATCTCTCTGTTGAACCTGGATATATTTAAGGACCCGAAAACAATCGTGGCCGACAACGGGCCAGCCTTTCGGAGCAAGCAGTTGAAGACTTGGGCTCTCCAGCGCAATGTCAAGCTGTTGCTCAGCGCCGTCCCAACCTAAAGCCAAGGGGTTAGCTGAGAGAGCTGTACGTGACATCAAGCTGTTCATTTTCCTCTATCCGGATTTCAAAGGGAGCTGGAAGTGTGCTCTAGAAGCCGCTATTGCACACCACAACCACTCACACACAGAAGCTTTAGGGTGCAGTCGATACTTTCCATATCATTAGAAATCTGAGTGGCTTCATGCAGTTCACCTCCTCGGCATTACAGATTTAATGGTACTCGTGAACAAGAGAGTTCAGATAGGTAAAATGAGGGGTACCGCATCGCAACAAAGAAGCATTACGACCGTCTGCACAAGGGCAAGCTTCCTCAAGTCGACGTTGAACATTATGTCCTTTTCCGCAGAGGCCTTAACGGTTGAAATGTCCCCTTTTTAGGGCGCCTACATGGCTGTGAAGACTGCTCGCTAACCAGGAATTTTGATATATGTTATAAAGGGCTAATAACAATCTGGAAGCAGTGTTTATGTGCAACATACTACCGTATCAACCTATTAGGGTTTACAACAGAGGGGCGGCCTGTGTAACATGAAAGGAAGGAGGGCGAAAGAGAGGTCGGCAGCAGGAAGCGGAAGAAGGCATGGCGAAAGAACAATAATCGGACTTCTTTGTTTTATTCGTGAACTCGACCCAAGAAAGGGGGACGTTACATGTGTTGCTGCTCTCTTGCGGCCGTGAAGTCAGCAACTTCCAACGCAATATATGCCATACCATACTGCCTACCCCCGTGGCGAGTTTCCACGGTATCCACTATGTTGCCTTTCCCCTTCTGGAGTGAGGATCACTAAAGATTTAAATCTCTGGCGGAGTCATGCGGGAGTAAAATGGAACAGAGTACAGGACGAGGAGCAATTAAAAAAATCACCCGCTTCTTTGCAGAACTTCACCCTTCTAACTTACAAATCCTCACATTCCTTGAAAGTTTACAAAACCATTACTATATAAGCTGTCATTTTTACCGAAACAATGCGCAAGTCGTTCTTTTCTCGCTCTTTTTTTTCTGCCGTCTGTATTTTGTGCAGCAACATTTCTGTTTTCTTTCTTGGGATCCTGCTGCTTCCCTGATTGTTACGTATGGCAAGACCCTGCCAGGCGTATTTTCTTCTAAATGAGCCATGCCACCCAACACAATGTGTATTGAATTGACTAGAAATAAAGGAATGCAACAATCGTTCATGATGCTAAATTTCGACTTTTATTGAGCTGGTCGCCGGTCGCTTAGAAACAGATTGTTGACACTGGTACTTGTTAGCTCAGAGAGTGTTAGGACAGACGGAATTCCAGGACTCCTAAGGCGCTGACTCATGCGATCTTACATGTCTCCTCTTCTTCCGTTCTTTTCTCTTTACGCTCACATTTGGGTAGCATTAACATGCGCGAGCTCATCACAGAGCATGTTGTCTTTCCTTCATGAAGCTGAGAGGCTACCATGTCAACCCCGAACCAACTGGGATTACACTTGCCTCATGTGCGCAGCGTGATGATGATTACAAAACTCTGAAGAAGCAGTTATATCAGCATGGCATCCAATCAATCAATCAATCAATCAACAGCTTTATTATCACAAGACAGGAAAAAGGTTTACAGACTATTTGGACCAATAGCCAGGAGGCTAGTTTCCGGTCCAATACCAAAATACACATACAAATGAGTCGCAGGCATCCACCAAGGTTCGAAAATAAACAAAATGAACAAAATAGGCAAAAATATGAAACACAAAACAGTATACACATCCACTATAGTCACAATCGCATCATTAAACTACATTCTGTTTATCCAAGTAAAACATCTTGCAAGACAATTTGAAGTTCCTCGCAGTTTTCCCTTGAATAGGTACATCGTTCCACACTTTGGCACCGTCGAATTCAATAAGCCTTTCGCCATAAACGTTATGACACATTGGCAAGTTTAAGTTGGCGTTGGATGCTTGCCTAGTGCTCCGTACAGGGATAGAAAAACGTGCTAAGGGTACAGGAAAGTTAAGGTTTTTATTGTGTTTACTAAAAGAGATATTTTGCATTCCCGAATAGTTGAAAAAGAAAGTACACGAAATTTCTTAAAAATTGTATTGACAGGACGGTTGAATGCAGAAAATGACATTATTCTTAGTGCTAGGCGTTGTAATCGATATAATAGCGTAAAATATGTTTCATAGATAAGCCCCCAGGCTTCCGTACAATAAATAGTGTGGCACTAAAATAAAGTTAAACACAAAGATCGTAACTTACTACACGGGAAGAAAGACCCTGCTTTGGTTAACGTGAAACAACTAAACGCAAGTTTTTTACACATATTTTGATTTGTTCTTTCTAATGTAGGTGTGAATCAAAGACAACACCCAGATATTTGAAGGAGGTTACATTCTCAATTGGTTTGTCCTTTATATACACACTAAAAGAACTATTATCAATTATTTTTCTTCTCGAGTGAAAGATGACAAATTTAGTTTTGTCGGTATTTATAGTTTACTTACTTTTCAAAAACCACGAGTAGATACTGTCTATTTCAGCTAGTATGGTATCTTGCATTTCGGATAGAGAATCACCACAAAATATAATTGCGGTGTCATCCGCATACATTAGTATTGTGGAGTTCTGTATTGCGAGTGGGAGATCATTTACATACAAGGAAAACAAAATAGCACCTAAAAGTGATCCTTGCGGAACACCACATGTTAAGTCACTGTATGAAGAATGGTGATTATCGATTACCACTTTATGTTTTCTAGATGAAAGATAGCTCGAAATGAATTTAAGTGACTTGCGAATTATACCATATTTTTCCAGTTTATTTAATAGAATTGAATGGTTAACCGAGTCAAAAGCTTTCTTAATGTCCAAAAACACTCCTATCGCCAACTGATTTTTGTGAAGAGCGCTATTTATAACTTGAGCAAGTGTTACAATGGCCGAGGACGTAGTCCTGTTGAAAAAAACCCATGCTGCTGCGGACAAATTACGTGATTTTCCTGGAGATATTTCTTAAGCTGTATAGATATTAATTTCTCGAAAATGGTATTAATTACGCCTAACGCAGATATTGCTCTGTAACTATTTGGATTGTTCGGATCTCTAGTCTTATCCCTTTCCTGCCCAACAAGAAGATTTTACAAAAAAAGGCCACAAGTAAATACATTTTGTGTATTTACCCCCTCCTAATCATGCTTGGACAAGTGAAAATAGAAAGCTCAGAGTATTTCACACAAAAAACAAACCCACACATATGTGTGGGCTGGGCTTCTATTCGTATGATCTGCGGGCAGTAAGAATGCCTTAAAAATGGCGCCAGGCGCAGAAAACCTGCATTTTTACGTTTCCTTTGCGAATTTTACATCGTTTTCAGGAGTACTGATATTATAAATGGGATTTTTGGAAAATAATAATAGTGAGTTTTAATTAATATAATCAATACTTACAATTATTATTTTTTCACAAGTAATTACAGAACTAGTTGAAGGTTAAGGCGTGAGAAAACATTACCAACGAGCCAGCACAAAACCGCGAATAAATGAGACACGAAGAAGAAAGAAAAAATTTTTATCGCTAGCGCTGCAGTGTACGAGCCCGCCACCCTGTAGTGCCCAGCAAAATTTTCGTGACGACAAAAGCCCAGCCCACACATATGTGTGGGTGCATTTTTCAAGCGTGATGACGGAACGAAGACGAAGGGAACGGGTGTATTTTTTAGCCAATCGCGTTTTTCTAAGTCCTTCAAGTCGTGTCTTAAACTTGTTATTCAGAAAACACGAGAATAGCAACAGGAAATATCAGTTTTCATCTTGAAGGCGGCTAGCGTGATCGCGCTGGCTTGAGCGCCGTTTTTAATGTGTGATTTCTCCCCCCCTGGTTGCGAAATGAGTGAACTAACGAAACCAATAAAGTCTCGGAAGCGTTCGCAGCGACTACGAAGGGCTGTGAAACTGAAACCGAAACAGGTGCCACTTAGTAAACGATTTGTTGACCCACACGTTTGTGTGGGTTGGGCCGTAAAGGGCTATAAAGTGGAACAACTCGTAGAATTTTAAGTACATTCGGATAAGAACCGGAGTTAATTGCATGATTAATTATATGATGAAGGGGAAGGGACAGAATTAAACATGACGCAATGGCTCCGATAGCCTTCACTACTTTCGCTTTTATTGCGTCATAACCGACAGATTTATTCTCAGATAGCTGGTTACTGCATTATTACTGAAAAAATTATTGGTAATTGGAAAATCTCCAGCTTCGTCTGCGATAGGTCTGTTGCTAGCAATTTTACCTATGTTTGTGAAATAGGTATTGAAATAATTACAGACATCAGTAGAGGGGTTGTCGGGTACAAGTATCTTTCCGGCTCGTTCCGATAACATCGTTTACAATTATCTAGACCTTCTATTATCACCCCCTTGACGAGTGATAAGATCGGTGCAATATTGTTTTTTTGACTTCCTCATCATTGCGACCGACTTATTCCGCGGTAATACTTAAATTGACTATGGTAGTAGTCATTTGTTTTATTATTCTTTCATCTTCGGTAATATGAATCCTTTTTTTGAGCACGTCAAGTACAGCAGTACTCAACCAAGAACAAATTGCTTGTCAGTAATTATGTCGGGAACACTGACGCGCTGATTGTTCAATTGCCCTTGTAGTGCTTTACACAAAGGTTTCATATTCTATCTGTACGTCCTCATCATACATGTCTTCAAAAGAGACAGAATTCAGTAACTTTCTTACGAGATTATAATCTACTCGAGTTTTCCGTTTAACGGGCACGTCAGACACGGAATTCAGGTATTTTTGGGGCAATAACACAAACTTTGCGCAGAGGTCAGCGATAGAAACATCCCATACACCAGCAGATACATTCATATCAGTGTTGCATAGTATGTGATCAATTAAATTGGCCGAGTTATTGGTTATTCGTGTAGGTTCTGCGATAACATTTTGGACGTGAAATGAAGGTAGCAAATATGTATAATCAGGACAATCATCCTTTGACAAATCAATATTAAAATCACCACAAATAATTAAGAATCATTTGATGTTGTAGTAGATAACAATACTTTTCACGGGCGAAATGAAATCGCTTTTGCTTCAGTTTGGAGGACGGTAGACAACACCGACAGTGATACCCCCTTTGATGCGAACAAAAAGGGATTCAATTGCGTCTTTAGTAAACGTCCATTCGTTTAGATAGTAGCTATCTACATTCCGTCTAAGAAACAGCGCTACGCCGCCTCCATGTGCCGAACATTTTCTAGGTTGCGAATGCATGTAGTAGCCCGGAATTTCTGCTGTCTCGCCCTCTCAAAGCCAAGTTGCCATAACCGCGATTATATCGAAGCTATACGTAAATTTAGATACATATACAGTCGAACACGAATATATCGAACTCCAAGGGGATCATAAAATAGTTCGATATATCAATAATTCTAAATATGAAATATGCCTATCTGAAGCGTATCTGAAAACTCCGCACATCACTCAGAGCTTTTCAAAGTCGCTACAAGCGGTACCTTACGGATTTGTTCCTCACAGCCCGGTAAATTCAAAGTCACACCGCTACGATAACGACAATTTAACCCAAAAAAACAAAATCTGTAAGCTTCGCTTGCTTCTTTTTCTGCGTCATAAGTTCACAAATCCAGTCTTTCCGCTTTTCCGTGACCGTGGTTCCGAAACATGGGCCGTGGACAAAAACACGTAACATGCCACATGGGTCCCCCTGCGCGATCAACCACTGAAAACCGCTCGACCATGCAGAAAACATGCCAGAAACCGAACGCGGCAGGAGAAGTCGCCGTCATCATCACATCCACCGTATCAGGAGAAGCGCAATTGCAGGGGCGATTGGGGCGCAGCGTTCGATATATCGAATGTGCCCGTGATCGAGAGTTCGATATACGCGTACAACAGCGCTATACTTTTGCAAGGGATTTCCAAGGGGATGTTCAGACAGTTCGATATAGACAATAATTCGATATATCCGTGTTCGATATATCCGTGTCCGACTGTAGATACATAAGCAATCAATGTGTCCAAATTCTTTCGCATACTACGTACGTTACAGTGCAAAACGGTCAGATAACCATGCTCAAGTCGCATATGTTCAATTTGAGCTGTGGTGTAAGCCATATTCCGACTTTCACTTCATATCAGTTGAATGGTTCTTATACCACTTGAGCAAGATCATCCATGCATAAAATGTGAACGGCCCTTGAGTTATCCGTTCTGCGCATCAGGATTTTTCCATCTGCCACCCACGTGAACTTCCAATTTTTATCTCGTTTCGCCTTCAGAGCACACCCAAGAAGAACCTTTTTTGCAGGACAGAGATGCTCATTTATATATATTGGTTCCGTTCCAGGGAGACCCAAGTTAAATGTGTTCAACCGTAATTTTTTTTCTTCCTTTAGTGTTTTGTCCCTTGCTGATTGATTTGATTGATTGATTGTGGGGTTTAACGCGCCGACGCAACGCAGGCGATGAGGCGCGCCGTAGTGGAGGGCTCCGGATTAATTTTGACCACCTGGGGATCTTTAACGTGCGCCGAAATCTCGTACACACGGGCGTTTTTGCTTTTCGCCTCCATCAGAAAAGCGGCCGCCGCGGCCGGGAATCGAACCCGCGACCTCGTGCTCAGCAGCGCAACGCCTTAGCCACTGAGCCACCGCGGCGGGTTTTTGTCCCTTGCTGCACGTGATGTAAATTTGAAAATGATGTTGGATTTAGTTTTATCTTTGGAAGGCACACGATGAACATCGATATCCGATTCTTTGACCGGAACCTTGAGACAGGCGGAGATGGCTGTAGTTGTGGCCAAAAGATCCTCAATCTGAACTTCCGATAACCTTTATCTCCAGGTTTTCCCGGCGGCTGTATTGCTGCAGATCAATGAGCTCCTTCTTCGTTTCGTTCAGCTCTTTAATGAGGCGGCTGGTTTCTATTTGCACCGCCTGCTGTTCTGCCCTAGCATCAGCAAGTTCTTTCTTGACGCCTGTAATTTTGGTTTTGAATTCCTCAAACATCTTGTTGATGAAATCCATGCCTTTTTTCACAGCGCCAAGTTCAGTTTCAAAACCTTAGTAAGATCTGCTTTTGATTCGCCCTGACTTTTTTGAAACTTCTCAGCCATGTCCGCGGGTGCCTTACAAAGCTCTTTAATGGAGGAGGGTTGTCTGTCGCCAATTTCTAGCACACACCTGGAGCAGTCCAGTAGCCAATGTATAACTTAATGGCTCCGATAGCCTGTGCACGTACCTGGGAAAAAAATGCAGTGGTTTTAGCAGCGATTCCGCCCAGCGGCTGCCTGGACTGCTCCGATGTGATGGCCTTTCCTGGTCAGCACGCCCTTATGTAGCCGTTCATGCCGTGACGTCCGTGTCTCTCTGGCTGCGCAGGCGCTGTCGTCACTCGGATGCCGATTTCCCTGCCGCCGGCACGTTGATGCTACGATGAAACAGCCATGACTGTTGAAAGGCTGTGCCGCTGAAGTTTCCGGCTGCGAAAAAAATGCAGTGGTTTTAGCAGCGATTCCGCCCAGCGGCTGCCTGGACTGCTCCGATGTGATGGCCTTTCCTGGTCAGCACGCCCTTATGTAGCCGTTCATGCCGTGACGTCCGTGTCTCTCTGGCTGCGCAGGCGCTGTCGTCACTCGGATGCCGATTTCCCTGCCGCCGGCACGTTGATGCTACGATGAAACAGCCATGACTGTTGAAAGGCTGTGCCGCTGAAGTTTCCGGCTGCGAAAAAAATGCAGTGGTTTTAGCAGCGATTCCGCCCAGCGGCTGCCTGGACTGCTCCGATGTGATGGCCTTTCCTGGTCAGCACGCCCTTATGTAGCCGTTCATGCCGTGACGTCCGTGTCTCTCTGGCTGCGCAGGCGCTGTCGTCACTCGGATGCCGATTTCCCTGCCGCCGGCACGTTGATGCTACGATGAAACAGCCATGACTGTTGAAAGGCTGTGCCGCTGAAGTTTCCGGCTGCGAAAAAAATGCAGTGGTTTTAGCAGCGATTCCCCGCAGCGGCTGCCTGGACTGCTGCGATGTGATGGCCTTTCCTGGTCAGCACGGCCTTATGTAGCCGTTCATGCCGTGATGTCCGTGTCTCTCTGGCTGCGCAGGCACTGTCGTCGCTCGGATGCCGATGTCCCTGCCGCTGGCACGTTTGCGATGCTACGATGAAGCAGCCATGACTGTTCAAAGGCTGTGCCGCTGAATTTTCCGGCTGCGAAAAAAATGCAGTGGTTTAGCAGCGATTCCGCCCAGCGGCTGCCTGGACTGCTCCGATCCACAAAATGAACAACCGTGATTTACCGCACAGGGACTGCTGCATACATCACAAGGCTAATTAAACATGACGCAAGAATACTAAGAACATGAAAAAGGAAATAGCAAGTCCTGTCCGACAACTTAGGTTCTAGTGCCATATGAGTACATTGGCTCTAAACAACCTTAACTCTTGCGCTCCCCCCAAATATTCGCAATTCCTACTACACCGACTGTCTCATACCCATAATCAGCTCATCATACACCTTTAAATGAAAGTCAACCTCTGTCATGTAAAAAAACTGGTCGCATGCTAATTGCTGCACGTTGTTAATTCATAACTAACAAAATTACTAATATTGTGCGGAAGCCTATATCACAGCACTTCGTGTGCTTCTCAATCGAGGCTGTGTTGAAGAGAGTGCTCTCCACGACAATTTCCTGCTCACGGGATGGGCACCGCACAAGGCGTTTCCCGCTTGCCCACTCTATTCCCTGAAAGCGGCACCCGACAGACTTGGGATATCGCACACACTTTATGCGTTCCCAAACAGAAGAACCCATTCCCCACAATAGGCGGCAACAAGGAAACCACTTTTTAAAACGCACCAGTGTTGTTTCCAAACAACAACGCAGCAAAGTTTAAAGTACTCCGCTCATGTCGCAACACATTTATTTTTTATGAGGAACCAACTCGCAGTCGTAGTTACCATTTCCCTCAACTCTCACGGTCACTTGAACTCATATTCCCTACACTTATTATTCACAGTAACCACCTGCATCCTCCGAGCCCTCGCATTTGGCGCTCAGCCCCAGTGGTCGTCATCGTCCTCTCTCTATCGCGTTCCACTCACTTCTCACCCCTGCATGCAGACTGGGCACAAGGACCGACCCCGGTGGGCTTGGCCCGCACTCCTTCGTGCTCTCTCATGGGGTAGCGCGAAGGCATGAGCAGCAACTTAAGATAACTCAGAGATCGATAAGGAGAGAGAAAGGGCGAGAGAGTGAGAAATACCTGTAATATATTATTGGTTATTGCAACGCTGTTGGTACCTAGGTCCAGTGCTCCAGTCTTCAGGGCAACGGTGGCTGCTCTGGCGGAATTTTGGCACGGCTCTTCAGAGTCAGCCCTAGACAGTGCCTCAATGCCTCTGGTAGAGGGTGCTTCCGAATTTTGTGAAACATTGCTGCCGTATGGTAGTTGCTTGCCCTTGGGGCACAGTTTTGGATATCGGGTTGGATTAAGTTGTGTAGTCGGGAGGGGTGGGGTCCGGAGAGGTGGGGGAAGGTGTTCTTTTGTATTGAGCGGAGTGTTGTTTGATCCCTCTTTTGGAACTTGCCGGGAGATGCAAAACTTTATTTACCCTCCGTAACGGTGGCCACGTTCTGTACTGGTCAACAACCACAATAACATCACCGCCCGCTGTTCAAACTATGGGCATTTCGCACAAGATACGTTTAATTCTGTATTCATGAAATAAAGAAGCTTTGCGATAAATCACGTCGTGGCGTTGTCTTTTATTTACACGTCTTTCTCACTTCACGTTGCTTCAGCGAACATTGAGGCAGTCACTGAGGGCGGCGGGCGACGTGAAATTGGCCCTGAAGAAGCTCAGCAGCCTCTTCAAAAAGTGGAGGCGAAAGTATGCTCCTTGTCCGCAATCATTTTCACCGTCCTCGTAGGAGAGCCGCATGACGGCGATCGTGTACCTGGTCGATGTGGCGTTGGCCTTGGTTTTGCAAAGCTGCGAAAAATGAAACCGCTGTAAACATCGCGTGAACGGCGACGTTTCAAATGACACCAAAAAATTCTTTTTAAGCTGTCAAAAGAACAAAGCCAACGTTACTCTCACGGATGCTCCATAGCATCCTTGCTGATCTGATCACAACTTTGTTTTAGAACGAGTAATTCAAAAACTTGTAGACCCTAATTTTATGCACCCCGAATGACGTGACAAGCGACTGCACCTAAATGTTTCGCCCTTGCGGGGAAAGAAAAAATCAAGGCTATCGGAGCATTCAGGACATTGTCGCCGAAGAAGAATTGTTTTATTATAAGTTGAAAGTTTATTTGGCACTCTGAAGGTTCTTTTCCGTGAGATAAGAACCAAGTAACTCAATATATCAGACGTTCAGCCTTCGCTCATTGCATTTAATCCATTTATTTAAGTGATGAGTACAGCCCGTCAAGCTGAGTAAATTTACTCAGCGAATATACTGAAGCGGATTTACTCAGCAGCGCTGAGTAAATCCGCTTCACTGGAATGAAATTAGGGGGGGTTAGAGATATACGGCTTCGCTGTAAAATGCCGAACTCTCTGTGTTAGGTTAAATGTTGGGCGAGTCTTTGGGGCGCAGGAAAGTACAAATGTATTGCTAGAACACTTGTTACCCATCGAAACAAGTCAGTGTCTGAGTTGTTGGCGCTCCACCTCCGCCACCGCTTCAGCCGACGTGCCCTGAGGAGCCGTGCTCTTGCAATTTACTTCAACGTACGCCACTCCGCTTTTTCAGCCCTGGTTGCCGCACTTGTAGCGGTGACATCGGCAAGCTCATTGACGCCCCACACCCCGGTGTGGCCGAAAACGTGGACGAGGGAAACGCTAACGGAAGAAGCGAGTGATTGATAGCAGTTCATGAACAATTCATGATGTTGCATGATGTCTTGATACCGAAAATACCATTTAGACTCGAATAAACATCAGCCTAAACCTATGAATGTCGTATTTCGTGATCCACTCGCCTCACACGTTTGGCAGAAAAGTGCTTAGCGGGGAAGGATTGTGTGTTGGTGAACGAACCACGCTCAGCGGCGGTTCACTGTGTGCTGTGTGAATATTGTGTGATTTCTTATTAGTGGAATAGCAACAGCCACTGAAATTTTTCATAAGAAGCTCAGATTGCTAATTTTACACTTATATGTGGTAGGTGGTATTCTGTGGTATGGTGCCCGTGGCGAGCACAATTGTGTCTGGGCCGCAATGCCGGTGCCTGCGCAGCAGGTTACTAAGGCAACGTCGTATGTACGGGCTATTCGCAGCGCAGGCGGCCGTAACACCTGGTTACACAAAGAGAGTGACTGTTCCATTCATCTCTATGACAGCAATGCGCTGCAATTCAACCCCAACTTCATTACAAGCGAACACAGGTTGGTCGTGGTTGCAATGTGGAAAGCAGCAGTATTGTGTACCAGCGCAAAGAAGCGGCTTTCTCGACGCCAAGTATTTCGTAGCGCTGCTTCCTACGGCCTACCAGTAGCAATAAATTTGTGAAGGCGTCGGCACTCACCAGCTGATCGCCAGCTGACGTGTTTTGGTATCGACCAGATTTCTCAGCTAGGCGAGTCCGTTCACCTTTGGCTACTTGCTGATCGAAGTCGCTAGACTTCCAGCTAATACAGAACTTACTGCTACGCCACGTGTGTATCGCAATCGGCGCTGGAGTGCATCATACCACTGTCTTCTGAAGCGTTATTATTTGGCTTTCGTACTGAACGAATTTGCCGTGGGTAAGGTGCGGGAGCACTTTGTCGCTATCACGGTTCGCAAGCATCTGCTCCTCAGACTAAGCGCATTTGGCGCTTTTTACCGCGACCGTGACTCCATTGTGCGGTAAGGATGCGGACTTCCCAAGGCGAGTCACGGCCGGGCTGGAGCAGCGGCGGGCGCACACTTTCATGCGACCTGCGCTTCGGGTATAGTTCCCACCTTTCACCGCTGCTAGTTCGTGGCGCTGCGGACCAACCCTCGCCGGTTGACCTACAGTACGGGCGGGGTAGAGCGGCGGCGCGCGGGCATTTGCCACTGCCCTAGCTCTGCCATGGCTAGAGGTGATATCTGTCCGTGTAAATTTACATGTGCGTCATTAAAATAGGCGACTCCTTCCCCCCTTCTGAATTTTTGGTCTAATAGGTTCAAACAGCCTAACATTATCACTCAGAAGCGACTAATAAAAAATTAAAGGAAACATTTTAACTCGGGGGAACATGAAGTAAAGTATGCGAGGCCTTCATATTTTATCAGCGACTGTATTATATGAAAATGGTGAGGCAGGCAATAAACGCGGCATTTTCCGTGACTGAAATATCAGTTCTTATTTTTCCTTTCGGATGATGTCATGGTTTGCACACGCACAGGGCACGACCAGTGACGCGAATGATTTCCCACCGTTGGAGATACGGTTATCGCTTAGCTAAACCTGTTTCTGCTGCTCAAGCTCCGGTCGGGCTGAGCGGACCGCTGGCAGCGAGTGCACTGTCAAAAGCATACAGCTAACACTCTTAATCATGCAACTGAAGTGCACAATGAGTCGTCTTTTTGGTGAGATATAGCAGCGAAGTCATTCATTCGTACCGGTAATATTCCGCGGCAGATCCAAAACACGTGCGGCAAGCGTTGTCGACTCGCTCGGCCAGAGGCGATGCGTCGACTAAGAAAAAAATTACCCCACCTTCCCGCGAGGGGAACCCTGTGGAGATGCGACGCCACAGCGAGCATTGGCTCCTCGCTTCAACCCAGTAAACGGAAAACGTCCTGAGGACGTCCTCAAATCGTCTAAACGTCCTGGATCCTTTACTGAGCGTCCAGGGGACATCCACAAGGTTAGATATTGTAAATGATCCCTCAATGGTACATCCTAGAGCTTATTTTGGACCACAATGAATTGCGAATGATCCCTAAATGATACGTTGTATTACTTCTTTTGGATCACAATCCGTATGGACGTCTGACGCTGCCGTTACCATGGAGGAAAGGCTATTACACTCGTATCCCTAGCAAAAATTGTGATAGAAACTTGTATTAGTCTTATACATTTTTGTTTTGGGTGTATGAGACGTGTATTAGTCTTATACAAACTTGTATCACGTTTCATAATTTTCGCGTAAAAGATGTATTAGTCTAATACAAATGAACCTATAAAGTTGTATGTATTTGTTTACAAATACAAATAGATTTGATAGACCGCTAATGGACTTGAGAGCTATTATTTTGTATGAGTAATACGTAGAGACTTAATTGGTTTAAATGAAAACTATACAAATAGACCCACAAGAGCGATTTCATGAATTTTATTTTTTCCCGAAAATCGCGCCACAAAATGTTGAAATGAAGGCCCTTAAGCAATAAACTTTCTTTGGTATGACATTATGAAGCCTATTGTTCAGTTTCAAATCTCCGTAAATCTCTAACCTAATTATTATGCAAAAAAGGTCAACATTTTTTTTTCACTTTCGCTCCCAAAACATGCGCGGCTATCAGACATGGAGAGCTGATGGGAGCTAAGAGCGCTAAAAGTGCTGCGCCTGTGAGGCCTGTGAGGCCGCAAGAAGAACTCTATGGCAAGAAGAGCAAGAAATCTAACCCTGAAAGACGGCAACGAAGTCAAGCCAAGCCTTGCCATGGTCTTCGTTTGGTAGCCAATATGGCGACAAACATCAAAGTTCGGTTGACATGTGTGAACGTTCAGGAAGACGGCGGCTTGAAGCAAACAGTTTGTAGCATCATTTCACAGCACACGCGTGTGCATCGCGTCATCGAGAATTGTTGGAAATGTGTCTAGCGCTCGCATAACTTTGGCAAGTATGAACCAGGCCGCCGCGCAACCCATCTTGGACCCGTCACCTCGCTGCTTCGAACATTTTCTCCTTCCGCTACGCTACGTAACGAACGCCTGACATGGAAGAAAGCGTGCGCATCACGTCATCGAGAAGCGTTGGAGATGTGTAGCGCCCACCTAACATTTACAAATACAATCCGGGCCGCCGCCCTACCCATCTTTCACCCATCACCTCGCCGCGGCGGACATTTTTGTTGATTCTCAAGGTAATGCCTCACGACGAAGAGATTCCATTCTAATCGCGTGTTTCGGAAATGTGAATGCCGTTTTGAAGTTACATCACATTGGGAATAGTGTTCAATCGGCCATTAATGCGCTCGATGTGTGCCTATGACTGGACCGTGCAGGTTTGACTTGAGCTTTTTTTGTTACATGCTGCAGCTATTTTGTGGATTCGCATTGCAATTTATTCGTTCGTTTTTTATGAGGTTACGAAAGTATGCGTCGTAAAATTATTCAGCCAGATTTCTGTCAGCAAGAGGAATGTGCTTGTGTAGAGGGGGGGATTAAAAGAAATACGAACGGAGCACACAGCCTCCGACGCATGCCACACCGTCTGGCTGCGCTGTCAGTAAACGGCGCGCATGCGTAATTCTTTCAGAGTGTTTGAGAGTGTGTCCTGCTGTTAGTGGAAATGCTTCATAAACCAGGGACCCCGGCGGTTTATTTTGGGGCGTCTTCTTATGCTCTGTCGCCACTGAGCATATTGGTATATACTACATTCGGGAACCAAGCTCGCAGCAGGCTGATTGCAGCTAGCATGATGCCCTTGGACGATCACCCTACTCAGTGGCGACGCAGCGTGAAAAACCGCCTCGCAATAAACGATCGAGGTCGCGTCTTGATCAAGCATTTTCCATAAATATAGGCCTCACTTTCAAACGCTCTAAAAAAAATGCGCATGCGACCAGTTTACTGACTTTGCAGCCAGACGGTGCAGCATGCGTCAGAAGCTCTGTTCTCCACTGTTCACATTTTTTTAATCCCCCTGTACCCTGATAATAGAAAGTGTTGCCATGTTTCATTGCTTTTTTTAACTTGCCACTGGTTCTGATAGATCTAATAGACGAATACAGACTGATGGAGCTAATAGACTAATACCGACTGATAGGTCTATTAGCGGCAATAAGTATGTGCGTGTATTAGAATTTGTATCAAAATTTCGCAAATAAAAGAAAAACAGTTAAAAATTTATCAGAAGTTTTTTTTTTCAGAATTAGCCAAGTCCACTTTGGGTGGAATCGAAAAAAAACGTTGTTTTTTGCTCCCAAAATAACGGTGGCAACTGCTGAAATAATTTTTTGCTATGGTGTAGAAGCAAGGAAAGGATGAAACTGAACAGCGCAGGGACAGGACTAAGGGCAGAAGCGACAAACACGGGCGCCTCTGCTCTTAGTCACGTCCCTGCGCTGTTCAACTTCATGCAATGAACCAACTAGCCCAGTTACAAACCCTCCTAAAGGAAAGGATATCATTTGAACACTGAAATAGAAATGTGGCTGCATTACTCCCCTCAATGGTAAGTACATGTAAAGTTCGGATCTGGCACACATTGATGTGACATGCATGATTTGACTCGTTTTGGAGGAAAAGTTGTTACTGCACAGGTCTTTGCGAGTGAATAAAGGCTGGAAACATATTACTTAAGGGCGTTTTAAAGTAACCTGCACAAAAGTAGCAATATGAGTATCATTTTTCAGTGGCAATGCCTTGCTGCTCTGGAAATGAGGCCACTGCGTGTCGAGAGCACAATTGATGCGAACAGAAGTGTCTTTTTGGCTGCCATTTCTTTATCTTAGAACCTCCTCAAAAAGTCGGAAAATTCTCCAAAGCTAGAGAAGTCCCGTGAAGCCTGTCACCTTCAGGGGGCTTACGTCGTGCTCGTACAAGCCACCCCCCTCTGGGGCACCTGAAAGATTCTTCCCTTTGCCTGAAATTGAAACAAAATTTGACACCGAGAACTGGTAATGTGGTTCTGCTCGAACTTCCAGGGTTCGTCTTTTGGGGTTCAGCTAGCCCATATACTCCTCTTTAGTTTTCTTGGGTTACCCGTGCCGTCTTTTCGGATGCAGTGTTTTTGCCTCCCTGCCATGCACGGCCTCCCTGCCAGGCACGGCTTCCCAACAAAAGGCCCCCATTCGGTAACATGTAGCCAGGGGGGTAAAGCGAGCTCCGAAATGGTACGAATCGTAGGCTCTGACATGATACAATTCCCATGGTTGCCAGATAAATTCTATTCAGCCCTGCAAAAAGTTTTTCCGTCATTATTCACTAAAACAAAAAACTGCAGCAAAATAGTTTCAAATGATTGCCTCAGTATGTAAAACTAGCCCTATAAAAAACTTTTACTTTAATTAGGCTCTAATTAGCGAACAAACACTAAGCGCGTAGTTCAGTTTTGGTTTCGATTTTCTTTAAGTGTGCTAAGAAGTTCCGAGACCCTTGCGCCTTACTTGCGCAGTGTGTGTGCGTGCAGTCTCCACCTCAGATCTGCGTGCGCGCAAAATGTGTACAACTGGTACAACTACGATGCACAATCTGAGAAAGTGCCTCCCCGGCAGCTTCCGAAGCTGCAATTTGTTTCTTCACGTTAAGCAAACTATCTATTGCCACTGAACTGATGCCGCAACAGCAATTCCGATCTAACCTTGACTACCGTAAGTTCACTACAGGATACGGAGTGGCAGCCAGCGATCGTTCCCGTTGGAAGAGAAATCAAAGGAGCTTTTATAATCGTTCCGTTTCACTTGTTTTATTCATTGAACTTCTTACAGCTATCCGTACTTCGAATTCTCGCGCAAACGTTCATGTAGCGAGAACTAAAAAATAGGTAACGAAATGCGGTATCTTTTTTAATCAGTCACAGTCAGTCAATAAGTCAATGTTCGCTCTTCGCGCGCTCTGTGTGGCAAATTACTGCCCATTCAATACTGTCCATTCAGTCTCGCAAGCTTTACAATTGAAGTGCTGTAAAGCTGCTAGAACTTGACGAATACAAACAGAAAGGAAAACGGAAGACGCCGCTGACGGTATTTAGCATGCTCCCTTGCCATGCATTCTGCCACTCCGTTGGCCTGCGATCGACCGCGCTCTTTTGTTCCTGTGCTTGCAAGGCGCGCGACTCACCGGCAATATCAGCGTTGGCCCATGCGATAGAGTTTTTTTTTGTGTGTGTGTCAATAAAGGTTTTGCATTCAGCTAAAGCCACAGTTCACTTCACTTCGTTCAAAAAGCATTGAGCGACGCGCAAAATGTCACAGAACGGCAAATAAAGCGGCACAGCGCAAGAATGCACGGAGATCATGACAGAGATTCATTTTTCTGTGCGCCCTAGTACGGATCAGCGGATTCCTTGTCGTCCTCGCGCATGTGATCAGTCGCATTCGAGCTTGCCCGCAAGTGTTGTGTGAGCGTTGCCACATCAACCAAACACACGTCGGTTACCTACCCACAGGAGATAAACTGCGCAATGCTGTCAAAGCCGCATACACAAAATCCGCGTGGGCAGCGGTCCGCCATATTACTATTAATCCCGGCATGCTTCGCTAGCCGGACGCGTAAACGCCACAGTAGCACGCTGCCAGATTACAACCCATCGCTTTCGCTGTTTTCAGTAAGCAAAAGCTCAGCTCGCAACCTCCAAATCGTTGTATCATGTCTGCCACTGTGTGTCGCACGGTTCCAAAGCATTGGCTCACCAGCGCGCTTTCCCTCTAGAGTCAGTATATTATCTCTATGGATCTGGCTGAATGCTTGCCAGACCAGCGGTGCGCTCTACGCTAAAAGAGCGAAGTGGAGGCAATGAGCGTCATCACCCAAACATACCTGCCGTACTTTCGTGAAACGTTTTTTCTTCTTTGAGCTATTTACTACTTCTTAAAAAACCTGAACTTAAGAAACGCTTGCAATTGCACGGGTTAGATTTCATGAGATAACAAAACCCACCTAAGGCGCCCGCACTGCCGTGGGTTATCGAAACAAGCTACAAGCTCATCGTTCCTACCTGCCTTCTCGGCGATCATGGTTAGAAATACTTTGTCGCCGTTTGAATGTTTAGTTGTGGCTTCTGATCATGCTGACTTGTCAAAAGTGTACGTTGTGGTGCATACGTGTATTATGCTTGCGATGTTGTGCTTTGTGTGTATTGTGCGTTAGCAGTACCTTTAATGAAGTGTATGTCGCTGTGTTGTGCTTTGTTTCTTCCCAATATATGCCCGCGCACATGCAGCCTCCGTGATGTTGGCTATAGTATTATACGTTATCCGTAAAGGAAACCAAGGAAACGCCTTGAAGTGCCCACTGATGGTGATGCTTAGTAGCTGCCCCTCCCCACCCCTACTTTTTTTAGCGTCATCTACTGGACATTTCAAAACGTTTACGATTGCTTTACTTCGAGAACGCTAGGGGGCGAGCATTGTCAAATCCTCGTTCGGACGGCTGCGACAGTGACGGATACGTTTTTCCTGTTGCCGGCATTGCCTTTGCGCTGAGTTTTTCGATTGCAGACGATCCGCTTTTTGATGCATCGGTTGTAGCAAGGTAAGGCGAGTAACAACAACTGGTTGTTCTCAAACGGCCGCATTGGATGCTTGTGATCTCGTGTGCGGTGAACGGCGGGGTTAAGAATCTTTCGGAAATAAGGGCGGCATTTTGAAAGCAATCGCTATGAGTTCTACCAGAGTCCTTCAATGCTTTTCTGGTCACGAAACTTCTCCGTAACGCTATGGGAGAGCTTCATATGGGGACCAAAGCTCCCGCGCGGTGGCGCTACGAGTCCGGTGATGGCGGCTTGGACGGCGGCGGCCGCATTTGCAGTGCGTTGGAGCGCGACTTTGCTGGTGTTTGTTGTGTGATATAGCTTTCTACACTCATCACGAAGGGCAAACTATGTGAACTACCATGCCTCTGACGTGCTGTGTACTTGCAGTTGCCGCTCTGGCTATCGGAGCACAACGGAAAAGGCTTCGCTGTTCTGCCTCCCAAGCGACCGCGATTAACGCGACAGGTGGAAGCGAGCCATTCCACGACAGGAGACGGACGCTTTCAGCTTCGAGTCGAAGGCCGTCCGTGTGTGCTGGAAACGTTTCGACCCTACAGACATTATTCGAGCCGATGAGTTCAAAATAAGTGGGCAATCTGTGCTTCTGCAGCGGGAGAAGCTCAAGCTCCGCGTCGATGCCATACCCCGGATATTTGAAAACCTGCCGGCGTATTTTACGAAGCCCAAGCCACGGTCGCGCTCGCAACGAGAAAATCCGTCTGAAAATGTCGTCGCGTTTAGGCGCTGAACAACAATGGGACTGCAGCTACTATGATTTCGGTTATACAATCAGACATTTTGAATTTGGAAAGCGGAGCATGGCTATCTTTGCCTGCATATATTTTTTTTGAACTTGACCGCCGTGATTGCCCAGGGGCTAAGGCGTTGTGCTTATTGATAAGCCCAAGGACGCGGGTTCCCAGCCGCTTTTCTGATGGAGGCGAAAAGAGAAAACGCTTGTGTGTTCGAGATTTTGGCGCAAGTTTAAGATACCTGAGTGGTTAAAATTAATCCGGAGCGCTAAACTACGGCGCACGCCCCATTTCCGGTGTAGCGTCGGCACGTTAAACCTCATAATCAATCAATCAATGTTTTTTAACTTGCCGTTTGGGTGGCAGGGGTGTGACAGGCACTGAGCGGGTGAGTTTTTATTTATTTATTTAGAAATACTGCAGGCAGCATCGCTGCCCAAGCAGGAGAGGGTTACAAAAAGTGATTATACAATGCATGTTCAAATGCACCAAAACTTGTACATTCCATAATCGATAGGGGCAAACAGTTCCATTGTTCTATGGTGTTAGGAAAAAAAGACTTCTGAAATATTTTAGTGCGGGCGAAGTACGGACGTATGGTCTTGCTGTGATTGATCCTCGATGACCTTTATGGTGCGGGAAGCAGGTAATCTTCGCGTAACAGGCCGGTTTTATTGTCGTACAGTAGATAAAAAAATTTGAGGCGGGCGACCTGGCGGCGGAGTTGAAGTGGCGGCAAGGCGAGTTTCCTTATCATATTTGTTTTTATCTGTTGACACCATATGCCTATGAGGACAGCCGAGAAAGTCGCTCAAGGCTGTAGCATTTACTCCTACCCTGGACCCTCGGTGCGCCCACTATGCTGTTTCCATTTTGTGAGCGTTTTTTTTTTCCTTCTGTCCACGCTCACTTTCCGAATCTCGAATAATTTTCTACATTATTAGCGCGCTATAAAATAGCGCAAACACAGCGCTAACCCAACGTGATGTATGTTTGCACACCTATTTGCTCAGCGCAGCATGTCTCCCAGGGCTGAATACACATTTAATTCTGGCGCTAGTTAACTCAAATCATGCAGGCGGCTGCAAAGGCTAGTCAAAAATTGAAAACGTCAGATGTCCGCCTTCTCAAAGCGGGAACGCAGCGGTGCCTGCCGCAACGAACGAACACTGCAACATTTACGCCTCAGTAACACCCGTGGTCTTGCCTCAATTTCACAGCTGAGCTACGCGACAACAACTGACTCAAAAACATGCACACTTCCCTCGCGTTTTTAAAGGTGGAAATGAAGAGCAGATGAAAGTAGGCGCGTTGCCGACGGAGAAACAGCCGGCCCGCAAGCGTCGTCGCCCGCCGGCGAAGCCTTCACGTTAACAGGGGCGATCCTAGCGGCAGCTTTTGTCCCTGAATGAAACTTCGGCCGGAGTTTCGTGACCAGAAAAACATTGAAGGACTCTGGTTCTACTATGTTTACGGCGGCGCGTTCACTCTTACCTAGTAGGCGGGGCGCGCAGAAAGACGAATGCAAGAAGTCGCGCATATACGATTGGCGGCATTGCTTGCTAACCGCAGATCTGGTGCTCGGTAGGTAATTTCTTGGTTAGTATAGCGCATTTTAAGCGCACGCAACCATAGTAACCTACGTATTTGTACTTCCTCGATCCTCAAACCGATTAGCTCGCTAGGCCTTTCTCGCATGATAAGCCTTGCTCGGTTGACGCTGCCAGGGGAGGAACACTCCTCCATTATCTCACGAAAGAAGGAAATCTTCCTCCACTCCTAGGGGGAGAAACGCGCTCCTCCCTCTTAAAGGGAGAATATTTCTACCTCTTAGGGAGAAATATATGATACATTCCTGTTTCACCCTTAAGGGAGAAACTACGACATCCTTTTTTCTTAAAGTGTACAGACGCCGGGGCCTGTTTTTTTCTTTGAGATGCACACGCGTGTGCAGACACGGCGGGCACTGTCATTTCAGTGTTGCTCAGAAAATAAATCGGAAGTGAAACTTCTACGCCAAATGCATCAAATGTCGCATTTAAACATGTCGCATTTAGTATCGCTTAAGAACACTAAGATGCAAAACACGCATGATCACCCTTTGAGATAACGAATTTCAAGTTTATATTTAGAGATATCATAATTTATATATTCTATATTTAGGGATATTTAGAGAAATTTAGAGAGATAATCCTGTTAGCCATATGTAAAAAGGCGTCAAGTAAGGCATAACACTGAACAATAGGAGCGGCACGATATTATTAATGGAGATTTTAATTTCTGTAATACCGATTGAATCCGAACACATACAGGATGTTTGGAATAAAGAACAGCAGTCGTGTAAATTCTTTCGAAGCATGATGATTTTTGAAAAGCTTACCAAATTACTCGTGTCTTTTGCTAGGGTCAAAGGTAACAATGCCGTCTTACCTTATTTCGTAGGGCCTGGGTGCTGTCGTATGTCCAAAATTTCTTCGCTTTTTTATCATACGAAAAGTCAGCGTCTAAAGCGGAATCGTAGGTTGTTGCCTTTAGAGCAGGGTCTTTGCAAGCCTAGTTCACAGAACGAATAGTTGGACAAGGGTATTACAATGGGAGAACAAAAGGGTTGTATTTCTAAATTAGTTAATTACGGGAAGCAAATGTTTACAGAATAAACAATATAACGAAATACAAAGAGTGGTGACATGGGCAAGCTATACTTTCACACGTCACGTTGGCCTAGTAGCTAAGGCATTGCACTGCGGAGCGCGAGGTCGCCGGTTCAATTCGCGGCTGCGGCGGCCGCTTTTCTGGTGGCGGCTAAAAGCAACAACGCCCGTGTGTACGCGATCTCGGAGCACGTTCAAGATCTCCGGTTGGTCAAAGCTAATCCGGAGCCCTCCACTAGGCGCGCCTCATTCCCTGCGTTGCGTCAGTGCACTAAACCCTGCAATCATAAAAGCTTTATGTTCAAGTAAAATTTATGTAGAAAGAAATTCACAGATACGCCGATCAGCGCGAACAAGCATTGAAAAACGGCAGGCACTGCAGCAGAGGTAGCAACAGGACCAACACATCTGAGGCTCCTCGACCCGCACTCGCAGATATCTTCCGGCCGTCTTCAGCTCCTTGACGAGTTACCCTGCACGTGAGTTCACATCAGCCGTTCCTGCTCTTAGAGTTTCTTACTATACACATTAGAGAGGAATCTGACGCAAGCGTATATGCGGCTCAGATCAAGGCGGTCTGTACCATATCACGCCATTATACCGTGCGCTCGCCTTAGTTTCATGATTGGCTTGGATTGAAACGCTTTAGTTAGCGCATATACAAATACAATGCCACAAAAACACAAAGAAGAGAGTTTTATACAGGTATTTTATAAAACGCGCTGTTTTAACAATGACGACATAAAAAATAAAGCGTGTTCTTTTTACTAAGGGTCTGCCAAAACTGCTATGCGTACTATTCTGCAGACTAACGGGTAGGTAACAATAATGCAAATAATTTCGGGGAGAAACTCAATAAACACTCGTAAGGCGAAAAACTTAATAAGTATATTTGAAACGCTCAGAACAGTTTTACGCGCGTACTTTCAAAAACGTGTACATCGCATTCCTGGTGTTTTCGTTCGTGCGTTCGTAACAAACCGTCCGCTAAAACTTTCGCAGCCGCAAACTACACTTTTAGTCAACATACGGGGCCTTATTAACACATGTAGTGCTTCTGCAAACAAACAAAGATAACAACGCGCACTTTCCTTACCATGAACGGATGTGTCACATTGTGGGACTGTAGTTATGTAAATATGTAATGATGGTCTCTCGCCGGCATTACTCCTGCGACTGGCTTATAATGATGCATAGTTGTCTAAAGCAGGAACTGATGCGTTTTCAAGCGAAGCGAGTTTCGGCCATTTCGGCCGGAGTGGCTATCTCATAGGCAAACTAAACCCAAGAAGGGGCTTAAGAATCCGATAGACACGCCAAACAAACAGCTGTGGTCTTCTTACAGTGCCATAACCTTCCACGCGGCCTTGAATTCTCAAGCGCAGCTTCATCTCTCGTATACATACTAAAAAACTCCATGCTTCTGCTGGCAGCCACCAGGGACGAACGGACTAAAAGACACGGCGTCTCAGCTCCGTCGCTTGACAGTTGCGGCAGTAACAGAGCCACACTTATCAAGCTGCTTGTCCTGAACTGACAGGATGGAGGCAAGTCTAATGTATTTTTTAGTAACGCATAAGTCCACCCCAACTTTCTCGCAAGGAAACGAAGAGGTCGCGGTCGCTATCATGGGACAGCTCGTTGCGGAGCGTGTCGTGCGCAAACAGCACACTGGTTCACGAACTGGGCCAGTTCGGTGCTACACCAGGCCACCAAACCGAACCTTTATTTACACTGCGAGATCGACCGATGCCCCGATGCCCCTCATGCAGTTTGCGCAGCACGTCTGCTCCTAAAGGGTGCGGGGCCTACAAGCCTCGTTCCTTTCCACTACAGACCATCAATGATGTCGACACACGCTTGATCTTGCCAGTATGGCATGAGGAACGAAGGAACATTGGGTTTTCTTGGCCAACCGGTTTCGCACAGCCAGTGCAAACATTTAAAAATGTCCTTCATCTGACACCTTTTCACTCTGAACAAGAACTTGTCTCCCTTTTCCAAACCTACCAAACACGGCTTAGAACACGAAGTGATGTCTGATAAACTCGGCATTTTTTCACCATCGCTCCGTGCAAACGGGGACCGTGACATTGTACCGGCTGTGATAAGCGATTTACTGGTAGTGTACTGGCCACTGAACAGATACTGCATAAGCCGTAGCCGGAACGTTGAATTCGCGGCGGCGTGTCGTCAAGGCCAAATAGACACCAAACGCTTGTGATCTGTTCCAAACACGACATTGAGGCCACGCGTGTAGATGCGAAATCTTTCGGCAGCCCATGTCAGTGCCAGCGCTTCTTTTTCCATCAGGGAATGTTTACGCTAGGTGCTTGTAATGGAACGAGACGCGAAACCTATTGACCTCCGGTGACCCGTTTTCTGCGTCTGAAAAAGAACCGCTCCTAATTCCAAACAGAATGAATCTGCCGACAGAACGGTTGGAAGCGTTGCGTTGCACAAGGCCATACACTTCGCAGAACAAATAGGCTCTTTTAGGTCATTTAGGTTTTTTTTCTTGGTAACATCCCCGTACCAATTCACTGTCTTTGCGTAAAAGAGCCCGCACTGGGGCCGTAGTTTGTGCCAAATGAGGTAGAAAGCGTCCCAAGTGATAGGCCTAGCCGAGTAAGCTTCTTGTTTCGGTGACGCTTATCAGTGCGCTGAGATTCTTGATAGCCGGTTCAGGTTAAATTCCGTTACCCTTGAACGTATGTCGAAGAAATCGCACTTCATTAACACCAAACACGCCTTTTTATTTATTCTGGGTCACCGTGGAACTAGCTAAGCACGACAGAAACTATGCGGAAAATTCATCATGCTCGGCTTTCGTTTCACCGAACACAAAAACATCGTCCATGACGCTGACAAGTCCTGGCACGCTACACAGAATTTCCGACATTATTTTCAGAAAATACCCCTGAGCGGACGTTATTCCGAAGTGAAGTCTGGTAAAATGGTGCTTGCCGAAAGGGGTCAAGAACGTAGTTTGCTCTTCGGAGCTTTTACTTAGACTGAATCGATGAAAACCTTAGAAGGCATCAAGCTTTGAGAATCATTTACCAACCTGCCAGAGAGCATATAGCTTAGTCTACTATAAGCAACGTAGAGCGCTCGTGAACAACGCCCTTATTGAGCTTCGTGAGGTAAACGCACACTCTCAGTTCTTCCGACTGCTTGTGGCCAGCACGATTCCTGCGCACCAATCAGTGGGGCCGTCTACTTTTTTATTTATCCCCATGCGCACTAGTCTCTCGATCTCTTGCTTCAGCTTGCCCGTGAGGGGAATCAACACTCTACGCGGGACGGTTATGGCATGTGGGATTGCGGAAGGTTGTGGCCGGATGGTGTATGATGATGATGGCTGGTGCCTAATGGCGCTAGGCCAACAAGGGCAAAGATCGCCAGAGATGTTACTGAATTTTGGATGAGGGCGTACATACTAAAACATGTGTCTAAAAGTAAAAGCGACGCAAAACGAAAGACAATGGAAATGGCTGGTGTATAGGGCCAGGAGGATTACACGTCATGTGACCAGAGCTGCAGAAATTTTACCTCAGCTAGAAACTTGAAAACACGTTGAATAGAAAACATTGGTTCGTCGGCTAAAAAGTACGATGGGTGCAGTGGAGTGTGTCGTATCTATATTTCGGGGAAATGTTTGTGTCGGGCTGTGTTAAGTGCCTTGCGTGTGATTAGTATGTGGACTACGGATAGGCCCTTTCCACACATTCTACACAATGGTCCTGAAGTTCTAGTGAGCAGGTGGGAGTGCGTTACATGGGTGTGTTACCTAGCCGTAGCCTAGCCAGAGCGACTTCAGGGTATCTGCTGTGTGAGTCAGTTATGTAGTGTTCAAATTGTGGTTTTATTACTTGTATTTTGTTGTCTGTTCGTTGAATCCCGTGTAATTGTCATGTGTTATGAAGGTGTCGTCTGATGTGTGTCTTTAGGTCGGTGTAACATACTGTGTAACATGTCAACTGAGGTCATGAGAGCCGGAGCACCCGCCATTTTATCAGCGGCCTCATTGGAAGAGATTCCGCAGTGCCCTTGTACCCAGCATATAGTTATTTGAAGATTTGAGGCATATGCAGTCATTGGTAACTTAAAAAGAGCATTGATTATACGTTTGTTAGATGACTTTCTTAATGACAGTGCCTCTACAACGCTTAGGGAAAGTGAGTACACAATGGATTTGAGAATTTTATGTTTTGTGGTGTGATTTGAAACACGTAAGATGTCATACGCTTCTGCCGTGTAAATACTGTGATGAAAGTTCATTGTTTTGCTAACTCTAAAATTTGGTCGGTGCGGAGCCAAAGAGACTGTAGAAGCAGTTTTGGACGCGTCGCTGAAGTATTCTGCGCACCTTTACTGGTCTTGTAGGAACAGGAAGTGCTGCAGAATTGCACTCCTGGGTACCCTATTTTTTCTAGTTGCGTGAATGACAGGTCGCATGAGATAGAACAAAGATGCCATGGTGGAATAAAATTATGGATGGGCGTTGTTAGGTCCACTTATGAGATTAGCGGCCAGGCGCCCGGGCTGCGCGTGAGAACCCGCCGCTGTCTAGAGACGTAGCACTGCCAACACTGCGCTGCAGCCGTCGCCAGTTCGTCACGGCGTGCGCGGGAGACGGATTGTGTGGCCCACCGCATACCAGAGGGATAATCCCCCATTGAGAAAGCAGACGGCGCCACCGTATTCTGGGAACGTCTGCCTGACGCGCGGAGGTGGTGGGATTACTGGCGTCGGGACGAGCGCCGCACCAGTCTCCATTGTTGACGCGCCCTGATCAGCATGACACACGGTCGCCGTGTTTCGCTTTCACCCCGCGGGGTCGCACGAACTTGCTCGGCTGCGAGCGTGCCGCTGACCCAAAGGTGGCGGCGCCTCAATGAATATTCCGTGGCGTGCTGAGTGACAGCTGTCTACGTGAATTTGGGCACTCGCTCACGCATGTACGAAACCTACAGGGGCGTTCCCGAGAGAGGGTGATCTCGAGGTTTTATAAGGCCGAACTTGGCCGTTGGAAATCGTTTTTGTCTGAGCGCTGAGCTGGCAGTTGCCGGCGGACAAGGAGTCTCGACCTTTAAAGCTAGGTTGAGATTTGTGAGCTGCCTAATAGAGGTCAAGATCGCGTCGTAGGTTTAGGGTGCAGTGCCGTACCGGGCAAGACAGAGTCTCAGCCGTGGTTTCTCGAGCGGTTTGTGTACGCTCCGAGAATAGGAGAGTTAAACGAAGTTGAGGAGCTCGAGTGATTTGTGCGCACTCGGAGTTAGCGTCTAGCCGAAGTTTAAAGTTTTTTTTTATTTCTCATGTACCAAGTTTTCGCACTGTATATAGCTGTATATAAACTCTTCGTTTCACTTATTCAACCCCAAAGCCTCGAGTTCGTCAATTCGACCACCATCTTCAAGAACTTCAACACCATCGCCCTGCCAGCCGCCTGCCAAATCATCCGGAGCCCGGGTGATTGGGTTCCTGATCGACACCGGACTTCGGGGAAACGATCTTTAGTGGCGTCTTGTACGTGTCTCAAAGGGAAACATTGGGTGCAGAAGCTTCCTCCCTCAGCCTGAGAGAGCAAGGTAAACAAATAGATGATGTGTTTAAAAAGAGTTGCCAGTTGATGGATCCTCCATGATCGGATTCAAAGGATGGTTTGTGAGAGACACGATCTTAGACACACACAGAAGGTCAACATACTCGCGCTGATGCCCTAGGCAACATTTGTCACACTCGACATACAGACTATCGACAGGGCTAGTGCGGAAAGCTCCGCAAGAGAGGCGAAGGCTAACATCCAGCACTGGGTCGAGCATTTTCAGTGATGTAGCCCACCTATACACGACACGGCCGTAGGCGAGCCGAGACCGCACCAAGGCTGTGTAAAGGCGCAGCACAAGTTGTTCGTCGGCCCCGTAAGATTGGTGTGAGAAGACCTGAAGAATGTTCATTGATTTTAAGCATTTGGTTTAAGCTGTTTGAAATGAGAAATGATTGTAAGCTTTTCGTTGAATTAAAGACCTAAAAACTTCTCCTTGTTCACAGAAATCGGCACGCTGTTAAGAGTGATGTCTCGGTCGTGGTGGACCCGACGCTTACCGGAGAACACAGCAAAAGAGCTCTTTAAAGGAATAATTTTAAAACCATTCTCGTCTGCCCAGCCGGCACGTTTCTTGACGTTAAGCTGGGCTTGACGTTCGCAGATTGACATATTACACGATTTAAGATATTTGGACGCCATCTACATACATGGAATAAGAAATTGTAGGTGGCAATGCCTTTTTACGAGAGTTCGTCTTAACTATGAAAAAATTGCAGCTCCACACTCCAACTTTTGGCATACCATTTGCCTTTTTAAGAGAGTTCATCTCAACTATGAAAAAAGTGCAGCTCAACACTCCACCTTTTGGCATGCTATTTTCTGGCCCATGAACAGTTGACAGAGCAGAACCAACTTTGACGCGAATGGTCCTCTTCGACAAGTCCCTAGCAGGAGTGTTAGATATATTACCAGAAACACCGAATGACGTGATATTACTAAGCATAGCATACGCTAACCGGTGTCCTAGGCCTTTTGGAGGTCGCAAAACACAGTTAAACAGAAGTGGTTCGGAATGAAGGCTTTCTTGATGTATGAGTCTAGTGCCACAAGTTGATTGTTTGTGGATATCCCCGCCTTACGTCAGCCTGGCAGCTGTCGAGAAGGCCGTTGTACTTCAAAAAGTACACAAGCCTCCGGATTATCACCTGCTCGAGAAGCTTCCACAGGCGGCTGGTCAGGGCCATGTGTCGATTGTTAGCGGGAGAGCAAGGCTCCTTCCCTTGTTTAAGGAATGCTACAACTATGGCATCCCTGCAACATTTTGGAATGTGCTCCGAAAGCCATATCATGTTGTAAAGGTGAAGGAGTGTTGCAAGATTGTCTGTGTGTGAGTGCTGTACCATTGTATTTGTGATGTTTTCTGGGCCTGGAGCTGAAGGATTACACTTGCTAAGAGCATCCCTCAGTTCAAGAAGTGTAAACTGAGAGTTATAAGAATTTGCTGATCTGTTATTGTCGTGTGCATGCTTTTTTTCGGCAACGAGTTGCTGTTTAATGAAAGTGTCTGTGTAGTATGCGGAACTGTACACGAGTTGGAAGCGTTGTGCACGCGTGTCAGCCTGGTATTCAAGTGCGTCCCCTGTTGTGCTTGCACCAGGCCGGCTGTGTGTTTGTTGACCTTGGAGTTTGCGTATTCGTGTGCATACTTTTCGTGCGTCTGTTTAGGAGCTAATTCATGTTACGAATGAGCGTCAACTCTCGCGTTTTGCCTCAAGGCGCACACGTTTTCGAAACAGCTTGGCCCGTTTGAACAACAGGAGGTTCCCGACGTGGGGTGCCGACAAAGGATACCCAACGCCTTGTTTTGGGCCTCTCACGCCCGCCTACAGTCCTCATTTCCCCAAGGCGGCCTGTGGTTGTGCGGGGCACCGAAGGCGTGGGGAATGAACTTTTCGGCGGCGTCTAGGAAGTGCGCCAATAGTAGTTAAAAGCTTCTTCAATGCGTATGTGTTTTATTGTTGTGTAGTGTTGTTTCGATGTCTCTGTAAATGTATTCCAGTTAGCTCTTGCTTCATTTAACCTGTTTTGGGATGCTAGACTGCGTGGGTTCCTACCTATATATGTTAGTGAGGTGGGGAAGTGGTCACTGCCTAATGGGTAAGTACCCCCTCTCTACTATAGAAGAGGAAAGAGAACTACAGAGCCAATAGCCAAGTCAAGATATCAGTGTGTAGTGTGTCCTATATTAACGTATGTGGGCTTATTTTTGTTGAAGAGGCACGCTCCTGTATATGTAGGGTATTTCTCTATCAGGTCACCTCGGGCATCCGTGCTAGATGAGCCCCAAAGTGAATTGTGCGCATTAAGGTCGCCTGTGAGGAGATATGGTTCGGGCAGCTGGTGAACCAGTGCATCAAAGTCAGACTTGGAAAGTGCAAGATCATGAGGAATGTATATAGAACATACCGTTATCCACCTATTAAATATTATGGTGCGAACTGCTACTGCCTGAACGACAGTGTTCCGAGTGACAGGGGGGCATATTTAGGATTTCTGGGTGAATATTCCCACCCCGCCAGAAGAGTGTGTGCAGCAGAGACTATCCTTCCTAAATACAATATAGAGATTTAAGAAATTTTCATGATTTGAATTTATCTATGTTTCTTGGACACACATCATACTAGGCTGATTGGCACCCAGAATGTACACATCGTCAAGATTATTCAGAAGGCCTCTACAGTTCCATTGAACAATCTTCCCATTATTAATTGTTCAGAGCTACTGGAGTGTGACTATGTAAGGTCTTTGAGGGCTTCAAATCTTAGAAGGGTTTTTTTTTTACCTTCTCTGGAGGTTTGGATGAAGCTACCCACTGCTTCCCCTGGAAAGCAGACAGGAAAGGTCCGACATTTATCTCGTCATCAGATTTGTCGGAAGTAGCTTGCAGACCGAATCCCTTGGACATGGCACCCTTCCCTTTGCCCTTAGAGGGAGAGAGAGAGAGAGAGTAACCTTTATTTTGCGAAAAAAAGGGGGGAGCACGTGGTCGGATTCCTCATTTCAGGATCTTGTTGGAGCTTGCTGCCTTCTCCGCACATTCCACCAGCCGAAGCTGAGTGTCGCTGCTGGAGCTGGCCAGTTCTCTCTCCCACTGCTCATAAGAAGGGTTGGGAATTGGGCGAACATTTGGGTTTTTCTGGAAGTCCCAGACCATGTGGTTGAGGCTGCAGATCTCACCGCAGTGTTAGCATCTGGCGCTGTAGAGGGGGGTTGATGGCGTGAAGTTTAATAGGTGTGGGAACGTGTTTTTCTGCAAAAGCCTGAGTTTATGCTCCTGTTCCTTGGTGAGTGACGGGTGGGCAGGAGGATACTCTTGCCTACTCAGCTTGTAGTGCTGTGTGATGCCTTGGTATGTTACTAGGGGATGAGTCGCTTGAAGCCAGTCGTCTCGCGGTGCCCGGTAGGCCAATTCTCGGGCTGTCGTGTGGGCCATGACATTGCCGCGAAGGGACGAGTGGGCAGGTGCCCAAACCAGACTGATCTTGCGTTGAGGGGATCGCTGGAGAAGGATTCTTGCAGCTGGTCTTGATATTCTTCCGGGTAGGTAGCTTCGGCATGCTGCTTGAGAATCAGTGATGATTGTATCGGCTGAAGTGTGGGCAATGTCAAGAGCGATGGCTGCTTCTTCTGCTTGGGTAGTGTTGATTCCAGTACGTGTGACACAGGCGACATGCTTGGTGCATGGGGTGATTACAGCTGTCATCGTATGCATGCGAGCGTAGTCGGCAGCGTCCGTGTACACAGTTTTGGGGTTTGATCCATGGACTATAATGCCTGTGCTCTCGCCGCACGTCTTCCTTGGTGAAACTGAGGATGCATATTCCGTGGAATAGGAGCCACATAGATGTTTTGCCTTATGGTTGTGGGTATGTCTATGGAAGAACTGCCTTGTTCTTCTGGGGTATTGTATCCAAGGCGACCAAGCAGTTGGCGTCCTGTTCTTGTGGTCGCTCGACGGTGGTGCTGGTTTACCAAATGAGCCTCTATGAGATCCTCCACAGTGTTGTGTACTCCCAGTTTGAAAAGTCTATCCGTTGCCTTGCTGATGGGGAGACCAAGTGCTTGTTTGTATGCTTTCCGAATGAGTGTATCAAGTTTGATTACGTCGCTTTTGGAGAGGATCGCATAGGGGATGGCGTAATTGATGCGAGAGATGATGAAAGCTTGGACAAGCCGTAGTGTGTCTGCTTCCTTCATCCCTCTAGTCTTTGTGGTGATTCGGCGGAGCATGTGAACAATTTGTCCTGTTGTTTCAGTTAGGTGCCGAAGAAGTATGGAGTTGGAGCAGTCCTCTTTAAAGGTCATCCCCAGTATCTTTGTGTGGGGAAGGCATGATCGTAGCTCCGTCAAGGGTAATTTTGATGCCCGGGTCTTGATGTTTTCGACTTTGGAGCTTCAAGACAAGGAGAAGCTCAGATTTCTGTGGAAAGCACCTGAAACCACATTTGGCTGCATAAGCTCGCACGATGTCAGCAGCCTGCTGAAGACGACCTTGCATTTCCCCTACCGACCCGGCGCCCATCCATAACGTTATATCGTCGGCATACAGGCCGTATCGAAGGTCAGGGATAGCATCTAATAGTTTGGGAAGGCCGATGAGGGCGATGTTAAATAGCAGTGGGGAAAGAACTGCCCCTGGGGCGTGCCTCGACCTCCAACTTGAATTGGAGGTGATTGTGCGTCACCGACCTTCAGGACTGCTTGCCGGTTTGTAAGAAAATCCCTGATGTAATTGTGCATCCTGGTTCCGCAGTGGAGGTTATTGAGATTGTTCAGAATCTTTTGATGATTTAATTAGAGGGCGCAGCGATCGCCGATGGCGTCAGAAGCGACCTAGTTGGCAGGGGCGGTGCTGCGGAGGTGGGAACTGCCGCGGGTGCCTCTGTCTCCATCTTCTCCGTGCCCTCGCGTGTGCTTCGGGCCGGTGGAGAGGAAGCAGTGGATGTAGCGGCATCCTCAAAAGACGTGGTTGCAACCACAGCCGCTGCTGGCTGAGCAGGCCGTGCAGAGGCAGGTTGGGTTGCCCTGGGCAACCCTGGGGGAGGGCGGGGGCGAAACGAAGTGCGACTCTCTGTACTGTATCACCGCCGAAACTAGACGCCGCTCCGCCCTCCCGGCGAGCGGCGTCGGTTTAACTCCCCAAGGGGAAATGCGAACCTCTTTCACTCTTTTGGGAAGGTGGTATCCTCGTTGTCTTTAAAGGCAATGATTTGTTTTTCCTGCTTGAATTTTTCAGAGCTCTTGGAATAGGCAGCGTGCGGTCCCCGGCTGTTTGCAGAGGTAAAGCTTTCGGATTGGAACTTCTCGGTTAAGTGATCATGTGCAGCACATTTTGCGCAGGTCAATTTACCATGACAAGAGGTTTTGCCGTATCAAGCCGCTGACACTTGGAGCAGCGGCGTAGATTCGGAATGTGGAATCGGACCGGTTTTCTCATGAAGCCTGCGTTGGCCGACTCATGAAGCGTTGAGTGGTAAAACGTCAAGTATATGTGTTTAATGGCTAATAAGTGGTAATTTCGTCGTATCGTGATTCGCCTCACTCTTTTTCACGCCCTGATCACGGTTGCAATCGAGCAGATCTGCTTCCCTCTCATTTATTAGGTCTCTAACAGAGATCACGCCCTCGCAGCTATTGAGGCTGCAATGGGGCGTGATCTTGATGCCAACATCGACCAAGCTAGTTTGCTTGAAGATCTTTGAGGATGTTTGTTTTCTACTTCAATTAGGACTTCTCCCGTTGTGAGCTTCTTAGCCGTGTACGATTTGCCTATAAGGCTTTCGAGGCAGGAGTGGTCCGGTGTTGGATTTAAAAATCTTCACAGTTTTAAATGTTTAGAAAAAGTGACCCTTATATTCTGACAGAGAAATAAGTATTGCTTCAAAGATCAGGACGAAGTCCGGAGGGAGAGAATAGGAGCCCACTTGCGGATTTATTTTCACAAAACAATAGCACACAGACATGTACTTCTCACCCCCAACGCCCGCAGGCCATTCAGCAGTCGCTCCACGTTTATTGGCGTAACAAAAATTGCTGGTTATACACAACGAGCAGTACAAGTTAATGAACTGGTGTTATTATCGACATTTTTGGCCAAGACAATGCCACCTTTGAAGAAAACAGTGGACGTATTGATCACAAAATCAACCTAAAGAAGCGGGTGTGTCCATAAACAAAAAAATTCAGTCCGAAAGGAAAGTTCGTATGAATCCGCAAGAAAAGTTAATGAGGGCTTAAGAATAGCCTCCGAAAAAGTGCGCTTACGGCATAGTGACAGGATAGTTTACCGTGTTGTGTGCTAATGAATTGAGGCTACAGAATCTTTTGTTGATCCTTCTAGCACACAATCCTTGTGGAAGAATGACAAAATTGCCTGTAGACCACTCAGTTTTGTTTCTTTAAAGGCCGTTTCCTTGATACCACTGTTGAATGCTCTTGACTTCTTGAGTAATGCATCGAAAACATATTTTCCCCAAAAGATTTCACTGAATGATGCAATCGCATACGTTGAATTTCTACTGTCAATATTACCCCGTACAGCAAAAAAAAGACGGACTCGTTGTGTCCGTGGTGTCGGGGAAAATGCTTTGCATAGTTGGTTTTACGCTCTACGATGAAAAAATGGGTTCTTTTAAGTCCTCGTACCAATTGTGACTTATGTGAATCTTCTCCGGCCTCTGTCTACCCTCAGATCGTTCTACTAGCGTACCTGTGAGTGAATCGCCGCACGTGCACTTGTGTGGAGCTGCCTGCACTTAAAGCCTAATACAAACTAAACGCAAATTATTCCAGCACAAGTCGTGCGGTGGTTTGTTGGAACTGTGCGAACTAACTGCGATGAAGAGCCGGTTGGTCGAGTAAACGCTGGGCCTACTGATACTGTCGGAGGGTCGGCGAGCCGTACAAAAGCCCTGTCAAGCTAAGCCACATTGTTTTCACGGCACACCAAACATCATAGAAAAATAGCAAGTAGGGTGCAGAGAAGACAGCAGCTTCGAATACTTTTCCTCCTGTATGTAGTGCCGTAAACACAGTGAAAGCGGTTGAAACATGGCCTAGAGACTGCATACTAAAGTTTGCGCAAATAATCTCGCACTGTTTACAAATTCTTTCATTGTGACTTGAAAGTTGCCGTGATATATTGCTCAAGTTTAAGGGTAACGATATTATTACGTATTTCCCAACTTTAGCAGATATCTCTATGCAGTGCTTTTCTAGGTGGGATGCCAAGTGGTGAGCATACAGAAGCGAGTAAATTGTATATTTACTTCATTAAATCACCCCGCTCCCGTCAAGGTCATTAAAGAGAGAAACACACAGAGACGTGTCCTTCCACGTTCATTGTCGGCGTTTTCTGGAAAGCCCATGAAACCTCAAGAAAAAACACATTTTACGGAGTAATTGACATCCGGGTTGTCAATGCTGACATTCCCCGAATACACAAGTCCGGAGCATAGGTTCACAAGACGTTCCCTCACCGAAAAAGCTAATATACTTTGAAAATACTCTCTGTGTAACTGATAACACTACATAATTATTGTCAACTGAGAATATACGTATAAATTGTTTCCTATTGCATTTATTTAAACATCAATTTTTTTGTGCACATACTCAGAACATGCATAGGTACAAGCCGGGCGGGCACTTTACAAACTGAACAGGCACATCCAAAAAAAAAGATACGCAATCAACATAAGAAAATCAAGTGAGGAATTCACACTATGGGAATTATACCGGAATTCCAATCGTTTATTCCCTGAAAAAAAAAGAAGCAATAAAGTTAAGCCTGAGTAGTTTGCAGAAGAGACCTCTTTCTTTGGGTAATGATCCAATCATGTAGCTGTATCGGGTCAGTGCTTTCTTGCGTGTGATCCGCATTAGGGCACTTTTATCCATGTTTAAGACCACGGCATGGCCTGGACACCAATTATTTACGCTCCTGAACCTTCTAGAGAGGTTTTCCTGGTCATTTATAATAGTCATGTTTGCACAAGAGGACACCACTGTCGTCAAATACCTCGTTTCTACGAAGGGGAACCTATATACCCAATATCTTTAACAAAAATAAACAAAAAGCCATCGTCCCAAAACACTTCCATTGGGACCGCAAGAGCAAATTGGAAGTTCGATTTCACGTCGCTCACCGAGTCCAATTGCTTACGATTAGTTATATAGTCCGGAATTCATGGATTAGTAACACTGAAAACACCAATGCTTTCTTTTTATAATTTTAGCAATAATCTGTGATTATGGACCATGTCAAAAGCTTTACTGAAATCCATGAATTTAGCATCGATTTGGCAATGCTATCTGGCACAGAAGCGAATGAGAGTCTAAATAAAGTATTTCACATCACATCCCATGACTGTATTACCTGAGAGACCCCCTACAGGGGCTACTACATAAGGAGTGGGAAGCAGATACAATAAGTGAAAAACATAAGCAAGATGTGTATAAATACAGTAGGTAACAACTGACAGAAAAAAAAACAAAAAAAGAGGGAAGCGAGAACCATGGGTACAAAAAATAACATACTTGAGTACGTAATGTGAAAACAAGCGCGTGACATTTTGTGTAAAAGTTGAGTGGCACGAAATGGTGGCAAGATCACTGTAAAGGCCATTCCAGTCGGAGGCTGCTCGAAAAAAGAATGACACGGCAAATGTCGTGGTATGGGCACGTGGTCGGGCGAAATGAAAAGAATGAGAGGTGCCGGGAGATATGCGGGCAGCAGGCGACATAAAGGGTTGGTGGCACAATGTACTGTGACAGAAATTGTGGAACAAAAAGAGGCTGGCAATGCGGCGACGAATGTTAACGCTTAAAAGACCACATTCTTGTTTGCGGCATGAAACGCGTATGTTGCATGAATATGAGGAACGAATGAATCTAGCTGCTCGATGCTGGACGAATTCAAGAGCGTCGGTTAAGTATGCTTGATGAGGGCTCAAGATAGGCTACGCGTATTCATGTTGAGAGCAAATTCAAGATGCGTAGGTTAGCAGATTTACATGGGGAGCCCATGACGTAGGTGCCGTTTTCAGAAACCAAGGCGATCTGTTTGCTGATGAAATCATGTAGGAAATATGCGGAAATATAGGAATAATTGTGTGGATCTGGAATACATTTTCTTAAATCTGTGCTGATGCCTTTTTAGTGCAGTGTTACGTTGGAGAAAATCGTTTTTGTAGTTAGCGATAATGTTCGCGACGGTTTTTGTTATTCTATTTCTTACTTATTACATACAAAAGGGCCGAGAAAAGGTAGCTGCCAGTTTTATACGTTTATTTGAGACGCTGCGCGCACTGTGCCTGTGGGCAGCAGCAAACTGCTTTATGTTGGTTCTTACCGTGGCAATCGGGTGAAATTCGCCACTCGGCGTAGCAACGCAATGGTTAAGAAACGAGTAGTTGCCCGGTTTTGTATTGTCCTGATCCGGAAACTTTGGCGTATAAAGTTTACCGTGCAGAGGCAGTCCCAGGGCGTACGTAGTCTTCGTTGTCGCATTGAGCTGAGAGAGGCGGCTGACAGACACCCCCTGGAGCGCAGAAGTGAACAAATGAGAGAAAAATCCTGCGACCCCTTAGCGGGGTGTGAGCACCTAGACCACCCAAGTAAAGTGCAATAATGTGCCCCATCAATGGCCTCTTGTCGTTTGGGGGAGTTCCACTAAACAACCAACCACTATTAACTTCACGCCAGTGTTTTTATCCTCTGGAATCCCCAAAATATATTTCACCCTTGAATTCTTATCGGAACACGCACCGAAGTCTGAAGTATATATTTGCGTATTCGCTGACATCTCGGGAGTAAAACTCGCAAATAGCAACATTAAAATCTCCAGTAGATCGGAACATGGGGCAAAAACAGTGCATGAATTTTTATGCGTTCGTTTTTATTCTGCCAGTTCAAGCGAATATGGTACTTTAGCGTTTGCATCCTGATATTTCTTTATAATAGTTATATTTCTGATAAATAGTTTATAAAAATGCTAAGCCTAACTTCTTACAGCTAGAAGCAGCTTAAACGTTAAGCGATACACAAGACAAAAATTACAGGGACTCTGAGTTACAACAACCCAACATTTACTCCAGAATACACTGACACATATCTAAAAATGTTGAGTTTCTCTAGGAAACAACATCCCACAGGGGTGATATCCGGTACAGTCCGTGTCAACTTAAGGAGTGTTGGGGTGAAAAATAAGGGCCGATCGCCAGGCTGCCAGGGAGCACCTTGTACCGGTTTTGCCGGTCGTTGCAAGGCTCCACCAAGGCATGCGAAGGCACATGGTGGCTTCTGTAGCTAAGGTCGGCAATTACTCCGTAACCACTGTAACGGGACTGCCGCCAGTTAGCCCACAGTCCTACACCTCCTAGCCATCACTGCATGACTACAGCGATTGGCCAGTTATACAGCACTCGCCTGGTATGAAAAACGTACAAGGTTTTAATCCACATACCACGGGAGAATCCACCACTTTCTTCAAGGGGTACACGTGTGCCAGTTCTAGTGCGGGGCCTAGATTCACGCCTGTAAAGCGTACTTTTCCTTGTGAGGGACAAATGATCATCCTATGTCCAGTGTGACCCACTCACAATCTAGAACACGGAACTGACGGGGCTCTGAAATGGTCTCGTGGCTGCCCTTCAGATCGCAGAAGTTCTCGATCGTAGAAATCCACCTCAGCTGTAGAAGTCGGCGAGTGAAGTCGTGTGCCTTGGTGGCGTCGGTCACCTTACACTAGAGAAAATACGCTCCAGTCGCAGTCCTAGCGCTCAGCCCTTCCGCCTAGCCAAAGCGCTTTAGAAGTTGACCTGCCTGTCAGGTAGCCGTCTCTGCAGAATTGGGAAGTAGAAAAATGTTGTTTTTACTTACAAGGCTCTGCAATGATTTGTAGGAGGAAACGTTTGGGCTCTCAATGTACGTCGTAGGTACGATTCGACATTGTGCCCAATTATGGTCAATGTGAGGGAAATAGCCCAGAAGAACCACCACGTCAGGCTCAAAGATGTCCCTGCACCCAATATTCACAGAGAAATGAAAACACTCAAATTTAAATTGAATTTGAGTTACTGTCTTTCCATATAGAATTTTCTTCGCGTACTACGCATGTTTTCTACCAGAATACGTAGTTCAGAACTTCTCTATGTTGAGAGGTTAGTCTATAAATAAAATGTTGCTGCGGTCAACTTAAACGTCGACCCTCTTCGAATGGCACGCCAGACGTACCAATCAGATGTTAAATTAGCTACAATGGTCTGTCAATGATAATCGGTTCTGCTCAACTTGTGTCCGCCGCATAACTTTGAGCTCGCATTAGCTACAAATGTCCCCTTAGATGGAAGGAGTGGTTGATACGGCACGTGGAAAGTATCCTTTCTTGCTAATAAAACAACCCTCACAAAAGTTGAATGACGATGCAAAAAGATGCCTAACGATTATGACACTTCCTAATGCTGAATTTGAGCACGGCTGTTTTGCTGCTTTGAATATAGAAATACGTTTAGGCATAAACTTTCAGACAGACATACATTTGTGGCTATAGACCACTGTATTAGTAACATAATATTCCTCAGAGAAACCCCATTCCCCCGCCCTTGACAGTCATTAGGGGGCATTGTGTCGGGAGAAATTGATGGATATATTTTGGGCTTGCTGCGCCGATGGCTGACCTTGGCCTTGGGAGCCATTCAGAGGGGGAGGAACAAGATGTTCTCGCACGTATTTACTTCGAAATTACTCTTTGTCATGATGTCTAGAATACTGTTCCCCCTACTAACAACGGGGTAGCTCGAGAGGGGCAGAAAGTGCACTGCGTTTCTGGCGAGCGCGGAAGCGAGACCTAGGCAGCCACCACTATCAAGCCGTTCTAAAACATCGCCGCACACAATTTACCGACTTCATCATCCATACCAAATTGTTTGATGCAGATTGACCCACCCGCAAGTAGATACCCTTTCCCACATCTTTGTTGCTGTGTCTGCGAGGAGCATATATGCGGCTTCATCGGCGTATACTTCCGTATACTGCCGTCCGCGGGGCTCAGCCAGTGCTTGGGCGGCTAGTGTAGCTGCAGTGGCAGGCGTAGCATTCCCTTCGTCTCCGTAAGGGATCGCTTTGTTGTTGAACGCACGAGGGCACGCAATACCCTGGCGCTATCTCGCAGGGCGTCCCTATCGTGGGAATAGAGAAAAATACGCTGGCGGCAAAGCAGCATAGATAACAAAGTGACGGCCATAGGCGAGTGTCGTCGAATCGAATAATGTGGCGTCTGTTGTGCGGCATTTATCTTCCGGCGCGAATGTTTCCCTGACCTTCGAATTACATCAAAAGCACTGCAGACAAAATAAGACTATTGTAGGCTAGTGGAGTAATGCGAAACATTCTCCCTGCCAAAAGAGATAATCTGTGCAGAATAAGAAAAAAGCAATGAAACATGTGCTTCACTTGAGGCTCAGTTAACACAGCCTCGATGCAGAAGGGTGATAAAAGCAAAAAACATAAGTAAACAAATCCAATGCACGGTTTAATGCAGTATAGTGTCATCCGCACTACGCAAAGTGTTAGCACCCGCTATTCCCTTGCGTCGTTCGCACTGCGCATGCGCAGTATGCAAAATTCATTTTTTAGCGGACGGAATACTAACGCACGCTATATGAAAAGTAGTGTGCGTACGGTAGGGTCCTCGCGAACCTTCCACATCCCTGTGTTTATACATGACGGCAAGAGGGGCGTAGCACCTCAATGTTAGTGATGTTCTCTTAGCTGCCATTTGCATCAAAGGAACGAGTTTTCCACTCCTGGCTTCCCAAATATGTGCCGTGGTTTCGAGGCTGCTCTTGTGGTGTTTGAAAATAATGTGACCGCCGATTTACCGAACGGAACTCGTTCAGGCATGCCTCTGAAGCTGTGTGTTCGTGCGTGCTTGTGTGCTTGCATGCGCGTGCGCGCAGTGTGCGTGTGTACGGGTGTTTGAGTGTGCGTTTGTGTGTGTGGGCCCACATTATGCCTGCTGAACGCTGTTCATTACACCTGATGAACGCTGGCTCATTTAAAATAATTAGTACCAAAGACAGATGGAAGGAACTCACGGAAAATAATGAGTAATATTCCAATATTATGCTCACCTAAATGTGAATGAAAACACTACGAAGCGTAATATTGGGTACGCTGCGTACTCGTTTTGTTTATTAACATTGGTAATACTTCAGGTTACGCTACACTATCCGTTTTAATACGGGTGAATGAAACCGCGCAATACATCTCGCCGCTTGGTTTGAAGAGAATGAAAAAAGTATTACTTCTCTCCATTGTGTGGTTATCAGTGATGGAGCACCCTTGTGCCACGTCTGTTCTACAGATAAGGTATTAGTTAACAAAAATTGTAAAATTTCTGAAGGACATATCAAATGAAGTTTTCTAGAGAACTAGCGAAACAAAGAAATCTTGCGTAGTCCGCAGTCTGAATATTTCGGGGCGGCGCCACACTAATATCACGCGAAAATGAAACTGCATATCAAGTGCTCTACTTTTCTTTTCGCAGGGCAGCGTCTCACATGCATATCGCAAGGTCCCCACAATACGCTTTATTTCTTACGAGCGCTACTCGTTTGCCTTGCGTATGTGTTAGCATACAGTGTAACAATTTGCAGAGGGGATGTAAAAGAATACGGGAGCAGTAGTCTCAACGTAGGTTGTTTCAACAAACTATGTGATTTTGAATGAAATAGGGTGCTGCTCAGTTTTTCGCACAAAGAATTAAAGACAGTACCTGCTTCAGAACTGTGATGTATAATTCACTACTCATCACTAATACAAGCCAAAGGGGCTAAAGTGTGTAAAATTTTATAGTCCAGGTGGCGGTGTTTTAATGTGAGAGAACATGATACGTACTCACCCCAACACGTAGTTGGTATAGTCAGTCCATAGGTTTGTGTAAATTGCTAGTGTCAGCACTGTAAGCACGGGATGTCCTGCAAGTATTTCATCCACCCTCTGTGAAGGACCAAGGCATTGCAAGTGTTAGAGCAGCAAAACAAAATAATTTAACCAGCAAAGGCATGCCAACCTTTTCCAGAGTGGGTAAGCCTTTTATTGGTCTAGCACTGTAAGCTGAGCATGTTGGCTTATAATTTCTAGCAAATTACTACGCAATGCAAGTAGCGCTGCCCAGGCAGATAAACAAAAATGCAAAAGCGGCAATCTCTCTTTAATCTTCCTCTCCGTGTGTGCAGTGGATCTTACACTGCTGGGTTGTATTGTACGTGTCTTTGAGTCATACTCAAGGCAACAAAGTATACTCTCAGATTGGGGATGAATCCCACTTTTACAAAAATGCACATTAAAGGGTCTGTTTCACTTACTGCTGTACGAGATCACGGTTCCAGAAGCCCTGTAATATTGCGCACTGTAGGCATACACTTTTCAGATAATATTGATGACTTCATCATGGTTGTGCGAAGGTTTTTCAGTCTTTTGTGAGTAAATAGTACCGGATTGGCGTTTTCAAGTTTGTCATATCTCTAGATGGTACCCCTTCCCGTAAAAGGTACTTTCAGGAACAAGAAAATATTGAACATATATAATAAACCCTTCTTTGTGGAATTGTAACTAACATGTTTATTGAAACAGTTATGTTGCCACTAAATCACTAACTTTGCGAGCTGGCATCCGACTAAGGTTTTCATCATAATTGAGAGAATTAAGAGCTACATAGAAGACAAAACACACGCTAGACCTTCAACTCAGATTATGCCGCAGAAACAGGAAACACCCAGTGGTACATGATATTTCAATCTAGTAGCTTTATAGTTTATTGAACCTATCGGTCATCTACTTTGGTAAGATTTCAAGATATTCTGGAGGTGCAAAAAGAGCGTTTGCATAGTTTCGTGTATCGCCCCAGTTTTTAGCGCCTTGCTGTGGCCAATTGGGACCGGCAGATTGCTTGTCGCCTTGAGGGAAGCTCGATTTTAAAGCTCTCCCAGTATGGCAATGATTATCTTGTTGTGTTGGATCATGTTTGTGCTTCTTAATGGAAACAGCAGTGTTGCTCATGTTCTACACTTTTTAATTGAGTGTGCAGGCTTTCTGAAGTTCACGAACGAGTTGCCTGGGGGTTTTGCAGTTTTTAGAGTGCGCCTGCAGCTGGGGGGTGATTAGCCTTATCAGCCGTATGGTCGGCGTGGTAAAAAGGCATACTACCCTAACTGTGAGCCCAATCAAAGCTTGTGAAGCTAGGCATAGCACATAACATTCTAAGGGCGGCGCTAACCAGGTTTTGCGAGCATAAAATGCAGGCTACCTTGCTTGAGCAACCGGAATACTGAACCGGCAGGTTTTCCTTCTGAAATGGTTGCCCGTGTGGGCGACAGCCTTGTGAAGGATCTCAAAACAAACCAAGCGCCCGATTCAGAATGCCAACGGCAGAAATTTCTGGTGGTAGTTGTGCCATACTTACACCATGTGTCCCACCGCTTTAAAAAAGTTGGTGGGAAGTGTGGTGTGAAAGTAGGCTTCTCGGCTGTTGATAAGCTATCAAAGATGGTGCGTAGGGTAAATAAACTCTGCACCAAGCCCAGATGTGCCGTAAAACACACAAGTAGTTTTGTGGATTGGGCAACAGGGTGGTGTATTGGATCGCCATATTGTGCGAAAAGTGCGGCAATGCCCAAAAAGGCAGGTGCCTTAATGCTAGGATCAGAGAGCATCATGTGCCTTTGAATGTGCAGATTGGGGGCTGCCCACCTGGCTGACCATTACCGTAGCTGCATGGATTTCACGAGAGATTTCTGCCAGACAAGCATCGCGTACAGGTCATTCTCCGAAACTGACCGAGAAATTGTTGAAGCTTTCTTGATAGGCAGAGAAGGCGAAAGGTGCGTCAGTGCACCGCCTTTGGTGTTGTCCGCAGAGGCATTCAATTTTTGCAGGGGAAGGTGCTTGCGCAGGGCGATGGATAAGGGCGGTTCGCATGTGTGGATTTAATTTGCGCCATGTGATATGGGCCGGAGATGTAATGTGGCCTGTGTTTGAGTGATGTGGTTTTGTTTGCCTTGACAGCATTTTTATTGTAGCCCTTCAATTATATACTAATTGGTGTTTCCCTGTTTCTGTGGCATAAACTTAGCTGGAGTTCTAGCGTATGTGTCGTCTCCTTTTTAGCTTAGTCCCTGTCTTAATGTTTGCTAGTACTTGAACTCGTTAGTTACGTTTTGATGTGCGCGTTCTTCTAAATTATATAAGTGTGTGATTCCTGTACTCGTTTGGTTGTGAAAGTGGGTAACTGTTTGTAGCGATCAGCATTGAGACTAGGTGAATTGTCTATAAGCATCTGACGGCTGTCGTGGTTCTTGGAGGATAATGATCCTTTCTAGTGGTCCTGTGAGGGTGGCTTGTTGGTATGTGAATGTCACACCATAATTGCAGGTCGGGAGCCATTAGCTTCAATGTAGCAGTTATTTTTCAATTTCCGATCATTATGAGTACGCAGCTAGGAACTAGGGGTGAATACATTGACGTCCATGCAAAATGGCGATTGCTAAATTACAGCAGGGCATCCTTCTTCACCGAGCGGAAGAGCACTAATTATTTTGTGTATTGACATTTCGACAATAATGAGGCTGCAGTACGGCTATTTTGGTGGCAGAAAGCTTTCTCTCAGTTTCATCCGTTCATTTATTCCGCAGGTTACGCCAGCATTTCCTGTTGAAAATCTGACATACTTTTGTAGCGTGCTGCGACATGGCAGCTTCAGCCCTTTTCTTGTCCGCACCTTATACAACTCTTACAAGACGTCGCCTTCTAGAACGCACATTCCGGTAGGGTTAACTCCTGCCACGTCGGTCATGTCTTAAATTAGTTGATCTTTTCCATTCGTAACGTCACATTCCTATCTTTCCATTGCTTCTCTTCGGAAAGGGTATGACTAAGCTACGTATTTTCCGTGTCTGCGCCATCAAACTCCGGTTCTTCCAGACGAGGGTCTTTTTTCTATCGGCGACTAACAAAATTATGCACAACCGCGTGTTCTTTTGCTTTGGTGCGCAAACGGTCATGCAAAAAAAGCACCTGGAAGAATTAGGCGAACGCGTGTGCGTGTGTAAAATTAAGGGCGGCAGCCCCTGAGCTGAAGATACCTTTGTGCAGAAAATTGCCGTAGTTGCTCACATCCATGCGTTTTCGCGTATGATAGGACGGTCATTTCTCAGGAAGCTTCATAAAACTTTCTACAGCCAAGAGTTTGCAAATGACGGCTGAGCAGTTTTGTGCCTAATACGGTCCATGGAAAGGGTACAAATCACAAGTGGTGGTGTGCGTGTCAATAATTAACCTGAAGACAGATCAGTAGGATTTGTGTCTCCACAGGGTAAAATCTAAATATCTATAAGCAAGTAACTGTAGAAACAATTTTTATGTAACATGTACTTGGCGACCTCCATCTGGCGATATGATTGCTGTTGTAGTACTGCTCAAACGTCATTGAAGAAGCAATATTACACAGTTGCACCTCTAGTAAAAGTAGTGAGCAAGGGTATATTTAGATTTTTACGTTATAAAGGAACCACAAAGAAGAAATACATTTTGCTCACGTGAAAGATTACTATGTATATTCACACCAATTAAGAAAAAACCGAAAACCATGCAAATATTAAAAGCATCACAGCAAAAGGGTAGCGATTTGCCCGCTACCTGCTCACATCAGCCCCTACAGCGAAACAAAGACCCGTTTGCGAGATTGTCAGCCACCAAATACCATTCTAGCAAAGCCGCTCGCTCCATTTGAATAATGCTAGCATAAACCTAACATAAGGATTGCTCTGCAATTGTTGTGAACTCCAATACACCAGTAGAGCAGATAGTGTAGACAGTACTTTGGAAGCGGTTAATACCGTGTAAACCGGAATATAGGTCGACCCGGTATATAGTTCGACCCCCTACCTTGAGGTGGGAAAAGTTGAGAAAAAAATAATTCGGCACAAAAGCGCACTCACAATGTCTATATTTATTTTCGACGCCCGTCCGTCACTGCCACTCACTATGCCTGCCGAAGTCACTCGTCCGAGCTCTCAGAGTCGTCCAAGGATGACTGCTTCGCACTGTCATCTTCTATGCCATCAGGCGCGTTGCTGATGGAGCACTTCCTGAACGCTCGTGTAACCATGTCATCGGGCAGCGACTGCCCAGAGGACACCCAGCTTGACACGGTCGCAACCGGCCCGTATAGGTCTTTTTGTTGTCGCCGGCTATCCACTCATTGTACAGTTCGCGGAGCCCGTCCACGCATGGCCTCCGGAGCGATCGTGAGCGAAGTTCCCGGGCGATGTTTCCGGACGAAGTCGGCCACTTTGTTCTCCAACTCGGGGTGCACCGCTTGACGTCCACGGAACGATCGGTTTCGGGGGTTGCACGCGCAGGGCTCAGCTTTCTGGCTCCGCCAGTACCGCACACTTTTCTCCGAACTGCCTAACTGGCGTTGCGCCGCCATATTCCCATTCTGCTCGGTGACTCAATCGCCGTCAGCTTCAACGCCGCGGTGAACTGGCGTCAACTGCCGCCACTCATCTCGGAACAGAGACGTACAGAAATGTACGCACGCACGCACGCACGCACGCACAATAAACGAGCAAAAGACGAAAAACTAGAGAAAAGCGAAATCAAATTAAGGCCTGGTCGTGCGAGAGAGCAGTCCGACACGAATGGCGATGGCGACGGACTGCGCTTGCACATTGTTGCCAGACAACGATTTACATTCTGCCAATGACCGCTATCTAAGACGAGGGGTGACTTTTGAGCGGATTTTTTTGGAAACAAACTCGACCTATATTCCGGTTTATACGGTACTTTTTAGCAGTAACAATGCTTTTCTGTGACCGATAAACGTTGACTCATTTAACAGACTACTTCCTTTTAATACACGCCACTACCATCAATTTTCATGACCCATTCAGCATCGCCTATTTCACCGTCGAGACCGCGAATATACGTTTATGGCTGAAAAGGGGCGTGAATGCAACGATTTTAACTTAATAACTGCCAGATTGTGTATTTTGAAATTAGGTCACAAGGTACTTTTAGGTGTGTATGCTACAGGTGATCTGAGTAGGCTTATAAAGATGATGACAAAACGTTTAAACATAATTTAGGGCAGATAAATTTTCCTTGCAGTGGAAATTTAAGGTAATGTTGTGGACTCAAACGTGGTAATGGCACAACTTGTCCATCAGCGACAAATTGATTGTTAGCTGAGCTTACGCGACAACTGTATTTTTGGGTTCCAGGAGGACTTGACTGTTGTCATTCAAATTGAAATTTCACACTCAAAAGTGAGTGTCAAATATGTATGCATAGTGATGAAATTACGTTTTATATATTTTGATGTATGCGACTTTTTTTGCGCAAATTTACTTGTATGTGGGATCAAATTGTCTTTATTTAAGGTAGCTACTTATATGATCGTGATCACGGAATGTACGTTTTTCTACTGTGCACTGCAAACTCACACACACACTTCAAACTGCTTTCACGTGGTGTTGTTTGGTCAAGTGCCAGGGCTCTGCCGCTGTCAAACTAGTGTTACAGTGGTTTACGAAAGAGGGTACAGCATTGTAAGCAATTTTGAAAATATTTTGATTTAATTTCATTTCTGAGCAAATATATTTTATATATTTCTAATTTCTCCCAAATGTACGAAAGTACATTCTCCCAAATACCGTGATTTAAACAGTTCTAACAAGGAACGCCGTTTCTTCTAACAGCTGTGCATTTTTCTGCGAAAGTAGAGCGTTACACAGTCCACGATGCGGGGGGGGGCACTCGAGCAAGAATTCTGCGCATTACTTTACATTGCGGCTACCTTCACAACCATTTTGGTGACGTCTTTGACGACATGCGCAAGATGAAAGTGGCAGAAACTTATCGAAATGCTGAAATGGGGTAGCGGAGATCACACGGCAAGCAGCTGACTAGGCAGCTGTGCTCACGCGACAAAACTGGCGAAAGCTCTGCAGCAGCTTACAGGGCACGCTTGGAACGGCAAAGACATAGAAGCTCCTCCGCCACTAGCTGGTCCCAACACACAGTAAGGTGGAAAGTGAGAAAGCCATCTATCGTTTGATACACTTCCATTCTGGCTGCAACAAGAAACTGGATGGGACTATAAGCAAGTAATTTGGCACAATTTTACCTCTACCACCTCCTCGCAAGAACGAAGGCCGTCTTCACCCTGAGCCGGTCAAACAAATAACGACCTAGGTGGTCTGGCAAGACCTTCTAACCCTATGTCGCAACTTTAGTCAGTGCACAAACATGGCGTACTTCAATGAACACCGGGAACAAATAAATACACGACGAAATGTTGCCTTTTTCGTACCGAGGCAAACTTACGAAGCTAAGCACATTGCCCCGCACATTGCTAACGTCGTGCGTGGGCAAGCATTTTGAACCTGTGAATCTCGCCCACCTACAACCATACCTAGAAGACCAAGGCCTCTTCCCGCACACAACGTTGCACTTGCGGCCCTATCTGTCAACTCAACTAAAGAAAGAGGTCTTGGTTCACATTTCCCCTCATTCCACCACGGCTATCCTCGCACTCGATTTAAAAGGAGCGTTTGACAATGTAAGCCACGACGCCATCCTCGCAAACCTGAAGCATACCACCAGAAGAGTGCTGGAAGCCCCCAGGGCGCGCAACAAGGTGCAGTATATCATTATCGCCAACCGCGTAAGCCAACTAGAGTGGCTCAGGCAAACTTCGACCTGCCATACCGTTTTGAGGCAACTACGCTATGAGATAACGGACGCCAATCATCCTCGGCAGAATAAATGGGCCACAGGACATCCGTACGCTCATCAGCATTTTTCCGTGCTCATGCAAGCTTTACCTCAAGCATCACGTACACCACAGGAATGTACGGGTACAATACCTACAAGAAAAGTACTCCGAACATGCGCAAATGCGATTCAAGGACGCGGGCTACTACGCGTCCCACCTGGCAACAGCAAAAGCATCATCGACAGCTCAGGCATTGTCGTCTGCACCGCGACCGCAAAGACTTAGAAACATCATTGAAGCCGAAGAAACGGCCATTGCTCGGGCGATGACGTCTCAAACTACAAAAAAACCCCTTTCACAAAATCACAGACTGCCAACAGTCATGAAGAAACTGCAGCAATGTTCTCTGCTCAACATCCGCCCTCCTCCTACTAAATTCTCAAGAAGGCCCCAAACTCTGCTGTTTTATGTGAACGCAAAGTCGCGCAGGCCTTGGCGAAAACCATGGTGCACACGCTACAGGCTGAGAAGACACCCTCCGGACGCCGCACCAGTCACCCCGTGACTGGGAGCGCATCCTGCAGCAGTGCCGTGCACTTCTGCAAAACCACCACAGCGCCAGAAGTCCGTACCCACCAGTGCACCAAAAGATCACCCGAGTTTACGTGGTAGCTTGGTGGAAACTGGTGATTAACACATAGCCCACCTTAGCTTTCTGCATATCATACACCCCAAAATAGTCAACAAGATTTAACCACTCTAACAAATATGTAACACGGCAGCATACCATATGGATTTGCCAGAACACACCAGCATCCCGATTATTCGCCCCCACCCTGGAGCTATTGGAGGCTGCGCTGTGCAGCTCTGACGCGTAGGACCAGCCACAGTTGGCGTAGCGGGCACGCAGGACAGCAGCCGCCACAGAGTCTCTGGAATGAGGGCCTCTCTCGCTTTCAAGTGCAAACTCCTTTTTACTTGTAATGCAAGGTTTACTACCACCCCAATGAGTTAGCACAGCATTCTCTTAGTGATATCTGTGTCGCTTGTTACCACAGATATGTCGCATTTATTTAGTCGACCAGCACTGCGACATCCCTGTTCTCTCTGGCCACGGAAATAAATTATGGGTTATTGCACTGTACCTTGAGGTTTCGCAGCATTCCCTCCATCGCGGCGCTCTTGAAACCGAGGGAAGGCGTGTCGACGTATCCGTAGTGAAATATTCCCTCTCTGCGCAGCCCCTCCAGAATCGTCGTGGCTCTGGTGGTGTCGTTCAGATCGCGCTCCATCTGGCTTGTACCGCTGCGCCAGGATACGCGAAGCCGTGCACAAAATCGTCACAAGCTGTCTACGACCATTTGAAAGCGTGAACTGTTCCCTCCTAAGCTCCCTTGTACAAGCTGCAGATTTACCCGAATATGGCGCTATCATTAAGATGTATGGCACTTATAGCTATGGCTTTGAAACGTACAAAAACTTGACTGAATTTCGTTGCTTGGTAAACTAAATGTAAATAACTTATGGTGATTTAAAGACATTTAGCCACTGTACGGGGTGAAGATATTCATTTACACCAAACATTAATTTCCTGTTTGTAAATTATGAGCAAAATCAGAATTTATAACGACGTTAAAACAGATTTAGCATTTTAGAAGCACTTTTGTTGGGGCCTCCTTTATCTTGTAATAAATAAGCTGTTCCAACACGCCTACGTTATGATGATGAGTGTGCTCTACTCTCTTACTGAAGAAGCAGCGGCCATCTGCCTGAGCACACTCGCTAAGATACTTAAAAAGCTCTGAAGCCAGCAGCCTGTCAATCACCCATCGTCGGCCAATTTGCACACACACCCCGGTGCGTATATAAAGACAAGTAGCAGGTGTTCACCAATGCCACCTCTCCACTCATACAAAAACCAAGGACAACACCAAGCCGTAAACGTTGTTAGAATACTATAGCGCAAAGAACGGGAACGAAGACAAGAAAGACGACGGGACGAGTGCTTGTCCCGTCGTCTTTCTTGTCTTTGTTCCTGTTCTTTGCGCTATAGTATTCTATTGATGTCCTACCAACTAGCCCAACAGTACTCCTTGCTAACGTAAACATTGCGCGCGACGGCTAAGACCAGTTAATCAAGAATTACTTAGGGTTGGCCAACTCTTGCAATGATGGACACATAATTGTGGAATTGGAGATCTCTGACCAATATTTTTCGAATCTGTTTATTTGACAACAGTTTTCCCATATAAAGAACGTTCTCTAGCGTAAGAAACATTTGTGAGAAAGTGTGCTCGAAGAAAAAAATAGCGCACTGTGGCATATTGCAAATCCCGTTAGGTGTGAATACTTTATGACAGTTCTGGGCTTCGTGACAGTTCTGGGCACATTTTAGACACGCGCAATTTTTGAAAAAAACCGAGCTCAGAAAACATCGAGAGAGAGCGATATGGAGGAAAACAAACATTTTCTGTTTTCCATCAACTAGCAAGAGCTGTAAAAAACAGCCCTTTGGTTTTCTCAAGACCGCGTGTTTAGACCCCAGTCAAAAAACACAGCCGAGAATACGCCAGGATTATCCTGCAATGTAGTGGAACCTTGTGTCGTAGGTACCACAGAAATGTCTGTCTTGCGAAAGACATATTGCAATTCTACAACAGAGATTTCTGTCGCACATCAGACCATCCTGTAGTCCCAACAGAGACCCCTGCTCTACGACAGATATTTCTGTTGTACAGCAGACATTTTTAATGTGCGACAAAAATTTTGTTGGGTTTTTTGACTGGCACACGCTTTGTTCTTGCGCACATATCTGCGTCCGGTTTCTATACCCGGAAAAAGCCACAGCCGGATGCCGTTGTTCTGGCTTAAGCAAAATCCGGGGAAAGTTGCCCGTCAGCAGAATGCTACAGCAAATGCTCCAGCAACCACCACGCGAGGAACTCGTGGTTATGCACCCGACACTGAAATGACTGGTGTTGAGCATTGATGCTTTTGGAAAGCACACAAACTTCTGGGTGGCTTTCGTGAGCATTGTATGTCTTCAGTGCCCCCGTCGTTAGCAACGCTGTGGCGTTTCTCTATGACTCGAAGTTGAGAATTTCATGCTCCTTCTTCAGAACTGAAATATTAACAGCGCACCTTTTCTGGCGCTGGCCTTCACGAAGGTCTCCAGCGCAAGACAAAATACCATTCCAAGTAAAGAAACATTCAAAAACCATCCCCGGGCCTTTATAATTTTACGACAAACGGCTTACTTTTCCTGTAAAAAAAACCTTCCAAGCAACAATGTTGTGCTTAGAGGTAAAGCAAACCTTACCCCTTTAGCTGCTAGATTAACAGTATCATGGACCTCAAAACTACTGTGATACCAAACTCGCGCAAAATATAAGTATGCTTTTGTAAATATAGCGGGATTAGGACACAAGCTCTTCATTTCCGCTTTTACATTCAATGAAAGAGGGCACCATATGACGCTTTGTTGACAGATGTCGTGCAGTAAAGCATTGACTGATGGCCTCGACCTCCATGGGATTGGGATTTATGTTCCAAAAACTAATCTTCAGTGAGCAAATTGATATATCGTGTACATCTAGAACCAAATATGAGCAACGTGCTGCAATAACATCTGGATGTGCATTAGCCAAGAAGAAATGTTTCCTTTCCTGCGGTCCGGTTCTCGTGCTTCTACCATCCTATTTAATGGCTGCTGTTGCATTTTCACCGCTATTCAAATTGGAGGATACATTTTTCGTGCAAGTGAAGCGGAAAACGTTCGTTCTTTTAACATTTGGTACTTCGAATGAAATACGTTTCCAGGTGGAGCAACATGCATGATTCCGATTTAATGCCGAAATATTTTTCTCAGTAGGAAGGGAAAGAAGCCGCTTTCATGAAAAAAACCCGCCCGCATCTTCCCACGGGAGGAACTCGAGTAAATGCGTCACAGAATGGTGGGGGTATCGCGTGAATGTTGCATAATTGGGTATGGTTTGGGAATGCTTAATTGTTACTTCGTCTTTATTATTCTTCTTTATTGAATGAAGAAGAAGCGAAGGCAAGGAGTGTAAAGTTAAAGTCTGTCTTTATTGCTTGGTGCCGTCAAGCAAAGCGTCAAGTCAAGCGAAAGCCAAGCAAAGACGCCCTTGACTGAATTCCAAACGCGCGCTCCGCCGCTTATATACACATCGCCAGCGTTCGAGGGAGAGTAGTACGGGGTGAGACGCGCATGCGCACACTTCCGTACACAAGCGCGCGAACTTTCTATGCACCCACCACGCCGTTAGCACGTGTACACGCCCTGCCGCCGTTATTGTTGAGCGCGACGCAGCGCACGGGTAGCTACGACGCATGCGCGCACAAACGCGCTCCCCTCGCACCGCCGCAGCTGTTGTTGAGAGCGAGGACGGTACGGGGAAGAGACGCGCACCTGCGCCTCGACGCGACGCGCATGCGCAGTGAGCATGTGGGCGGCGCCAACGCCGAAGCGCGACATCGTGCGACTAAGAAATGCTCCGAATTTAAAACAGAGAGCAGACAGAGGCATTGCACTTATTCTGCTCTATACAAGTTACTCTGGTCTTCACTATAGTGGTGATCGTCATTTCTGCACGGGTATAAACCAGACGGAGGAACCATTCCATGGCGCTATGGGCGCTCATTGTCAGCTGCTAGCACCTTCTATTCAAAGCAAGCGAAAGGCTGCTGCACGAGAGCACAAGGGTGGCACTGATTTGTCTGATATAAAGGTTCACCTATGAGATACGCCATCGACATTTCTCTGGTGGTATTTTCCACCTTTTGTACACACTGTATGCAGGCTGTGAAATTAGAATTGTTTCGTTTCCCTTTGGGTTGGTGGTTCTTATTAAAACCATGGTATAGCAGTGAATGCATTAGTAGCTGGGAGACTAGGGGCATCTACCGGCAAGTGACCGAATGAGAAGGCCCTCGTCGTGGCCTCCGTGATGTGCTGCCGGCGGCGCGCCGTTGCTCCGGCCGTCCCATTTGGCGCGGAAGCAAGGGGAGCGGTGTAATTTTGCTAACTCCGACACACCCCGCGAGGCGGCACCGTTAGCCTAAGGTTCAAGCAAGGCTCGTCTGGCCGACACTTCCTGCGCTTTGAGTTGTAAATCAGCCTTCGTTGTCGCGTCTTCGGGATAGTAAACTTGAATGTGTTTTGACTCGACCATACAAGTACAAAGTTGTTTAACGTACGTTTTTCAACACCCACGATTGCCTTTGCACGCTGCTTTAGTGGTTATTTGCTTGAAAGGCAAATGCTGAGAAGGGTTTTCTCATCTCGGGCAGAGTGAATGCCAGCGTGCTGAATTCTTTTTTCGCTGTTACATCATTTTCGCGCTATATTGCTGCGCGAAAATATGCTTTTTTGCCTTTTAATTTGTTTCGAACGCTCTGGGTATCCGTTGTGTGCGTGTGCGTGTGCGTGTGCGTGCGTGCGTGCGTGTGTGTGTGTGTGCGTGTGTGTGTGTGTGCGTGCGTGCGTGCGTGCCTGTGTGTTTGTGTGTGTGTGTGTGTGTGTGTTTGTGTGTGCGCGTGCGTGTGCGTGTGCGTGTGTTTGTGTGTGTGTGTTTGTGTGTGTGTGTGTGTGTGCGCGCGCACGCGTGCGCGTGTGTGCGTGTGTGTGCGTGTGTGCGTGTGTGTGTGTGCACGTGTGTGCGTGCGTGCGTGTGTGCGTGCGTGCGCGAAAACAGCGTAATACCAATATGCTCTCGTGTATTGTTTATAGGCAGGTGACCACGATAGTCAAAGAATCTGTTAGGCTTCCACGGGTACGAATCAATCATATTTTTGCGTTTTATTTTATATGCTTAGGGGTTTGAAGTACCTACTGCAATCACGCTACCAAATTATTTGCCGTGAGTGAAAAAGTCATCATATTCCGCGATGCCTTTGATATCGCTATCGACTCTATACATATGTATTTTTTATAGACTTTCTGAATTTCTAGATTTGCTAATTTGTAGTCATGACATATTAAGGGCATTATTTTTTTCGGTGAGCAGTCAAGCTGATCACTAATATCTGTATGCACAACATCGGCTGTAAGTAAGTTGTTCGGGATATTAGTGAATAAACACATCAAGTGGAGAACTATACCAATCCTAACTCGGGTAAAGATTTTTATTACATTACTTAAACCACGTCCATTTATGGTAGACTGGAAATCTCTCTGTACGTTTGTATACGCAAGCATGCATGCCAATAAACGGCACCACCACGTTTACCCGGCCTATTACGGAAAAAATACCGACAGCCATTTGGACAGTATACACTTCAGATGCTGAAGTATACGACACCTCTGTTAATAGTATCGCGGTAAAAGTCACGCCAAAGGTTTGAAATAGTGTTGCCATGTCATCTACTTTATCTGTCATAGACCGCACGTTTAAAGTAGGAAAAAGGAAACGACATAGGGGGTATTTTTGTGTTTAGTAATGATTGGATTTCGGTCGTTGAATTCCCATATTTGGTTCTTGCTTTAAACGCAAGGAATATGCGTTCCGTGCGTGCCAAACAACATGTACGAGATTTACAGAAATAAAACCGGAAAACGTGTTGTGTTCTGGAACCATGCGTGACTACAAAAATACTGCTGTGCAATGAATTCACTTATGCACCACCCCGGGCATAGTCTACGTCAAAAATTCAAAGCACCAGTAACTACCCTAATGGCACCAGTAACAACTTTTACTTTACACCTTCATTGGTGTGCTGTAACTTTTTTATAAACCTCGCACACAGGCTGCGAAAGCGGAGTTTTCGTGCTCCGCACCCACCCGCGCCAGGAAAATGACCTTAGGCTACGCGCGCCGCGGTGCGGCGGAAAACGCCGAAACGGCCTCTTCGGAATTACGCTCTCTCCGGGTGATTGGAACGGCAGGAGCAACGGCGCGCCGCCGGTAGCCGATCGCGGAGGCCACGCCCTCGTCTAGAGCTGAGCAATCTGTTGTGGCCGATACCAAATCCCGGAAGCTGGCAATCAGCTGTTCTGTGCCGACGCCTTCAATCGTCTTTTTGGACAGGTAGGCTGTAGGAAGCCACGTTAAACTGTAGTTGATGCCAAGGGAATACTTGTGAGCTCTCTGGGACACAATAGTGTGGCTGCTGCTGCTGCCTGCACATACGCTACCACAGAACAGCGATACTACGGCGCTCACTCTGTCGCCTTTTAGACACGACCACGTTTACTCGCTCGTAAGAAAATTGGGGTTAAATTGCAGCGCAATTTCGTCATACCAAAGAAAGGAACAGCTACCGCCTTCGTGTAACTGACGTTATGGCGGCATAGCACACAAGTCGATCCCGCCAGCGCTGCGAACAGCCCATGCCTACAACGTGCCGTAGCAGTAGCAGCAGGGCCGCAAAAGCACAGGCATGGCGGCGAACATACATGGTTGCCGGCAAGCGTGCCACGTCAGTGAGCACAACCTGTGCTGCCACGCTTGTTGAAAGGAAAGCGCGGCCCGTTAGAGAACAAAAAGGCTTGAACCGTCATCTCTCTCTCCGCGGGCGTACGTTGCCTCTACCATAGTCGCGTCCGCTTAACGTCACCAGGGGCATCCTCCGAGGGACAACCATTGCTCATCATACACGGGGCTCTCACTGGCTATCCGTGTTTCTGTGCACGTTGTCAGCGGTCGGTAGCAAAGTCATATGGTCGCTCCTACGTCGTTGCTAGCCGCTTGTTTGCCTTGGGTTATGGTCCCAAATGTCGCGGAACGACAACTTCGTCAAGGTTTCACCGCCAGAGAACGCATCTGCGAAACCTCCGATGAAGCCCCTTTAATGGCAAATAATAACAAGGGTATAATAATGATTATAGCGGTTTGCAATGCACCAGGTGCTAGGTCATCGTCTTCTGTGCGGTTCCCCAAAAAATGCCATTTCCAGTATGTCGAAGATGCCTGACTGCCTTCGAACAATGTGAAAAACGTGCTGGATTTATTTAGGGTTATTTTATGGCTAATTATATCTTACCGAAGGTACAAAAAAACCCATATAGAACACTTGTATCTTCACGGCTAAATTTTGTATGCACAACCTAAACAAAGGAATGATTTCACCTCCGGTAGAAGTTCCCTGAACACTCTTGCTGTGATTTGTCCTGAGCCTCCACGGTATCACTCTCGTGGCATTGGTACCACTTACACACTGCCGCGAAGTCTCTATGACTTGTATGCACACGCGAGGCACGGATGCGGGAAACCATGTGAGTGCGTTTTAACTGGTTCCGTGGGGCTCCGTGGGATGGCGGTACATGCCAGTGCCAATCACATGATCTGTGGTAAACGTTCCGCACTATACCCAACGGAACGCCAAGTGATTCCTCGAGTTTAATTTGAGTGTGATTAAGAACATCTCTGTTGACGCAACCGTGGTGCACCGGGTTCAAACAATGCAGACGACGCACTCCGGTGCTTCTTTTTTTCGGTGTGCGGGCCCAGTGGCACACGTCCTGCCATGTCCGTGGCGCATGAGCCATATCTGTGACGGTTTCGACTGTTGCAGAGCAGAGAAATTGACAGCTAAGCTTTTCACTGAATAGAACCTGCACAGTCTGGTGGTGGTGAAAACTATTTATCGAAAGCTGTATAAAAGAGGCACTATAGTCGCCTAGTCGACGGACGGGAGCCCATGGGCCCTAGTGGCAATTTCGGCCAGCTTTAGCACACACTCAGCCTCGCATTGCTCTAGCGCGGTAAGGGGCACGCAAACTGTAGCATGGGGGTGGGGATATGGAGGCGCACGCGCCTACTAAGTGGTTAAGGGAAGCGAAGGGTGCGCCGCACCATGTGCCTGTGGGGCAGTATCGCGAGGGGAAGTGTAGGTGGCACGTTGCGGGGGGCCGGAAAGTGTTCGTCTGTAGTCTACGTCACTGAACAGTCTGTTTGCGCTTTATTGTGGCAGCGGGCTAGGGAAAGTGCGTCTGACTAGGGCGGTTGTGCTACGTAATGTTTTGATACGTGTCTAGGCGACCCCTCCCTCCCTCTTTAGGTAGATACAGCATCCGAGGCATCCCAGCAGCAGAAATCTCGGGGTTCCTCATTTGCCAGCTCATTACCCTTAAGGGACGAATAGACCGGTGTCGATATTAGGCGCGGGCAATGTGCAAGCAAATTCCGTGGTGTCTGCAGGATGTGTGCGGTGATGGGAGATACAACGAGCTGTCGCAAACTTTCGAAGAGCCATCTGAGAGTAGGAGATCATTGTGGTGGTCGGGGTAGATGTAACGGATACGCAAATAGCGACTTTATCATTTTTAGGGTGGGGCGTGGAGACCGAGCACAAAGCATCGCAGTCTCCACGGCAGTTGACGACAATGGCGACGGAGGCTGCTCGGGCGGGATATTCCGCTGCGTTGACGAACAGGGTAGAGGGGTGCGAAGCGTGGGCCTTGTGTAAGGCCTTGGCCAGGGCAAGACGGCGTTCTTGATGGAAGCCAGAATTCCTGTTTCGTGGGATGTAAGCAACACTCTAGTGGGGTACCACCGTCATACAAACTGACTTTATCTCCCCGCTGCGTAGCAATCGAGAAGCCCAGTTTTTGTTTGGATGGAGCAACCCTTCGGAAAAAGAGGCCAGACGATGGAGTTGGCCAACAGGTTTGAATTCAACGAGCCCCCCGAAGGTATTCTACGTCGCGGTGTTAGGAAGCTTGTCAGTAGAAATGTGATGCCTTGCGGATGATGCCATGGAGGCGTCCAATTTGGACCGGGTTAAACTTCTGAAACATGGTAGCTTATGTGATGGGACTGGTAACGAATGCTCGCACCAAAAGGAGGAGGTTAGCTTCTGTGAGGTCATGGTTGCGGTTTAATAGGTGGGCGATAATTCTGCCAATTTGGTCGGTTGTGATTTGAGGGTGCGAATAGTTTCGGTGTTAGCCCATTTTTTGAGTTCGGAATCCGATAATGCGTATAGAGGAACCGTGTGGAAATAGGTTGCCTTCTAACGTAACCGGAATATCAGGGGAACAGGCACACCTACTTCACATGTACTTCATAGAGCGGCTCAGTTCAAGCGCTCAGCAATGTTTCCTTGTCTTCCCATTGTTTCTTGTTTTTGTTTCTTTTTTGTTCGGTATATTCTCTAAACTTTCCTCCGGTATTGTTTTCCATTTTTCTAGCATGTAATAACTGCTCGGTGTACGCATTGTCTTGGAAACCATTACAGCTGCAGGGCGTTGCACAGATTCCTAGTGAAGTGATAGGCTTCCCTGGTACTGTACTTCGGTACATTATTGAGTTTAATCTTAACTATGCAAGCCCACAATAAACTGCAACTTGGCGCACGTACGAAACGTGAGAAAATCCACTTTATTAGCGGGTCAAGATAAGCCTATTCACAAACTGATGTGCAAGGATGTTGGCATCTGCACGTCCACTGTAGCGTGCCCGCCAGAAGAAATTGCCAGAACTCGACCTTTTTTCTCCTCTAGATGGCCATACAAAAAAAGCAACCACGCAGTGCGGTTTCTCACCTTTATGAAGAAACTATGCAATGCTACCACAACAAATTTATAATGATAAAACTAAAGACAAGAACCGCAAACACCACGTTGCCGGGAAATGTGCTTGACAAGTATTGCCATATTTTCTTCGATAAAGTTTTTATTTCAGTAGATCTAAAATTTGCTTTACCCATAGGAAACATTTTTGTGTAGGCTTGCCCCTTCATAATATTTGTTAGTTAAGGAGTGAGCTCCCGATTTTGCACCTATGAATCTGTACACTGCTGAGGCAAACAGAGTGCGAATGAAAAAAAGACTTACTTCCAGTGAAGCCCAAAACCATATTCAGTCCTCTGAGAAACCTTCGCTACATCAATAAACTCCTGTACCACGCCTTCGTAATGGAGTGTCAGGTTGTGTCCATTGGGCATATAAATGGAATCCAGAAAAGTATAGGAGCAAAGTCCGTCTTCCGGAAGCATGGGCGGTAAAGTAATCTTCGTCATCATCACCGTGCAAAACAGGGAAGTCAGGAGTTTGGGATCACCTTGGGGGAAAAAGTATCAGAATATTAGTGCTCAACTGCCAAAAAGAGTGCATTTCAAAAAGCCCCCTACACGCATGAATGCGCTATAATGCTGCCTCTATAATTTTCTTCTATGCTTGAGCTTGTTTTGGCGCACCCAAGATGGTTAATTCAGTCTTCGGTTCTAATTAGGCTGGCACCGTTACCCTTCGAAACTCCCCAGTAAAAGCCCATAAATGGCAGCGAACTCTACGATAAGTCGCCAATTTTGTCAAAGTGCACGAGAAATCAAAACATCAGTTTCAGTATAGTTACTTTATACAAATAGGAAAATAACGAATTGCTACGTCCCGGAACGTGAATGGCACATGCACATTAGAAGAAATACAAAATTGAATTAGGTAACCAGTGCCCACAACTACAACTACGAATAACCATTCAGCACTAATTTATTTGAATGCTTTTGAAGAGCTGGTTCCGTAAGCATGGAAAAAGGGTCCTGTCCCAGTGTAGTGATCTGTCCTAAGGATTGCGTTATATAACATTGCGTTAAGCGAGTACACTCGCGAGTCTTTCAGAGTTCAGCAAAGAAACCGGCTCACAAACAAAAAGCAGCTGGAGCTAGCGTTTGCAAGCAGCTTTGTTTCTTTCGCCGAAAGATTGAAGATGTATACGAAACTGATACTGTATTCTTAACAAAATTCAAACAATTCTTGTCACTGAATCCCAAGCCTCACACTGGCACACTTATTGTCTGCCATTTTAATGTGGCACATTTTTTCTATTTTTTGTTTACTCTTTCAAGGCGGATGGTAACAGTTTTAATCAACTGAAAATATTATTCGCATCTGCGGCTACCACCTTTGCTCAGTAAGTGAAGCCTGCAGCTGATCTCAGTGACGGGAGTGTTCCCAATTGCGGTTGTTTATGCGGCTTCCTCACCCCACGTCAGCCTACCTTACCTTACCTTACCCCACCTCAACGAACTTTACCTACCTCACCGCACGTCAGTGTAATAATCAGAAACTCCACTACTGAAACGGCACTGTTGACACAAGCTCGGAGATGCTTCTTTTCACACGCTCACCTTTTGTCGCATCTGGGGTATGTTTGTTCAAATTACTGCCAACTTTCTTCCGCGCAGAGACCTTAGCATTATTGTTCTGCAGGCCCTCAACTTTCTTCAATTATAGTGCTACCGTGTAGCTGTATATCCCTACCAATGGCCGTTGTTTAACACCTTTAGCTCACCCCTCAGGCGATGTCAACCTGTGGACGGGCGTTCACAAACAAAGAGCAACGTCGTGTACTCTAATACGTTATTTTCTTCTAAAACGGAGAAATTGTTTTCTAGAACGGCTCGGCTTGGTACCAAAGGCACCCAAAATGTCTAGAAAAGTCAGGGAAATGCAAACAATACCGGCCCTACCCACGACAATGCACCCGGTCTCTCACGAAGGTAGGCCCAAAAGCACGCAAAACCACCCTACAACGTAGATACGGTGGCTGATTAGACGTGCTATACGCAGACGCTGCCGCACGCCGAAAAAGAAAGGGACACCACTGTGGCTATCCTAGAAAATGGATTCACGTACTAATGCAGCACAATGAAGTCTCCTGACTCGGAGGAAGCTACTCAAGTAGCCGTCACCCTGGTAATGACGAAAACGGGACGAGCAAAATAATGAGTGACTTCAGATCAGCTATAATATAACTACGACAGAGGCATAATATCTTCTGGTGCCTGTGAAAGCCTCGAAAATTTACTCTTACATTTTCGAGGGTTTCAGTAGATAATGTGTCGCACATGTGGTCTCCAGCTCACAAGGGCCTCTGCGGCATCGCTAAGGCTCACACGACCACCAGAAGGCTCGTTTTCTGGACGAACGCAGTCAACAGAGAGTTTTAGCTGACAGTTTCTGACCGTCCGCTACGCTGTCGGCGGCACTCAGCGCGACCGGACCGTCACACCGAGAACCACTTTTAGCTAAGTGATAACCGTATTTTACTCGGAGGGGAATCATTCGCGTCACTGCTCGGGCACCGGGCGCGTGTAAACAAAAACGTCATCGAGAAACAGTGTATTTTAGGCACTCCATTAAAGAAAGTGCCGTGTTTAGTGCCTTATTGAACGTTTCCATATAATTTAGTCGCTGACACGGCATAACTGTCCTAAATCTTTATTTAAGAAAGCCGTTTGAATTTCGACTAGCATATGAAAGGATGCCACATTTGCAGCTGCATGAAAGTAGGCCCGTGCTCGGTCGATGTTTTCCCCTTGTGTTAAAAACTTCCTTCAGAGGTGTGGCATATTTGCCTATTCGGAAGCGATATCGCCATTTCGTACCTCGTGTTTGAACTGAAGAAATGTAGTTTGGAGTAGCACGCTCGCATTACAGTAGGCGGCCATCGTAAAATTCCGCATGGCAGCGTGAGATGCACTGACGCTCCGCTAAAAGACCCCGGAGAGCGGAGCTGGGCCGCGCTACGGTATCACCGTTAGCGCACAAGCCCGCCACGCATGTGCAATCGCTCTCGGTCTTGCTAACGGAGCGGAGCGGGCCATCTGAAACGGTCAGTTAAAACTTTGTACTGCCCCAACACCTTCTTTAGACCCTGCACTCGCTGGAAGACGAACAGAGGACTTTCATAAAATCACCCAATGCTATAGACTCTCGCGAAAAATATATCCCAATGCTAGGAAGCAGCTTAGCAGAAAGCAGGAGATTATATGGAGAAGGAAGACAAACGGGGACTTCCCGAACCCGCTCATATACCGTCAATAGGGCCCAGATATTTTCAACCCCCGTTTTAAGTTCCACTATGGCATCGCGGAGCTTGTCCACTTGGTATGGACATGTCTTTCTTTCAACAATCACTTTGTAAAGCCGTAGAAGGCCCTGCTACACAGCCTGTCCGCTAGAGGAGAATGTAAAGTTATCAGTTTCACCCTGGCTGTTGTGGAGTCCAAAGGAATTTCTGCCGACGAATAGGGCAGTGTACGGAGCCAACTGAAAGCCTTTTTCCTCAGTTAGCGCTCTTGAAGGTGCAAATAAAGTCACTTTTCTCTCTCCCAGAATTTTGCCTGTTCTATGCGTAGAACGTAGTAGAAGATAAGGCTGTCAGCCTGACATCACCATCCCCTTCCTAATGAGCTCATCCATACAATCAATCAAGATCTTTATCTGACAAGGATGACACGGTGGCCTGCTCAGCAAAAGAAAAGGGGGGAAGTGTGGTGATTTGCAGGCGACGGTCAAAGCATGTGGAGTGGGCAAACTACAACTCCACAGACAGAGAGAGAGAGAGAGAGAGATAGAGAGCGGCCTCCACCATGTATTGGTGACATGCACCGGGTTCGACCAGTTCAGAAGACGCCGAATACTTTCAGAAGGTACATTAACATTGAATTTGTATGTACAAGCCCATCGGATATTGTGCACTATGGGTCTTCCCCGTCTGCGAAGAAGGTGCAGGTAACGGCTGTTGCAGGTGGTTGGTCCTCATCAGCTTGCCAATGGCGCTTCGTTACATAGGCCCACCAAATCCCTAGCACATCCTCGGTCTGTGCGGCTCCAGCTCCTTTCATTTGCAGGAGAACATCGGCGCCACGCGACAGTCATGCCAGCAATGGAGCAGCACCGTGCGTTATCAAACCCTGCGGGACTGTCTCTGATGCTTGCTAGGCTGCGGCTTTTGCCTCTGCTGGGTCGGGATTGCAACGTGCGAATGGGATGAAGTGGTGGAGTCGGGGGAGTTGTACAGGCTCACTCGCCCACGCTTAAGCTATCTGGTAAGCGATTGCGCTTGCGGGGTCTTGTATGAAGTCCTCCTGCACATGTATATTCCTACTGTCCTTCAACCAATGGTGGATGTTCTTGATTTGCCACATGTATTTCCCACGTGTGGTGTCTGACCAAGTCTAGCGAAGGCTTCACGGCTATCCATAGATTGTGAACCTTCGTGTGCTGCCTGCGCTGTAGGTAGAATTCAGGTATTCCATAGCAATGAGAAAGGCTTGACGAGGTGTGCGACACCGGCTTGGCGCGTTAATCCTAACTATGCGGGACATTCCCGTAATGCGGTCAATCACGGCAGTGTGGCAGACAGTGATATTTTAAGAAGCGCTGAACTGGTAAAGATAGCTATAAAAAGTCGTTGCTCATGGGGCAACAACAGACGGTAGTTGCGTGGGATGCCAGTCGAAGATACCGGGAGCCAAGTTCTGTTCGAACTCTTTCGCGCTGGTGGCTCAGTGTTTCCTTACGTGTATGTCAGACCTCTTCTTCATAATAGCTTGAAGTAAAGGTAGGCGGGAATAACGGTACTGTTCCTTCACATGTGTGTGCTTAGGTAGGCCGGTAGTGAATCGCAGGTTTTCTCGGTGCGCAATGTTTAATTGTTGAAGGCAGACGTTCGAAAGGACGAAGCATGCTGCACCATAACAAGCCTTCAGCATCAGCATAGCCTGTGTGATTGTGCGTAAAACTTTCGTCGTCGCGCCTCCGAAGGAGTTTCAAATTCTCTCAATCATATGAAGCTGCTGTTTTGAAGCAATTTTGAGTGGTCGTACCACTGGGTTGCCCCTCCTTCGCTGTGCAGCGGCACGCCGAGTATACGGACCATCCGCAAGCGCGGCTCGCTTGATTGGGTGTAGGTTCAATGGCAGAGGCCCTAGCGCTTCCAAGTGGTCGATGTACCAAAGAATAGCTGATTTCTTTTTATCCCGTGATGGCATCATCCCGGTTCCAGAAAGAAAACCTGCCGATAACAGGGAGCACGTTGAACTGTGGCAACCACGTTAACTGTGTCCAGTGCAGTAGCTCAGGGGTCCACCATGGTGATGTTAGGATACATTGTTTGCTGCAGGTGTGGGACGTCATGGCATTTCGCTATCTTATTCATTACAAAATTGAATTGTGTTGACGAAAGCGTTGCTCCTTGTGCAGTCACCTCTAGTGGTGTGCGTGAACAAAACAGTACTCTGCGGGTCCGTTCTGACATTAAATATAACGGCATCCAAAAAGCATTTAACGAAATTATACATGCGCCTACCAGAACCGCGCTCCGCCAGAACAGCTATAGCAGCGCTATGCTGAACGGTATCGAAAGCCTTTTTAAGGCCCACACTGAGACACACCTAGCCGGAATCTTTCTTCTGAGCCGTATCATGCTGCCAGTCAATCCCCGCAGAAGCATTTGGCCTTGTCGAAACCGAGTTTGCGGAAAGCTATAGTACAGGTTTGTGCCGGCGTGTTCAAGGAGGCTGTGGAGACCACGGTTCTTACGGCAGCCTAGCTTGATTCTCGAGATTCGGCGGCAAGGCTTGCTCCGTTGAACGCCGCCACGGACCGCCAACTAGGTTTAACGGCAGTAAACAGCAAGCAACACACTCAAGACACAAAAATCGCCAACCCCGACGTTTCTTGCACTGCAATAAGGACGTCGGGCGCACATTCTACCACCGGCAAGACCACCTTGGCTAGGACGGAAGAAACAGGTGCGAGGCCGAACAAAGCAAGGCCAAAAAAACTCCCACCTCCCCTCGCGGGAACCCCTGTGTAGATGCGACGCATAGGCGCAGCGGCGAAGAGACCGCGTTTTATAGTGCTGATAACGTTGAGGGGACTGCGTAAGCCGGCCCGAGTCGATGACGACGTTGGCGTACTTGTAAAGCGGCGTGGACTCTAGGTGTTTGAGCCAAGCGTGGATGTTGCTTCGCCGGAGAAGGGCACACCGGTTATATGCGCAGCGCGCCCGAAGGAGAGGAAACCGCGGAAGAGAGAGTAGTGCACATGCGCCGGCCCCAGCGCGTCTGCCGCGGCCATGACGCAACGTGCCGCGGCTATGACGCAACACAATCCAACACAATCCACTTTAGCGGCGCTGCAGTCAAGTCTTGTGCTACTCCCGGCGCGTAGTCTGCTTCGGCGGCGGGCGGCCGCTGCAGCTCACCGCGGCGGGCCGCCGCACAGACGTACCACGGCAGCTTTGTAATAACGCTGTTGCGAAACTTAAACAGCTATCATCTTTTCACTCAATTAGCTTAAACGCCTTCGTCCTTCTAGTTGATGTTACCGCATCACATTTGTGCACTGTTTAAGTGGAAATGCCTTAGGTCGCCAGTATGCACTTACCTGCACGCGCAGATCATTGGCTAGCTAAGAATCGACGGTCGGCCTATATTTTAACTGTCTACATTGCATTTAACTTCGTGTACGGTAGTTTCTAAGCCAATTACCATCCTCAGCCTAGTTTTTATAACTAGTGCGCCGACTTAACTCGACCAAAAACAACCGAACGAATTTGTGGAAGCAGTGCTTTTATAAGCGCTTTTATCTCCACGCGGCAATAGGACAGTTTTTCTGAATCTCGTCGGTGCAAGGTCTCGTTAACCAGCTTCCGATGTAGAGTTCTTATGCTCAACTTTCATACTCTGCCGGGGTCGTCCCACCTCATCTCGCCTTTGTGCACTCTGTAGTGCATACGAGCATTAGATTACCAAAGATGAAAGTTCGCTTTGCCGTTCTTACGCTCCGTTCATCTGTGACAAACGCACTTGAGTTTTGTTAGTTCACATTCGAGGGTCCCACTAAAGTCTTTGGCTATCGGACCCTCGTCTGTATATCCTAGATTTTGTAACAACTTATTTTTGGAAATATTAAAACTTGTACTTGAATGCTCAAAAAAAAAGCTTGAATCCGCAATTTAAAGGTGCTCATGGTACGCCTGAATTAACAAGGATCTTTGAACGCCATTTTGATGTCTTGAACTCAAGAAATCCGTTCAGCTGGTTATACAAGACACTTCTCCGAAAGGCGAATCAGGCTTCAATGAAGATGTTTTTTTAAGGCTGACTTGTACATAACATGAAGCAAGGATGCAGAAAAAATCACTATATGAGGGTGTCAAGAACAGTGTATTTGCTGGACTCGTTATATGTGTGCACGGTGTCAGCGCCTTTTGATGGGTTTGTGGCGATGGAAAGCTGCCGAATTCGCTCACGCTCAAAATGTCTCAATATCACGTTCGAAACATTTTTTGGTTGCGTAAAAAGGAAAGGGCAGCTAAAACAACAGCTCTACTGCCTGTCAATTTACAGCTGCCTACAAGCGTCTTTTTATTAGAACAGGAGTTGCATCATCACAAACTGGAAACTCCTCTCGCGAATTGTGACTGATCTCTGCCCCTCAGGTGATGAAAACCTCGTTGAAACGCCAACAGCTTTCGCCTGGTTAAGATCATCGCTGTTGCACGGACTTAATGATGATAACTATAACACCCAGCGGGTCGACTTCCACACAAGCCTTGCGCTTGTTCTCAGTGCAGTAGTGCCACATACAGCAGTATTTGGGGCACAGAAAGTATATGGAGGCACACCCCGCAATGTATACTGCACTACACTGATGTCCTACTGAGCTTCCAGAAGTCGTTTCTGCGAAAACAAACGGTGGTCTCGTGGAACCATCGAAATACTTCTTGAAATTGCACCACGTCATGGAAAAGGGGTTTCGTGTTCTACAGGTTTAATGCAAAGGTTAATGTTCTACACGTTTAATGCAGCCGTTATATGCAAATAGTGAGCGACTATAGTGGAGGTGTTGACAGTATTGTTAGAACAAATATTGATGATCGTTGGATGTTTATGGCGCAAGGCCAACTGGGGCAAAGAGCGCCAAAACAATAGTCGATGATAGGAGTGAAACCTTAAACACTAAGTAAAATCAGCAAAAACAAACGTAAAGTCACAAAACGACAATGAGCAGGGCTGGTGTATAGGGCCAGATTTCATGATGCGTGATAGGAAATGTGGTTTAAAAACTTGACGTCGGACAAATACTAAAACACACGTTTCACGGAAACAATGGCATCATCAACTAGGAAAAACGATGGGTGTAGGGGAATATGTTGTCTGTAGAGTTCTCTGAAGTGTTTGTGTCGTGTTGTGTGAAGTGCCTTGCATGTGATTAGTATGTGCACTACGGATAGGGCCTCTCCGCACCTGCCGCACTGGGGTCTAGAAGACCCCGCCAGCAGATACGAGTGAGTTGCATGGGTGTGCCCTATCCGCAGCCTACCCAAGGCGACTTCTGTGTGTCTGTTGCGTGTGTCAGTGGTGTATGGTCCCAAGCGTGGTTTTATAGCGTGTAACTTGTTGTCTGTCTGTTCACTCCTGTGTGTTTGCCATGTTCTACGCAAGTGTTGTCATATGTGTGGCTTGAGGTCTGTATATGGTACGGTTGTTATGTCTACAGTGTTCCTGAGTGCAGCAGCAGCAGCCCTCTCATCTGCCAACTCGTTCCCAGCGATCTCAGCGTGTCCTGGGACCCAGCAGAGGAGCAGCTGATGCTTCTGCGCATACACAGACATGATAGTGTTAAATACAAGATTAACTATGTGGTTTTTGGGGGGTGTATGCGAGGACAGTGCGCGAACAACACTCAAGGAATCTGTGTAGATGATAGACTTTGGAATATGATTTTCAAGTATGTGTCATACAATCAGTAAAATTCCGTATGCTTCTGCTGAAAAAATTGTTGTGTTTACACTCATGGTTCTGGCTGCACTGAAATCCGGACCATGAGCAGCGCAGGAGACCATGGTGGAGGTTTTAGACGCGTCCCTATAAAATTCTGCAAGTGGGTATTTAAACTGCAGAGACAGAAAGTGCTGCAGTATTGCAGCTCGCGGTACACGATTTTTGTCAAGTTTCATAAAAGAAAGGTCGCACGCCACAGGACGAACTTGCCAAGGCGGTAAACTGTTTGCAAAGGATGACCTGTACACATCTAAAAACGAAGCACTAAGATCCGAGGCTCGCTCTCTCACTCTAAGTGAAAAAGGCAGAGGAACGGATGGGCGATTTACAAAGAGCAGAGATTTGGATGTGTCGTTAAAGACAGGATAAAAAGGATGATTATACAGCGATGGAATTTTAAAAGCATAAAGCAAGTCCATGTATGTTCGTTGGTTCTCAAGGCTCCACTTATTACACTCAACATAAAGACTCTCAGCAGGGCTGTGCGAAAAGCACCCGACGAAAGACGAAGGCCCAGGTGTAGAACTGGGTCAAGAATTCGCAAGGCTGTCTTAGTCGCCGACCCATACACCACACTGCCATAGTCCAAACGAGACCCAACCAAAGCAGTATACAAGCGAAGCAAGAGTTCTTTGTTGGAACCATAGGATTGGTGGGAGAGAACCTTAAGTATATTCATTGTTTTGAGACATTTATTTTTAAGTTCCTTGATGTGGGGAATGAATGTGAGTTTGTCATCAAACACCACACCTAGGAACTTGTGCTCCTTGTTCACAGGAAGCGACACGCCATTAAGAGTAATGTCTGGGTCCGGATGGACCCCGCGCTTCCTGGAGAACACAACGCAGGAGCTTTTTGCAGGATTCAAGTTAAACCCATTCCTGTCTGCCCAGCCGGCAAGTTTCTTTACACCAAGCTGGACTTGACGTTCGCAGATTGACATATTACATGATTTATAGGATATCTGGACGGCATCTACATACATGGAATAAGAGATTGTGGGTGGCAGTGCCTTACCAAGAGAGTTCAATTTTACTATGAAGAGAGTGCAGCTCAACACACCACCTTGTGGCACGCCATTTTCTTGCACGTGAACCCTTGAGAGTTCACCACCGACTCTCACTCGAGACGTACTTTCTGACAGGTAACTGACAAGAGTGTTTAACATGTTACCCGAGACACCGAATTACTTTAGGTCACTGAGGATCTCGTACCGCCAATCGGTGTCGTAGGCCTTTTCGAGGTCAAAAAAGACAGTCAAACAATACTGCTTATGCGCGAAGGCATCCTTGATATACGAGTCAAGAGCTACCAGCTGATCGTTCGTCGATCGCCCCACCCTAAATCCTGCCTGGGAGCCCTCGAGAAGACCGTTGTACTCGAGGCAGTACACGAGCCTGCGATTTACCATCTTCTCGAAGAGCTTGCATAGGCAGCTCGTCAGGGCTATAGGACGGTAGCTTGAGGGGGACGACGGGTCCTTTCCCTCTTTCAGGAAAGCTACAACTATAGCCTCCTTCCAGGAGTTTGGAGTGTGCCCCGAAAGCCATATCTTGTTATATAGGTGTAAGAGTGTTAGAAGAGTGTCTGCGTGCAGGTGTTGTATCATTGTGTATGTGATGTTGTCTGGGCCTGGAGCTGAGGGTTTACACGTGCTCAAAGCAGCCCTCAGCTCATGCAGTGAAAACTCTGAGTTATACGAAGATGTTGACCTATTGTTATCTAGTATAGGCTTCTTTTCGGCCGTTTGTTTTTGTTTTATGAAAGTGTGTAGTGTGCGGAACTGGACACGTGTTGGAAGTGTTGTGCGAGTGTGTCAGCCTGGTCTTCCAGTGGGTCCCCTGTAGTGCTGACCAGAGGCAGGCTGTGTGTTTGTTGTCCCTTGAGTTTGCGTATTCGTGTCCATACTTTCCTTGTGTCTGTGTAGGAGTTTATTGATGTTATGAATGTACGCCAACTCTCTCGTTTTGCCTCACGGCGCACATGTTTTCCTAACGCCTTGGCCCGTTTGAGCAAGAGGAGGTTTCCCGACGTGGGGTACCGACGAAGAATACCCCACGCCTTGTTCTGGGCCTCTCGCGCCCGCCTACAGTCCTCATTCCACCACGGCCTCCGCTGGTTGCGCGGGGCACCAGAGGCGTGGGGAATGGACCTTTCGGCGGCGTCGAGGATGTGCGCCGTGAGGAGTTGGGTAGATTCTTCAACGTGTAGGTGTCCTATGGATGTGTGGTGTAGTTTGGATGTCTCTGTAAATGTATTCCAGTTAGCTCGTGTTTCATTGAACCTATTATGGGAAGATGGACTGCATGGACCGTTACCTTTGTAAGTGAGGTGGGGAAGTGGTCACTGCCATATGGGTCAGTTCCCACACCCCACTCGAGAAAAGGAAAGAGAACTGCGGAGCCAATAGCCAAGTCAAGACATGAGTATGTGTTGTGTCCTATATTATCATATGTAGGCTGTTTATTGTTGAAAAGGCATGCTCCAGAGGATGTAAGAAACCTCTGTATCAGGCGACCCCGGGCATCCGTACGAGAAGAGCCCCAAAGAGAATTGTGAGCATTAAGGTCGCCTGTTAGAATGTACGGTTCGGGGAGCTGGTCAACCAGCGCCTCGACGTCAGAGCTCGAAAGTGTAACATCAGGAGGAATGTATATGGAGCATACCGTTATCAACCTATTAAATATTATTAAGCGTATTGCTACAGCCTCAAGGATAGTGTTTAAAGTGACAGGGTGGCATGCTAAGGATTTCCGGACGATTATGGCCACACCGCCAGAAGAGTGTGTGCAGCCATCCCTGTACTTTCTGAAGACCATGTAACTATTCAAGAAATTTGTGTGCTTGGAATTCAAATGTGTTTCCTGAACACACATTACACTTGGCTGATTAGCATGCAGTATTTCGTATACATCGTCAAGATTTTTAAGAAGAACTCTACAGTTCCATTGAATTATGTTTTCTCTTCCCATTATTTAGTGTGACAGCTACTGGAGTGTGTGTGTTTCTTTATGTGTCGTCTTTCGGGGCTGTGACTCTCGCCTTTTTTGGCTTGTCGGGAGGCTTTGGCGTCGGGACGCGTTCCTTGCGCTGCGTTGCAGGCAGGAACGGCCCGACATCCATCTCGTCGTCGGATGTCCGAGGGGTGCCCGACGGACCGGGCCCCCCGGACTTGGCGCCCCCTCGGGAGCCCTTCGTTTGGGCCGCCACCGCTGAGGGCGTCCGGGGCGCCAGAGGTGGCACGGGCGGTGCGGTGGCGGTGGGAGCCGGTGCGGGGCCCGTGGTGTCCATGGCACTCTCCAACGCCCTGGAGGACGGGCAGGCAGGCACGGGAGCGGCACCGGTCCCGACGGAAGAGGTTGCCACCACAACCGCTGCTGCCTCAGCAAGCAGCGTGGTGGCGGATTGGGCTGCCAGAGGCAACCCAGGGGGGGACGGGAGAGGGACCAGGTCAGCCACGCTGAACTGGGTCCCTGTGGAAACCAGACGCCGCTCCGCCCGCCGGCGAGCTGCGTCGGCGTACCTCCCCAGGGGGAAAGAGGCGAACCTCTTTCGTGCCTCTGGGAAGGTGATGTTCTCAGTTACCTTGATGTTGATTATCGTTTTCTCAGTTTGAAATTTTTCGCACTTGCGGGAATAGGCTGCATGCGCCCCCCCGCAGTTTACACAAGAGAGGGTGTCAGATGGACAGTTGTCGCTCGGATGGTCATGCGACGCGCATTTTCCACACGTCGTTCGGCCACGACAAGAGTTTGTGCCATGCCCGAACCGCTGGCACTTAAAACAGCGCCGTGGGTTCGGGATGTAGGGACGGATGGAGCAACGGATAAAACCTGCATTTATGTATTGTGGAAGAACTGCGCCGTCGAAAGTTAAGATAATGTGTTTGGTGGGAATCTCCTTGTCGTCTCTGCGGATAGTGATGCGTCTCACGGCAGTGACGCCCTGATCCTTCAAGCCGGCAAGGAGATCCGCATCCGTTTCGTTCAAGAGATCCGTCTCGGATATCACACCTTGCGAGCTCTTGAGGCTCCGATGGGGTGTGACCCTGATGTCTAGATCAGCCAGTCTAGTCTGAGCTAGAAGCTTCGTGGACTGCTGCTTGTCATTTACCTCGATTAGTAGTTCACCAGACCTTTGTTTTATGCACTTATAATATTTTCCTATTATGGTTTCAAGATATTTTGCGATCAAGAAGACTGACTGAGATGCAAGAGGGTGGGTTGGATTAAGGGACTCCATGACAAGAAATCGAGAGTAATGATGTGGTTCAGGAAATGTCAAAGATGGCAATGAGGGAAAAGATACTTCGGTGCGGCCCCTTTTCAGGGACCGATCACGTTTGGGGGGGGGGGGTTGAAAATGCCATATAGCATAGTATAAAAGCAGGGAGACTGGGGTACCTTCTTCTTTGACCTTACCCTGGTAGCCAAAGAGGTCCCGGAGCTCCCTGCCTGGTGAACAGACAGGGAGCGCATCCGCCGGAGCTTAACCTGGGCTCCGACGGCCACCGTTCGTGGTTTCTAACCCTCCACCTATAAACACATCGCCACGGTTGGATGCAGCTTATGTTTCGGGGCTCGGGGTCCGCGGTATCGCCAGTACCGTCACCAAGATTGCTTAAGGTACCCCGTGCGGGGGTTAGAACAAATATTACTTGCTGAGTTGGAACCTCATCTTAAACTGCGATGCATTAGACAATAACATTAAGGTTTTGCCGAAGAAGATTGCTAGCTAGTATGAACAGTCGAATCCACTTATAACGATACCACTTATAACAATATATCGGATATAACGATGGACAACGATTGCACCGTCCAATTTTGTATGCTTTTTATGGTAAAATAACCCGCTTATTACGATGCTCCCGAGCCGCGATATCGGATATAGCGATTGAATCCGCTTACCGCGCGCGCCGAAAATGCGAAAATGCGTCACGAGGAGGAAGCAGGCGAGTAGAAAGCGATCCCAGGGGAGGCCACGGAAGCACCCGACGATGAAGGGGTGCCACAGTTATGGTCGGCGCTTCACGAAGACGCGTCGGGTCTCGACGATTTTCTCCATGCCGACGATGGTGTGGAAACATCCGAGTGCCTCAGTGACGAGGCGATCGTTGCGAGTGTGCGTGGTGCAGCGGATAGCGGTGAGAGCGACGACGACGACGACACGGCTGAGCAACCTACCCAGGTACCGTCATCGCACGAGGCCCAACGAATGATACAGTCCCTACGGGACTTCATTTTCGCGAAGGGCCTCCCGCTCAGCTATGTGGAGCAATTAGATGCTCTCGAAAAAGATGTGCGTCCGCTTCGCGTGAAGCAGTCAAAGCTGACTGACTATGGCTTTTCTGCAAACGAGTAGTTGCACTACCTCACTTGCATGCTAATAAAATGTTTTGATCTCTCTTGTGGCTTTTTTTTTCTCGACCCGCTTATGACGATTATTGGTTATAACGATGGGATTTTCTTGGCACCTGGATATTGTTATAAGTGGACTAGACTGTATTTGTATTTTTTGCGGATTTTAAGTGCGTGCGTTTTGTATACGTGGCCTCATAGCGTACGTTGTGAAAAATCAGGCAGTTTTTTTCAATTGGTTACACTTCTATCGAGTGTGACTTTTTTCTTTTGAAATTGTGTAAACCCTGGGGTGAATAAAATTTGTGTGCCCTTTGTTGCTTCCTCCGTGTGCCTCTCTTCTAGAACGCTTCGAGCGAATGTGCCTTAAACCATTAACGGCTGAATGCGTCTTCGCTAATATGTAGTCGCTTACAGCACATATGTTATTCTGTATATAGCTGCTTTGGGAGGCAGTAATCTGTTGTTTTAGCCGCACTTTTTTTTTACGCAACCAAAAAATGTTTCGATGTGGTATTGAGTCATCTTAAGCGTGAGCGATTTTCGCAGCTTCCCGTCGCCACAAACATAAAATGGTGCTGACACCATGCATACATATAAGGAGTCATGCAAATACAGTGTTCTTGAGGCCCTCAAACACTGTTTTTGTGCATCTCTGTGTCATGTTATGTACAATTCAGCCTTTAAATAAAAAAGTCCTCATTGAAGACTGATTCGCCTTTCGGACGGGTGTCTTGTATGACCAGCTGAACGAATTTCTTGAGTTCAAGACATGAAAATGGCGGTCAAAGATCCTTGTTAATTCAGGCATACCATCAGCCCCTTTAAATTGCGGATTCAAGCTTTAATGTGAACTAACAAAATTCGAGTGTGTTTGTCACAGATAAACTGAGCGTAAGAATTGTAAGGCGAACATTCATCTTTGGTGATCTAATGCTCGTGTGCACTACAGAGTGCACAAAGGCGAGATGAGGTGGGACGAGCCCGGCAGAATATAAAAGTTTAGCATAGGAACTGTACATCGGAAGCTGGTTAACGGCACATTGCACCGACGAAATTCAGAAAAAACTGTCCTATTGCCGCGTTGAGATAAAAGCGCTTATAAAGGCACTGCTTTCACAAACTCGTTGCGTCGTTTTTGGTCAAGGTAAGACGGCGCAGTAGTTATAAAAACTACGCTGAAAACGGTAACTGGATTAGAAACTACCGTACGCGAGGTTACATGCAGGCCGCGGCGGCCGCTTTTCTGATGGAGGTGAAAAGCAAAAACGCTTGTGTGTACGAGATTTCTGCGCACGTTAAAGATCCCCAGGTGGTCAAAAATAATCCGGAGCCCTACACTACGGCGCGGCTCATTGCCTGCGTTGCGTCGGCGCGTTAAACCCCACAATCAATGAAGTTAAACGCAATGTAGACAGTTAAAATATAGGCCGACCGTCGATTCTTAGCTAGCCAATGAGCTGCGCTTGCAGGTTAGTGCATACAGGCGACCCAACGTCCACCTAAACAGTGCACAAATTTGATGCGGTAACGTCGACTAGAAGGACGAAGGCGTTTAAGCTAGTCGACTGGAAAGATGATGGATGTTTAAGTTTAGCAATAGCAGTACTAGAAAGCTGCCGCGGTACGTCTGCGTGGCGGCCCGCTGGGGTCGGCTGCAGCGGCCGACCGCCGCCGAAGCAGACGACGCGCCGGGAGTAGCACAAGACTTGACTGCAGCACCGCTAGTTCTCGCGACCGCCGTTTGGACCACCCTCCTCCGCTGGCGGGGATGCGGAACTCCGAAACTGAGCTTATTGTAGACACGTTAGGTTTGACAGTGCCCCTGCCGTCATCCTCTCGAGAAGGACCTCCCTTCTCGCCTCCGTAGCGAACCGAGAGAGATAGGAAAGATGACGGACCTCCGTAATTCCCCCAAGGTAAGTTAACCTTGTTAAAACAATGCTCTCGGTGAGATTGCAAAGCCTGGAAGCAAGACAGGCAGCATGCTACTGATGCTGTTAATCTTTCCTGCCTTGTGAAAATTGTGGACTGTGGAGTGCTTCCAATCTGCTGGAATTTACAGACATCCACAAATTGTTCAGCTTAAACATCAGCTGTACCCTGGCGTCCCTATCCAAATTCTACCGCATGCGTCATCTGTCGCCTTATTTGCCTGGAGCGCTTTTCAAGTAATTGCCTTGAGTACAATCGCCAATTCCTGCAGATAAGAACGAACAGTTCTGCACAACATCATTCTTTCGAGGTTGCCACTGGCACATGGGCGGCACTGGGGCCGTTCTTGGTTTCGGAAGGAAGCTGTGAGCTGCATCTGTTACGAACTCATCTGCAGAAAGCCCAGTCACCAAAGACATGTTTCGTGTTGTATTGGCGGATTTCATCTACAAAGTTAGGGTACGGAAGGTGTCTAATAGTTTGCGAGAATCAGCTTTTACGCTAAAGGAGCCACCGTGATCCAGCCCTACGTGATCTGGCAGGGATTTAGCCTAGCCCCGAGCCTAAGCCACCTGCTGCATAACCCAAAGAAGGTCATTGAAAAGTCTTCCATTGTTTTAAATAGCCCACACACACCTCCTTTGTCATTTTCCAGGGGCTAAAAGAGGCTCGTAAAGGGAGGGAATGTCCTCACGCGCAACCGCCTCTCGTGTGGAGTCTTGAACTGCGCGTTTAAACTAATCTTTTATAGGGACTTTTGTTACGCTGCGATCCGCGTTGGCAAAACACCCCCATCTGCGCCCTGTGTTGGGTGCTTACGCTTTCCGAAGCTTTGTGTTTTACTTCAATCTATATTGGGTAGAAAACAAAACACCGCAGCGCCACTCACTGACAAAATCCGGTTGTGGCCAAGTTATGTCCAAGACGATATCCCGCTGCTCTGCAGGAAGTGTGCTCCTAGTAGGGTGTTCTAGTCGTTAATGAGCAAGAGGCACGCAGTGTCCGCAGTCTCCTCAAGTTTTGTTACTCGTGCTGTTGGTGGTACTGTTTCCCCACAATGGAAGATTCGCGTTAAAGTCTCCAGGTACCAGAAAACTGTTTCTGGGTTACCGTGTCCTCAAATGAAGCATCGACTTGTTCTCGAAATGGCGAGCATTAGACCCTAGGCGGCTACAGCTTAATGTGGGCACTGCATTCATTTTTCCCATAGCCACACGCACAGCAACTATTTATTGAAAACTGCGGCAGTAAAGAGTAGTATAAATTGGGAGGGAGGTCGTGACGTGCAAACAGAGCTGCCTGTACGTCAACCTTGATTGTCTGCTGTTGGCCCTGGGTAGCAGATGTTCTACAGCTGGTTGATAGTCACCATTTTAACCCAAAATATCCAACCCATTTCCTCGTGCCTCCTCGAATAGTGGTGCCACAAGCTTTCCAACAACTCTGAAGAGCTCGTTCAGCTCTCCAGGAGACTGCCGGAGCAAGCGACCATTCCCATGCAGGAAATCAGCAGGTGGTAATGCTGACGACGCGTTTGTGGTCAGCTGTGATAAATGCTAGCTGTTGCTGAAATTATGCATCATTTTGAGGATGTTATGGTCTGGAAGGCGTCGTCTGCGGTAATTCTGAAGTTGGCACGATTCGTGTCAATGTGTCTCGGCAAGACGGGCTATTTCCGTATATTTTCTTCGCTCCTGCGTGCATACCCATAACCTGCGAAACACAAGCTTCACATAGGGAGTAAGATGCTGGCTAAAAATTTTTGATTTTGTTAAAATTAGATACAGTCCACAAACCATTCCCAAATAACAATCTGCAAAACTATCCCAATCCAGTATTACCAGTCAGGGGTGTCGTCTTCATGGCGTTTTCCAACGAGATGGTAGGTGTTCCTGCGTGACGTAAAATGGGTGAATTCAACGGGAAGTTACTTTGCGCAGTCCTTCACAATGCTCGCAATGCGCAATATCTCCACAATGTTCAAACATTGCCGCAGGGGTTTCACCCGCCGTATTTTCTGCGCGCGTGGCAAACGCTATGGAATAGCAACCAGCCGAAACCTTTGGCGTGTGCAATTTTCCACTATTTTCCTCCCTCTATACACTCCCCCGGCGTCCCCTTCACATTATCTCTGGTAAGATTCCCCTCACCTCCGGCGTTTCCCTTTTCCATAAATCTCGCTTACTTCGACATCCAGCGACCACCGAGCTCCTCTTTTCGGTCTTGTCTCTCCTTCACTTTTCCTCGCTCTCGTCCTGTTTTCCTCCTCTGCACGGTGAATACTTTACCTGAATCCCTGCTTTTTCCCTGATTCTGTTCTATGCTACCTCGCTCCTTCCCCTTACTGCTTGCCGTTCTTGTCTTCATTTGTATGTTTCTTCCCTACTGCCATCCCAACAGCATGTTTGTCCTTCTGTCAGTTTCCCTCTCTACTCATTCTACAATCCCCCTATCACCCTTGAGTTTGCAATTCTCTTGGAAGCCCTCCCTTTCCGTACTCCTCTAGCTGCTCTTGCACATTTTATTTTCCCTCGGCCTTATCCATTATTCTTATACTCCATGTTCCAGTTACCCCGTCTGAACCCTTGTTTCCTGCGTAAGAATAAGGAACATACTCCGAATTCTGACAGGTTCAGCTGACAGGTTCATTGGTTCCGACAGGTTCCGAATTCTGACAGGTTCACTGGTAGCTAGTTCAAGGGTCACACACAGTTCAACCGAGAAACCCCTTTAAAGTAGGTTGTAGTAACGTCAACACCAAACGCCCTTAGTGCCACTATCATTGTAATAGGCTTCTTTCCAAAATCATCATCAGTGCTTCGGCGACTGGTGCGTGCGCAGTGCTACGCTACGGACATCGAACTCAACCGTGCATCCGGGCGGTCGCCTGTCTCTGCGTGAATATAAATAAATCGTGAATAAATATAGGAGGCCACTGCATAACCGATTTCAGAGCTCCTACCTACAAGGTTACAAAAAGGTTATTCATTTTCAAACTCTAAATCCCCTTTGTTGCGTTCCTGGAAACACATAGAAGAAACTCCCGAACCTTAGCAAAGGTTTCAGCTCATTTATAGGTAAGTGAAACGCCTCTAGCCCTCCTGTACTTTTGTTGCTCATCAATCCAGCTTCCTGCTACCTTTTGTAATTTCTGCACGCACCATCCGTCGATGTTGGTCGCTCTTGTATTATAACGGGGCCACCAGTCTTCGGTCCTCCATCCTCATCACTGCCTCCTGGTGCAAATTCGTCAGGTACGGTGGTATCGGGTACTGGCAGCGAAGTTCAGAAAAAGAACACGAGACAGCATTATTTGCACTGTTCTTCTCAAGCTGATGCATTTCAAGTCGCTTGGGCGGCGCAAGCCTGATGAAAATGTAACCGCCTTAATACTGCTTCAATCCAACATCTGTCCTGCACAATTCAAACCAACTGGAGGGTAAATTAGGTGCCAAGAGGGCGCAGTATTCGCCTCGCGGACATAACGTGGCGCCACCTACGAGTGACGCCATTTAAAGAATGAAGGGTTAAGTTGTCGTCTGTTAGAACACATTTCCTAGGCGTATGCGACCGCGGCTTATTTTTTGTTTTATGGCGGGCGTCTGCTTTTTCCCCGTTTTTTGGGGGCAAATTGCACTCTGTCTACTAACCGAATCAGTTGGGTAAGGAAACAGCGAGTCGCTTAGTCCCGGCGACACAACCGCGTAAGGGTATATAGTTGCTACCACCGAAACTCACAGCTGGTATAGTCAGTCAACGCCATAGAAGACGATGCAACTGATGGTGTGAAAAGTACGCTGGTAATTTATGAAGAAATACTTGCGACCTAATGTACCAGAATGTGTGTGCAATGAATACAACAAGTTATGCAACAGCAACAGAAACGTGTCACCAGTTGTGATTTTACCGCGCTTACGGCGAGCATTGCCTTACAATCAAATTACACGTGTGAACGTTGAGCTGATTGCCTCGCTCCACATGCTTAAAGGCGCTGTTATGATCTCATTTTGCCGGACTCTTCTGCTGGCGAAAAGAGAAAGCACCCGTGTGTTCCAGAATGCGGCGCACGTTAAAGCAGCTACGTGTTGAAAATTAATCCGGAGCACTTCCCTACAGCGCACCTATATAGCGTGGCTCGTTAAACCTCATAAATCAAATCAATTTGGCGTAAGCAGTGCCCATCTCCCCTCAAATGCATTTAAAGCGAAACGCTTGCCGTGGGAGGACTAGAACCTGGGTCTCTCGTGTTAGGAAGCCGGCGACTATCTGCGCACTCTATTTCGAAATTGTCGAAGCGAACGTGACGCAACTGGTATCGATTCACGCCGTACACCCTAAAGCCGAGCGTAAGGCCTACACAGTGAACTCCCCATACTTGCTCTGGGTATTCTAGAAACGTAGTGCGTACCTCCACAGTAGCACATACCAGCATTGTGGGGTTCGCAAACAAAATAATTCCTAATAAGAAAGCTTCACGTTCAGCAATCGTCTTCAATAGAATGAGGGATGCGAGATTTTAGTTATTCCATCATTTCATTAACAATCGCTGCCGCATCTGTACGCGGGATATTTTTACATTTGCGACAATGTCCGCCCTATATCTACTCGATTTTTCAGCGCCTTCGAGCGGGTTAAGCCATGCTTTTGTTTACTTTTTGTTATTTCCTCTCAGTGGGAAAATATATGTGCAACGTTGGCTTTACTTTTGTCTATTACACTGAATGAGCCCGCCTATCTCTAGTATCAAGTTAAAGAACGTACAACAGCGAGCAAAAGCTGCGGCTGTTTACGTGGCCAAAAAAGTCGTAGTGTAAATATTTCCGGCAGTAGGGGGTGTTAGAATAGGATAACCAAGCGTTGGGAACCTAAGAAGTTAGGGAACTGAAACTCAACAAGCTCGCGATAGACGTATTTTAGAATAGAGTGCTCTCATGCAGAACGAAGCCGGCTGAAGTTGCTCAGCGTCGGATGTTGGGAACTTTATCCCTAGCGTCAGGCAGATATTGCATCTCGGCTGCGTCACCATTCCTAATGTAATTCCGTAACACATCTTTTCATAACATCATAATCCCCGTCTCACATGCGAAACTTTGTTTACGCGGCGATTCCCATTTTAGCGATCGATAATCAAGAAGCCGGCTATAGCCTCTCTATTCTTGCTCGCAAGTAGGGCCTACCAGGCCTACGAAACAGCTCAACTTCACTGTTAATAAAGTTTTGATCCTCATGCTCCTCTGTCACCCACTCGCCGCAGCGTGCGTGAATGGGCACGTTCTGGTGCCAGCACTGACGGGTCGTGCAGCGACCTAGGCGGCTGGTCGCCGTAGATTGCGGCCGTGTGTTTCGCGCGTTCCGTATGTACCTTCACCCGACTGGGCACATGCGCATTCGTTCCGGAATGGTGGCTTAGTTCCGCTGACGGGCCGCCACCGCCTTTCCGTGTGAGCGCATTCATTCTGGCGGAGTGTGGCCCTCCATGACGTTCTTGTGCACGCAGGCCATGTCGGGCTCCGGTAGGCATGGTGCAAGCTGAACGTATAGAACACAGTATGCTAAAACTGTCTATTTGCGAGTGTTATCTACTAGAGATTAATAAAAGCGGAGCTGTTGCAACCTTGCATCAAAAAACCATTGTAACAAAAAACCTTGAAGAGTGAGGGAAAGTGGCTACTAGACCATAAACAGATGTTAGGATTACGCGCCTTCAGAAGGAAAATATGGTTTCGGAGGTCTCAGGAATCCAACCCTGTACCTTTACGTCGTGCAACCGGCCAACTCCCCACTGGCCCTGAGGGCTACGGGGCTAGCAGCGGCGGCGCACATTAGGATGAGCAGCCCCCTGGAAACTATACCACGCTTGCCGTGGCCGGAAGGCAACCTAAGTTCCTCGTGTTATAAACCCGGCGTCTGAGCTATCGTCCCATTCCTGGCGCAAAGAATTTACTCAAAAATTCGTAGCGCGGTCGTTGGTTTTTATTTTTGGCTTTGGCGTATGTCTAGTGCGGGCTGACGTGGTCCACTTTATAGAGATGCGAAATCTTGCGGACGAAGTGCTCCGGGTCTGGCAGTCATTGCGAACTATCAGCGGAAAGTTCCCAAATGTGTGAGGTGCAACCAGCCGATCTACGACTAGGGGAGAGGAGCAGCCAGCTGTGATTTTTCTCCATTGCGACCTGCGGCGCCTTTTTTTTTTACCGTCGATTCGGAAATCATCGCTGAGGAAAAAAAAACCTAGCAAACGTTTGGCGCCAATTGTGCATCTACGCTCGCCCCTTTGTAAACATATATTCACGACTAATGTCATTTAAAATGCGAAAACAAGGTGTTGCAGTTACGGTGTGCGTAGTTTGGAGCCAATTCGTTGGCATTGTGCGTAGGTACGGTGGGTGTGTGTAAGGGGCGATTCAGACCGTTTCTGCATGTAGAACCGTAAGCGTTCATTCAAGCGTACAATCTTGATCGGGAAAGTGAGTGGCAGCGTACGCTTACCTAAAATTCGGTCGCGTAGGTCCGCATGCACCACCGTGCTCACGATGTTTGCGGGAAGTCTAGCCAGTTGATGCGGTTTCAAATACCCCACGAGGTCAAATTACTCTCGACATAGTGAGAACTGACTTCAAACGCCGTGAATTTACACGAATATACAATTATAAACTGCGTCCTAAAGCAAGTGTCACGCGCTGCAAACTAACTCCGCAGAAACATTGACCGGGATCTGATGGGTGACGTCAAACGATAGCAGCGCCAGCGCCTCCAGTAGTGGCAGTCGCGGCGAGTAGGCGACTGAGGTTGCGAAGTTGGTCCCTGCCACTCTGATCCCACCCCTTATGCTCTTAACCTTCCCCCTCATTCCTTGAAACGTTATTAGTGTTAGTTTAAATTAGATCAGATTTCCCGCCTTGGCACTGTTGATGCGCCATCTCTTGTGAGAGCGCTTATGTTTCTATATGTTTTGTTTCTTGTTGCCTTTAGAACGTGATGAGCACGTGAGCATTGTCCTCTTTCTCCTACCTTTTATATCGCACGAACTGGCGCCTGCGTGGGCGCCATGTAAACGTTTGCATTTGCTCTCGTTAGCAAACGTTTGCTACAGTTAAAATTTATATTTATTGTCGTGACGTTTGAATTTGGTATTGTAAATAACACGGAACGTATAACCGTAAGTAAAAACGTGGTAACTTAGGATTATGTACTTACACGTTTCCTCAAATGTGTTTCAGGTTTTTTTTTTGCTCTTAGAAATGTGGACGTGTATGATCTCGTTCAGCAGTTATCTTAGTTTGACGGTTATTCCTAGGTCTGCTTCTTTTCGGGAATTGTTTGAACTTTGAATAGAACGAAATGTTCGTGTTTAAGTAGCGCAAGAAAGATTATCATCTTTATATATCAATTGGACTGGAAATGGGATGCGGCGCAGGTGTTCAAAGGCGTTGCTCAATACATGGCTTCCCTAAGAGGCTACATGTAAACAGCCACTCTAGTGCAGAAGCAAATCATCTCAATATACACCGAGAAAGTTCACATAGGTTCTCAGGCGTCGCATGAAAGCTGTGGCCGAGCTGCAATTACAACAGCGAGAATTTTCCGTATGCCTTTTTTCCTCTTTTGAAACAAGCAGAATGTCAGAACGTTGTTGCTAGGTAGCTGCTTAAACTGCACACTCTAAATTCATCAGACAATTTTCGGCCGCAATAAGAGATTGCCAGCGTGTTCCAAGCAACAACAATAATTAAAACCGTATGTTGTGTTGTCCACCAGATATATCATGTCTCGGACTGCAGGAGACTGGCTTGTTCAAAAAATTAAATATGAGCTCCGTAAAAAAAGTAATGACAACAAACATCTGTGCCACGTATGCCACGTATCAAAAGGCCAAAGATTAAACTTACCGTCTGCTGAATGAACTAGAAGAACAACTACTAGCGTAGAGACAGATAGGGCAAGTAGTCCTAGGCAGACGTAGGCCATGGACCGCGTCTCGCTCTTCCTGTAGTGGAAAACCGACAAGAGACAAGGTGTAAGCCAAAAGACAGGACACCTATTTCAGCCACATTTTCGGCAGAGAATGTGAGCGCACATGAGGCTGTCAGCGGACCAGTAGATGCTGTGTTTTGAGGGTTTGACGATTACTCTTATCGAAGGCAGTCGTGGATTGACCAACGGAGAAAACCAGCTGAGCGCATGCAGAGTGTATCATCTTGCACTCATAGAACCATTTGTGACGCTGAGTTGCGACACCCTGCATCCTCTACAGACCTCGAGGTGTTGTCGCCCGCGATGATAAGGTTGAGGAAGCGAAGAATTCCCGACACTGGCATCCCCGCCAAGTTCCCAAGCACGAGCGTTTGCGTGCAGCTTGTACCAGGTGGGTGCTTAGGGACCTAAATTCCCTCTGATGTAAACCCCGCCGACTGCATGGAGCTTCGTTTTTTTAAAAAGGTTTTGAAAAAGTCATAAAGTTTTCGGACAAGAGGAGAGGGCCTTTCCACATTGCCGCACTGAATGTCTTTCCTCCGAAACATTACGTGACCCTGTATTCTCGCAGCTCCCAAGATTCACTGTATGTCTAATGAGGACGTGTCTGTGAAAGCCAATCCTGCGACTAGTAATCTGTTTTCTACATTTTAAAACATCCCACCAGGCTTGCGGAAGAAAATCTGCTGGACAAAAAGCGCACGTTTTGAGACATGCTATTTTACGAAATCAATAAAGCTCTCATGCACTGGTCTTTTTTAGATAAATCATATAGCTTGACTACAAATAACTCTTAAACCAGAAAAATTCTGAAGAGCCGAAACGGTGTTATTTCTGAAACAAAACTGTCCATTGAAGCAATGTCATCTTCGTGAAGGGAATCGTGGTAAGAGAGCAACCATTCTGAACCATAAACCAATATTGCGCGGCGCAGCGAATGCGAGAACGAGCGGCGCTACACCAGACGGCCCGAGATCAGCCTACTCCCAGGTTTCCAGGGACTTGGTTTAAGAAAAACTGTGGGATAGTGAACCATCCGATACACCTTCTGCGAAACAGGTGCAATCACGTGAAGCACGCGTGGCATTTTTAGTGGGCCTTATTTGGGCCGCTTACATTGAGCAAGAACGGCTTGTGCTAAGAACTGCTTGCAGAGTCTTCTGAAATCCGGCTGCAGTATTTACTCCCTAGCTTAATGTACATAGCCACACTACTACTTCTTTTAAAGCTTCTGCCTGGCCGTAGGCCACACCTGTTGCGGGAGGGGTTCGTTTTTCCCTGGGTTTTCGCCCTCAAGGGAAATATTTTTGCTACACGGCTTGAGGTGGCCCAAGTGCAGCTCAGTTCAAGGGCAAACCAAGTGAGCAATCGACATCAATTTAGCAAAGGGAACCTGCCCTGCTCCAGACTATGAAATAATGCTTTCCTTTACACCCTGGACCGGCGGGCGTTTAACAGAAGTTGTCGCAAACTCATCCAGTCAACAGCGGATTTAATAAGTATAAACCAGTGTATTTTAGACATTGAAGTTGTGTCGTCCACCATTTACTGTATTTTCAAGGTGCGTCCTGAAGACTCCTGTAGGAAAATCTGGTCGTCTTGCCGCTTCGCACGCTACGCAGCTCCAAAGGATGGACTGAGTGTGTTTGTATGAGACTTGAACTTCGAAAAACTCTTGAATGCATTTTCACTCTTTGTAAACTCGTCACACTGGTGGGGGCCGCTGCTACTGGTGCAAAGTGATTTATTGTTCATGGGGGCCCTACAAGCACATTTCTAGCCCTACAGATCCTTCTTTTTAAAGGAGGGGGAATTTGGAGCTCGTTTTAGTCTCTCAAAAAGTATTGCGCAATGCCTGTGCAGTCAACAGCGACTGACCCCCACTTGCGACGACTTTGATGCCGCATTCATTGAATGACCGCCGTGGATGAAGTGTTTTATGCACTATGGTTTTGTCAAGCGTTGTCTTTGTCTGGCAAAAAAAGAAGATATGTATAGAGAGAGTAATTCATTGAACGTGAGGAAAACACACAGCGGTCGGCCTGAGCTATAGTATCTGACCTGCAACTCTGTGGGGGGAGGGAGAGAGGAGCATTGATAGAGTGGTTGACAGGTATGATGATGGACATAGAGGCGATAGTATAACTATTTACAATATGCCTATGCTATGTACAGTACATGTTCAATAGTTTAACACAACGAGCTTTAGCTACAATCACGCAGTCAAACCAATGCTTTTTGAGAATGCTAGCACTGCCTTGAAGGACTTGTTTGACCACTACGTGTCTGGCCAGCGTCCCAGCAGGGCGTCCTCACATAATTCCCGATTGTCTAACCGGCCAACCACGTGGCTAACTTTCCACGGTAATGCGTGTAGCAGGGACAGTTTCACAGCACATGTTCAATAGTCTCCGGTATGTGACCTGATCCGCAGTGAGGGCCACCTCAACTACAGGTGTTGGTAGCGATGGTTGTTGGTAGGAGCCTTCAACCCAGTGGGCGCGATAATCCTAGTACTAGCGCCTTCTTCTCCCCTGGTGAGTCTGGGGGAAACAATATTGCGTTATTATGGCCATACCAACGCCGCGCCTATGTTAGTGTTGAAGGCGTTTTAATTGAAATGGCAACAATGCGAGTGGGCGCGGCTTGCGTGGGGAAGAGGCAATTCATTTCTTTCTAGTGCCGGTTGGATTCTGCCAATTCCCCCCGCCACTGATTCGCACCGGGAAACCACCGCTCCGCCAGCTCCGCTGCCTCCCCGGACAGCCCCGCTGTGACCGGCACACAGCCAGCACAGCTACGCTGCACAGCGTACGCACCTTTGGCAGTATTTACGCCAGCTCGAAAATCACTTCAACACCTTATTCGCGTCACGTGCGCGAACGCGACGTGCGGTGAGGAACATTGATACCCATTCAACACAGAGAATGTTCCTGTCATCAAGCAGAGCACACACGTGACACCAGTCCTGTCATTCAGCCCAGCTTCACGACATACCAACGAGGTTCTCAACTTTTGCTAACAGCACTCAGACACCTCGGGTTACGATTCATTGTGGTGCTCTTAGCGTACCTTTTGCAGCACAATTTTGTCCGAGAGAGCACACACGAGAAATCTTCCACTACACGTCACGCGTGTCGGCCTCGCCTCGCCACGCGGCATCAGCAACTGAGGTGACCGTTCTCGCGTATGCGCGCCGGCAGTTGCACCGGAGAGAAGCGGAAGGAAAAAAATCACACCCTGAGTGTTTCCCCAGCGAGACTTTCTCTATAAGCGTAATAACACCAACGAAACTAGAAAAAGCAACATCGGACAATTCAAAGCAGGTAAGAAGACTTGGGAGCCCCAAAGAAATTTTGTATTCGGAAGTGTAGTGTGTCAGAAAATCTCGTGTCAGTACTTATGATCTTTTGTGTCAACCCGACCGCGGCAGCCGCATTTGTGATTGAGGCGAAATGCGAAAACGCCCGTATGTTCGAATTTTTGGAACATGGTAAAGATCCCCAAGTGGCGAAAATTAACCCTTAGCTATACAATATGGCACGCCTCATCGTCTCTAGCGTCGGCGGATTAAACCCTTACAATAAATCAAGTATCCCAAAGTGACGGAGGTTTTCGACTACGTAGTACCCAGGAGCAAATTAGTTTGAATTTGGCGCGTTTGAAACCCCACTTTCTTTTTGTTCTAGGTGGCCGTAGCTATGTGATCGCATGTTCTGACACCGACGTCCGAAACAGTTTTTCAGCAAGAAAAATGTCAAACAAAATGCTCATATAAATTTCTGAAATAAAAATGAATTTTATTGTTAAATACAGGTAAAGAAAATAAATACGCAAAAGTGTAAAGTAGTTGCGTTTGTTTTACCGCAGTAGCGACCAATGAAAACGTGGAGCGAGAGCACCACTTGGAGCGAGGGCATCCGGTGGCAATTTCAGCATAAAAATATGGCAACACAGGCTTGCTGGTAAGGCATGGAACGAAACTTTACATTGAAATTGTTGTTAAGGAATGGAATGAAACTTAGCTTCCGGTTTGTTGAACGTAATTAGCACTCCTACGCATATTTCTAGCAGAAATACACCTTCTCTCCACGTGTTTATTACAAATGCTCTAAATACTGTAAGCAGTGATGGGACCGTAAAATCAATTCTGAGTGACCGTTGTCAATTATTTTAATATACTGCATGAATTCTGGGTATGGCACTGATACCAAAACGTCTGTTACTGGTAACAGCAATAGAGGGCGTAGAATAGAGTAATAGTGAACTGACATCATGAATTATAACTGGTCACCTGTGCTCAACCAACAGCATGCCAATGAAGCATACAACCTAGTTACGGAAACCTTCGCGCAGATTTATGATACGCAAATTCCGCAGAGAACAAAGACGCCTTTACAGAAAATAAGGAAGCCTTTAGTCAAGCGAGAACATGAACATTTACCTTCGAGGATACTTTCCAAGAGTTCAGAGGGCTACGTCGTCAGCTCTACTCAATTGTTATTATTCCTGGACACCCTGCTGACGCGGCATGGAAAGTGTTAACGCAGTTTTGAGCAGGCGGCGCTATAACAATGTTACTAAGGCGATTTGTGCAAACTCCCAACAATAAGAAGCAGAAGAGGCTGCTTAATTGTGTCCGGTGTATTTCCTAGTGCTACAAAAACAGCAAGGGCGTCAAGTACTTATAAGTGTGGTGATCGGAACGCGGTGTCTAGGTTTAGACCCATAATAAACCTTCCGGTGTTAATGGAGGAATTGGAAAAAGCAATATCTGCCAGAATATTAAAAATTTTAGACACACACGCTTATAGGTGGGTGATCGGAACGTTCCCCCATTTTAGACCCACATCCATCCTCCCTTGTTAATGAAGTGACTCACAAAAGTAATTTCTCCAAAAAATACTACAGTGTCAGACACACAAGCTAAAGGGGTGTGATAGGAACCTGCCCTCCCCTATTAAACCGACATTCGTCATTCCTTTGTTGGTGAAGTGAATTGAAAAAGTAACTTGACCACCTGGAGAACATTAACATGCGGGGAAATCTCGACCACACGGGAATTTTTTCATTTAACCTCCATCAGAAAAGCGAGCGCGCGCGGTCCGACCTCGTCCTCGTGCTCAGTATCTTCATTATCATCTTTGTTTTAACATCAACAACCACAAGAATTCTCGATGCTGGGGGCACAATCAAAAAGCCGTGGCTCGGCTTGACTGGGAGAGTGCCCCGTATACATGGCAAAACACACAACTAAGTAAGCAGTAGCAAACGCATGAGTCACATAACTGCGTGTAAATTCGGCACAACTATACAAATTAAACACAGCTAAGTAACTTTCACACAACAGTTCAAATAAGCGTACAATGTAATTACCCAGAAGTGTATCGGCACAGTCTCTTAATTCATACAAAAAAATTCCCCCGCATTTCCCCGAGGGGGAGAATGTGAAAGTGCGAATGCACGGTTGTCGGCCCGCTTGCGGCGCTTGCGCTCGGCCCCCGCAGCCCACCGCCTCGCCGCCTTCTCTTCCATCTCTTCCATCGGGTTTGTAGTATCACGTGTACACCACGCAGTTATCAAGCCGCTATAACGCCGCTGAGTCGCCAACGCACGCCGCTGACGACGTAGTTTGAATGCGTTAAAGATATAAGGCGCGTCACTAACACTGATATCAGCGTCGTGTCCGTGGCTTGGTCGGTAGAGCGTCGCGCTGCGGCCGCAAAGTCATCGGATCGAAACCTGGCGCCGGATGCTGTTTCTTTTTTTAAATATAGAGGAGCACTGCGGACGCCGACGCCGCCGCCGCCGCCGCCGGCGGTGGATGGTTTGGGGTCGCTTATAAAGTGCATTCGCACAAAAAAAAAACACTCAGCAACACTCAATCTGCGCGTAGGTTTGCGCAAACGAAGAAAAAAAAGACAAAAAAGAAAAACAAATATGAACTTGGAATTGTTTAAAAATGTTATTAAACTTTCCTACTGAACACCTGACGTGTTCAGAAATTGAAGAAGCTTGTAACACAACATCTGGAAGCCTCAATTGGTGCGGTTGTGGGAGACATTCTAAATACTAGTATTACGCATAGGGTAGTTTATTCGTTTTGAATGTGAATCGGTTATTGTTGAATGTGAATCGGTTATTGTGTTCAGGTACGTGTTTTTATTTTTCAGAAATGTTCTGTACCGCCGTAGTAGTTGCAGCCTAAAGAGGTCATTTTGAGTGGTTATTGATAAGGACGTGAAAACTGGGCTGTGTGCGCGTCGTAAGGGGCATCTGCCACTATGCGGACTACCTTTTTTTCTAATAGCATCAGTTTTGATGCGTTTGAGTCGGTAGTGGTACCCCACACGAGGTGACCGTACGAAATGTTGGATATAAATAAAGGGTTGTAAATGATCACCTTAACTGACGGTGGTATGAAAAACCGAATCCTAGATAGCATGCCTGCTATCCTATACAGTGTGCCTTTTACTTTATCAACCTGCAAATCTCATGACATGTTTTCATAAAATGTTATGCCTAGGCTTTTTACCGATTGAACAACTTCAATGCTCTCTGCATCAAGCATAAGGGAAACGGGGTGATGAGCAAAAGGTTTTTTTGGGGGGTCTGAAGAATACAGTCTTTGTTTTATTAATAATAATTTTAAGTGTGAATACACTTTATAAGCGACCCCAAACCATCCACCGCCGGCGGCGGCGTTGGCGTCCGCAGTGCTCCTCTATATTTGAAAAAGAAACAGCATCCGGCGCCAGGTTTCGATCCGAGGACTTTGCGGCCGCAGCGCGACGCTCTACCGACCAAGCTACGGACGCGACGGTGATATCAGTGTTAGACGCGCCTTATATCTTTAACGCATTCAAACTACGTCGTCAGCGGCGTGCGTTGGCGACTCAGCGGCGTTATAGCGGCTTGATAACTGCGTGGTGTACACGTGATACTACAAACCCGATGGAAGAGATGGAAGAGAAGGCGGCGAGGCGGTGGGCTGCGGGGGCCGAGCGCAAGCGCCGCAAGCGGGCCGACAACCGTGCATTCGCACTTTCACATTCTCCCCCTCGGGGAAATGCGGGGTAATTTTTTAAGGAAGAGTTGTTGCTCCAGGAATATAATCGCCCAAGAGTTCTGTTGGCTTTTTTGTTATATCTACATTATTTGGACCCCAAAAAAGTAGGTTGAAATCTCCAGCATATTGTCACGAAGACAAGGACGAAGCAGTTGTCTTGAATGAGAAACACGTTTATTGGAGCGAACTTGTGCTCCCCTAACAACTCAAAAGAATACAGAGGCGGCGAAGCAGCGGTCAACTAAGTGACTTGCACAGGCGAGTGTCGTCGAATCGAATGCCCCGGCGTCCGCACTGCAGGCTTTTTATCTTTTGGCGCGCGTGGTACTCGAAACGTCGATTCGCATCGAGAACATAGTAGATCCAAGAAGATTATTCTGGGCTGTTCACGTTAGATCGGAATGCTCTCCCTATCACAACAGATAACACATGCGGCACAGAAAGAAAAAATGGAACACGCGCTTTCCTTGGCGCAGAGATAACACAGACCGGCGCAGCCGGACGGTAAAAGCAAAACACAAATAAACAAACCCAATGTATGGTTCGCGGCATTACCCCCCCTCTAAGAGTGCATCGACCCGATGCTAACATAAGCGACAGTCCGAACAAATGAAAATAAAAGTTCGTCATCGTCCGTAGAAAGGTTTTAAGCGAACCACGTGGAAGACTTCAGGCCGCGTGCGTCGTCGTGATGTGCCGGAGTCACCATCGGGGATCACTTCGTCGGTAAGTTGGCCAACACGTCGTACAATCTGGTAGGGTCCGAAATACCGTCGCAGGAGCTTCTCACTGAGTCCGCGTCGTCGGGTGGGAGTCCAAACCCACACACGATCCCCTGGTTGGTACTCGGCGTGTCGGCGTCGGAGGTTGTAGCGGCCCGCATCCATCAGCTGCTGGTCCGTTATACGAACTGGAGCGAGCTGGCGGGCCTCCTCCGCACGTTGAAGATATCCGTGGACGTCGGCGTTGAGGTCGTCGTCGTCTACGTGCGGAAGCATGGCGTCGAGCATCGTAGTCGGCCTTCTACCGTAGACAAGCTCGAACGGCGTCAGCTCTGTCGTCTTCTGGATAGCCGTGTTGTACGCAAACGTGACATACGGGAGCACTTCGTCCCAAGTCTTATGTTCAACATCAACGTACATTGACAGCATATCTGCGATTGTCTTGTTCAGACGTTCTGTTAGTCCGTTCGTTTGGGGGTGGTACGCCGTCGTTCCTCGGTGATCCGTGTTGCTGTAGCGTAATACTCCTTGCATCAGCTCCGAAGTAAATGCTGTTCCGCGGTCGGTGATTAGGACTTCCGGGGCTCCATGTCGCAGCACAACTTGGCTTATAAAGAACTTCGCCACTTCTTGTGCAGTCCCCCTCGGAAGAGCGGTGGTCTCTGCGTAGCGCGTCATGTAGTCTGTCGCTACGACAATCCACTTGTTCTGTGATCGTGACGTAGGGAACGGGCCTAAAAGGTTCATTCCAATCTGTTGAAATGATCTCGATGGGACGGCGATCGGTTGTAAAAGTCCGGCGGGTCTTGTCGGCGGCGTTTTTCGTCGCTGGCAGTCACGGCAGCTCCGGACGTAGTGGGTGACGTCAGAGGTAAGGCCGGGCCAGTAGTACCTCGCCTTGATTTTTCTAATAGTGCGGGCTGTTGCCCAGATGTCGGGAAGACGTGTCGTCGTGGCACGCTTCCAAAATTTCGTCACGAAGGTCCGCGGGGATGACGAGAAGGTAATTCGCTCTTGTCTCGGGGCTGAAATTCTTCACAAGGACGGAGTTTCTCATGCTGAATGCTGGTAAGCTGCGTTTGAAGGTCCTAGGAACGGCAACGTTGCATCCCTCGAGGTACTCGATTTGACGCGTAAGTCAGGGTCGGCACGCTGCTGGGCGGCAAGGTCGCTCTCCGTCACGATCCCGAAAAACGCGCTGTCTTCATCAGAGTCTTGTGGTGGTGGGTCGACGGGGGCGCGGGACAGGCAGTCGGCGTCGGAGTGTTTCCTGCCGGATTTATAAACGACTGTAACGTCGAACTCCTGCAGGCGCAAGCTCCACCGCCCAAGACGGCCAGAGGGGTCCTTCAAATTGGCGAGCCAACACACCGCATGGTGGTCTGTTACAACCTTGAATGGCCTTCCATACACGTATGGGCGAAATTTTGAAATCGCCCATATAATAGCCAGGCACTCTTTCTCAGAGGCAGAATTGTTTTTCTCCTCCTTCGACAGACCACGGCTGGCATAGGCGATTACCCTTTCGCAGCCGCTTTGTTTTTGGACAAGGACGGCACCCAAGCCTATATCACTGGCGTCCGTGTGCATTTCCGTTTCGGCATTTTTGTCGAAATGAGCGAGCACGGGCGGGCTTTGCAGGCGTTTTTGCAGCTCGCCGAATGCTTTTTCTTGGTCGTTTTCCCAGCTGAAAGGGGTGCTATCTTTCGTCAAGCGCGTGAGTGGGTGTGCAATGCGTGCGAAGTTTGCGACGGTAGTATGCGCACAGCCCGAGAAATCTTCGCACGCCCTTCTTGTCTTTCGGCCTTGGGAAGTTCGCAATGGCTGAAGTTTTTGCCGGGTCAGGTAGGACTCCCGCGGCGTTGACGACGTGGCCCAAGAACTTCAGTTCCCCGTATGCGAAACGGCACTTTTCAGGCTTCAGCGTCAACCCCGACGTACGAATGGCCTCGAGTACAGACTCCAACCTTGCAAGGTGTTCGTCGAAAGTCCGGGCGAATACCACTACGTCGTCGAGGTATACGAGGCAGTTAAGGCCAGCTTAAGGCCAGCTAGCACAGTGTCCATGACTCTTTGAAACGTCGCTGGTGCTGTGCACAGGCCAAACGGCATCACCTTGAACTCGTATAGGCCGTCTGGGGTTATAAATGCAGTCTTCTCTCGGTCTCTCTCAACCACTTCAATTTGCCAGTAGCCGGTCTTCAGGTCCATCGATGAGAAGTACTTCGCGTGGCAGAGGTGGTCGAGGGCGTCGTCGATTCGGGGGAGGGGGTACACGTCCTTTTTCGTGATTTTGTTCAGTCGCCGGTAGTCAACGCAAAACCTTAATGTGCCGTCTTTTTTCTTTACGAGTACGACGGGCGCAGCCCAGGGGCTTTTCGATGGCTGTATAATGTCATCGCTCAGCATGTCATCGACTTGAGTCCGGATGGCTTCCCGTTCGTGTGAAGAGACGCGGTACGGTGACTGTCGGGTAGGTCGGGCTCCATCTTCGGTTATTATTTGGTGTTTCGCTAGAGGGGTCTGACGTAGTTTTGCGCTCGACGAAAAACATTCGCTATAGCGACGCAGCAAAGCCAATAATTTTTTCCGTTGTTCTTGCGGTAGCGCCGGATTCAAGTCGAAGGGCTGCGGGAGCTTGAAGGTTTCTACGGGTGTGCGTTCAAAGTCGGCGACTGCGATCACATCACTTGCTTCTTGCGTTTCTTCGAGGAACGCAATTGCAGCTCCCTTGTTTAAATGCTGGTACTCTTCGGTGAAATTAGTGACCAAAACGTGTGATTGGCGTTTCCTAAAGTGCGCAATGCCTCTTGCGACGGAGACGCCGCGGTCGAGAAGCAACCTTCGATCACTCTCTACGACAGCGTCGATGTCAGAAGCAGCATCCTCACAGTAGACGGCGATCATCAAGCTTGCGCGGGGTGGCAGGGTGATGTGATCGTCGGCGATCCTGACAGCAGCACGGTGATCGGGGTTCGGCTGCGGCGTCGTGGAGTGATCGGAGGAAAATGTTATCGACTAGGTCTGCAGATCAATTATTGCGCCGTTGTCCGTCAAAAAGTCCATTCCGAAAATCACATCGCGGGAGCAGTTCGGCAGAACGACGAACGCCGCAGGGCACGTTGTGCCGTCTATGGTGACGCGCGATGTGCACGTTCCACTTGGCGACACGAGGTGGCCTCCTGCTGTGCGTATGTGCGGACCGTCCCATCTGGTCATAACTTTCTTCAGTTTAGACGCAAATGGTCCGCTCATTACCGAATAGTCGGCTCCCGTGTCTACGAGGGCGACTACGTCAAAGCCGTCGATGGACACCTTGACGTCAGATGCAGTCTTCCTCGAGTTCCGGGTTCTCCGGGGCGTCGTATCTCTGCTTGTACGTGTTGATGGTCGGGCACTGTGCATCGTCGTTGTCGTCGTCTTCTCAACGGACGTCTCGGTCATGTCGGGTACGCGTCGCGCCGTATAGCTGTCGTCGCGTTCGGGAGTCTCGTCAGGGTTAGGTCGGGTCGTCGAGATGAGGGCATGTCGTGAATCACTATCTTCGGCGCGCCCTTGCGTCGTTGGAGGGTTTCCGGTTTTTCGCCGTAGAGCAACTTCACCTCCAGAAGTTGCTGCTTTTAGTTTCCCCCGCGTGGGCTGGGGGACCTTCCACGCGCGAAGTCAGTGTTGCTACGGCGGTTCGGCGATTGGTATGGGTAGGGCGATGGCGATCGGTGTGAGCGGGCTGGTCCTCGGTTGGTGTGGGACAGGTATTCGTCGATCTCAGTAGGGCGCTGGCCGGGTCGGGGGCGTGGGGCGTCGACGGAGAAACCACGCAGTCCGAGTCTCCTGTACGGGCAGCGACGATAGATGTGATCGGCCTCCCCGCAATGGTAGCACAGCGGACGATGATCTGGCATTCGCCAAACGTCAGTCTTCCTCGGCGTCTGGGTTTGGGCTGTGTACGGCGGTACGGTCGACGGCGGCGAGAGTGGGGACGGCGGCGAGAGTGGACGGCGGTACGGTGGAGCTTCTTGTAGACGGGTTGGAGCAGGGCGGGGTCGACGAACAGCCGCGGAATAGATCATCGCCTGTGGCTCGCGGGGTGCCTCGGATGGCATAGAAGTGCCCAAAGCGTGGTGAACCTCTTCGCGGATGACGTCAGTCAGGGAAGCCACATGAGGTTGCGGCGTCGTCAGAAAAAGCTTCCGAAGCTCCTCCCTGACCACTGCTCGGATGGTCTCACGCAGTGTGTCGGAGCTTGTAGCCCCGGCACCGATCGTCTCGGAAACCATCACGTTGACCGGGCGATCGTACTGCCTCGTTCAAACTTCCAGCGTCTTCTCCATCGCGGCCACCTCAGACGCGAATTCGGCCACCGTCTTGGGAGGATTGCGGACAAGGCAAGCAAAAAGCTCCTGCTTTACCCCTCGCATGAGAAACCTTAGTTTCTTTTCTTCTGTCATCTCCGGATCCGCACGTCGAAACAACCTCTTTATCTCCTCAACAAAGATCACTACCCCTTCGTTGGGGTGCTGCGTTCGAGTTTCGAGTAAAAGCGCTGCGCGTTCTTTTCTGACCACGGTAGTGAAGGTCTTAGTGAACTCGCTTTTGAACTGAGCCCAGTTTGTCAAGGAGGTCTCGTGGTTCTCGAACCAAGTGCGAGCCGAATCTTCCAAGTAAAAGAAAACGTGCCGGAACGTTTCTGCGTCGTCCCACCTGTTTATTTTCCGAACGCGCTCCAGTTTTTCCAACCATTCTTCTGGGTCTTCTGGGGGGGCTCCTCGGAATGATGGCGGTTCCCGTGGCTGCTGCAGAACGACAGGAGGATTGGCTTGGTTGAGCATGGTGCTGGTTGCGACGTCTTTCTTCTTCGTCTTCTCCGGTATTAGACCGAACTCGGGTGGTAAATCTTGCACGCGGAGGCTGGCTCTTGTTGGACTGGCTTGGCGGCTTCCAGAGGTTGTAGTGGGCATGAAGGGTGCCTACCCCGCACATCCACCAGATGTCACGAAGACAAGGACGAAGCAGTTGTCTTGAATGAGAAACACGTTTATTGGAGCGAACTTGTGCTCCCCTAACAAATCAAAAGAATACAGAGGCAGCGAAGCAGCGGTCAACAAAGTGACTTGCACAGGCGAGTGTCGTCGAATCGAATGCCCCGGCGTCCGCACTGCAGGCTTTTCATCCTTTGCCGCGCGTGGTTCTCGAAACGTCGATTCGCATCGAGAACATAGTAGATCCAAGAAGATTATTCTGGGCTGTTCACGTTAGATCGGAATGCTCTCCCTATCACAACAGATAACACATGCGGCACAGAAGGAAAGAATGGAACACGCGCTTTCCTTGGCGGAGAGATAACACAGACCGGCGCAGCCGGGCGGTAAAAGCAAAACACAAATAAACAAACCCAATGTATGGTTCGCGGCAATATATAACAAATTGGGCGTTTTCATCAATCCGGAAAACATCGTTATATAAAGGTTCAACAGCAATCCGCCAAGTATATTGCCCTCTGGCACACCTGAACGAATGAGCTTTGTTTCAGAATGGTAGTTGTTAACTACAACCTGTTGTTGCCAGTGCTCTATATATGACTGTAGAAATTTCAGGAAGCATCCCCGAAATCCATATTGCCCCAGCTTTAAGCATAACATTTCAGGATTAATGCAGGCGCACGCTTTTGAATGATCTATAAATATTCTGTGTGTATAACAACGTTGCTCAAATGAGTTTACAATTATCTCTTTTTGAATTACCAGTGCCGATTCTGTAGGCTTCCCTTTCATGAAACCGAACTGGGAAGGTGTTATTATATCATGTTTGTTCAAGAAACTCGTCATCTTGTTAAGTAATAACTTTGCAATACATTCAGAAAAAATTGGAATTGAAGATATAGGCCCGTAGTCAGATAACTTATTTTTATCGACACCTTTAACCCTGTTATGCCCAATGTATCATATAAGATGCGCCATCTTTCGGTTTTTTTTACTCATGCCTGGTCATTCGACGGCCAAGAAATGCCCACTGTAACTTTTGTGGCACCTCCGGAGCCTTTTTAAAAAAAAACTATAGCTCGATAAAAGGCCGCATGCAGGCCCAAAGACAGTTCTAAGATAGCTTCCTCCACCGTAAGCGCGTCCCGCGGTTCAGCACCTACTTTAATTGGGTGTATGATGCACTTTTTTACGGGGTATATGGTAATACCTACTTCGTACGTAGGTGTACATATACCTACATGTAAATTGGAATCCGCTATATTCATCATAATCATCATCATCATAAGCCTATCTACACCCACTGCAGGGCAAGGGCCTCTCCCATTATTCTCCAATTGCCCAGGTCCTGTGCTAACTGTGACCAATTTATCCCCGCAAACTTCTTTATCTAGTCTGCCCATCTAACTTTCTGCCGCCCCCTGCAACGCTTGCCTTCTCAGGGATCCACTTTGTTACCCTTAATGACCAGTGGTTATCTTGCCTTCGCAATACATGCCCTGCCCACATCCCTTTCTTTTTCTTAATGTCTACTAATATGTCCTTAACATGTGTTTGTTCCCTGACCCACTCCGCTCTCTTCTTGTCCCTGAATGTTACACCTATCATTTTCTGCTCCATTGCACGCTGAGTCGTTCTGAATTTAAGTTGAACCCTCTTAGTAAGCCTCCAGGTTTCTGCCCCGTAGGTAAGTACCCCTAAGATGCAGCGGTCATACACTTTCTTCTTCAGCGACAATGGTTGGCTGCTATTCATTATCTGAGAATGTCTGCCATATCCACCCCACCCCATTCTTATCCTTCTAATTATCTCTGCCTCATGGTGGGGATCTGGGGTCACAACTTGGCCTAAGTAGATATATTCGCTTACCACTTCCACTGCCTCGCCACCTATCTCAAACTTCTGTGCTGTCCCGAGGTTATTGATTATTACTTTAGTTTTCTGCATATTCATTTTCAGGCCTACGGTTCTACTCGGTTCGTCCACTGCGGAAAGATTGCTTTGCAAGTCGTCCCCCGAGTTACTTAGCAAGGCAACGTCATCAGCAAATCTCAGGTTACTGAGGTATTCTCCATTAACCCTTACTCCCACCTGTTCCAAATCCAACGTTCTGAATACTTCTTGTAAACATGCTGTGAATAACATTGGAAAGATTGTGTCTCCTTGTCTGACACCCTCCCTTATAGGTATTTTACTGCTCTCCTTATGGAGGATGATGGTAGCTGTGGACCCATTGTAGATATCCTCTAGTATTCTTACATTATGCTCATCTACCCCCTGGTGCCGTAATGCCTGAATGACTGCTAGGGTTCCGACCGAGTCAAATGCTTTCTCATAATCTATGAAGGCTATATATAGGGGTTCAGTATACTCAGCGCACTTCTCTATCACCTGATTGATCGTGTGAATACGGTTCATTGTTGAATAACCTTTACGTAACCCTGCTTGTTCTTTAGGTTGGCTGAAATCTAAGGTTTCAGAAATTCTGTTAGCGGTTACCTTAGTAAGTACATTGTAGACGACTGACAGTAAGCTGATCGGCCTGTAATTTTACTCCGCTATATTATACTCCTATATATCTATCTAGATATATATATACTTACTTTTTTGCGTTTATGGTAGATCTTGTTATATTAAAACCCTGTGGGAAAAGGATTTTTCTTCCGCATTTCTTTATTGTTTGAGTCGCAAACTTTAATGTAATAAAGCATTAGAATATTTATCAATTGGTTTCATTGTTTGGTGGTGACAGGGTTAAAGATTGTGGTGACTTTACAAACTTCAGCTTTTTTGGAAATATACCACACGAAAACATTAGGTTTGTGATATATTCCCACGGACAGGCAATTATACAGGCAATTATACAGAATATGTTTGCAGCTCATCAATATCACAGCTTTTGCTGTTGTTAAGTAGTTGGAGCGTTTTCTGCACTTCGTCGCTTTTACCCGCCGCGGAGGCTCAGTGGCAAAGACGTTGCTCTGCTGGGCACGAGGTTGCGGGTTCGATTCTCGGCCGCGGCGGCCGCTTTTCTGATGGAGGCGAAAAGCAAAAACGCCCGTGTGTACGAGATTTCGCCGCACGTTAGAGATCCCCATGTGGTCAAAATTATTCTGGAGCCCTCCACTACGGCGCTCCTCATCGCCTGCGTTGCATCAGCGCGTTAAACCCTAGAATCAATCAATCAATCAATCAATCAATCAATCAATCAATCACTTCGTCACCTTTCACGGGGCTTAAAATTGCGCTATTAACGATTTCCCGTACCATATAATCCGTACAGCTGTGAGAATGAGCAATGCTCGAAGCAGACACCAAAACGTCATTGAAAGTGTCCGCGAACCCTGTACCTTCTATAATGTTGCCATTTACACTAACCTCATCGCAATTAGGGTCATGCTTGGGATTTATTAAATTTTTTGAGCGTTTCCAGCAACGTCTCTTTTTTAGTTACTTCCTCATTGAACAAGGTGCACATGTACGCTCTCTTAGCGCTGCGTATTACCGAATTAGCCTTGTTCCTGCAAGCTTTAAATTTCCTGAGGTCATCTGATTTTCTACTTTTTAAAAAAATTTTATTCCTTACGTCTTTAGCTCTTATTGCTTTTAAGCATTCTTTCGATATCCATGGTTTCCGCACCTTAGATGGTTTCTTTCTTTTCTCGCATGCTTTCTTTTCTCACCTCGTCCCAAACGACTTGCTCAAGTTTGTTCTTAAAGTTTTGTAGCGTTTATTCATTGATATTCCCGGCACGTTTAGGTACCAACTGATTGTTGTACTTCGTCTTTGGCGTTAAATTATCCATGAATAAGTATATTCGAAGATGATCACCAATATGAGCGGGTATGGTGCCACACGCCCGGATTTCTTTTGCGTTAGTGATAAATGTATCGAGCAGTGTTGCTGTGTTTTCTGTCATACAAGTAGGTTCACGTATCACATTTACACAAGCATTGCTTTCTATATTTAGGCACAGTTCTTTACGAATTGGGGAAGGTTCGAGAAGGTTTACGTTAACGTCGCCTCCAAGAATTAAGTTGAGGTTATGCTGGTTTACCCAGCCAAAATACCATCAAGAAAAGAAAAACAATTAGTTGCATTTCCGCATTGGGGTGGTATGTGACGCAAGACACCGATGTGTCACATCGCACAGAAATCACTTCATAATGTTCGCTTGTTAAAGAAAATTGTTCCAGCAGTCCACATTCAAGTTCACGTCTTGATAATCGCAGAACTCCTCCATCCTCTTTGCCAGGGCCGATTCATGAAAAAAGAGGTGTATCCGGGCATGCGCCGTACCTCATAATCATGCTTAAACCATGTTTTCGTTATGAAGATAACGTCAAACAGAAAGTGTATATTTTCCAAGAAAGCGCATATTGCGTCTTCTTTGTTCCGTGCCGACTGGGAATTGAAATGATGAAAGGAAAGTTGAGGTTTTTGTGTTACTGAGAAGCGGCTAAATTCGTGCGGTGTTAAATGCCGGTTACTTTCCATCCCTTCCATTATGGTATTCATCATCCTACCTCTGCTGCCTGTATCACAACGCCTTAGCCACTGATCCACCGTGGCAGGGCAGTATCTCGTCATTACTATTCATAGCATGTCTGAAGGGGCATTCAAAAACTTAACAGGGGAATTAAAGGGTAAAGGATAAATGAATAGTACTAAAGTCATTTGGGATTTGCGGATGACATAGTATAGCTGAGTGAGACGGCCGAACACCTGCAAAAAATGCTTGAGAAATTACAATCCTTAAGCATGGCCGTGGTGGTAAAAATAAATACGAATGGAACTAAAGTATTTAGGAATACGCATGCCGTAAGCGCCCTCTGTAGCGTAGGAGACGAAGAGCTAGAAGTTCAAGAATGTAACATCCTCGGACAGTGCTGCCCTCAACCGCGAGAAAGAAATCTCGCACAGATAGATATGAGGCCGGCAGCACTTGGGAACCGCTCCAAAATAATTGAATGTTAGCTACCTCTATCACTATGTAAAAATTGTACAACCAGCGCGTACTGCCGGTGAAGACAAACGGAAGTGAGACTTCGCACCTTACTAGACAACTGGAAAGAAACTTTAGGTCGGCTTAATGCGCCATGGAAGAAATAATGATAGGAGTAACACTTACGGACCAGAAACGAGCTTCCTGGGTCAGGGAACAAACTCGAGTAGATGATATCATAGCGCAATAAAAGAAAGAGAAATGCACTTTGGCTGGCCTTGTAGTGAGATGAACAGACAATCGATGAACAATTAGGGTAACATAGTGGATACCAAGAGATGGGTCGAAAGAAGGGAAGGCTATGGAGGGATGAACTATGGAAATTCGGTGGCCAACAGTGGGCTCGAGTGGCGCAGGACAGGAACTGTTGGAAGGCAATGGGAGAGACCTTCGTCTTGTAGTGGGCTTAAAAAGGCTCTTGCTGAAGAAGATGATGATGATGATGACATGGTAGTCGTATCACTAGAAATATTTCAGGTGGAGCGTAAGAAAACGCAGGACGGTAAAAACTAATAACTGACTAGTTACTGAAATTTTCTAGCGAAAAGCACGCATACATACACAAAAACCGTTACACGAGTTGGTGGAAATTTAGCACCATCCGTCCACGAAATAACCGCAGAGCACGTCTTATTCTTTTTTCAGTTGATGTGATGGAAGCGGTGCTCACGCACGTGTCGCCCTTCATGTCGCTAGCAGGTGCTTTATTAATTTCTCGCGCCAGGCGATTAAGTTTGCGTCTGATAATATCGATTTCGTCGATGCGTGCGGTGCATGTACTATGGCTACAATGGAATAGCAGGCGGGCGGATGGCGTTGTCTTGAGTGATGCGGAAAGTTCCTGGGCCCTGTCATTTATGCAGCGGCCGGTTTGTCCGATGTAAACTTTTTCACATGATAATAAGAGGCTATGAATGACTGCGTTGTTGAAATTCGCGTACCTGGCGCGATGGCGCTTGTCACATTTGCCGCCTTGGGGTTTTGGTAGAACAAAAGGAAGAACTGCAGCGCTCGGACAACACAGAAAAGCAAGACGACACACACAAGCCGCTATACAGCCTTGTGTGTGCCGTCTTGCTAGTCTGTGTTGTCCTAGCGCTTGTTCTTTGTCATTCGTCATATCGAAACACGATCGAGCAAAGCAACATGAATACTCAATACATGTATACAGAGATCATACTTAACAAGCAGCGCAAGGGCAGCCTGCTTCTGCTCAACGTTGAGAGCAACCCGAGACACATAAACGAGAAATTCCGCTCTTCTACCAGTCCAGCACAGCGGCAAGTGGCTGCACTGTCGTGATCCCTGGCGCCTTTAACACGTCACACGCAGCATGGGACTACCTCAGAGACACGGTCAAGAGGAGAGACCTGCCCAAAGCGCCCTGGACAACAACTGCGTAGTCATCATAAACCCCGTCTACCCCACCAGGATAGCCAACTCAGTGCCAAGGAATTGTTTGCGCCAGACATCGGGCTGTTCAAGAACGATCGTATGGGAAAGAACGCGTGGACAAACGCCGGAGTCGATCTGGCCAGTGGCCACTACATTATTGAGATTTGGACACTCGGCCACATTGGGATTTATACCGTGCAACATCGGTAGAGGGATTGGGACGGGTTCCAACAGAACCAACCCAAGGATTGTCTGGTGATGCGAGACAGATGCATGGACCTCCAAGCTTCGCAAATCCGTGAGATGGGCCACCAAAACCATAGAGACCAATGACGACATAGTAAGCATGGACAGCCGCCGTGCACACCTCATCTTGGCCAAATTCTCCACTATGGAGCTCTTGAAGAAACAGACTGAACCGTAAACTGCGCAAGAAAGTGGCCAAGCTAAATTAGGCCATCGAGATGCACTGCAAAGTCCTTTGCAAAGAGTAGTGGTATGAAATGTAAGAAGGGTGACAGACAATTACATCCCGAGAGAACGTGGAGCCTCCTACGCCACCTACTTGAAGACGGCAAAGCCAAGTTGCCCCAATGAGACCACCTCGCCAGGTTCATGCACACGGTGGTGCAGCACCAGAGTAAAGATATCCTGATCAGGAAGCTGGAGCTTACCCACTACTCACCCCACGGAGCGCCCCCCACCGTACGAAGGGTCGCAATGCGTGGCTGGACGGGGACACCATGATGGCGGAGGAGAGAGCTGAGCTGCACGAGCTAAACACCCGCTCCGGGGCCGCCTCATGACCTCACCACGAAAAAATGCTCAACAACCTAGGCGAGCCATCGATAGACGCCTTTACCCACTAATGCAACGAGTCTGAGGATCGGGTAGGCTGCTTTGCCAATGTAAATGTGCGAGGACCGTCCTGATCCCGACCCCCGGCAAGCCGCCAGACACGAACAACCTCCGTCCCATCACGCTCCCTTCCTGTGTGGTCAAGGCCCTTGAGCACGTGCTCGCGCGCTGATGGCAAGACTACTTCGAAAAGGAAGGCCTATATCAAGACTCTATGATAGGGTTCCGACACAAACTGAGCCCACAAGACGCCATGCTCGAGGTTAAGGCAGAAATATTCGAGAGTGCTTTGGACAAGGTAAACCATTCGGCGATCTTGGCACAAGTAGCCATGTTGAACACAGGTGAATCCAGCTATAATTACGTCAACGACTTCCTTACGGACCGGGAATTAGAACTCCAATATGGGTAGAGCTGAAAGAGAAGATGCTCGGCCGCACAGGCACACGGCAAGGATCGGTGGTCTCACCACCCCTCTTCAAGCTTGTCATGGTAGGGGTTGCGGAGTAGCTGGCGGGAACGGGTGCCCGGCGTACCTTATACTCAGAAAACATCACGCTGTTGGTCAGCGGCGGCAATGACGCAGAGCGGCGGCAGAGCGCTGTGTACCTCCCCTTGCGGCGAGAGAATTAGTGGCTCGAATCCCGGAGCAGCCGCGTAAACGGAACCTTTTCTGGTGATGCCATTTCTATGACAGATATGACGCCGGAGACATCTTGGTGTACCCGAGCCTAATACACTTTCGTGTTAAAAAATTACTTCCTGTTTATACTTATGACATTTCATCGTGGGTGAACATTCTTACCTGTATTACTTTGGGTGAACATTCAAAGTAATGCAGGTAGGGCGTGCGGGGTACCAAACTGAAGGTCTCGATGACGGGACTCACGTCGGTCAAATAATAAATGCTTCCTGGTGTTTACCGTAGCAAAGTCACGGTGAGACATCCTACGGATTACTCTTCAAGTTGATGCCGCTATGGCGTTTGTGGTATCAAATTACAGGCCTCGAAGGTAATTTTTTGGAACAATTAAAATAGTGGTTCCTGATTTTATACATGATACACTCATAGTATTCGCAAATTGAGTCAAATATATGCGTCATGGGTCATCAATTCAAAGTAAAACTGCTAGGGCATGTGGCATATCAAATTCAAATTGATGGCGCTAGGGCGTACTGGGTATCACATTCAAGGCGTCGGCGAGGGGAATAACGAAAAAAATGACTGGTTTTAATCATGTCATAGTCGTTCTTTGTCAAAGATGGCATTAACAGTCAAATTGGTATAGTTAAATCGTGTAGGGCATCAAATACACATCTCGATGAAGCGAATCAAGTGGGAAAAATAAGTAAAGCTGCATGCCCATATTTATGACATAGTCATTGTGCGGCATAAATTGGGTTTAAAGTGATGCCGTTGGGGTCCAGCTGAAAGGAGTGTGGGGTCCAGCTGAAAGGAGTCGCGCGGAACTAATAAAAAGGGCATCCTGCTGATCAGTGCTACCGTAGAACGGACAGTCGGGATAGTTGGTAGCTGTTCATCTTGAACATTTAAATCCTCGCACAACAGGGATGAAAGTAGAAAAAACACAAACGACACGGCACTAACTCGCAAGTATTTATTTTTGAAAAGAAAAACAAACATACACTTTCATCATCTCATGTGGTGCATTCATCTCGCCCAAGATAATCCATTAAAGTCACTTTTTACAGGCATTAAATAGATAGCGGTATACACGCGCAACCGAAGGGTAAGCACATTAAAACAGGAAAACAATAACACCTCAAGAAACCGCTACGATCGCATTAGTGCAGAAGGTAACCGGCTTCTCAATGCGAACGCTGCAATTGGCCAGCATGACCATTGACCAGGAAGCTGGCGTCCGTGTGCCCAACCACTGTTTCAAGGCAAGCAGCTCATCCACCTACCCCGCCTCTGAACATCGGCAACTATGCTTCACTTCCAAGAGTATCCGCCTTGGTTATGAAGTTTGTTCTTAACCCTTCCTGAAGCCCAACAATAGCAGCTGCAGAACTTAGGTGATTAGAATTAGGCAAGGTGGAGCAGTATTGGCTCCAGCTGGTGCAAAAAACCGCCCTCATCTGAGATTGCTACAGGTCACGCTGGCCAGTCGCTGCCATCATCCTCCAGCAGTTACCGTAAAAACCCGCGTATAATACGTGGTTTTTTTTCCAAATTTGACTATGTAAAATTTGTGCCTCGTAATATATGTGGATCCCAAAGTTTTCAGCCAGAAATTTGCACTTTCGGTTTCAGCGGAGGGTGCGCCATCTTGCGATGGCGTTAGCTGGCTGCTGCTTTTCTCAGCCGGCGCCATTTTGATTGTTTTGACCACGCGAAGAATCTGGGAACGTTCACCGCAAGTCTATCACGATGTCGGGTGCACGAAAACAGTATTCGGCTACAATTAAAAGAAAAGTTATTTTATGTGCCGAGACCATCAGAAATTGCGCCGCAGGATGGCAGTTCGGCGTCACCGAAGGCAACATTCGTGGGTGCAGAATGTTAACAACTGGTGCTTGACTGGAAAAAGTCTGTGTGGTGTCGGCGGCCTGGAGTACTGTTGGGGATTCCCGTCAGTGCTCGTGTTGGACGCCTTTCGTTGCCACCTGGCCGATTCCGTGAATAAGTTGTTGCGAGAACCCCGCACCGAACTCATTGTCATGCCAGGAGGAATGACATCAACAAGCCTTTCAAAGACAGCATCAGGTCCTGTAACCAAGAGTGGATGAGGTCAGGAGACCCATAAGTGACAGCTACCGAATGGCTGACGCGGGTTTCTCCAGCGGTGCGTTGTGGCTGGATCGCGGATGCGTGGGCCAGCACCCCAGAGGAGCTCGTCAGTCGCTCTTTTAAGAAATGCGGCATCTCGAACTCCCTTGATGGCACTGAGGACCACTTTCTGAGGGAAGACATTTCCTACAAGGCGACTTCAGGAGACAGCGGCAGCGAACCTGACGATGACTGCACGCACGTCGGGAGACAGTGCAAGGGAAAACTGACAATGACTGAACGGTAACTGCAGTGCAAATAAATGTTTTCTGTGCTCTTTACCTCGCATTATATGCGGATGAAAACTTTTTTTCTGATTTTGATGTCCCCGAATTACACCTCGTATTATACGCGGGTTCGTATTATACGCGGGTTTTTACGGTATACCCTACGACTAGACGTTGGCTGGGGCGGCTTTCTCGAGGTCAGAGGTCGCCTGCAGGAACCTATGAGTCAGAGATATTACATCATATAATGTTGTTTACGGAAACAACGTTTACGCAAACACCGCATAGCACAGTCATAACTAGAGACTGGAACATTTAGCAAAATGCTATTTTTTATTCAGTCTGTATCAAACCTATTTAACATGTCAGCACGAACTAAGGGAAGGCGACCATTTTAAACAATACTTTATTGTGCCTTAGTGCCTATTGTGACTCTATCGTCTTTTTAGTGCCTATTTTTACTGTATGAACTTTTTGGCGCCTATAAATGCCTTTTTTGTATTATACATGCCTTTTTTAGATGTTTGAGTCGGTGTCCTGCAGGGCCTGTTCTAACTCCAGAAGCTCGCAACGGGGTGTTTGTTTGACGCCGTTTGCACGAAAATTCAGCGCGTCGTGCAAATCACGCCGAGAAGCAAAAACCGTCCCCAAACCCGAACCACCTCGAACTTGCCACCTCGGCCGAGCCGCTAGAAACACCCGTGCGCACCTACACCGCAGTCAAACTCACCGACGTCACCCCTTTCAGCACGAATTCTTTTGCTGTATGTGATTTTGAGGCACTGTGCCCGCATACCAACAGCGAAAACTTCTGCCGGTTGTCCCTTAAACAGCAAATAAACAGCAAATAAACAAATAAACAGCAGCCAAAAAAACGCACGCGACATAGCCGCGTACACACCGGTCAAGGTGAAAGATGCCTCCTGGGGGATCTACGGGCAAATCTCAGTGACCAAAGTTTTAAGGTGACGCCATGAACACGTGCACTGTGAGCAGCCGACAACAGGTGCACAACCGGCTGGAATATGCAGTACGAAGAATGAACGAGATACGGAGATTTGGAATGGGGGTCTAAGCACTTTACAAGTAATCTAGCAGTGACACCCGTCATCTGCCGTGCCGGCTAATCTTTAAGCGCATTTAGAAACCTGTAGTTAACGGAGTTAGTTCCAAAGAATCTTGCGTGCTGTCTACTGTTGATAATCGGCATATAGTGCGCAGTTACTCAATGGCGTTATTCCTGCTGCTTCGGTAAAGGATAAATGGCTCGATAATGTTTAGAGAATTATTGCCATTCCATGTACTATCCATGGGATTTATTACTGTTGTGAAAAGCTGGGAAGGTCATTATTCTCCGTCGATGAATAATCTGTTGCAGTCAAGATCTTCTTCGAAGCGCAGTTATGTCTCAAAGCGGCAGTTACCAAGTTTTCCTCTTCTACCACCGCCCGTTGTTCCATTTTCAGGAACTCGGCTGAGTGCTCAAAACTAACACAACACACTCCGTTTCTATCAACAGCTTTGCAATCGGCAAAAGTGTCGCCGCCCAAAGTATTTGCACCACGCTACACTTCAACGAGACAGGGAATATTCGTGTACCTATTTCGCATTCTTAGCAGAAGGCATTTCAGCAGCTGAGAGCTTTGGCGCAACTCTGTGTGGTAAGCTCATTTGGAAGACACAGGAAAGTTCCGCCACCGTCTCCGATGGACCGGTTGATTAAATCTCTCTGGCACAAAATTTCTGGAATCCGTGTGGTAAAATATCTGTCGAAACTTCTCATCAGTGAACTTTGTCACATTCCAGATGTATTGAGGTCATCGAGCATCCAGAAGTACAAGAGCGCTTCCCCAACTTCCGTGGACGTTGAGCGTCGTTTTTTTTCACACAGTTATTGACTGAAAGCGGGTACAACTTCCAGAAGCAAATCATTGAGATTAGTGTCGTTTTTCAAGGAATTCAGTACATTCTTTTGGTGAAGAGTTGAAATTAATTTTACACAAATTTTAAATGAAAACTCTTGTGCGGCATATTTTTCCGAATAAAATAAAATCGATTTGCCTCAGCACACGATTTGTCCGCGGTATTACTGCAAGTAAACAAAAAAAATGTGCTAAACTATGCTTCTGAAATAAATACGAACAGCATATATATGCCTAAACGAGAATATTATTTCGAATATATGCCTAAATGGCTATTGTCCGTGCCTTTGTAGGCGCCTAAAACCTGGATTTTTCGTGCATAAAGTTCCGGTCTCTAGTCATAAGCGCTCGACGTCGGAGTGTAGACTTCTCGGACCCCTTTTCTTCCGCTCTAAATAACATTGTGCGTAGCTAGATATTGCAGTTTTTTCCTGTGGTGCGCCCGGGCTGTTCACCATAAATTCACCTCAGACATGACGACACCACCATTCATCCCCGCCTTTCGTCGCCTTCCGTCTACACGTGGCATCCCACCAACAGTTTTCTGCAATAGCGCCAGGGCATTCCGAAGCTTTCCAAAATAGCAGTGCTTGCAGAAGTTCATCGCTGAACGGGCTCTGTGGTGGGGCTGTTTCTACGAACGCGTCATCATGAAAATCGAGGATCCATTCAATCACTGCCGTGGTCGAAGCACATGCGGCACAACTGCGGTGAATGCAAGGTGAAGTGTACTGCGACAGCGAAACTGCTTAACGAGATTAACAAAGCTTTGCTTTGTTATTTGCTTCTCCTCTCCGCTCATCACTGCCCCCGCCCCCAGAATCATCATCGTCGATACTGCTCGTTGGCGGCTACGTGAATGTCAAGGACGGCAACGTGCGGGCACTGCTATCAAAGCTCGGCCGAGAGGTAAAGATGTTTCACGATAGAGAAGACGTCGCTATATAATTCAACATCACCATTCTAACAGGCCACCAATTCTGACGGGCTGCATATCAAGGTTTACAACCCGTGGAAGGAGACGCCGACTGCTCGGCCCAGGGAGCATGCTGAGTTTACCCTCGGTAAATGCATTCCGGGAAATTACTTGCTCAGTACCAAGTACAGGAGAACACAAGAACGAAGCGGGTGGGCAGCCGGGGGTATCTTGGTTCGAGAGTCTCTTTTCTCACTCTCCTGACACCACATGCTGTGGCTCATTTTGTCCTTGTACGTGTACAGGTTTCAGATCTGCGCATAATCATCGCACCTTCATAAAGGGGGACTGTATTGAAACAGCTTCCAGTAAGTTACGTTGGAGCAGCACCATATTCCATGAAGCACCGTGCAGTTTTGTCGGGCCGAAACGTCTCACTGATGCCGAATCGGGAGGATCAATCACAAGCACTTGGGACCCGCCGCGATGGCTCAGTGGCTAAGGCGTTGCGCTGCTGAGCACGAGGTCGCGGGTTCGATTCCCGGCCGCGGCGGCCGCTTTTCTGATGGAGGCGAAAAGCAAAAACGCCCGTGTGTACGAGATTTCGGCGCACGTAAAGATCCCCAGGTGGTCAAAATTAATCCGGAGGCCTCCACTACGGCGCGTCTCATCGCCTGCGTTGCGTCGGCGCGTTAAAACCCTACAATCAATCACAAGCACTTGGAATGCGGCCGCCACAAGAAGCGGCAAGACGAAGTATTTTGAAACTCGTGACTAAGAAGTACTTCCAATCGACTGAATTGTTGAACCTAATCACTGCAGCCCTAGCTAATAAAAAAGAGACACGACTTAGCTAAAGCGTGTCACTCAGCACCTTCCTGGTTAGAAACGAATACCTGCCTAGTGGCGAGACATCCTTGACCAAGGAATGAAGTTGCAAAAGATGATGAGGATAGGCGGTTTTGTCTAAGGCTACTGTAGTGGTCCACAGGCTCAGCTGGAGAAACGCTTACAGCAAGTATCCCTCCGTCCGGCTTTTGTGTCAAGTAATTTAGCCACAACTGCTCCATTTATTTCAAGTTTAACAGGGCTCCTAAGACCTCCAGAATCGTTTGACCACTTTTTGTTAGAACCTTTTAAGATATTCTACGCTAAAATCAAGGGCAATTTTCCAGTTAGGCCTGTGGACTACTGCACTATCATTAAAGCCGCGTTTTCGCTCGTGTCATAGTTGTGCTTATTGAAGTGGCTGAAGAGAGTGTGTAATTTGCGAAGCGTCCCTCACTCCAGACTACATCTGTTGCCTTACTGCGGAGTTGTCCAGACCTTGCAACTCCGCAAAAAAGTAATTAAAGTTTTGGAATGAGCACGCGTTGGTGCCTTGGGATTTACCAGACGAATGAAAAAGGGCTTGATAATCTATGTAGATGGTGCCTTCAATGCCTTTATGAGCAGAGAACCGCAGCATTTGTGTTACACGTAACAAAAGCGCCTTCAGTGTATGCAAGCCGATTCCGCTTCGCCACTGCAGAAGGTGTCGCGAAACACGGACGAGTTAAAGGGCTGAAAAAAAGACTCCTCTTTGAATTTTACTTGTGTGATATGTAAGATGCACAAATCAGCACTGAGCAGAGTATTCACTTAATTTATTTTTTATTACCTTAACCACGCACCCCTGCAGAATGGGGCATCGCGAATTAGACTAGGTCTAGCATCAAACAAAAAGTCTACCTCGGTAAAAGGCGCCCACTTCTTCGGCTCAGCGGCTTCCAGCGCAAAAGAAATGCTATTGTCGAAAAGAATTGGTTCGTATGACAAAGTTTTAAACGGAACTTTGCCCTGTTAGAAGTGTAACCTCTGCAGTGCTGGAGAGACTTCAGTCTTTTGTTTCTTTTGTTGTAGGAACGCGCCCTTCGTGGATGAGATTCGTTTGGCTGTAAATGCTTTACTAATGTTCTAGAATGCCAGCAACCCTCAGCGAGATAGTCGGGATCCTCTCCGAGCTGCTCGAGTCGGGGTAACAAATTTGGTGTCGGGGCCAGTTGTTACAGAATAAGCATGAGTAGCATGAAGGTTGCCATTAGCTGTGACAAGCCACAGAATACTTACTGTGGTTCCGCAGGGCCTGTGGCAAAACAGACATAAAACACCGGTTGTTTTTACTTGAACGGATACAGACGTAAAGGCGATACAATATCAATGTACCAATTTTAACGGTGGTTGAATTGCGCGTTATATGGGATGCACCTCACAATGCATATATAGCGCCAGCATGATGAATTTGAGCGCAAGGGAAACTCTGGCCCCGTATCTGCTTGCTCAGCTGCAAATGCAAATGCCCCGTGAAACACGGTCCACGGTGTTCGCATTCGTCTTCGTGCCACTCCTGATAAATACAAACTACGCTCACCAACTTCCAGTTAGTTTCACCTTAAGCTCCATTCAGCGTTTCCGCATGTCTTCCCACCTTCGAAAGCGTAGTTGCAGTGGCTTTGCCTTTAAAACAACCGTTAGCGTATATATGCTCCTTTTTCAGCCCTTGTAACACTTTTTTCAGGGAAAATTTCTCGATGTTTAAGTGCTATGACGAAGGAGTGCGATCTGTTTTAAGTTCACCTGCTGGCGTTTGTTCGTCTATTCGAAGAGAAACAACACAAATGGAGGGTTTCGATTAAAAGTGTTCCTGCGCGGCTTGACTAGTGACCATTGAAGGTTCGGCACACTCACGACAAAAACAGCCGGCGAGGCGTGTTCGCGGTACACCTCATCATCGCGCTCAATATCCTTCCTTAGCAATGAATATTCTTGAGTGCGTAAACGAAGACGAAAGCATCCGTTCGCCATAAAAAGCACAATTTTTAACCAAATCTATTCCCAAAATATTACGTGACTATGGAACAAAGCACCATGTGCAGTTATAACAATGTAACACTTACTTGCTTCCGACGTGTAGCTTGATGACTGATCAATGCCGGATCCAGAGTAGATACCTGAAACTGCACAAAAAAGAAAGTACTTCAACAACAAAACAGTTGAAGTAGTAGATTTCGGCTCCAACTGAACGATAAAATTGCCTATGCAAAACATCTATCTTCGGTAACCGTACTAAGTAAACTTTTTTACACCCGACGTAAAACGCTTTTCGTGTTCCTGACAACAACTTTGCCGCCTAGCCCACTATGGTGAATACATCAGCTCATTGCATATAAAGCAAACGCATTGAGATTCTCTTTATTGTAAGGCCAGCCTTATAGGGCCCGCGTAAAAAGCCTGCAGATTAAGAAAGAAGAAATTCACTTATTATTGTAAAGGTCAATTGAGCCCCAAAGGCTACTGGGACCGCGCAATTAAACAAACACATGTGATGACCGCGAGGAGGCGCGCACCTGCTAGGGCACGTCTGAGAGACACGTCGGCACCAGGCAACTTTATAATAATACATTCTAAAGGAAAACCTGGTTTCCCTCTCCCCATTTCATTTCCCGCACTACTTTATAACTCAGTTATGTACCAACTGGCCCTCCTCCAATCCCTCTTGTTGCAGCCGCTATCCGTCGTAGGTACCCACATATCAGCAAGCGAGTTTCCTCACCTACTGGGCTTGCCTAGCCGCATGACTTTTTTTGAACTCCGAATCAATAAGGATGACAAAACAGGGTGTTTCTGTTCATCTTGTATAGGCTTCGACACATTCCTTGAAAAAATATTTTGGAGCTGCAGAGTTATGATAATATGAATGATGAGATGTAAATATCTTTTGCCTATTATAAATGCTTTTTATTAGCAACAGGTAACTGTTGAGCATTTTTGTGAGCCACGCCACGGACATATAAAGTGCCTCCCTGGAAGACGACGGAGGGATTGATAACGGAGGGCTCGCCTGGGGAAACATGCCATTGGGAAATCCAAACGAAATCGTGTACTCCCGCCTCCACAAGCAAGTTCAGAAGGGGCTGGTATGGAGAACCGCGTGTCAAGCGGCGAAGGTCAGGTGGTAGTCTGTGTTATACGCGACGGCCTTCATGTGGTGAAATTGTCATGACTGAACACCCGGACATGTCCCGAACAGGTGGTCCTGAGTCGCTTCAATGGCATGGGATATACAGAAAGAACATGTTTTCGCGTGTTTTCGATGTTTTCCATGTTTTCCACGTGTTTTACATGATTTACATGTTTTCAATGAGATCTAAATCGCCGCCGTCGAACCTGCGCCCCGAGGATCCTCTGAAGCGCCAACTCCTCGCTGCGGTGTAAGCCGCCCGCAAAATCAGACCCACTGGGAGGAATATAAACGCATAAAATGTGCCAGAGACTCCTTGCAAATGAGCAGGGTGTCACCCTGAGATAACGGCAGTAGGTGTAGCCGCCTAGTCACCCTCTCGGGCAAGCAGGCCAGGTAAATGTCGGTGTGGCCAGGTGCCAAACAACCTTTATACAGATCTCGCTCGGAGCAGAGAAATGTGGCGCTTCAGAGTTCTAGAACTGCTTGTTTGGTGTCTGTATACTGGAGGAACGACGGTGGGTTTGTGAGGAGCCGATGCTCAAACAAGGATAACCCATTAGGGATGGGCAGACGTTCTGCCGTGATTGAAGGAAGTGGTGCTCCGGTGAAGTTTCAGCAGATATACTGCCCTTCCGGATACGTTGGGCCCACCAGGTTGTTGTGAAAGAGGTTCTGGGACATTTCTGCGCCTCCGTACACATGCACCGCATCGATTGTGCAATACAAATTGGAGAAAAAGGGGTTGGACTGCAGTAGCTGCTGATGAAAGCGCTTGTCTGGGCAAGTGCCGGTTGTCTGTGGATTCGCTGCAGTTCAATGGAGAAGGTCGTTTCCATCTACAAGATATTATATTGAAACTGCGGGATTGATACATGTGCATACGTGCACTCCATCTTGCGGCGTTATTTGACCTGTACGATTGGCATGTTTTATTCCTGATCAGCCTTGATATTTTACCGGCAGCCCTTACAGAATTGCCCGCGAAATTTCCCTCAAATACACATTTTTCGCCTCAAATATTAAACGTGATCAGCCACGTTAATAACCTATTTAATTCCAGGCGCCTACACGAAAGTTCCCCCCCCCCCCCGGCATATCAACCGCCCGTATAGGTAGCTTCCTCAATACGTGCTATGACCCGCACTTCGGTATTTTGTTACTCCTCCCGGTCTCTTGTCTCCCCTTATGTGTTTCCTGTCTCTTGGTATACCCTTCGTTAAATGTATGATCCACCGGCTCTCCCCATTTCGCATCACGTGGCCTGCCCAGCTTCAGGTTGTCTCCTCCTCTTTGGCGTACCAAAGACCAAGAGAGAGAAAAAAACTTAATTCGCGAAGCACTCAGTGCCAACTGCATATTGTACAGAGGTGGTTCTGTCTTCACGGGAATTCTATGCTGCTCCCGACGTCCGGCCTCTGGTGACCACCTGTAGCTAATCTTCCAAAGCGGGCTGGACAGAAGAATCCCCTTGACTCTCGTTAAAGGTTATGGTTGCGGTGGGGGGACAATGCACAGGCACGCTCAGCAGGGGTTCCGCACTGAACCTACGCTGTGAAATTATGTGGTTGAAAGTGCCTGTTTTTCTTATTATGGGAAAGCTTCAACAAACTGGTTTGAGAACAAACATTTTAGTAGTCCGTGGTACGGAATGAACGCCATCTGGATCTTCCGGTATATACTTTTAACGGTTTCCAAGGTTGATTGCGCGCAACTAAAATGGCACATACACGCGGGTACACATAGAGGGTCCCAAACACAGAAGAGAACCGGGACCCTTGTCAGTTGATCACTATGGCAGAGTGCATACGCATCGAAAACAGAATTGTGATATTTAAATAACTGACAAAAAGAAATGTAACACTGCCAAATGCAAAAATTTGAACAGCTCGATTTCTTAATGCTATCAAATAGATAGTGGAAGAACCTAATAAATATACAATAGATATCTTCGTGGACTGCAGCAACGCATTGAACTTCCTGAGCCACGTTATCCTCCTTGAAAAATTCACAAGTTATGGATTTGTAGTATGCCTCACTTCCTACTTCAATCGTACATTACTGGAATGGAATAATCGGTATTTATAAATAGTTTTGCACCTTCTTTGAAACCAACTTGTGCTGGTTAGCATAGCGAAAAGTGTTGGACCCGCATTCGGTGAGCTTGTTTGTTGGCGGCAGTGTGAGCATTGATGAGTACACAGAATATGTGCAGTACGCTGATGACACAAGCCTATTTGTTGCTTCGGATGATATTCCGCGAGCATTCACGCGTGCAAATGCCGTTCTGGCTTATCTGCGCGAGCGCCCCAACAAAAATTGATCGGCAGTTGACACAAAAAATCTAAAAGCTCATTATTTACTGGAAAAAAACGCCTACCCGCGATTGTCGAGTTGATTTTATTGATGTGCTGCATAAATGGTGTCAATAAACAAACGTCTTAGCGTGATACTTTAACAACACATGACTCCGGACGCTCACACACATTTGGCTACAAAGCTGTCCCATGCAGTTGGTGCAATATATCAACACCGCGATTTATTTCCCACGTCTGTGAACCTGCACCTTTATCATGTCTATTTAAATTTCACTCGAAATAATGCACGGCAGTGTGGGGGACAACTAAAAAGGATGTTGACAACCTGTTAATTTTAGAAAAAAGCCATTCGGTGCATTGTCAGTCTGCAATTTTTACCCAACAATGTCAATATTGCTCACCCACCGAATCGTTAGCATTTAGAAGCTTTATAATTACTGCCAGCTGTACAAACTACATTCTAGAACTACACTGTGTTGCTAATGTCGGTGAATGTCTTTTCGTGTATGTGTCGACTTCAAGAAAAACTATCATGACGCATGCAAAATTGGGTTTTTTCAAAGCAAGGGCAGCTGAAACAGCCTTGCTAACTATTAAAAATCACCGATTGTCAAATATCAAAATATCAAATATTGTCAAAAACGACGTAATTGGATAAAAATGGGGGAGACCTTTGCCCTGCAGTGAGCGTAGATAAGCTGGTAATGATGATGTGATTGTCAAATACTGGAAAAAATAAGTTTACTTTAAAACTTTTATTTTTTTTACCGAAGCCTTCGACTGTCTAAACCATGATATTATAGCGGAAAAGTTATCGCAATCCAGAATTCATAGGAAGCCCTAACAAGCATGAAATCGTATCTATAAAACAGAGTGCAGTGAGTGCGTATTTCTAGTGAACAGTCTTTTTTCTGCAGATTTTAAATGGTGTTCCTCAAGGCAGAATAAAAGGTCCCCTGTTTATTTTTAATTTATATTGCCGCGAACCATGTATAAGTTTATTGTTTGTTTTTGCTTCTCGGCCATGCTCGGCTGTGTTATCTGCGTCCCAAGCGAAGCGAGTCTTCCATTCTTTATTTTTATTCCGCACGGGCTATCACATTCAGATAAACAGACCGTCTCGCCCTAAAGCCACTAGCCCAGAATTATGTTCTTTGATCTACAATGTTATGGATGTAAATCGACGGTTCCAGAAACACTCGCGCCAAGAGATAAAGGCCTGCAGATCAGACGCCATGGCATTGGAATCGCCGACACCAGTTTAAGCACGTCACTTTTTTGATTGCTGTATCGCCGCCTTGTATTCTTTGAGTCGTTAGGGGAACACAAGTTCGCTCCAATAAACTTCTTTTTCTGGGAGACAACTGCGTCGTCTTTGGAAACGTCACATCTGGTTGAGGTGCTGGGTAGATGCACCCTCAACCCTCTTCAAGTCGTCAAGCAAGCCCAACTGGTGCCAGCCGCCGACAGCAAGGCCTAGAGCCGTAGTTTGGACTACTGCCAGATAAATTGAAGGCGCAAGACGTCATGGCCGTTGCCATGAACAACGCATCCACGATGGTCACGAGCCATCCTATGGTTCTACAGCAACCCCGAGAACCACCATCATATCATGGATCACCCACGGAAGATCCTGAGGACTGGTTGGATAAAGTGGAGCGTTTTCGGATATTTAACAGGTGGAACGACGAAGAAACGTTTCGGCATGTCTTCTTCTATTTGGAGGATGCAGTTCGAACTTGGTTCGAGAACCATGAAAGCTTTTTGTCTGGCTGGACTCTCTTCAAGATCGAGTTCCTTAAAACGTGCGCCACCTTCGTGCGAAGGAACGAGCCACACTTTTGCTAGAAACGCGCACGCAACACCCCAATGAAGGGGTAGTGATCTTTGTTGAGGAAATGAAGAGCTTGTTTTGACGTGCGGATCCGGAGATGACAGAAGAATAGAAAATCAGGTTTTTCATGCGAGGGGTAAAGCAGAAGCTTTTTGCTTGCTTTGTCCGCAACCCTCCTAAGACGGTGACCGAATTTGCGTCTGAGGCGGCCGCGATGGAAAAGGCGCTGGAAGTTCAAACGCGGCAGTACGATCGCCCGGTCAACGCGCGGGTTTCCGGGACGAACGGTACCGGGGCTAGACACATTTCAACCCTGAGACTGGTCATCTAGATCAGAAGCCTCCAGTTCCTGCCAATAAAACATTTTATTTCCATTGCTCAAAGATGAACCAGACGATAAATTGTTTTACATGCAGGGGAAAACTTATCCCGTCGGTACGTGCTGAAGGAACCCCTTTAGAGTTCAAAGGGATCGCGTGTCTGACCCCGCTGGACAAAGCGACGCCGACACGCAACAAGTTGAAATCACTTGTGTATTCCGCGACAGCTAAACAAAACCGACACACGCAAAAAAAAACGCCATCACGCGAATAACGGTCGTGGTAGCAACGCAACCCTGAATAACGCACTGGACCGTTTGTGCAGAAAAAAACGCTGCGCTACCCTCGACAGTCACAAAAATGTCCGAGTCCTTGTACCAAGCCGAGCCCTGCGTGCCAAACACATCAGCGGCTTAGTCCGGGCGGGACGAGGGTCGCGCTCCCGGTTGCCTCCCCCTAGCTGCTCTGGCTATCTGTCATTGTCGGGAAGTTCCCTCCAACTTTCCCGCCCGACATGTAAAAGCTGTTTATTTTGTGCCAGAGGTGGCAGCTGTGTGCATGTCGACCCTTGCCCTGGAACGAACATGCCTCTGATGATACAGGCACTAGCCGGTCAAGGTTGCAATGTTCGGGAAAAGCGCATCGCATTCAATCCTCTGCGGTGACGCGGAAGGCGTCCATCCACTCTGCATGCATCGGCTAGTATTGTTACGATGCCAAGCCGTAATGGTAAGCTTATTTCCCGCATTTCACAGCCTACAACAATGCGGAAGCGCGGTAAGTCATTTAGTAAGATATCTAGAATGCCCACTTATTGATACCGTCGGATGCGGAGCATGTTGTTTGCAAAAGCAGAAACCAGAACTCGTTTGAATTTTAATCTTGGACATCCTCGAATGACATAGAACTTTTAATTCACGTCACTGCTGTTGGTTGCTGCAGCTGCCTGAAACAGCGCATGGTAGTTATTCTTCTTTCTGTCTTTATAGAGTAAATACCGCCTTATAGCTCGGATATGCGTGATAAACCTGAGTCGATTTGAGAAAGTCTACGCATTGCAAGCACAAACGTTAGCCTGACAAATTCACTTTAGTGTCGCTCTAGAGTCTAAATCATTTCACTTAGTTTCTGTGTGCAAAGCGCGTTTTCTTTATTTAAATAGGTGCTTAGTTTTAACCAATGGCATGCATTTTTGCTGTATTTAAAAATTAGGAGACAGGCATAAACACCGCCACAGACTATCGAAGCAACAATAACGGAAGCAAATATTACTCTTAAAAAACTTCTTGGTCATCGCGCCATCACCGTCTGCGGAGAACTGCACGAAAATTATGGGGAGCTGATCTCAGGCCTCCGCGATTTCTTGGGGTCGAGCAGGCAAAAAAATATATTTCATTTTGTTCACAGTCATCATAAGGTCCACTCGAAAAGTTGTAAAATTAAATTTTAATTTATCAGGTATGACCTCTATCCTTTTTGAATACACAAAGTGTTGAACCACTTACCCTCAGCCGTGGACAAATCTGCAGAAAGAAAAATAGTAAACATTCACAAAAGAACTGTAACACACTTGCCTCCAATCCACGCTGTGAAGGTGATTGGAAAGCAAAGCTTTAAATGACACCAACAACAATCGCCAATGCGATGTCACTTATATTCCCACACTTGGCTCTACAAAGAGTGAAACCAGAGCTTCGGCCAGGTACTACCTGGAATTCACGGTGGTGGCGTCCCCAACGCAGCAGCGTCGGCCACGGCGAAAGCTACCCATCCTAATGTTCTAGGTCGGGGATACACCAACACGCAACTCAAGCACAGACACCGCAACAATTCTGCATGTGAGCTTAGTGATACTCTTTTATGCCGAATAAAACTAGGTAATTCAGAAAGTTTGAGAATCGTGAGAAAGCTGTAAGAACTTTTATAATCGCTATTTATCAGAACAAGTTGCTCCTTTTTACTTTTGAAATTCCTCTTAAAACGCAACCGAATTGGTATTCGGCAAGGTACAAAACAGAGTCCCGTTCGTGCAAGCAGTGCTGAAAAGGTAGGGTTTGGCTGGTGGTCACATGTCTGTATGTGGTCTCTAGATTTTGTTTTTCCGCCCTGCAAACCAATCCTTAACTGATCTGTCCCGTACGACCACTTAATTCCATCGGGTGCGGGTTACCCAGAAGGTGCTCTCGAACAATTTATTCAAGCCGGGCGAAGGAAGCGAACAATGGACGCGAAGGTGCGTCAAAAGAGGCCCACAACAACCGTCGCTAAAGCAGACGACAACGCCGTACCGCCCACGAGCCCGCCGGCGAGCAGGCACCTCCGCGCCGGAACGCTGGGTACATTTGCCGCGCCATCTACAGTGTGCTTCATGAGTGAAAGCCTCCCCCCTGGCACTTCCGCCGCGTTGGGAGTTTATTGTCCCGCACACCGCGAAAGAACCATTGGCTGGTAGAGGTAGAAAGCTTTGCTTTAAAAGGGAACAATGTCTTTAGAATTACCGGTCAATGAAATTTAGACGAAAATGCTCAGAGCGACTACAGTAACTAAAATTGACGGGTGCGTAATTTCGTAATTTCGGGTGCGTAAATTTTACGCCACCCGCCTTCCCAATGCAACTTTGTGCATGACTTTTATCTAGACACGCGCCTAGACACGCGCCTAGAACTAGACAATCCCTTGCATGCTGCAGAATTTATTATATTTTAACGACCTCCCCGAGCCCCTTTCTACCACGGTATGACGGGTTTGCCCCTCAGGACAAAATCCTGTTGACGCCCATTGTTCTTAGTTAGCACTGTTCTTTTGGTTTATCCTTGTCACCATGGAACTTCTTCAGAATGTCCTTTTATTCATCATTCGAAAAACTATCTGAATATTGTCATCCGCGTCTGAGTGATAAAAAAACTGCTATAGGAATTGATTTCATGCGTTCGGTGGTTCAGACGCTTGTGTGTGATATTCGTGGTAAAAAGGCTCATTAAAAACAGACGTACGTTGACTAGTATGGCTATAAAGCAAAACAATTATTACAAACAGAGACTCCAGTGCACAATTCTAAATTTTATTATTTTAAATTTGTACCGAAGAATTTATTGATTACTGCACTCTGGCTCTGAATTGAGTCATTCAGAAAGAATCAACAGCCCTTTTCAGCAGCTTCATAAAGCTACAATTTCTTAAACCCCTGCCCTTCCACAATTTTGTTCTCAAGGGGGCAAACCGGTCACACCGCGGTGGGAGGGCCGTAAAGGATGGGGTTAAATTATAATTAACTAAATTCCGCTGCACATCAGGGATTGCCAATAGATGGATGAACCATGCGCTCTTGTGATGAGAAGGTTCGTCATAAGCGCACTCAAATATTGCGTACAAAGGAGACAAGGAAAGGCGAAATGTTTTCTTGGTTTATGCTATTTGTTTCCGCTTAAGATCACCATTGTGGAACACCAATTAGCAGGAACGCCAGCCCTTGCTTTTAACGGCAACAACTGTCCAAACGTCTATTAACAAGAGAACAAACGTGATAACAAACATGCCAAGAAACTACTTCATTACATAACAGCGAAAGTTTTTGCAACGAAACGTTTAAAGGCAGTAGGCCAACTGAGTTCCAACACAGGGTTCTTCTGGCAGTCGGCAAAATTTCCGAAAACAATTTCTCCTCGAACTTATTCCTATTTACTCAGTAAAGTCCAACTGGAAACTGCCTGCAAATTGCCAGAAGCAATTTGTGGGCAGGAAATTGAAAATTGCCAGCAGCAGCATCCGCGTGCGCAAAAAAATGCTCTGCTGCCTAGTTAAGGTGAATATTTTACTTAGGCTCTTGTTTTCTGTTTCGGAGCACACGACGTCAAGCCCATCGAGTTCTTCACCACTACATGAGTCCGGTGCCGGGAACGTCGACTTGCATAACGGTCGGTGATTCTTTCGGCACTTTTCAATATCTTGGAGCGGGGATCACCAGATGCAGCACAGAAAACTGTTTTTCTAGATATCGGTCCAAGCCCGGAAAAAGTTTTCCAGTTGCGAAAGTCTGCGTGCAAAACTCACGGGAAAGAAACTGCGGCAATGAAAATGCAGAAAACACGGCGAAGAGACAGCGCTGTAAGATATATTGTCCTACCCGGTAATTAAACTAATGTCTAGCGAAGTCTCGCAAAAGTGGTACCGAAACCAACCCAAGCAGCATTGGCCGATGACCAATCCTCAAGAATTAAATGCCATTAAAAAGCGAGGTTCAGTTTACAACACCAAGCGGTTACCGGGAACCCGTTGTCACTGCTGCGGGTTCCCGGTAACCACTTTGTGTTGTAAAGTGAAGCTCAAATTTCGCATGGCATTTAAGTCTTGATGATTGGATAAAAAAGGCACGGATAAAAGTTTTTTGTCCTTTAAGTTTTTTTTGGGGGGGGAGGGAGAAATGGGGGGTGGCAGAGGAGTTGTGCCAACATTCCAAACAGCGCGAGGAAAAAAAAGTTCCTACATTTTTGCAGCCGCCCTTTTCAATAGGGGCGACTTCCCGTGCAAGCCGGGTGAACTTCCCAAACGTTGTAGCCCCACACAAGGGCTTAGCGACAGGTCGGGGAGTCGCTTGTACCTATTCTACCGATAGGTGCCCGGTCCCACCAAGGCACAGGAACGCACATGGTGCCTTCCACAGCCACGTTGGACGCTCAACTCGCAACCGCCTGTGGCAGGACATGACACAGGCGGTTATAACGTGACGTGATATTCTATTTCTGCCTGTTACCCAGAGCCTTTATGCAATTGTTATAAATATTGTTCTTCGAAGTGTCGAGCGCCGGCGGCATGCACCAAAGCGGGGTCGCTCGGCGGCCGACAGCGGCCGGACGGATCAGCGGTCCTCTCAGCTTCCATCTTCGCCCTAAGCGAGTTAGTTAGGCTTTTGAACCGGGGCTCGTCGATTCAAGGCCATAACCATGCCCGAGGAAGAGGTGGAGTATGAAAAGAAAGAAAAAGGCATGAAGTACAAAAAAGACAACGACAAGAGTTCCAAGGCTCCCAAGTAGAAGACTCCCAAGGAGAAGAGTCCTAAGGTGAAACGTCTCAAGGACAAGAGCATGAAGAGCAAAGGGTCCGGTAGGGCGTCCACCAAAGGCTCCTGCAAGACTTCCGCGAAGACGTCCGGCACGATGTCAGCCTCGCTCGACAAAGATTCGGCCGAGTTCTCGAGGTCAAAGGCTGAGAAGTCTGACGGCTGTGTCGAAGCCCACAAGAAAGCCAAGATAGGACCATACAAGGCGCCTGCTCCGTCGGAGAGCATGACGACGGCAATGGCATCACAGTGTTCCGTTTTGACGGAACGGTTTTACAAAGACGATTACGAGGATGCGGATGAGAACCGCAACTACGTCGAGGTTCAGCTGTTCCAAAGGACTCCATCCGGAACCATCATCTCGAGGGAGCCCGGTGGTAGTGAAGGCGGAGCACAGCGGACGCAATCCAACAACGTGGACGTACCACCAGTTCACCTGATCTCCCACCCGGCCTACTATGAGTACTAAGAAAAGTGGCCCCGGCCCGACGAGAGCGTCCTTTGTGTCCTGGACGGCTAGCTAGGCTGCCGCACAACCATGGCACGTACCCAATTTGGGGGGATTGCGCCCATTGAAAGTCCAGTCTGTGGGAAGCAAGCAGTCAGCTAATTTCTCTAATAACCTACGTGCGGCAGTATTTACATCGACACTTGAAGCAAATGTCACGCGGATTCTTCTTAGCCAGTGAATTACACCCTTTGAAATTTATTTATATTATGCTGCGTGGTGTAGCCTCCTTAAAATAAATTTTATCTACTGTAACAAATTGAAATCATAGTCAAATTTGTTGGAACTCTTTATTGACTTGTGGTAGAAATATTTTCCCAGTGTTCGAGTAAAAACTAGAAAAATACTTTCTACTACTTTGCTTTTTTAATTTACATAAATGATTTTCCACTAAATATTTCCCCTTCCATTCGCATTTTTGCTGATGCTTGCCTTATCTACAGATAAATTAACAGTATTAACGACCACCAAGCGATTGAAAACGATCTCGGCCTACTCTGTCTTGGTGTAATCTTTGGTTAATGGCTTTAAATGTATCAAAATGTCAGGTAATTTCTTTTAGCCGTAAACGCGCCAACTCACATTTTTCATACATCGCCATTAACATTGAATTGCTGCATACAGTATCGTACAAATATTTGGGCGTTCACTTAACCAAAAATCTTTCATGGTCATCCCATGTTACAGCCGTCTGTGCTAAAGCGTCGAAGACACTAGCACATTTACGTCGTATTCTTAGTAATTCCCCTTCCAGCATTCGCAAATTGACCAATCAGACATTTGTTCGTCCGCAAATCTAGTACGCATCATCTCTTTGGTTCACGCATCCTAAGATAAGATTGAATCGATCCAAAACAGAGCTGCGCGTTTCATTTCACGAGATTGCAGCTACCATTCTCTTGTAACACAAATAAAGATTAATCATTCACTCCAGCCTTTGTTTCTGCGCCGTAATATCGCTCTTTTATCTTTGCTGCTCAAATATGTTTATGAAGGCACTCGTACAACATTGTCTATCCATTTTTGTCTATCCAGATCCCATCCAACAGGTCTCCAAGATTAAATAACAAATTAAGTTTTTCGCGCTTCTAGGGTTCCACGCATGCGTTTAACTTTTCTGCGCTTCCTGTTCCCATTCGCTTGTGGAATAGCCTTCCTGACAGCATTGCTTAAGAAAACAATCAGGTAAAATTTCGCCATCTCCTTCACGAGCATTTTCACAGTACATCGTTAACAGCATCATCTCGTTTCTTTCAGTAAGCAAGACGATTTGACCTGTTTATCATTTTTTTTTCACTGTATGCCCTATTTCTTGCTTGTATTCGGTTTCCTTTACGCGCGTCACATGTTCATTGTATACCCAAACTATGTTAATTATTCATGCTTTTTCTGTTCTCAAATTTTACTGCAACCTTTGTATGTCTTTGATTTGATTTGTCTGTATGGAATCATGATGTATCTTTGCGTTAATTTCCCACAGTGTGCCTGCCTGGACTTTTTTGTTTAGGTTAAAGGGGCCCTGAAAGGCGTTTTGAGCGCACTAAATGAACCAGCGCAATCGTTAGACTGGGTCGTCAACGTCATCTGTGCCAAGTATTACTCTTTTACGCGCAGCGGAAAGCTCACACTTTTGTTGCAAAGTTTGTGGCTTTTTTCTCACCCTTCCATTCACGTTTTTGGACGCGGCCATCTTCACATGTCTACGTCATCGATTGTCAGATGTTCGTCATGAGCTAGACATCCTGCTATTTGGCGGCTTTTTCACGCACTTCCGGCAAAGAGATGAGTCGTCTGCTCAGCGTCGGATCGCCGGCTGATCTGCCAGCGGAGGGCCGGAGTGGCGGAGTGCTTGGACATTTTACGACAAACGAAACAAGTGTAAACACACGCTTAACCGTTTTTATTGAATGCAGCACGGCCATAACACGACATGGATATTCTCTTACATAAGTACATTTAATAAAGAAAGCGTTGAAGTCCCGTGGCACTACTTTCGTGCAATCGCACAGAACGCCCTAAGCCGAATGGCCGGGTTTGACGCATAGATTTTATTCAACTTGAAAACAATCCAGAGATGCGTTTCGAACGAACACAACGTCACAACATGCGTTGCAAGTCTGAACCGCGATTGACAGACGATGGGTTGCCTCCTCCTGCCCGTCGCAAACTCGGTACTCACCTCGCGCGTGGTTTGAGGGGAGGAACAGCAAGTCACTTAACTCTGGCGCACAAGCCGAGAAGGCTTTTAGCCACGCACACTGCACATACCCCATGCGAGGTTGAGTCGTACGTCACTCGAGGAAGGTAATCCCGACCATGGGAAGCACTATCAACCCGCACAAGCAAAAAGTCACATTTCATCGTGAAACAAAGGCGTCCACTACACACCCACCATCGCCTCCTGTAATGCCAAAGGCATCTCGCACTTCCCAATGGGATTGAGTGGTACGCCTGCAGTGCCCCCATGTCGCGAGGTGGGGCCCCGAGCTGAACCGGGATCACGGAACCGTAACGGACTTCTAGAGTGGTTTGTGCCTTGTTGCCAAGGCAACCGATGTTTGAGATTGTCAAAGAAATGGCCCTCGCTCCAGCGCTAGAAAGCTCAGAGCCGCGGGGGAGCATGTTTTGCCAACGTTGGCGCTCTCCACCACGCGTTGCCCCAAGCTGAACTGGTCACATGAATAAAGCGTTTTATTAACATGTTCTGTATCGGTTTAAAATGTCTTTTTCACATGCCGCTGGCAGGAATTACTACCGCCGCATAAAAGGACCCGGCATCAGCGGAGCCACATCTGATACGGCGCTTTTTGGATATACGGTGCGCTGGGCATCAAAGGGAACGGGCGCACGATACTCCCCGTGCGGCTGCGAGTTCACCGCCGATAAAACGTCACGTGCCGCCGATAGCAACTGCAGCAAGGTACACCGCGAAAGGGCAAGGCGAGGCCGCCGCACACATACGGCCCGATTTTTCGTTCGCTTTTCCAGCCTTGAGCGGAGTGCGGGATTCATGGTGTCAACAAAGCTTGCCCGTAGGAGACGGCCGTCTGAGGAGCACAATAGTGGAAGTACGTCACCGCTGAGGAGCGCACCATCATGGGAGAGAGTGCTCGCGCGCCGTCAACAGCGAAGAATAGGTTGAAAAGAGGAGGAAACGTGGCGCGACAATAATGCGCGGTTTTTTATTTACAATTTCTTAGCTAATACTCATCGCTTTAACAAAATTCGTGTGGGAGGAGATCGCTAATACGTTGCTTTATTTGGTGACATGTACATCCATGCATCGGCGGAAGGTATTTCTGGGTCCCTTTAAGTTTGCGTGCATTGATGTTCTAATTCCTTTGACTATCTGATACGCCCTGCGTGGGCTACATGTCTTTTTATGCTTTTTTTGTAAGCCCCCTCACACAATGCCTTCGGTACTTTGAGTTATTTTAAATAAATAAAGTAAATAAATAAATACCTTCATTAAATCATAGGGAATATTCTTGAGAGACTACTTTAATAAATTCTGTTATCATTTTGGTCAGTTCGTATTCTACAAATTGCTTGCAGCGTGGTTGTTAAAAAAATTCACACACTTGGCTCTACAAAGAGTAAAATCAGATATTCTGCAAGCCGTTAACTGGAATTTGCGAAGACGGCGTCCCAAACACAGGAGCCTCAGCCATGGCCGGGCTAGAGTTCCGGAGGCCGCCGCTGCAGCCCCGCTGTGCGTCACCAGAAAGGAAACGGAGAGGAGCGACTCTCGAAAGGCGAGACAGCGAAACATACCCATCCTGATCCTGATGTGCTAGGTCGGGGCCACCGCACCGCGCGACACAAGCGCAGACACCGAAACAGGTCGGCATGTGAGCTTAGTAATACCCATTTACGCCGATTTAAACTAGTTTAGTAAGTTTGAGAATTTCGAGAAAGCTGAACGAACTTTTATAATCACTATTTATCAGAACCAGTCGCTTCTGTCGCGTTGTGTTGGGCCTCATAGAACACAACCGAATTTGTAATCACCAATTTGTAACACGGAGTCCCATTCGCTGCAAGCAGTGCGCAAATAGAAGGGTTTCTCAAGCGGTCAGATGTCTGTATGGGCTCCCTACATATTGTTTTCCCGCCCTGCAAACCAATCCTTAGCGTATCTTTGCCGTACGGCCACTCAATTCCGTCGGGTGCGGGTTACCCAGGAGATGCTGTCGAACAAGTTAAGCCATGTGAAGGGAGCGCGCAATTTGACGCGAAAGTGCGCCAGAACACACCCAGAATAACCGTCGCTAAAGCAGACGACAAAGCCGTACCGTCGACGCGCGCGCCGGCGAGCAGGCACCTCCGCGAGGGAAACGCAGGGTAAATTTGCCGCGCCATCTAAAGTGTGCTTCATGAGTGAAACCCTCCCTTCCCGCCTCCGCCTTTGGAGTTTATCGTCCCGAATGCCGCGAAAAGCCTGTTGGCTTATAGAGGGAGAAAGCTTTACTTTAAGAGAGAACTATATTTTTTGAATTACTGGGAAATGAAATTTACACAGATATGCTCAGAGCGACTTCAGTAACAAAAATTGAGTGATAATATAATTACGTGTAGGTAAATTACACTCAGCCCGCCTTCCCAACGCAACTTTGTTCACGGCCTTTATCTAGGCACGCGCCTGCGGGCGCAGCCATTGTTTTTAGTGGCTTGGTCTTATCCCAATTTCAACCTCTGACGGATGCCGTGGGAGCGCCGGGACGAACTTTAAACAGATTGTGGTTGGCAATCGGTGGTGCCTGCCAAAGCAATTAGCGGTTGTAGAAACAATCACTGGCAACGGGAAATGTGTTAACCTTCGTCAACGCGCGCCCAAAGAGCGACTTTTGGGAAAGAATTTAATACAACTGAGCGCGATGCGTACGCAAAGCCAGCAGATTTGCTGGCACTAACGGAACGACGCGTGATTGGCAATCTTCGATGAGAGCTTCACTACCAACGAAGACGAAGAGCTGTTAATTCTTATTTTCGTATAAGCCGCTACTATACTTGGTAACAACCTAATAGCGGCAACATAAGTAGCCGTTCTGGCTCATCACTGCAACAGACTGTTCCTCCGCTCGGCGCAAAGAGTGCGTTACTGCGAAAATTTGTGAAGCACAAAATAAAAGAACAAGCAAAAACAAAACAAGTGAACTTAATGTTGTTGCCAGTTCAAATTTTTGTGTCAGATACATTACCACAACAAACATGTATCAAAACGAATAACTATCATAAAAATTGCCAATGCCAGTAAAAATATGACGCGAAAATGACAAAACGGAACCTTATTTGGAAAAAATTACAACAATAATTGATTTTTTGTGGCATGCGTGTTGTAATATACGCAGGTATGGCTCAATCAATTGCTTTGAAATAAGGCACTACTAGCGTATTGCGGCCTTTTTGCTTCGCGCGTTCTATTTTTGTCCGCACATCTTCCTCTATCTAGTAATTCTATGCTGTATGCTTGACCATCCTGACGCATGCGCTCAGGGCTTTTAGCCTCGGCATTTTTTGCTGACGGAGATTGTTTTTTTGGCGTTTTTTCCTTACCGAGATTGTTTTTTTCCAATGGTGATGAAATTTTTAGGTTACCATTGACTGAGGTATACAGTTTTACTGTAAACAGAGACAGTACAGTCCCACTTCCAGCCTCCGTGCACTAAAGGACAGTGAACTAGAAGCCAAAGTTAGCTCGTGCCTGTGATTGTAGTGGAAGCGCATTAGGCAGCGCGGTGGCACTGCAAGGCTAAAATGGACACCGGAAGCTACTTTGAAAGCAATACAGTTTCTTACTCAATCAAAGGTTTATTGACCCCGCAAATGTTCTTCCACGCCTGTACGCCCTGCAGGGAGCCAAATTTCTCTGAGCATGATGATGAACGATCATGGACGAAGGGAAAAAGAAGCTTGCCGTGGCCCGAATCGAAACCAGGTCCTTCGAGTTATCAAGCCGTCGTCAATCCGATAACTCTATTTTGACATGGTCGAAGCGAACGCCGAGCAGACAGCACCAATTCGCGCCGTGCACCCCAATCCCAAACGTTTGACATGTAAGGTGCACACTTGAGAGTGGCTGTGGGTATTCTAGAAAAGTAGTTTGTAGCTTCAGTGTTGGACATATTACCAATCTCGGATCGGCCATAAAAGAACCCATCACGAGAAATCTTCTCGTTCAACCATCGTCGTATATTAGACCAAGGGGTGCATGACTTTTTTAATGTTACCTGTATTTGCTAAATGAGAAAAATCTTTCCGAGCAGGCCCTAGATTCCGATTGCCAAGACGTTTTTACAACCGCCGCCCCTCCTGCGCAGCCACTGCCATTGAAAGACCCCTTCGACATTGATGTACCCTCCAATAATCCCTTCTAGGTAAGCGCTCTCAGACCCAACACATCTGCAGCTCCAGTCTTTGCCGTTCAGAACTTTTATGCACAACCACTTTTACGCCAAAAGAATATTTGAGGCTCCTATATTACCGGTTTCAGTTTTTTTCTAGTTTCAGCTCATTATTTTTAGGGCAAACGCCCTTGATCCACGTTGATCCGTCTTTAGCACGGCCCAGAAGGTTTGCGGCTAGCGTACGACACGCACGCTCTTTGGATAAAATATATTGTGCTTTTTCTGACCCTTAACAATACTTATTTACATTACCTTCGCTGAAAGTGGCCTTTTTAGTTTGATTTGCACGGAGTGACTGGGCCGCTCTGGTCCGCACTGGGCAGCTTTATGCTGTAAGCCAGCTATGAAGTATGCATCAGTAGGAAAATGCAACATTTATCACAATAGTTATTTTGTTCTTTCGGCGACGCTACAAAATGCACATTTCAAACAGACCGGTGGACAGTTTACAGGTGCAAGAGATCATGTGCTTTATGAATAAAGAAAACAGTGAACAAGGACTAAAAGCGATGCAAGGCGAGAAGATCGGACAGCTTGGCACAAACGTCGGTATGCAGCGGATAGTCCACGCTAAATGCACCAAACGCACCTCCAGAACTCGGGAAGAGTATCTGTCATCTCTTCATAGCTGAGCACTGCCTTTTCTTCCGGCAGTCGGCAAAATTTAACAAACGATTTTCTTCCGACAGTCACCTCATACTAGCTTTCGGAAGTGAAATGACAAGCTACAATAAATCTCGGCAGCCAAATGCCAACGTCCTGGAGAGAACCGGTAACATAACCTGCAATTAGCAGTCGGAATATCAGGTCCAGGAATTTAATTCATAATTTTGGTCCACGCGGCGAGAACTCAAGGGTAACATCTTCGACAATAGGTTGCCGCGCAATCGCTCACGCCGTGTGACGATAGAAAGCCAATGCCTGCTAGAGCGTAGATGCTTTAAAACTTCGGAGATAACCGGAGTTAAAGAGCCTCAAAAATTATGCTCAAGAAAGGAAGGCTGGTACGTGATGCTGTAGCAAAATGTCATTGTAAAACGGGTACTGGGGTGGGCGCAGGAGGGGGATCGGTTTTGGCTGCGATGCTGCCCGCTCATTTTCGAAACTTCGGAATTTCAACAAACATTCCCGATATGTAGGGGCATATTTAGTTGGTGCAAAGGCGGCAATCGCGGACGGTTGGTTTCACGTGCACTTTTGTGAGCCTATCGCTAGACATTAGCATAATAACCTGGTCGGCCGTATATGCTTTGGACGCTGCCTCTTCGCCATGTTTTTTGCATTTCCATTTCTTTAGTTTCTTTCCGGTGAGTTGCGCACGCAGTCTTTCACCATTGGAAAACTTTTTGCAAGCTTCTACAGTTATCTAGCTAAACAGTTTTCTGCGCGGCAATCAGAGATCGCCGGTTCAAGCTTTTCAAAAGTGCCGATGCAATCATCGACTGTTACGCAAGTCGTACTTTCCCGGCACCCGTGTCATCGCGGTTAAGAAATCGATGGTCTTGACATCGTCTTCTCCGAATCAGAAACAAAGAGCTTAAGTAATATAAACACTTTAACTAGGCAGCAAAGCATTTTTGGCGCCCGCGGGTGCTGCTGCAGGCAGTTGTTAGCGGCAGATTTTAAGGGGACATTCCATAGTCAGTAGTTGCCAGTTCCCCGCGAAACTAGTTTCAGAAATTCCGCCGGATGCCGGGAGAACTCTGCCTTGTAACATAGATGGACTCCATGTTATCAGCAGGGGAAGAAAAATTTTCAGACATTCCCACCTTTCCTTCAGCGTTATCGCATCACCCAAAGGCCTGGAGGGCAAAGAACAAGATTCCAAGATAGGGCTCTGCGAGCCAGGTAAGAAATTCAGCCATTTCGACAACTTTGACCGTGAACCTGAGCTTTGTCGTCGGTTGTGGATAAACGCGGACTTCAATGGAGGACCAACGGACATGCTGACATTCGCTGGATCTATCCCACTTCCAGTCGCGCTCCGCAAACGTCACAATAAACCCCGCGACAACGTGCTCTCGCTATTGAGCGTTCGTTAGCGCGATTCGGTGAGTGCGATCTCCGCTCCGTTTGAAGATGTCCGACAACCGCCTGCTTGAACTCGGTATGCCGTCTCCGCATTGGAAAGAACTGATGAGGAAGGGCAAAAAGCTTTCACGGAGATAAACACTCTGCAAAGCGCGTGCTTGTAGACGTGTGGTGCTTTTACAGCTGAGTGAGTGCTACTGTAGGCTTTCGAAAACGCCATTTAACTTTACGTGGTTGCTCGTTCGATGCCGAACCTGTGTCGTTGATTGTTCTGTCTACCAAAAACTCCAACCTCCCCTCGCGGGAACCCTTGTGTAGATACGACCCATAGGCAGAGCGGCGAAGGGACCGCGTTTTATAGCGCGCATAACGTTGAGGGGACTGCGTAAGCCGGTCCCAGTCGATTACGACGTTGGCGTACTTGTAAAGCGGCATGGACTTCAAGTGTTTGAGCCAAGCGTGGATGTTGCTTCGCCGGAGAACGGCACACCGGTTATATGCGCAGTGCGCCCGAATGAGAGGAAACCGCTGAAGAGAGAGTACTGCGCATGCACCGGCCCCAGCGCGTCTGCCGCGGCTATGACGCAACGTGCCGCGGCTATGACGCAACACAATCCAACACAATCCACTTTAATCCAATACAATCAAATCCAAGTCAAGCCAATCCAATCCAATCCAAGCCAGGCCAGGCCAATCCAATCCAATCCAATTCAATGCCCCTCGCGAGAGAGCGTTCGCTATGGGAGAGGAGAGGGGGTGAGCGGCGGAGAGCGCAGCTGGCGCGGCGAGGAGAATGGGGGAGGGGCGGACAACGCCGACCACGAGGACGACGACGCCGGAGGGACAAGGCGAGTGAATCAGATGCTCTGCATCTAAAATATGGCTGCTACGTAGCGCAGCATTTTCTTGTTGTCAATTATGATCGTTAATAAACATTTTGAAACTTGTAACCACCAACAGCAAGGGCTTGCGCTCCTCGTAGTTGGTAATACATAGCGTTAGTCTAAAGCTAACATAAATAACATTGCCCAAGAACAGCTTTCGCCTGTAATTGTCTATTTTTACTTCTTATTTGTGTGCGCTTATGACGACCTTGACGAGCAGAAGAGAGCGTTCTTCATTTTTCTATATGCAATCCCTTGGCTACTGCAGAATGTATTATATTTTCCCGAGCTCCCCGAATCCCCTGTTGCACTGGTGTAACGGCTTTGCCCCCCTCAGGATGAAATGGTGCTGACGCGCATGTTTCTTAATTACGACTCTTTATTCGATTTATCCTTGCGACCGTGGAACGTCTTGAGAATGTCCTCATTCGTCATTCTAGCAAGTATCCCAATATCGTCATCAGCGTCTGAGTGATAAAAAAAACCTGCTGTGGGAATTGATTTCATCCGTTCGGTGGTGCCAACGCTTGTGTCTTGTATTCAAGGTAGAAAAACTCATTAAAACAGATGTATGCTCACTAGTGTCGGGTTTAAAGTAAAGGAATGATTACGAGTAAAGAGCACCATTCTAAGTTTGATTGTTTGAAATTTGTACCGAAGAGTTTATTGATGAGTGCTCTCGGGCTCTTAGGTAATTCAGAAAGAGTCAACCGTAGTTTTCAGCGGCTTCATAAAGCTACAATTTCTTCAACCACTGCCCTTGCAGGATTTTATTCTGAAGAGGGTAAACCGGTTACACCGCGGTGGGAGGGCAATGGAGGAGGTGGGCACATTATAGTTACCTAAATTCCGCTGCATCCAAGGGATTGCCTACAAAAGGATTAACAATGCTCACTTGGGCTATTAAGGTTCATCATAAGCGCAGTCAGGTATCGCGTAGAAAGAGGACAAGGACAGGCGAAATGTTTTCTCCGTCCATAATATTTGTGTGCGCTTAAGATTAACGCCATGGAGTAACAACTAGCAGGAATGCAAGACCTTGCTCTTAAGAGCAACAAGTGTCACAAACATTTCTATAGGATCTTACGAGACAAAAAGAATATACTGCATTACATAACCGCCAAATGTTGTGAAAACGTTCATTTCAAGACACGTCCGGCGTCGAGCAGGCAACCATGTAAAGTTAAAGGGGCCCTGAATAGGTTTCTGAAGGTCGCAATTTCAATCGCGCAATCGCTAGAGTACCCCTTCACGACAATGTATACCAAATATTACACCTCTGCGTAAAGCAGGGGCCGCACAAACACGCAACAAAGATGCTTTCTTTCTTTCTTGCTCACCTACCGCTTCCTTGCCGCCACACTTGCGCGCTGTGACGTGCGACAGAGCGGTTGTGACGCACCCGTGTGACGCACGAAGCTCTCAACAGTACGGCTGCGCTATTGCTGGGCCCCGTTAAGTGCTGTAGCCAGTCAGCGTTCCCGGCTCTGGGAGAAACGCGGTTGCGCGCAGCGCTCCTGCACCGGCGGCACGGCGTATTCGTCCTGCACGGGTGGCACGGACGAATGTTTACCGTCGCCATCCGTTACACGAGCGTAGCTGAGCTTGTAGTCGTTTGCAAGGTATTAATAACGCTGAAAAACCCGGAAAATCTCTGCGGGCACAAACGGCCGCTATACGCCCGACCGCGGCGAGCATCTGCCCGCTCGGTCGGCAAGCAGCCCACTCTGCGGCGGTGTACGCACGATAACGCATACACCGCAGCAGCTAAAACTTTTCACCGACCGCCAGTGCGGGACTATTGCTGAAAATCAGTTTGAAAGTACGCGAAAGGGGGTGATAGTGCAGTGAAGCAGTGAAAGATTGCGCGGGGGGTCGTCGTCGACGCGACCTCGCAAAGCAGTGTCTGGATAACTGCGGCGATGCTAAGCCTTTTCACCGACCTCGGTGGGACGAGTTCACCGCGAAACGATAACGCTAGCGAGCCGCTGGCGAGCCGCTATAGTCGTTGGTGGCAATCTTCAATTATTGTCGTTAGCGAGCATGTTGAGTTAGGAAGCCAAAAGCTCGTTTGCGCTCGTTTCCGCCGACGCGAGCATGGCCGGCGCGAGGAGCCGTTCGATGCGGGCCGGCCACCGACCGACCCCGCTGAGCGGTAGTAGGCGGATCTTGGCCGCCATCTGCTACAAGCGTGACGTACCACCGAGTGGCGCCAATGGCTGCGCGCTTTTCGACGCAACCCTGTTTCTCTAGGTGTCACCGATCAGGTCTTGCGCCTGGTCGGTGGCGTCCCCGCTTCCACAGTGCTTTGGAGGAGCGGTTAAAGAGGGAATGCGCCAGGCCTTGTTGAGGACCCTTTTTAATGAACGATAGCTCGGCTAATACTAGACGCTTTTAAATCATTTTTGCGAAAGGATGTTCTTTGGATAGTACTCCAATGATTGCGCACGTAAAATCTACACCTTTGGAACCCTGTTTAGGGCCCCTTTAAATGGACTTTGGAGGCAAGATTACGAATAATTTGCTTTTGTTTTTGAAAGCCCACCATTGCACTCACTCATCTATTAAAGCACCACGTGTCTACAGGCACGGGCGTTGCAAAGTGGTTATCTCCATAAAAGCTGTTTGCCGTTTCATCGTAATGCAGGGAGGGTATACAGAGTTCAGACAGACGGTTGTCGGACATCCTCAAACGAACCGGAGTTTGCACTCGCCGAATCGCGCTAAACGAACGCTCAATAGCGAGAGCACGTCGTCGCGGGAGATATTGTGACGTTTGCAGAGCGCGACTGTCAGTTGGATAGATACAGCGAATGCAAGCATGTCCGTTAGTCCTCCATTGAAGTCCGCGTTTACCGACAGCCAACGCCAAAGCTCAGGTTCACGGTCTAAGTTGTCGAAATGGCTGAATTTCTTACCTGGCTCGCAGAGCTCTATTTGAAATCTTGCTCGTTCTCTTCCCGCCTTTGGGTGATGCAATCAAGGTAAAGCAAATGCGGGGACGTCTGCAAATTTTTATTCCCCTGCTGATAGCAGATAGTCCAAGTGAGTTACAACGCAGTGTTCTTCCGGCAGCTGCCGGAATTACTGAAGATAATTTCTCCGGGAACTTACCCCTATTGACTCTGGAAAGCCCCGTTAGAAACTGCCAGTAACAATTGCCCGCAGCAGCACCCGCGTGAGCTAAAAATGCTCCTCTGCATAGTTAAGGTGCCCATTTTACTTAGACTCTTGTGTTTGGTTTCGGAGAACACGACGTCAAGCTCATCGACTTCTTCACCACTACGTGAGTCTGGTGCCAGGAATGTAGACTTGCGTAACGGCAGGTGATCGCTTCGGCACTTTTGAAAAGCTTGAAGCGGGGATCTCTGAGTGCACCACAGAAACGCCGTAGCAAACATGACAAAATCTTCGCACGGCTGGCTGCGTTCTCTACTACGCCGCCACATTAGAAAAAAACATCCTCCTCGCGAGGTGCACGATCGAATGCAGAACATTTCCGGGGGCGCACGACGTTAAGTAGTTTGCGTTACGTTAATGTTGTTGCACTTGTTGCTGTTGGTTGTTATATTGTAATTAAATGAGGAGACGTAATTACGTGGTCACGTGACATCATTTATTAGCAGGTGGGTATGATTATTAGACGATGTTACGATGTCTTGAACTGGTGCTGCTAAGCTGTTGTTCCATTGCGTAGCACCACTGGTTGAAGGTCTTGATTCCATCTCGTGCAACGGAGACTCGACGACGGCAACTGCTGACGAGAGAGCGCGGCGATGAGTGCGTTCCAGCCTCACCGACACCCGCCTTTATCACGCCACGCGTGCACGATGCTGACGTCATGATCACGCCACAGATGTTCTTGACCCCGCGACGCGCGCGCCCCCATCTGTTGGGCGCGAGCCGACCGCGGAGAGAGTGCGCGATGCGAGCGGAGAGTAGGCGAGGAGGAGCGGGGGAGAGGGCGCACCTGCGAGCGATGCGGACTACTACGGACGCGTAGAACGGGGGACATCGTGAGTTAAAGAAATGCTCTGCATTTAAAAAGTGTTTATCTTGATATCTGCAGAAGCCCGCAAAAAGCTTTCCAGCGGCGAAAAACGCAATGCAGAGCTCACCCGAAAGACACTGATTCAATCAAAATGCAGAAAACACGGCAAATAGAAAGCGCGCTAAGCAAGTATTGCCGTACCGGGTTACTATGCTAATGTCTTGCGATAGTCTCGCAAAAGTGGCTCCGAAACCAACCTAAGCAGGACTGGCCTATAACCGAAGAGTGGAAACTTCATGCGAATTCATTGGCTTCCGAGCTATCGGCCGCCCATGGGTACAACTGGTTCAAGATTGCTCGGGCGAAAGCTAAGGGTGACCGGAAGCAGTGCCACACAAAGAGCATCGGAGGACGAGGTTTATCCAAGCGATAACAGCAAGCGCCCAACTAGGCGTGCCTGTCGCATTTCAACACGTCGATCGGAGATTAAAAGCAACAGAGCATCAAACAAAAAACATCCCCCTCACGAGGGGCACGATCAAATGCAGAGCATTTCCGGGGGCGCACGACGTTAAGTAGTTTGCGTTACGTTATGGTTCCATTGCGTAGCGCCACTGGTTGAAGGTCTTGATTCCATCTCGTGCAACGGAGACTCGACGACGGCAACTGCTGACGAGATAGCGCGGCGATGAGTGCGTTCCAGCCTCGCCGACACCCGCCTTATCACGCCACGATCGGGCCATGCCACGCGCGCGCGATGCTGACGTCACGATCACGCCACAGATGTTGAACCCGTGACGCGCGCGCCCCCACCTGTTGGGCGCGAACCGACCGCGGAGAGAGCGCGCGATGCGAGCGGAGAGTAGGCGAGGAAGAGCGGGGGAGAGGGGGCACCTGCGAGCGATGCGGACTACTACGGACGCGTAGAACGGGTGACATCGTTAGTTAAAGAAATGCTCTGCATTTAAAAGTAGTTACCAAACTGATTGCGGCACGGCGTCGCGAAACAAGGCCTATTTAAACTACACAGCAAGGTATTACAAATAACGCGCAAGATTTTATTACCTTCTTTAGGCGTCGGACATTGTGTGTCCTAACGCAATGATGGCGTGCGAACAACTCGCGTTCATACCCTTCCGCTCTTCCTTTTTGCTAATGGCGTAGGTGTTGGACGTACCCCACTCTGAGTTGTCTTTGTTGGCATTTCAACAGCACTTGTACTCCAGTCGGTGCCTGTGACGTGCGTTTTGGTGTCGGTGACGTGTGTTTGAAGCATATCTGCCTGCGAAATAACGCCGTTTCCCTACTCCCGCTGATAACGTAAGAGCTTGCGCTCCTTCCCGCCTAAACTTGTGTTGTTTATAATGGTTCACCTCTGGAATGTTACGTGGTGTTCTGGTTTCTTGCAAGGGCATACTGTGCTTCTATTTGTGTGACGCCATTTCTAGCTATCGTCGGCTGGCGCATCGCAAGCGTACTGAAACAGCTCTCCACTCCCTACCCAAGACTGTTAATTTTTTGCAGTGCGCGTTGCAGCTATTGGGCTCGCGATAGCTGCAGCGGCCGTCGCGACCGTCCGCTGCCACTATCGCAGTCCGCGTGCAGCAGTCGTGTAGCTTGGCAACAAAATCAGGCGTCGTGAAAATGCGGTATTCAAGGCTAAAATGGGGGCTAGTTGGTTTTTCATCTTTTTGAACCGCGCTTTTTAAAACAGGGCAAGGAAATACAACACAGCACTAGACGAAGCGCGAATCGTGCTTCATTCGTCCTGTGGTGCTATTTCTTTGTCCTTTTTTAAACAGCGCGGTTCAAGAAAATGCGGCATTCGCTCGCGAACGCGCCCCGACAGCGCACGCGTGTACCCGTACCGGGTGCTCGCGGAGGGCATGATTAGCGCGAGTTATGCTTTGAGAAAAGTAAGCAATCCAAGAAAATACGCAATTGCAGGATACTGTGCCATGATTAAACCAAGAACCAAGTTGGAGGGAGCGAGAGATAGCACCGGGAGATGGGGCACGCCCCGGCGAGTGAGTAGGGAACTTGCCAACGCCCTCGTCTAGCGGAATCTTTGGTACGGGGGGAGGGATGATTTCACGAGGTAAGGCGCCAGCCTTAGCTTCGGCTATTGTGTGAGACAGATTTTCAGAGAAATGCAGTTTAGTTTTTACCAGAACGAACCGAGTGCTGCTGTCCTAAAACGTGACACTAAATGGCAGTATTTGCAGCACGTTTCGTTTGCGAGCTAGTTTTAACAATCTGAAAATTTAGGTTGAATATTTTCACAGGCGCATGTGTTAAGGAGGAAGCTAGTTACTACTGTATATATTAATCAGCCTGCGTTTAACAGTGCAGGGGTGTTTTTACGTGTTACAGGCACTACCACTAATGCGAAGGGGCGGAAGCAGCAAAGGGCCCATCTCTCTCAAGCTGAAAATTTGAGGAATACTACTGTTGAACTACACATTTTCTTCAACGCCAATTGGTGCATTATTGCAAAAAAGTAATAGTTTAGGTCTACCTAAAATTTTCCGTTTTCCAAGCATCTGAAGCTGCTAAACACAGCCGAGTTGATTTGCACTGTATTAGCCTTTTTTTTCTGGGCCCAATTTTCGTGTTTTGTTTTCATGTTAAAGTTTTTCGTCAACGACAATAATTCTATTCTTCAATTGTTAGCCACGTGTCTTGTGATAAATAAGTGTGTGATGTGCATAATAGGAGCAAGCAAAGAGAGCTGGCATGTTCATCTACTTCTTTCAGGGAGGTCACGTAATTTCTTCCCTGAGAATTCGTTTATTGTGCCCATTGCCATTACGCAATTGCTATAAATATGTTCAGCGAAACTTGAACCAAATGTCACGCGAATTCATCTTAGCCGGTGAATTACACCCTTTGAAATTCATTTCTATCATGCTACGCTGTATAGCCACCATGAAATGAAATTGTATATAATACAAACAAATTCAAGTCTTAAGCAAATTTGTTTGAACTGTTTATTGACTTGAGGTAGAAATGTTTTTCCACTCTTTGCGTAGAAACTAGAAAAACGCCTTCACTTGAAATTACTGGAAATATTGTTCAGAAACTGCTTTAATGCATGCCGTTATCATTTTCGTCAGTGCTTTCTAGAAATTGCTTGCGGCGTCACTATTGTTTCGTACAAGCCCTCCCAAAGAAAATTATTCAATTCGTGCATTAAACTGTTTTATAGCTTGCGTTAAATACTTTTTTGTATAGTGGCACCTGTAAAGCAAACATTAGGCCGAACACTAACTCTTGCAACACGCATTGGCCCTAATGATTGGACATAAAGCCAAAAAACGTGCATAAAAACAGCATGAGGTCCACGCAAAGGCATTAACATGAAAATATGCTTTGCGAAGCATTGTCCAATATTCACCTTCCAGAGCTTGGCCAATTGTTGGCTTGTCACCTTAGCCAAACACCAGCCAATATGGCGGCTGAGGTAATGCCAAGGTCCTGCCAAATGGCCATTGCATATTCGCCATGCTTGGGCTTAGCAATTTCTGCTGCTTGGGAGCAGTCTGCGATTGCGGCCTCTGCCCCAAATAGATATTCCACTACATCTTTGGAATCTTTGGTGAAAAAAACCTAAAGCGTGGCAAACTGTTCGCATGTCGACGCAGTGAAACATCCCCCTCGCGAGGGGTACGATCAAATGCAGAGCATTTCCGGGGGCGCACGACGTTAAGTAGTTTGCGTTACGTTAATGTTGTTGCACTTGTGGCAACTGCTGACGAGAGAGCGCGGCGATGAGTGCGTTCCAGCCTCGCCGACACCCGCCTTTATCACGCCACGATCGCGCCACGCTCGCGCGATGCTGACGTCACGATCACGCCACAGATGTTGTTGATCCCGCGACGCGCGCGCCCCCACCTGTTGGGCGCAAACCGACCGCGGAGACAGCGCGTCATGCGAGCGGAGAGTAGGCGAGGAGGAGCGGGGAAGAGGGCGCACCTGCGAGCGATGCGGACTACTATGGACGCCTAGAACGGGTGACATCGTGAGTTAAAGAAATGCTCTGCATTTAAAAGCGAACTTTCGAAGATCAGCGGACAACAGTGTAGCCAAAACACAACCCTCTCCCCCCCTCCCAAAACCCAGTCCCACCGCTGACCCTCTCCCTCCCTGGTACGTGCGTGGAATGAATCTGTCACTGCTATTCACGATATGAGCGTTTGTAGGCTCAGTAAGTGTGCGAAGGCCTGCGTTAAATCAACTATTCCTGCACCTGACCACTACGTCGTAAACTTTCTTAGCTAGAACAGTGCCGAAAAAGCAAGACTCACCCATTGCAGCAGGACCGGTTTCGATGCAAGCAAACGGAGAACCAGCGGTTGGTGATCTTTCTCTTCGAATCAGTGGCACGAGACCCCGCCAAGCCACGCGCGCAAGAGCCGTAACATGCCGGACCCGCACATTCGGTGTGCGAATACTCTGCGGCTCAAAATAGAACATGTAAGATTTTTCAACAACGAATAGTGCTGGTTGCAAGTAAAATTTCACTAACCTAAATTTTGCTCCAATAAATGTTGTTAGTGAAAAGTCCCCGAGTTATTTTTGATGATAATGATGGGTTCCAAGACATGGGCACTTGCCTACGTAATCGGAGTAAAAGATGCAGAGCCCAGTCTATCAACCCAAGCATAAATACCTGAGTGCAATTGTGTCCTTAGGACAAAAGTGACAAAAAACAAGAGCAGAGATACGTCCAGTACGCCTCCGCACCTTTAGGAGTTCTGTATATAGCGAAAACGTTACTGTTAAATCGAACACAGTGGACAGCTCCACAGGTAGGAGGGGTTGTGAGAGCCCTCTGCAGGTTCAACTGCCCTTTAAGCGATCAGAAAAGGTTGTGCTGCGAAATATTCGCTGCCCGCGAGAAGAGAGGGAGGAAACATTTATTGTGAACATTTATGGTCTTCTTGTAGGAGCGGTTTCTCTGTCTAAGGAATACAGATGATGATTGGGTTTTTATGGCGCAAGGACGATTAAAGGCAAAGAGCGCCAAAATATTTTTTTTCCAAACCCAATTATTTTTAATGCAGAAAAACTCAATTCTTCGGGTGGTTTTTTTGTTGTAAATGGTGATTTAGTATGTTGAGTGTGCTTTATGTGGGACGCACGCCACGCAGCCTGTGGCCATGTTTATTTAACGTTCTGTATCGCGCGAAGACACATGTCACGTGGCGAGCAGGGAAGCAAAGAGCTTGGAAAAATGCGACGAGGACAAAAAGGTCCCAAAGGAGAGAAGTTTTAAAACTAAATATTTTGTTGAAAAAGGATAAATATAGGCGTTCTCAGGTGACTTCACGTGGGCCGCAAGTGAACAGCACGCAAGTAAACATAAAGCACTGACCTGCTGATAAAAAGAGGAGGTGCCGGAGGGGGATCAAGGACGCTATGAACTGGAAAATTTCGGTTATCAGAGAGTGGTATTTTCCCCAGCATGTGCTGCTTAGCTAGGAGTACTCCATTTGGGTAAGCACGATCGATGGCTGGCTCACGCATGCGTCACCAACCTTTTACTGAAGTGAATTCGTCAAGCTGCCGGTTTTGCTTGCACTGTGTAGGCTGGCTCAATGTACTACACTTTTGATCGTTTATCCGGTTAATAAGTCGGTAATTATTTTATATAGCGGGAAAGAAGAAAAACTACCATGCGCGTTCTGTGGTGACCGCACCAACTAAAGGCTGTGACGTCGGAAGGAGGTGCCACCGTGACTGGATGATGTCCAAGGTTAGCATTCAAACAAGTTTCGGTTTCGATTTTGTAAAACAACATGCTTGACATCGAACGGCAGCGTTGGATGGGCATTCTCTATATCTTAGTAATCGTCGTACCGCGCTTCTGCCATGTTATCGGATGTAATATGCCTAAGAAAGCCTCTCAGGACGGCTTGGCATCGTAGAAATCGCTAGCCGAGGACTACTCAGTGGATGAACGCCCTCCGCGTCACCGCAGACGCTCCAATGCCATGCGCTTTTCCCGCATATTCGGAGCTTGCTTCACTCATGCCTGTATCGTAAAAGCGTGTTCGCACCAGGCCAAGGGTGTGCTGATTCTGGCCTGTGCCCACTGCCCGCAAGCGGTCGGTGCTTGTGGCAACAGCACGCCAACTACAACTGGCTAGCGCGTCAGTGTAAGTCTCCGCACGTTCTGCGAACTCGCTCGTGGAGCAGTGAACGTTACGGCCCAGAAATGGGGAACTCAGGTCGGAAAACATCAGACGTAAACGAAAAAATCGACTTACAAAAAAGCATTCACCCTCGGGGATTCCAACTTACTACTTGCAAAACAAAATTCTTAGCGCCTTAGACCACTCGACCACGAGCCAGCACTGCGGAGGTTGGATATATGAGGTATATAATGTACAACCAGTTTACACATTTATTTCTTTTAGCATTTTAAGTATTTTAGGTGACTATTTGTTGTATAGGGCTTTGTGCAGTAAATGACCCACAAAGTTCCACAATATCTCACGTCTAGCAATTGCATTTCTTAGATGGAAAAGCGTTCGCAGAAGCGTGGTCGTGCTGCTGACCGCTTTGCTTGTTCACCCAGCGCAAAAAAAGTGCTTCCGGCTCTCTAGTTTTGCGCTAAACGGTAAACGTTTCAGTTTGTTTTATTTCCTAAGTTCCTATATTGACTTCGCTTATTCTTCTCCCGCCTTCAAGTGGCATTAGATTTTCCTACTATCGTAAAGTCAGCGAAGCGCCGCATATGCACTTGTGCAGCGCTTGCGTGGAGCGAACCGGACTCGGAGCTTATACAGTGTATAAACTAACAAAGTAAAGAAAGGCACATTCTTCCATTCACAAACGTGTTGTGGCTTAGTTTCAACTGAGCGAGCGAATTGAGACGACCCGTCGGCGGCCAGCGGACTAAACGCTGGGCCGACTGACACGGTCGTAAGGTCGGCGAGTCATGCAGTAGCGCAGCCAAGTGCCAGCTCATCTCCCCCTGACGTCACGCGAAAACACCACAAAAAATGGGCGAGGGTGCAGAGAGGAGGACAACATTTTCGAATTGATTTTTATACTAAATAAATTCGCGTAAACGCGGTTAGAGTGGTCGAAACATGGCCTATGGACTCTGGACTACAGTTTGCGCTAGTAATCCCGTAGTGTTTACAAATCACTTCAGTGTCCCTTTAATGTGGAAAAGTTCTCTAAGTTCTCTAACTGCTACTCTACATAGTACGTAGTGCGTGGCGTGTTTTAGTATGCACCTGTTGTGGTTATAAACCCCATTGCCCTTTACCCTGGACCAGACCTGGCCGCGCACATTATACAGCTTTTTCGGGGCCGTGCAAACTATCCCCTATTGCGCTCCAGCATTTATTATTCCATGACGCAGTTTGTGCATGTATGGTATCACCGCTTTTTTTCTTGTTTCCGTCACCACACGCTTCACGTGCCCGTGGCTTCCCTGTCTTTACCAAAAGGACACGTTTTGCGTACGCCACTCTAAATAGATATTTCGGATATCCGGATGCCGTTAACCTGTCGACCTGCTGGTTAAAGCTCTAGTGGACACTGTGCGTGCAAAACTGCGAACGAAGGCCGGATCACAGATAATTCTATAGCGTTTTTTATAACCTTACAGCGTCACAAGGAGAATCCGAGTAGCGTCTTCGCTGTCTTGCGATGATACTGCAAACTAAGGTGTTCATCTTTGAACGCGAGATTCAGGTCGAGGAACTGCAATTCCCTGTTAGTCATTAGTACAATGGGAGCCTAAGTTTTAAGCCGCGTTCTTAGAGCACCGTCAACACGTCCTCCACTCTACTGTCATAGCCATTACTGTCTAAAAACAGCAGGTAATAGTCTACGTGCGTATAGACCATTGCAGGCGTCCCTTCTAATCGGTCTCATGGCTTTCTGTCCACCCTACTCAGAAATATATAGCTCAAACAGGCACAACACAAGACCCAATACAGATGCCGGATTTTTACACGTGAAGCTCGTTGCCCACCATCACGAAAGTCGACTTGAATTAAAAGGACAACAACCCCAGAAAATATTTAACCGACGCGGTACTCTAATATCAGAAGTTTTGCTCATCATTGTGTTCTGTGATGTGTACCTTAACACTGTCCCGTACTTCATCATGTGACAAAGAACAGAGTGAGGCCACTACATCAGCACTTGCTCCAGCACCGGCACCAGGGTTATCGTACCGCAGAAAATAAACCACGGTCTGCGAATCAGGTATGACTAAAGCGCCATCAAGACGGAAGTTGAAGACTCAATTTTTGTTGCACCGTAATTATTGTTCCCCTGACTGTCGCAAATGAACACCAATATTTGAGCATCATTCGACCCCATGGCGTTATATGCCACCAGCTTCACGTCTGCCACCGTTCGCGGACGTTTTTTTTTCTGAGCAGAAAAAAAAGCCTCACCAAAAAATACTCGCTGGTAATATATTCGTCACGCCAAGTTCGGAATACGCAACGATCACCTGGTGTCCTTCTACTGACTCACTTGTGCGCAAACGTGATAGAGTACAAAAAAAAACTTTGTAACAAATACAGCACAGCTGATTCACCCACTGAACTCCTAAATAAAAGAAGAATTTCATGCCTCAAAGAGCGAGAAAAACTCGCATGGCCGGAACTGTTATGCTGATTAGTATACAAGCAGCTCTAAGTATATATCACAAATAGACACTAAAGGAACACGGCTCACGCATTCCCTAACACATCGAGAATACCAATTCCACACGATTGCTTTGAAGTTTTGTTCTTCCCACTTGCCATACGTAGTGGGAAAACGTGAATTTCTGCACAAGGCCTCGTTTAACATATAAAGGTTTTTCGTCTTTAATAGAGAATCACTCGCGCTCCTCAGTATAAATATTTTTTTTAAAGCAGCTGCTGATTAAAATTCAAGTTCTTTTTATTTCTGCATTGACGGCGCTATTTTACAGCGGCACAATTGCTCTAATGTATTGAAACTGTACGATTACTTGCCAAAATCTGTACTGTCCTCACCAAATTTTGTAAATGTTATATGTAGTACAATTCTGTTTGTTGTGTAATGTAGAAAGTGGTGTTATCTTGTCTTTCCTTCAAAAATTGCTTATGATATAGGCTATATGTAAGTACTGTAAGGTATTTGAGTAACGGGGGAAGCGAGAAGTTTACTCGGCGGTGCAACCGGCACCGATTCCAGAAGCGATGATGGTGGTGTGCGAGGGACGAGGACGAGGTAGATGTTGATGATGATGACCTTGTTATGGAGAGGATGAAATACCGGAGGTTGCCCATAATCCGTAAGGAGGTCCTAGGATCTAGTCCAGGCCCATACACACTCACAGTACAAATAAATGAAGGAGCGCCAACGCTGAAATTCCGGACAAGAATGAACATACTCTTCGGGCATACGCTCGATTTCAAAAGAAAAAGCCAATCCCATTTGATACCATTTATTTTTTATGTTATGTATTATTTATTTATTTATTTATTTATTTATTTATTTATTTATTTATTTATTTATTTATTTATTTATTTATTTATTTATTTATTTATTTGTATTGTAAGGAGACAGGACGGTTCTCTGAAGGAGGCAGCAGAGCGAACGGTTCTGGTGTTTACTTTCCAGATCGCGATTCCACAACCCAGCGACTTGTGATGATGATTATGTACAAATGATGATTTTAATGGTTATGGACAGGTGAGAGGTTGACCACACCGGAGGACGGTGGACGGGCAGGGTGTGGGGCAGTTCACAGGAGCACAAGTGAGCGCTCACAATGTACTGTACCCTCAAGGCCACGAGACATTTCCAGGGGGACTGGTTTCATACACTAATAATTAAAGCAGTAAAATAAAAAGGTTAAAAAATGGTAGCTTTGTAGTAATACAGATGTGGGTGCGCACACTGGTGGTGTGTAGAATGTTGGCGGTGTGGAAAGGCTTTGATCATAAAACTTAACCCCACGTAACCCCAAACATCAGCGAAAAGTCGAAACAGCATTTCTTTGAATGTATTTCTTAGAACCGTTGGTCATTAAGGGTAACAGAGTGGATCAGTAGGGAGGGCAAGCGTGGCAGGGGGCAGCAGAAAGTTAGATGGGCAGATGAGATGAAGTTTGCGGGGATCAATTGGTCGCAGTTAGCATATGACGGGATAATTGGAGAATAATGGCAGAGGCCTTGGCGCTGCAGTGGGCATAGATAGGCTGGTGATGATGATGATGATGACCCAACCTAGTTATATACAGCGGCATATACCCAGAGGTATACAGCGCCACGTGTGACACGTGTGGGGGCTGGGCCATGATCACACACATAATGTGAGAATGCTCTCGGACGCATCCCGGCCACTTTATTGACGACTCCCAAGAGTGGGAGACTGCAGCTGTAAGTCCCAGCCTCACCACTCAACTGATCCTAGTTGGGCTCACGTCTGAGGCTGCGGGCAGAAGGAAAGGCCTCCACACTATGGCGCAGAACAGCGCTTGAAGCAAATATCCTGAACCTGGCGTGAACTGAGAAGCCGTCTTCAGTGAATCCAATTCACTCATCGTTGACACTGCATATGTTCAGGCCATTCTTTCTCTTTCTCCATGTAATCACCTCATTTCAATGGCCCTTGATCGCCAATGTTTGTATGTAAAGTAATTCTCAATACCTCAAGTCTGCTTTCAGTACTGCTTTGTAATACCTGATCAAGTTATTGAACCGTTGTGTGGGTTTAGATAACATCAATGGCCATTTTTCCTGAGTGGAGTGTGCCCCGTGGTTGCTGTTTTTGCAACTGAAGTTACAAATTCTTCAATGCAAGTGATTATTAGCCTCGTACTTTCTGGAAAAGCAATTATCGCTGTTTGCGCATGCCTACGTTTTCTCTGGGATCAACTCACTAGTAACTTTTGTGACATTGTATCCCTAGCACATGGGGTTTTAATCTTGAGCTTGATGCGAAGGAGTCTTTAAAAATGTTCAACATGAGCTCTCGAAGGAAAACACAAGTCTGTGGATAACCTGAGGAGCTTTTATGTTTTGTACGAGTAGTTGTGCTTGCATATTTATTTGCTTAGAAACTTTTTTGGGAGGAGTGGCTGAATTGCTTGTCAATGCATTTTATCGTGTCACATTTTTTTTTCTCTGTTTTTGGTATTGCAGGAGATTGCCCAACAACCGCAAGAAGAAGCAGTTCAGGGAGAAGCTTAAGTCCGTGCGCTCGTGTGGATGCCAATATGAGGATGCCACTGTCGCCACTTATGAGCAAGTGGAGGCCGGTGACGTGTCTTGCAAGAGAGGTCTGTCCCACAATAGGGAACACGTCCATGGAAGCGAGCCCGGCCTCCCTAATTTTTATCTAAAGACTGTCAGGGAAAAACCAGAGCTAAGTGATGGGCATGTGGAAGCCCATTTCTGCAAGGTCCCTCCAAATGGGCACCTGGCCTGTGATGCGGCTGATGCTTGCGAGCAGAGCCTAAGGACGCGTGTGAGCCTCACTGTAAGTGGAGCATGCCCTAGCAGGAGGCCTTACATCTGCAGCATCTGCCACAAGATCTTTGCCACCAAGTGCAGCCTGGTCAGGCATGCTAGGCTGCACACTGGCGAGATACCCAACGTGTGCGACGTGTGCCAGAGGGGCTTCAGCCAGAAAGGGATCCTGCTCAACCACCAGCGGGTGCACACTGGGGAGCGACCCTACGCATGTGGCGTCTGCCAGAAGCGCTTTGCTCACAAGGGCGTCCTGCTAGTGCACAGCAGAGTGCACAGCGGGGAAAAGCCTTACGCGTGCACAGCGTGCAACAAAAGCTTCGCTGAAAAAGCCCACCTCATTACTCACGAAAGGCGCCACACAGGGGAGAGGCCTTACGTGTGTGACGTGTGCGAGAAAAGCTTTGTCGACAAGCGGTCCCTGTCCAGGCACGAAAGGGTGCCACTGGCGAGAGGCCCCATGTGTGTGGCGTCTGCCAGAAAAGCTTTGCGGAAAAGGGGCACCTGAACAGCCACGTGAGAGTGCACACTGGGGAGAGACCCTATGTGTGCACGGCGTGCCCCAAGAGCTTCGCTGAGAAGGGGCACCTGGTTAAGCACCAAAGAAAGCACACAGGCGAGAGGCCCTACGTGTGCAGCATCTGCAGCAGAGGCTTTGCCGATAAACAGAACATGCATAGGCATGAAAAACCGCACAGCCTCGCTTACCTGTGCCCAGCCTGTGAGAGGATGATGGACAATAAAGGAATATGCAACAGGCTTTGGTTGGTTTGGCCACAGAAAGAGGACACAACTTCATTGGGAGCAGCGATCGGAAATCGCTGTTGACAGGAATCCTTGAATGAGGGTGGGCTGGCCCAGTAAGGAGGTTTACACAGCAGTGTCCTCTGCTCTTGGGGGTGTGGAATAGCAGAGGTCGATATCCTGGAGCGAGTCTACAATTCGGATAATGCGCCTGAGTATTCATGGTGGCTGGCAGAATTAGCTTCCGGCTGAATAATGGCGTAGGGATGTTGGCTCAGGTGCATTTGGTCGAAGCAGTCAAAGAGTCATTTCCTCGTGTTTTAAGAGTTTTGTATGTGGGAGTGGGAATGTTCTCCTGCTGATGCTGAGTAATCTCTTGACATCTGGTGAGGGGTAAGCTGTGCCGTCCTCTCCAAAACCCGGTAGAGTAGCCTGTCGGTGAGCAAACGCATCATCCATGAAAACGACCACACGATTTGTACCTTTCTATTTGGGGATCAACTTGATAGCATCTGGAGTGCTAGAAGGGCCACTCATCCCAGTTAGTAAGTTCCTCTCTCCCTCTTTCATCCTTTGTGTAATTTTTTGCGCTTTACACGCCTACGATGCAATACAATTTTGCCCAGAGGTCCACCCTAATAAGTTAGGTATGCTTCGTGAAAGTCTGTGATGATTTTACAAGCGTGGTTTGGCGTAAACACAGTGCAAAGGCGTGCACCTGAAACGTTATAACATCTGACGTACGGCTGTTCATTGATGGCTGACACAGTTGCACTAAAATACATAGAATTCAGTGATAAGTGGTCATTCTCGTCAAAACTGAAAAAGTTCACACAACTTGGGACAGGAAGCCACCTCACCTTGCCAAGTAGAACCTAGGCATCACCCATCACTACAAACAGTACTAAATACCCTGCTAGCTCCTCATACTGCCTAATTGCTCTCGCAACATGATTCTTAGAATAGACTTTTTGACAGACTATATACCAGTGTAAGGCGATGCCGTTTGGGCTGTGCATGGCACCAGCGACATTTCGAGTTATGGAAACTGTGCTAGCTGGCCTAAGTGGCGCAGTCTACTTTGACAACGTTTGTTTTTAGACAAAGGTCTGACAAGCTCCTTGCCCGAGAAAAGTAGGCCGGAGGCCATTTGAACATTGGGCCTAATGCTGAGGCCTGAAAAGTGCCATGTCTTGTCCCAGGAACTCGATTTTGGGGGCCACGTCGTGGACATTGATGGAAGATGCCTGACATGGTGAAAACGTCACCCATAGCGAATTTCCTGAGGAACAAGAAGGTCATGTGAAGATTCCTCGGACTGGGCGCATTATCGGCGCTTAATCGCAAACTTGGCACGTGTTACACGACTATTCATGCTCTTGACGACAGACACGCCCATTCTGCTGAAAAGAAGCCTAAGAGGAAACATTTTGCAAGCTGCAACAGCGCTTGCAAGCCTGCCTGTGTTCACTGATTTCAAGAGAGATGCCGAAACGGGAGTGCACTCAGGCTCCATGATGTAGGCTTGTGTGCCATCCTTGTTGCAGCAAAGCGGCTGCGAAATGTTATTTGCCTAAGCCAGCCGCGATCTGTCGAAAATGAAACCACTCAGCCTCTGACAAAGAGTGCCCCTTTATGGGCAATTTCTAAATTTTACCTATGTGTATGGCAGACAATTTAAGGTTGTGACTGACCACCATGTGCTGTGTTGGTTTGCCAATTTCACCTCCACCTCTGGCCGCGTCGGGCGATGGAGCCCGCGCCTGCAGTAATTCGATGTTACGATCATCTATAAACCGGGAATGAAACATTCGTACGCAGACAGCCTGTAAATCCGCTACCTAACATTGGTGAAGATGGCGCGTTGAATTGTGACGGAGGGCAACCTGGCTGCCCAGCAGCATGCCGACCCCGAGTTGCACGTTGGGATGCAACGTGGAGTGCCAAGGGCCTTCAAGTGAAACTTGCATGCATGCAGTGTAAAAAACTTTAGTCGTAAATGAAAACGTTGACCTTGAACGAGAAGAGATTATCTTCTCGTCATTCCTGCAGAGCAAGGTGATGAAATTTTGGAAGCGTGGCAGGATGACCCGTCCTCTCAACACCTCGGCAAAGCACAGCCACTTGGAAAGATAAAAGCGACATACTATTCACCCTGCCTAATTTCCAAAGTGGCTCACGACATTCGGAGCTGCTGTGTTTACCATCAGCGTAAAACTCTGCCGACAAGATCCGCCATAGTTTTGCAACCCATCACCGCACCTTCGAGACCCTTCCAGCAGATCCAAATGGGCCTTCTAGGCCTGCTTTCTGCCTCATGAGGAACACACATTCAGATTTTATGATATTGTTACGTCGCGGCAAAGCAGTTGACTCCGCATCGGCACTTTATATTTAAATTTAATTATAAATACTGTGTTTCAAATATCTTGGAAGAGTACAACTACAGTATGCCTGTTACAATGGACACCCACAATTTGTAAATAAAAATGTCCACTCTATCTGTAGTATGCAGCATACGAACGACGAAAGTGGGATCTGAGCATAAATGTGGGAACCGGCATCAGTTTCGCATGTAACTGCTATAGACAATTTGTTTTTTCTACACGCCTGCTGCATCTCTGCACAGAATTCACACAGGGAAAAAATTTGCAGAACGCTGTTTTTGAAGATTAGCACTGCTGCTCATCTAGTGCTTGGACACGCCAGCCAAGCTGAGAAAATCAAGCGAAATGTAAATAGGAGCAATTACAAACCAGCTATAAATATCAGTCTTGGCCGGCAGAATTACCAAGGACCCTTCAAACACTTTGTGACAAGGTAGGTTTACATGAAACCTTTTGCCAAACAGTTTGGATCACTGCGTGACATTCTCCAAGACTGCTTCCACATTTTTTAATGATCGCATTCTGGTCGGTAAAACGTGAAATATTCTGCCAAGGACGGCTCTGAAACCAGAAGTGAGACGAGTTGGGCTCGTGTGGCCAGCAGCCGACAGCACACATGGATGGGAACCATCTCTCTGCTTGTTGCAACTGGTTCCTTTTTTATAGAACGGACTGAGAACGATGCATGCACAGGAATAAGTGCCGAACTTCACTGAACCTGACCTCTCTAATACATATAAGATTGCGTGATGAGGGCAGACCCGGCCCACGGGTGTCCCACTTAGTGTCATTAAAAGCGCTGTTCTTAAATCTCACCGGAGTCACATTTTCGATGCCGACCTGGTTTTCGGCACACGAGTAGACCGTCCGCTTAGATGGGCCTCTTGCAATGTTGGCCTGTTTCTCACACTGCTCAACAGGGTTAAATATGCCTAGTTCATTTAACAGTTAAATGAGCTACCCTGCCTATAGCGAATGCAAATAAGGCATAGTGACATAACCAAGAGAACCCGCCAGCCGTCTCGCCGGCCCCTAACTGCATTGGCCACCACGTGGTGCTCTGCTGTGCCTCTTCATACTGCGCCTCTTTAAGCATTCAATCTTTTTTCATGGTGACGACGTGGTGATTTCTTGCGGCCTTTGTTTTGCGCTAAAGTTGAGCTGCTTACTGCTGCGACGTTTGCGAGGCCTTCAAGCCTTGTACACTGCGGAAAGGCGAAGCAACAGATGTGTACTTTGTTGCAGCAGCTAGAACACCGTAGCTACCCGGCTTTAAAGGGGCCGTGCAGACAAAATGCAAGTTTGTTTTATTCGAAAG